>NC_065591.1:103776304-104430622 GCF_024542745.1 Macaca thibetana thibetana
ACTTAAGTAGAAATTATCTTGACCTCAAGAAAAATACTTGTTATTGTTTGTCCCCCACGCAATTAACTTTTGCAGTCATCTTAGTTACTGGCCTGATAAAATGTGACAAATGATTAACTGAGCCAAACAAATATTTGTGGAGCACCTGCTACTCTGAGTCAAATAATTCTGAACTATTGTGACTCTCCACATAAAGCATATTTCAGACCTCAGCTCCTTTGAGTTCACTGTCCTCTTTGCTTCTTTTCCTCCTTCAGGAGACCCTCTGAAGCTTGGGGTTCAGGTTGGGCTGATACTTTATTAGCACCCTATGTACCCTGTCATAGCTTTGTTTCTACCAACCTGCAAGCTGGGGCTTGCTGTCACCTCATAACTGGGCACAGTGCCTGAAATTATTGTTGAACCGATTGTGTGACACAGGATGCCTTCAAGGAGATTGGAGTCTGAGGTATCTGAGACGTCAGGGGAGGCTTTCTGAAAAAAGTGATGCTTGAGCTGAGACTTAAGAAGAGGCAGGTTGGCCGGGTGAGGTGGCTCACATCTGTAATCCCAGCACTTTGGGAGGCCGAGGTGGGTGGATCATCTGAGGTTAGGAGTTCAAGACCAGCTTGACCAATATGGTGAAACCCCATCTCTATTAAAAATACAAAAATTAGCCGGGCGTGGTGGCAGGTGCCTATAGTCCCAGCTACTCGGGAGGCTGAGACAAGAGAATTGCTTGAACCTGGAAGGCAGAGGTTGCAGTGAGCCGAGATCAGGCCACTGCACTCCAGCCTGAGCGACAGAGCAAAACTCCGTCTCAAAAAAAAAAAAAAAAAAAGAGGCAGGAGTTAGAAGGAGGTGGAGCGGCTGGAAAGCATGGTGCATTTGGGGAACCATACATAATTCAGATGAGCTGAAGCTTGGTGGGTATTTGGGGAATTGGGGTGAAGCTGGAGAACAGGTCAAGGCTAGCACGTGACGAGCTTGAATGGCAATTGGATTTTATCTTTGAGGATAACTGGAGACCAGTAACAGATTTTAACCAAGAATGTGTGGGTGTGGAGGGTGGGTTGAGAATGATAATAGATACAGGGAAATCGGTTAGGAGTTTTATATAAAAGCCAGGTAATCAAATCCCACCTGTCACCTTAGTGTCTTTTCTGGACTTAACTGCTTTCCCTCAGACCAGAGTGGTTCACTCTGAGGTGCCCTTTGCCTGGTCTGCTTCAGGCAGTGCTCTGACTGCACAATGGGAGCAGACCTTGGAGCATCACAGATTTTATCTGGTCCCTGGTGATGGGTGTCTGGCCCATATGAGGCAGAAGGTGAAGCCATTTCTGTTCTGTGGAGTAAGTTGGGTAGCAAGAGGCCCTTGGTAAATGCAGGGACAACATTACTGGGTTTTAATACCATGTCTGCTATGTCCTAGCTATGGGGACATTAGAGAAGTTACATAACCTCTCTGAACCTCATCCATAAAATGGAGATAATGCTAACTCTAGTGTAGTTGTTTTTCTGAGAATTGAATTAGATGACGATGACAAAAATAATGACCATTTAGTAAGTGTCAGTTTTATGTCAGGCCCTGGCCCATGTACATTCGCTAATTAAAACATGGGTCAGACACCAAAAATTGTGTTTAGTTCATGATAGGTACTCAATAAATATTAGATTCCTCCTCCCACCTCCTCCTGATCATTGCACTTCCTACAGTTTGTCAGCGGCTGATAGATTGTTGTCTTAGTATTGTCTTCCAAAGGATGTTATTTATTCTCACAAATTGACACAGAGAGAAAATAATGAAGATTTAATTTATGTTCAGGAAGCAGCCAGTGAGTAATTTCCAACATTATTTCATTAAGGAAGTACTTGGGACTTAGGAATCAACTGTATTTTAACCAAATTATAATTTGATACAATTAGCCCTTGAACTTAAATTTTAGGCTCAGGGTCCTGGGCTGCAAAGAAACTAGTCAGAACTGCTACTTGGACTGTGACATTATTTGTGTGATATTTTGATATTAGTGCCCATCTTTTGACCAAATAATCAGCATAAACATCTGAATACAAGTTCTGTTTCATGGACAAAATGTAATATGTAAGGTTGTCCAAGGGTTGGAATGAGTTGTGTGTCGCTACCTAGATGCCTGACCAGTTTCTGATAATACTGGGCCCTAGCTTTGTCTAAAAGTAAATGAAAATACCTTCTTAGTCTTCAGGAACATTGCTCACTATAGCCTTTCTTTTTCCTTCTTTGTGTAGGTTTTCGGTAACCAGATCCTCTTTGACAATATAAAGCATGGATTAAAACTAACTCTGTAGCAATCCTAGGATTATTGGCTCAGGAGAATAAATCTTGGGTTGACTATGAGATAATTTCACTTAAGTCTCATTTTGAAGAAAGCAGCTATGGGAGAGGCAGTTCTGAGCATGGTTTATTGTTTACTCCTGGTTGCCCAAGAGCAATTCGCATGAGTATCACAGTCCGTTATGCATATGGCACAAGTGATTGTTTCTGAGAAGTGTGGTAGGTTGTTGACAGTTGTGAATATACCTGAACACTGGCTGTGGTTCTGGGCCAAGCCCTCATCCCTGGTCAACAGAGCAAAACTTGAGGAAGGCAGGAGTCATAGTCATTGAAAGACTCATCTGCCGGGCGCGGTGGCTCACGCCTGTAATCCCAGCACTTTGGGAGGCCGAGGCGGGCGGATCACAAGGTCAGGAGATCGAGACCACGGTGAAACCCCGTCTCTACTAAAAATACAAAAAAAATTAGCCGGGCGCGGTTGTGGGCGCCTGTAGTCCCAGCTACTCGGGAGGCTGAGGCAGGAGAATGGCGTGAACCCGGGAGGTGGAGCTTGCAGTGAGCAGAGATCGCGTCACTGCACTCCAGCCTGGGCGACAGAGCGAGACTCCGTCTCAAAAAAAAAAAAAAAAAAAGTAAAAAAAAAAAAAAAGACTCATCTGCTTATGTGTGTCTACAGTGCCACCCAAGTCTGACGTTAGCTTATCCCTGGAGATTAGTATAAAACTAGAGAATTTGTGAACATGCTCTGTGTCTGATCATGATATAATCTTTCTTGTTTCTTTCCTCAAAAATTTATCTTGCTTCTGGATGTAGGTTGTTTATCATACCCCCGTCACAAATGCTTCCTCAGAGGGTATGAGGTAAGGGCTGAGATTAATATGCCACCTTTCCCTTACTTCTGTCTTTTATTTTCCAGCAACAGCTGCAGGCCTATGTGGCCTGGGTGAATTCACAACTGAAGAAGAGGCCAGCAGTGAAGCCTGTGCAGGACCTGCGACAGGATCTCCGAGATGGGGTGATCCTGGCATATCTCATCGAGATTGTTGGTCAGTTGGCCCTGGACTCTGATACTAGAATACATAGACCAGAACCTGGCCTTCTTTATCCTCCGTATGCCCTTTAGAACAGGTTGTTTTTTCTTTAGAATATATGTCAGTGGAGGTAGAGAAGACTTAAAATACTTGCCCAAGGTTAATTTATTTATTTATTAGTCAATAAACATTGTGTCCCAGGCACTGAATTATGTTTTGGGAATATGAGGATGAGAATAGTCTATGCTCTCAAGAGTCTACCAAACTACTTGGAAAGGCTGGAAAATGAAGTCAATTCCATTAACGTACTTAGTACTCCAGAGTGGGGTAAGCACAGATGGGAGCACATAGGAGGGACACCCAGTCTTAGGGGTTCAGGGATTGGCTTGCCAGAATTGATGTCTCAACTGAGGCCTACCAGAAGAATTGGTATCTAAACCAAGGCCAGAGAAGGAAGTAGTAGCCAGACAAAAGGAGGGATGTTACTGGCAAAAGGACCCTTTTACCATAATGCTTTATAAAAGGTTTTTTTCGTCTTGAACCCTGGGGTTGTTGCCATCATTCTTACTAGATGGTACCATAGCCTTATTTCCATAGCATTTTTCCATATTTCTATTATTATTTCTCTCATTGAATAGTAATTATGTGATAATCATTTGATTACCTATCCTGCGTGATCTGACGCTTTAAGAGTAGGCGTAGTATACTATTTTTCTATTTATACAAGCTCTAGCCAAATGCACATAATAGGTTCTCAACCATTTATTGTTACATTAGTTAGCTGACTTTGCTTTGAGTTATTGAGGCATATAGGACCTGCAAGTGGTATGGAAGAAGCCAGGTTTGCAACAAGCAGCCCATCCATGAATACCTCATTGGGACAGTTTATGAATTCATCAGAATATTCATATGTAATGATGATAATAATGGCAACGGTAATAGCAAATGCTAGGATTGAACACTTTCTATCTTGTTTAATTTCATTTAATCATCACGTCTTTGGGAAACATAATACTATCCCCACTTTCAGGAAACAAGCTTAAAAGAGAAGATTTATAAAAATAAATAGTACTTAGTATGAGTCAAACAAAATAGCTAAGCATGCTATTTTGATTTTTATGATAGGTGTATAATATGACTACTACTATTTTACTCATTTTATGAGGCTTAGAGAGGCTAAGCAACTTTACAAAGTCACACAACTGTAAGTGCCAAAGTAGAGGTGCAAACCTAGATCTACTTTAATTCCAAAGCCTGTTTTAAACATTTAATGTTCCATTTATTTGAATAGGTTATATATGGACTAGTAGGAAATCCAGATGTACGAAAGGATGTAAGATCAAACCTCCTTTTTCCACTTATGTCCCCCCACCAGCTTCCCATTTTTCCTGCTAGAGGCAACTAGTGTTAGTAGTTTCTTGTATTTCTTCCCAGAGAAACTTCCCATTCTATGTCTATATAAGTAATATGAATATGTATTCTTCTTTTTCCAAAACCTAGGTTCTTTTTTCCCCATCCCCTCCCCCGCAAAACCCAGGGTTTTTTTTTTTTTTCTTTTTTTCTTTTTTTTTTGAGACGGAGTCTCGCTCTGTCGCCAGGCTGGAGTACAGTGGCGCAATCTCGGCTCACTGAAACCTCCACCTCCTGGGTTCAAGCAATTCTCCTGCTTCAGCCTCCCAAGTAACTGGGACTACAGGCACATGTCGCCACGCCAGGCTAATTTTTGAATTTTTTGGTAGAGATGGGGTTTCACCATGTTGGCCAGGATGGTCTCGATCTCTTGACCTTGTGATCTGCCTGCCTCAGCCTCCCACAGTACTGGGATTACAGGCGTGAGCCACCGTGCCCAGCCAAAACCTAGGTTCTTAAACACAACTTTCTACTGTGACTTTGCTAGATAGAAAAACTCCTCACAAGATTTTGCCTTTACTCACTGAATCCACTTCCTTATTTCCTATGCTTTCTTTAACCTGTCCTTATCAGGCTTTTGATCCCATTCCACTGAAACCGCCTTCCTCAAGGTCATATCAAATCCAGTGGCCAATCCTCCACCTTATCAAATCCAGTGACTAGGCCTCAGACATCATTTTATTTAACATAGCAATACTTGACATAGTTGATAACACTCTTCTCTTCAAAGACTTTCTTTACTTGGCTTCCAGAATCCTGTTAACTTATGGTTTTCTTCCTTTCTCATGGGCTTCTTTCATTTGTTTTTCTGGCTTTTCATTTCCTTCCTGACCTCTAATGCTGGAATGCTGCAGGTTCAGCCCTCTTATATACTCTCTACTCCTAAGTGATTTCTTCCCAAATTTGTATCTTTAGCCTTGAATTTTTCCTTGAGTTCTAGACATGAATATCCAATATCTCTACTTGGATGTGTAACATGCAACTCAAATTTCACACGTCCTAATCAGAAATTTGGATGTCCTTCCCCCTACCAATCCCTTTATTCTTCAAATTTCTTCATCTGAGTAACACACCACATTATCATTTGCCTAAGTGTTAAAGCAGAACACTTAGAAGGTGTCCTTAATTGTCCTTTTTCTCATATAGTATATCGAATCCTTCAAATGTGTTGTCTGCTTTGTATTCACAATATACCTGGTATCTAACTTCTCATCAGTCAGCCAAGACTTCCACTCTAGCCCAAACCTTCATGTCCTGCCTTGACCATTTTCATCATCCTTCTGACTGATCTCCCTGTTTCCTCTCTCCATAGTCTATTTGCACGCAGAGTCCATTTTATTTATTTATTTATTTATTTATTTATTATTTTTGTAGAGACGGGGTTTTCGCCATCTTGCCCAGTCTAGTCTTGAACTCCTGGGCTCAGGCAGTTCTTCTGCCTTGGCTTCCCAAAGTGCTAGGATTATGGGCATAAGCCATGGCGCCCTGCCAGTCAACTTGTAAAAACATAAACCAGATTATGTCACTCCCTTGTCTCAGACTCTCCATTGGCTGCTCATTACACTTAGGATAAAATTCAGGCCCTTTGCTCTGGTCCAGAAAGCCCTGCATGGGCTGGGTGCAGTGGCTCACGCCTGTAATCCCAGCACTGGGAGGCCGAGGTGGGCGAATCATGAGGTCAGGAGATCGAGACCATCCTGGCGAACACGGTGAAACCCCGTCTCTAATAAAAATACAAAAAATTAGCCGGGCAAGGTAGCGGGCGCCTGTAGACCCAGCTACTCAGGAGGCTGAGGCAGGAGAATGGGGTGAACCTGGGAGGCGGAGGTTGCAGTGAGCCGAGATCGCGCCACTGTACTCCAGCCTGGGCGGAGCAAGACTCCGTCTCAAAAAAAAAAAAGAAAAAGAAAGCTCCGTATGCCCTGGCCTTGCTTGTCTGTCTAGCCTTTCCTAGGACTTGACTCCTTGCTCACTTCCCCAGCCACACTGCTCTTGCTGTTCCTCAGGTAAGTGGAGCTTGGGGTTTGTCCCTGTGGTTCCTCAGTCTGGAAGGCTTCCTCCTCAAATCTTAACATGCTTTACTTTATTCAGGCTGCTGCCAAATGTATGATCAGAGAGACCATGATCATTGTACTTTATTTTTCCTCAAGCACTTACCGCTACTATGAAATTATATTAAACACTTACTTGTTAACTTGATGGTTATCAGCCACTCCTGCACATATAAATTCTATGAAGGGAGGGACTTTATTCTTCTTGTTCTCTCCTGTTTCTCTGGTGCTCAGAATAGTGAGTACTTGCCACTCAGTAGATGCTCAGTGAATATTTGCTGATTGAATAAATGTACACACAGTAACTTCACAGACCCCTAAGTATAAATTTGAAAGCCTTCCAAAAGGCTTTCATTTTCCTATTTCCCATCTAAATGACAAACACCAGGACTTAACTCATTTATATATTTATGTATAATGTTGGTGTTCACATCAAATCTTCCCTTCCTCTGTATCTAACTGCTATGAAACTTTGATAGTATTCCTCCCTATAACTTCGTATATTTTGTCTCTCCTAACAGCAGGAGAAAAGCTGAGTGGGGTACAGCTGAGTCCCAGTAACCAACAGGAGATGAAGAATAATGTGGAGAAAGTGCTACAGTTTGTGGCCTCTAAAAAGATTCGTATGCACCAGACTTCGGCTAAAGGTCAGTGCCTCATCACATCCTTGGTGCATGAGTATACTCAATGTTAACCAGTGAGTGCTAGCCTCAGGAAAATCCTTGGTTGTGACCTGTGGGGAGATAGAAAGTCTCCATTCATTTTATTTTATTTTTATTTTATATTTCATGATTATTATTTTTTGAGATGGAGTTACTCTTCTTGCCCAGGCTAGAGTGCAATGGCACAATCTTGGTTCACTGCAACCTCTGCCTCCCTGGTTCAAGTGATTCTCCTGCCTCAGACACCCAAGTAGCTGGGATTACAGGCATGTGCCACCATGCCTGGCTAATTTTGTATTTTTATTAGAGATAGGGTCTCACCGTGTTGGTTAAGCTGGTCTCAAACTCCTGACCTCAGGTGATCCACCCGCCTCTCCTTGGCCTCCCAAAGTGCTGGGATTACAGGCATGAGCCATTGTGCCCGGGCATTCGTTTTAATTGAATACAGATTTGCTTGAGTGTATGTAGGAAAATTAGTGGTTAGAGAAGAAATTATGGTCGGGCATGGTGGCTCATACCTGTAATCCCAGCACTGGGAGGCCAAGGCGGGAGGATCACTTGAGCCCAGGAGTTTGAGACCATCCTGGGCAACATAGTGAGGCTCTGTCTCTATTTTTTAAAAAAGAGAGAAGAAATTACAATATTGGGATATTAACTTTAGGATTTCTCATTTAAGTTATCAAAAATGAAGAGATTACTTTTTTAAGTTCCTTGGGTTTCATGACAAAATATTATTTAAGATACTCATAACCTACATTTTTTTCCGTCTAGTTTTTTAGAAGGGAAACATTTTATAGCCCTTTTTTGGATACCATGGAACATTCTAGGCAGGATGAAAGCAGCTCTGTGACCTCTGCATCTGCCCTCTTCTATAGTGGCTTGGCCCAGATGGGTTTGCCGGGCTATTTTGAGCCCAGGCTTCAAGGAAGGAACAACGTAGGTGTTCTTAGAGAGCATAGGCTCCCTAGTTCTCTTGCTGTTTCTCGAGAACTGACTATAGGTCTGGTTTTGTTTCAGTGTCAGTTCCTGGGTCTGATTGCCTTTGGGTCTCATGACAATAGGGGCAGAATGGTTCATGTTGGATTATTAGTGTTCTCTGTGTTTAGATCATTTAGATGGGGCCAATACTGATCAGTGAGAGCACCTTGTAGGAGGTATCAAAGAGTCCTTTACCACTCCTTCTCAACATAGTACTGGCAGTCCTAGCCAGAGCAATCAGGCAAGAGAAAGAAATAAAAGGCATCCGAATAGGAGAAGAAAAAGTCAAACTATCTCTCTTCACTGATGATATGATTCTATACCTAGAAAACCCAAAAGGCTCTTAGAACTGATAAACGACTTAATTAGTTTCAGGATATAAAATCAGTGTGCAAAATCAGTAGCATTTATTTTATTTTTTTTGAGATGGAGTTTTGCTTTGTTGCCCAGACTGGAGTTCAGTGTCGTGATCTCACCTCACTGCAGCCTCCGCCTCCTGGGTTCAGGTGATTCTCCTGCCTCAGCCTCCCAAGTAGCTGGGACTACAGGCATGCACCACCATGCCTGGCTTATTTTTGTATTTTTATAGAGACAGGGTTTCATCATGTTGGCCAGTGTGGTCTCAAATTCCAGATCTCCACCTGCCTCAGCCTCCCAAAGTGCTGGGATTATAAGCATGAGCCACCGTGCCTGGCCAAATCAGTAGCATTTCTATACACCAATAACATTCTAGCTGAAAGACAAATTATGAACACAATCCCACTTACAATGACTACACACAAAAAAGAAATATCTAGGACTACATCTAACCAAAGAGGTGAAAGAAATTCAAAATACAAAAATTAGCCAGGCGTGGTGGTATGTGCCTGTAGTCCCAGCTACTCAGGATGCTGAGACAGCAGAATATCTTGAACCCGGGAGGCCGAGGTTCCAGTGAGCTGAGATCGCGCCACTGCACTCCAGCTTGGGCGACACAGAGGGAGACTCTATCTCAAAAAAAAAAAAAAAAAAAAAAAAAAAAAAAAAAAAAAAAAAAAAAAGAACAAAGCTACAAAGCCCCTAGGGTGTCACATTACCTGACTTCAAACTATACTACAAGACTATGGTAACCAAAACAATATGGTACTGGTATAAAAACAGACACGTAGACCAATGGAACAGACTAGAGAACCCAGAAATAAAGTTCCACACCTACAACCATGTGATCTTTGACAAACTCAACAAAAATAAGCAATGGGGAAAAGAATCCCTATTCAATAAATGGTGCTGGGATAACTGGCTAGCCATATGCAGAAGAATGAAACTAGATCCCTATCACCATGTACAAAAATTAACTCAAGATGGAATAAAGACTTAAATGGAAGATGTTGAACTGTAAAAATCCTAGAAGAAAACCTAGGAAATAACCCTTCTTGATATTGGCATTGGCAAATAATTTATGACTAAGTCCTCAAAGCAATTGCAACCTAAACATTGACAATTGGGATCTAATTAAACTAAAGAGCCTCTACATAGCAAGATAAACTATCAAGGGAGTAAGCAGATAGCCTATAGAATGGGAGGAAATATTCACAAACTATGAATCTGACAAAGGTCTAATATCTAGAATCTATAGGGAACTTAAATCAATAAACAAAAACAAATAACCCTATTAAAAAGTGGGCAAAGGGCATATACAGATACTTCTCAAAAGAAGATGTACAAGTGGCCAACAAACATGAAGAAAAGCTCATCAGCACTAATCAGATAAATGCATATCAAAACCACAATGAGATACTATCTCACACCAGTCAGGATGGCTTTTGTTAAAAAGTCAAAAAATGACAGATGTTGGTGAGGCTGTGGAGAAAAGGGGCACATATATTGTTGGTGGGAATGTAACTTTGTCCAGCCACTGTGGAAAATAGTTTGGAGATTTCTCCAAGAACTACAGCAATCCCATTACTGGGTATATCCACAAAGGAAAATAAATCACTCTACCAAAAGGACACATGCACCTGTAGGTTCATTGCAGCACCATTCACAATAGCAAAAACATGGAATCAACTCAGGTGCCCATCAGCAGTTAAGTGGATAAAGAAAATGTGGTATATATATACCATAGGATACTAGGCAGCCATAAAAAAATAAAATCATGTCCTTTGCTGCAACATGGATGCAGCTGGAGGCCATTATCCTAAGCAAACTAATGCAGAACCAGCAAACCAAACACCATATGTTCTTACTTATAATTGGGAACTAAACATTGGGTGCACATTGGGACAAGATATGGGAACAGTAGAAACTGGGGACTACTAGAGGAGGGAGAGAGGGAGCGGGGGAAGGGCTGCAAACTACCTGTTGGGTACTGTGCTCACTATCTGGATGATGAGTTCAGTCGTACCGTAGACCTCAGCATCACACAATATACCTTTGTAACAAAGCTGCATGTGTACCACCTGCTTCTAAAACAAAAGGTGAAAAAGAAAAAAACAAACACAAATAATCCTTTTCCAAGACTTGTATATTTAAAGGATACAAAGCTAAAAAATAAAATAAAATTTTACCCATTTCCTTACATTGACTTTCACCAGACTTACCACACTGTTTTCTGCCTACATTCCTCTTTTATTTCTAGGGCAAAATGTAGAGTTCATGATACCTCTGATCTGGTTCCCATGTGGAGTGGGCTTGGGGATCTGGCCCATTAAAGTCAGCTATTTTGAGGGAACACTGCCATTTAGGACATCATTGTCATTTACCTGGAGAAGTGTAACAGTCTGAGTTAGTCCCGCGGCATTGATTTTTGTCCCCTTCTCATCTGCTCTCCACACTGCAGTCAGAATGATCTTTCCAAGAGTACATATACTCATGCCACTCCTCTGTATCTGAGGACCCTTAGGATAAAATCCAGAGTCCTTCCTGTGGCCTCCCATGCCCTGTGTGATCCCCCTTCTGATTCACCCCCCAATTCACCCCCCTGCTGCCTCACCTTTCCCTGTCTTCCCCCGCATTCTGGGCTCTGGCTATGCTGAACTTCTTTCACTTCCTCCACCACAGTGCTGTGTCACAGAAATAGAATGCAAGTCACATAGGTAACTTAAGAGTTTCTGATAGCAGGCTGGGCGCAGTGGCTCACACCTATAATCCCAGCACTTTGGGAGGCTAGGCCTCCCCATCCCTGATCACACTCCTGATCACTTGAGGTCAGGAGTTTGAGACCAGTGTGGCCAACATGGTGAAACCTCCATCTCTACTAAAAATACAAACATTAGCTGGGCGTGGTGGTGGGCTCCTGTAATCCCAGCTACTTGGGAGGCTGAGGCAGGAGAATCACTTGAACCCAGGAGGCAGAGGTTGCAGTGAGCCAAGATAGTGCCATTGCATTCCCGCCTGGGTGATAGAGTGAGACTTTGTCTCAAAAAAAAAAAAAAAGTTTCTAATAGCCACATTATAAAAAAGGAAACTGGTGGGCCGGGCGCAGTGGCTCATGCCTGTAATCCCAGCACTTTGGGGGACTGAGGCAGGTGGATCACCTGAGGTCAGGAGTTCAAGACCAGCCTGGCCAACATGGTGAAACCCTGTCTCTACTAAAAACATAACAAATTAGCTGGGCGTGGTTGCAGGTGCCTGTAGTCCCAGCTACTCAGGAGGCTGAGGCAGGAGAATCGCTTGAACCTGGGAGGCGGAGGTTGCAGTGAGCCGAGATAGCTACAGGTGGCTAATGGTTCCCATACTGGATGGCATAGCTCTAACATATCATGCTGTCTCCCACTTCAAGACCTTCACACCTGCTGTTCCCTCTTCCTGGAATACTCTTCGTCTTTCTCTTATCTAACTAAAGTGCTGCTCTTCATCAATCAAGTCTCAGTTTAGAACCCACTTCCTCTAGGAATCCTTCTCTGAATCGTCTAGATAAGGTGTCTCTACTCTGACCTCCCAAAGATTCCTGTACTTCTCTTACCAAAACACGTGACCTTACTTTATTGTCATTGCTGTTACATATTCTGTCTCCCTTGTTGCCCAGAGCTTTGTTAGGACTGAGACTCTGACTGCATTGCTTACCTGTATCACTAGCAATACATATTAAATGCCTAAGTCCTCAGCTTTTGCCTCCCTCTTAGGACCTCTTGGTCTGTTTTGTCCTGCAGATATCGTGGACGGAAACCTGAAGTCTATCATGAGGCTGGTCCTTGCCTTGGCAGCTCATTTCAAACCTGGCTCTAGCAGGACGATGAACCAAGGACGGGACTCCAGAGCCCCTTTACAAAGTCACCGACCACATTGTGCCACTGCTGTGGCCCAGGGAGCAGCTGCTGCTCTGGCCGATGTGTGTCATGACATGTCCCGATCAGGACGGGATGTCTTTCGATACAGACAGAGGTAACAGTAGAAATCTGGGGATGGGAACTGATCCCTCTCTCTGATATTTCTTCTGTTAGATGATACAGTACAGTAGATAGAAATGTCACCCAAACAGCCCCAGATTGCAGAAAAGAACATGGAGTGGGGAGGTAGGGGAGGGTACTCTCAAAAGAAAAAAGCCTTTTCTTCTGAGATGTTTATTTTTATTTTGCATTTAACAGAAAGTTAAGGAATCTTATGTGTAAGTTTTTGCTCTGGTGCCCAAAATTTAAATATACACCTTTGGCAAGTGTGTTTTCTTCACCGGGAGGTCTGTGGGAGCAGTGTTCCAGTTCATCTAGGGGAAGCTCTACCCTGGAATGTACCCAAAGGTCAGGTTGTCCTGGGGAGTCATGGCAGGAAATGCTTTGTGGGTTGTGTATCTGCTAAGAGAGAGCAGGACCCTGAGGTGTTGCAGAGATTGGTGAATTACTTGTTTTTGTGTCTGCCTTCCCTGCTAGGTAACAAGTGTCTCTGAGGCAGGGGATTTGTCTTACTCATCTATTATACTGCTCGCAGAGTGGCAGTCTATCTGTACTCGTTGAGTTGATCTGATCTGAAGGACTGACACCCTCCCTTTGCTGGTGTCCTTTGACTTTAGGAACAGCAGCATGGATGAGGAAATTGAGAATCCATACTGGAGCGTGCGGGCCCTAGTGCAGCAGTATGAAGGGCAACAAAGGTCCCCGTCTGAATCCAGGTGCTCCAGGTAACTGTGGCCTCTGAAACCTGAATTCTGGGGGATTCTCGGAGTTCTCAGCTTCAAGTAACAACACAACAAGCAAAAAGGCATCTAAGCCCTTTTTCTCTCCTCAGTTTATGTTTGGCTTTAAAGGCATACCCCTTAGCAGTGCTTTGTGGGTTTGTGCTGGTAGGAGGGTAGGAAGGTAGGGTCAGGTGCTGCTTTATTTCCCACAAATGGAATCTGTGCAGTCCCAGTGCCAGTGCTTAACTGTGACCACATGGGGGCATGGCTGGAACCTGTCAGGGCCCAGTCCAGGTTCTGACATTTGCGTATCAGCTGCCAGTGTTTATGATAGCTAGTTCCATTGCGCTGTCCTTGAGCCTAAGTGTAACTCTTAAGGTATGGCCTGAAAAGTCTGTGTAAAGCTCATAGAAATTGAGCAGAGTTGTCTGAGAGCATTAGAATGTTTCCAGCTTTCCTCTACAGGAACTGTGGCTGATTAGTACGCATTTGAGCAAGCTAATGATGTTTGCGACTCTAGCTAAAAGTTGTCTGTATTCCTTAGAGCCAAGTACAGAGACCAAAACAGGATACAGTACCCTAATAAGAACCTTATCAGTGGCAGAAAAAGATTACTTTCCTGGCTTATGTAAATCATGCTCCTATAAACACTCCCCAGATCATATTTTAACTAACTTCATTTTGTTGCTGAATCATAATTTATGCTCTAATGACCTTTTCTTTCCTATCCCGACCCTGTGTAATCTGCTTTATTTAGGGCTACTTGTTCTTTTTCTTGTATGTATGTTATGTGTCTTTGTTTTCTTTCTTCTCTTTTTTTCTCATAAAATTCCATCCTATTTTGATATACCATTTCCTAATTTATTGAGGTCATATGGAACTCTTTTTCGTATTTTAATATACTGCTAACTTTTTGCCTTTTACATTTAATAGGTGGGCTCTTTTTTATTTATAAAATTCACCTAACATAAAATTAACCATTAAACATTATAAAGTGTACAATTCAGTGGCACTTAGTATCTTCATAATGTGGTGCGACCATCACCTCTGTCCACTCAGAAGACATCTTCATCACCCCAAAAGGAAGCCCCGTGCCCAGTAAGCAGCAGGTGTGCTTTTAATGAGACTCTAAATCATTTCTTCCTTGCTTGCTGCTTAGGTTATCACCTGGAGCAGAATTACAGGATGTTTTTGTTGTATGATGAGATCTATTGCTTCCTGCACATCAGCAGGCCTTTCACTCTTCTAAGCCTGATAGTGCCTGCTAGAGTTGGGGGATAGGAGGAAGAGTGGATTTCTTCCTGAGAGCACCTGCTTTCTCCTCCAAGGCAGGAGGACTGAGGGGAGGCTGTGAGACTGTGAGACTGTGTGAATGAGTGGCCCACTGGCTATCAGGCTGCAGTGAGCTAATGGTGACAGTTTTCTAGGAGAGGGGCCAGAGGAGAATTGTTTGCTTTACCCTGTTTTTCACTATTCGATTTTGACATTTTCTTCTAATGCCGACCCCTCATCCAGCTCTTTGGCATGCTGGCTTAGTAGCTGCCTTTTCCTCAGTGAGTCCCCAGGGAAGGAGAGAGCTTCTTGTGGCTATCTGGGACCCAGCAGGTTCCTGCACATTCTGAGCCCTCGCCTCCCAGGGAGCCCACTTAGTGGCTCTGTGACCCATGAAGAGCTCAGGAGCCCCCAGATGTGGCTTGCTCAGGACGGGAGTGGCTCAGAAGGAAGGATAGCCCCTGGGTGTCTCATCCCCTGCCACTGCTCCTCCGGAGACGCCCTGGGGAAGCCCTGCCAGCCTGTTGCTCCGAAAACCGAAAACCGCCTACCAGCCTCTCACTGTAGCCAAGCAAAATGATCCTTACTTGGTTAAAAAGAACACACCAAACGCCAGAGGGGAAGGTGGGAGGGGATGGGTGCTCAGCGAATTTTCCTGGGGAGTGTCGGAGTCTCCACCCCGAGGAGCGGCCAGAGCCCCACGCTGGCCTGACCTGTCCAAGCGACCCCTGGTCCACGAAGGGAGGACTCAGAGTGGAGAAGGCAAGGTTTTCGGTGCGGGGCAGACCACCAGAGCCCTCCTCTTGATTCTGCCAATATGCGGCTCTTACCCTGCCTATCCTGAGCCTCCCAGTCTCCCCTCCTTGCATCCCCCAATCCCTCGTCGACGCCCCCACCCCCCCCCCCCCACCCCAACCCCGCCCAGCCCCGCCCCTGGCCCGCACCCTCAACCTCTGTCCAGAGCGGTCGGTTGGCCAGTGGAGCTGGCTTGGGTCGGAGCCCGGCTGCCTCGCCGCTTGTGACAGCCCGGGGAGGGAGCAGAGGGAGGGGCAGGAAGGGATCCGGAAGGTGGCGCGGAGCGGGATCGCCGCTGGGGACTCAAGGCGCAGCCTGCGCTGCCGGGAGCCTCCCTCCCAGTGGGAGATGGGTTGAGATGCCCCCACCAGGGGGGATGCCCGGCGCCGAGCGTCCGCGGAGGCCAAGATGCAGCGGCCAGGGGCCGGCAGCCTGCGAGTGGAGGCAGCTTCCGCCGGGGCCGGGCTGCGGCACAGTCTGAGCGGCCGGGACAGCGCGCTTCAGAGCCTGGAGCATCTCCGTCGCTGGGGCCGAGACGCCGCCGCCACCGTTCCCACTTTCTCCCGCGAGCCGGGCCAGTAGCTCTGCTAGCTGGCCTTCCCGTGGAGGCGTTTTCCAGCCCCAGCGCGGGGAGACATGCCTGAATTTGGGAGCGATGTGACTCTCAGCCTCCCACTTCACCTGGGGACGCAGGCTTGCTGAAGCCCGAGGCAGGAGGGGGACCATGGGAGGGACGCAAGTCAAATGGTGAGCTGAAGCCACTCTGGCTTTGGAAGTGGGTGGCCAGGGTGGGAGCAGGGGCAGGGCTGGAGGATGCTGTTGGCCAGAGACAGGCGGGGTGGTGGGAGCACTATGTTGGGAGGATTGACTGCTGACCAGGGGTTATCACTATAAAATACGGTGGGTGGGCTTAGGAAGTGGAGCCAGCATGGGGGCAGAAGGAGTAGCCCTAGCCCCTGCCAGGGTCTTTGGTGGGGGAGGGCACTTCATGAGGATATAGGACTCTTCCTTCTTGCCTATTATCCGTTTAAAAAAATTAATTTGAGTAGGATTTGGAAGTATCTTTGCTGCAGGATTGCTTGTCTGGTAAATTAAGATAGAAGAGCTATTAGACCTGTGGGAATTAAGAAATGTATCACCCCAGACCTATCAGTCATTCTCTGACCTCAGAGAGGATTATGATGCTAAATAGGGGATTATTTGTTTATAAAATAGAACTTTTAAGCTAATCAGGGAGGAGCCTGTCATATACATAATTAATTAGCATTAAAATATTTTCTCTGACCTGGGGCAGAGGATTCAATGCATATTCCTTGTCCATGAGGTACTTCTTAGGGAGGCAGCAGGGTGCCTGCTCTGACATGTGCCTCGGGAGTTTCCTGCCTGAGGTCCTTTATCTCTCCACTTGGCCATCGAGTTTCATGGTCTCACCTCTCGGTGGCCTCACATTGGCAGCCTCAATTCAAGAAATAGAAATGTTGTTTTCCTTTGGCTGCTCTGCCACTCCCCCAGCGGGGTTGGATATCCAGACATCCGCCTCCTTCTGCCCTTATATGGGAGATAACTCTCTTAGGAGGGAGAAGGAGCTGAGCATGCGTCTGTGCTTTTAGGAAAGCAGTTTTCTAGCATCCTGGGTTCACACTGCACCCTCCTCCTCGACTTTGTCTCACACGTGCTGTGGTCCAGCAAAGGCGGAGGGTGGAACATGCCATCCATAGCACCTTGTCAGATGAGAAAGTGTTGCTTTCTTGTTTCTCAAAGATGAGCAGCTCTTGCAGGCCGCTTTCTATGCTTGGATCCCCATTTCTCTAAGAAGGTAAATGCTGAGGCCTGAGCAGGCACAAATCTATTCTCCTTGTGAATGACATAGTACCCTTGGATGAGAGCTTTTCAAGCAGCGAATTCATGTTGGCCTGGAAGTCAAGATTGCCTAAGCGGTGAAAGATGAGTAAGAAAGTTCTAGAAAGCAGTTGCTATTTTGGAATATCACTTCTTGCCACTCCCTACCCCTTCTGCCTGTTTGGGTTATAGATCTATAGATAATGGTTAAGCAACTTTCTTTAATTTGGCATTTCAATTTAAAAGCTTTAAAATGTTTTCTGTAGTTCTAAGAAGGAAGAGAATGTATTTCTAGTTGAGGTCATTCCCACCAAAGCCCTTAAAATATGGGCAATGAGGAGGATGAGACACTAGTCCTCAGGCTGCCTCACCGCTTTTGAAGTGCCTGGCTACCACCACCGTGCCTGGCTCTTGTTTTTACTGGATTCTAGGAAGACAAAATGTTAACTCCTGATGGTGGTTGTGAGGATTTGCCTGGGAGACTTCAGGGGCACATTAAGTGGGTCAGTGAATCCTAGCCACTTTCACTGTTGTCTGGGTGATAGATTTGGAAAGAATTCCTGAGAGGGGGCTGGGCCAGGAGACCCCTCAGCCCCTGAGATTGTTTCATTGCTGATGTTCTCAAGGTGCAGTGCAAAGAGAAATGGCTCGAGACTCGTTTTCCCTGTCACATGGAAGCACCAGCCTCACAGTCCCATCTTGTCTTGTAGATTTGCTGTTTTTTTGGAGAAAAAACACTTCCCTGAAAATCTGCATAGTTCCTTCCAAGGCTAGTAGTTATATCAGAACTTAAGGGCCAGGTATGGTGGCCCATGCCTGTAATCCCAGTACAGAGACTGAGGAGAGAGGATCACTTGAGCCCAGGAGTTCGAAACCAGCCTGGGTAACATGGGGAGACCTTGTCTCTACAAAATAATTTGAAAATTAGCTGGGCATCATGTGCACCTATAGTCCTAGCTGCTCGGGAGGCTGAGACAGATTTGCTCAAGCCCAGGAGCTTGAGGCTGCCATGAGTTATGATGGAGCCACTGCACTCCAACTTGGGCAACAGAGTGAGACCGTGTCTGAAAAAAATAAAACAAAACAAAACCTTAAGAATTGTTGAGAAGATTCTGAGAACAATTTGAAAGTGTTGTGTCAGAAATATAAATAACTCTTTGATAGGAATAAATCAAGTAAACCCTTACTCCACTATCCCTAGCAGGTATTTCCCCTTTTGACATATTATCTTCCCCTTGTCATGCTCTAGCTCAGTTATTGATATATAACTGCTCCTCTGCCCAGCCTGGCAATGTACGCTCTCCAGCAACTTTTCCCCTTGAACCACCCCCACCCTGTACTCTCCTTTGTAATCAGCTCAGAGCCGATCTGCCACGATAACTTGGCTGGTAGTGCCTGTATCTGTGAGAGATCAGTGTATTGGAAATAAAATTTCCTTCTAGCTCCAAAAGCTACTAGACACAGACTGGCATCAGTCTTTGAACGTGGGCCCAGGGATGGTGATGGCAGAGGTGGTGGGAGGTAAAACAAAACAAAACTTGAATGGTAGATTACCCATCATTTTGGTAAATCTCTTCTCAATGAATTAGGCTTAAAGGCATCCTTGTTGTGGAAAAGACTTTATAGGACTGGGTCATTCCTTTATTCAATATTAATTTCATTCATTCAAAAGGTTAATCATTAAATATTTTATTTTCTGTGGGCCAAGTACTGTGTTAGCCATGGAGGAGTAAGATGAATAAGAACATGTCCCTGTTCTCAGGAATAAATTATGAAAGCTGCTTTCTGAACAACTCCTCATAATAATCATTTTTCTTCCTTTTTCTTCAATCACAGCCTGACTTCACCCAGTCCAATCCACAGTGCCAAGAGTGAGTCCATTATAACCCAGTCAGAAGAGAAGGCAGATTTTGTGATTATTCCCTCTGAAGGAATAGAGACCAGAACAGGTACTATCTCTACGCCTGCCTGGGTTGGTTCAAGGAACAGCCAGCTTGAAGAATTTAGAGGTCCTGACCACCAATAAGCTCCCTGGCCTTCCCCATCTCCATAGTGTGTGCAGGGTCAGCGCTAGAGGGCTGTAATGACTTTGAGTCAATTAATGTGGTTATCCTCTTGCAGAATGTAATTTCTGGTGTCCTAGCTGTCGAAAATCTTGCAGCAGCATAGACAGGCCCTTTCTCAGCTGGCTGCCTATGAATTAGGAAATGACTTTGGGGCAGTCAAAAGCCTTACTCAAGTAAACATTTTTATTATTCCTATCTTACACAAATAATTGCAGGACTTACATAACTTAAATTGGGACCAGAAGTATATTGTATGAGCTGAGGTGTCTGTGAGGACACAGAGAGTACAGAGCAGGTCTGTATCAGGCTTGGTATGAAGCTACAGAAAGGACCACAAACAGTTCCCTTTGTTTAGACTTACATACTCTGTCTCAGTTGCTCTTTTTTTTCTTGCATAGAGAGAGAAACATGTAAGAAGCAAAGTGCAAGACTTAGAATTTTATTTACTCACAAGAGTTGTAATGAAACAGAGGCCCTCAGAAGAAAAACTGTAATTGAATTATTCTGTATTCTGCTCCCCGTCTAACCCTGGCATTAGTACCAAAGAGTCAGTCATGTTACTGAGTCAAAACTCCTGAGGCCTTAGAGAGAGAGGGAGAGCATTTATTGAGTGCTCCTCTCGGCCAGGCACCAGCAGGCTCTGCACATGAGTCACCTCATTTAATCCTCATGGCAACCCAGAGGGGTTATTATACTCGTCTCATGAATGAAGAAACTCACTGAAAGAGTTTATGCCTTTCTGAATTCTAGAATATGCATTTTAAATGGCTGTACATACAATTAGATCGTATAAAATAGACAAGAAAACCAGAGCAAAGAGACCTTAAAACTAGGAAAATAAACGTGATGCTAAACAGTTTGTGCAGGTTTGTTTTTATTGGTTTGTTTGCTGTGTGACTCACACAGTATTCTGTATGAAAGTGGTCCAGTTACGACCGAGTGGTCAAAGGAATATTGAATTGAGGTCTCCCCACTAAACCTTCAGAGTAACCAGTAAGATTTTGTTTTCATTCATCTGACAGCTCCTCTCTTTGTACCTGGCAAAAATCAGGCTCTTGGAATGCCAGTTCTAAGAATCAAGGGTAAAGTCTGTGTGGCGCATACCAAGGCTCCCATGGAGGAAATCTTCTACTTCCTAAGTGTTTTAAAAGAGGATAGATTGTTCTAGCACCAAGTGAGCCTGAGGCCTGAGCTCATAGCCAGTTCTTTATGCCTCACAACCCCACCTGGTGGAGAGTCCAGTCTGTGCTGTGAGAACAGGTTCAGAACGCAGGTGACCTGAACCTGTGAACGCTACCCTGTGAACGCTTTCTGCCGGAAATCAGTTTTCTTCAACATGAACTGTTTTCCCTCTTTTCATTTTGTAGAGGAGACAGAGTCTCCATTATCTAGAGACTGGCGGCCAGGGAGCCCTGGAACCTATCTGGAGACCTCATGGGAAGAACAGCTGTTGGAACAACAAGAATATTTAGAAAAAGAAATGGAAGAAGCAAAGAAAATGATATCAGGACTACAGGTAGCTCTTGCCCTTGTAGTTTGCCCTTGTTATACCAATTGATTATTAAGTCACTATTATCAATTGAAAATAAACTGATTTTAGTTTTGTAGGAGGTCAGAACTGAGTGAGGAGTTTAGATATAGGGAGTAGTACAGAAAGAGCAGAAAATTCCTTATATTTGAGTACTTTAAATGGACTTTGTGGGCTGCTGTTCATAGCAGAGTGCTTAAGATTTCAGCAAGCCCAGGAGCCATTACTGATCCCTATCAAGTCCTTATTGTTGACGCTCTGCTACATAGGTAGGCTTCTACGCAGTATGTGGCTGTCGACCTGCAATTGCAGCTTTCACCAAAGAATAGCACTGTGAATAGTCAGGAATTTTCTTCTAGGAATTCTGTAGCAGGAAGAGTGTAAGAGCCAGTAATGCTGCCAGGTTTCCATTTGAGTTTAGCTAAGGGATTTAGCTCACTCCTAATACATGTGCAAATGGATGCCAAGGCATAATGGTCAGGTAGAAGAGGTTTTTTTTGAGCAACAAAAGCCCTTCAGTTTTTCCTATACCTGTAGGTGCCAGCTTGGCAAATCTACCCCAGGGACTGACCCACTTGACATAGTTCCCACCCTGAGTGACCCCCTCATTCCTGTCTTTGTGTGTCTGTCTCTGTTTGGGGGAGTCCTTAGTGTGCTGATGACCCTGAAATTGCCTAGGAATATTCCTTTCTGTTTGTGGTGGGAACTGCAGTGCTTCTGAATTGTCAAATATTTATGGACACATAAACAAAGCCCACATTATGTGTGTGGCTCTGGCAGCCGGCAGGCAGTGGAGGGCGTGCTCCCAGCTAGCCTGCAACAGGGTGGGGACACAAAGGGTTCCTAAAGAAAAAAGGAGATTGGTGCTATGGTAAAGCAATTTGCATAATGTATGCCCCAGGAACTGAGAAGTGTGGGAGGAATGTTTCCTGCATAAACATTCCCAAACTTCATTTGCTCTGTATTTTTAAAATGGCTGGCTTATGAGACCTTTTAGATCTCTTTTCTGCCACTCCATTAACGAATACGTTAATGGAATGTTTTTGTGTGTGTTTTGCTTGCATAGGAAGTATGTCATGGAGAACTTCGAGATTATACCCAACCAGGTTGTTCCCAGGATGATTTGCATTATATGAACATAGATATTCATCAGTTTGGCTCAAAGTTTGTTTGCATTTCTTAGTCTGGGAGAAATTTGGTGGCAGATTAGACAGAAAAAGAAGAGAACTGACAGGCAGAAAGTCAGCATCTTAATATTCCCTGCAAACAGAAGAGTTTTAATTCACAGCCACATGATCACAATGAGAATTCAGTTCCATTGTAGAATACAAAAGGGCTCACAGCATCCACTGGGCTTCTTAACTCTTTTCAGTGATTAACAAGTTGCATGCTAAGCCACATCCAAGATTTCTGACTTATTAGTATTCCTTAGTTAGAACCCTTTGAACAGTTTTGCCATTATCGTTGATATTTCCATAATGTTGAACTCCCTTAGCTCCCTGCGGCCTCTTGTACCTGTTGCCATGACACGTGTCTATACCTGTTGCCATGACACATGAGATAGCCAAATTCATTTGACTTACTCAAATTTTATTATTAGCATATGGCAGATCAGCCACTGGCTGGATTTTATTTATTTATTTATTTTTGAGACGGAGTCTCGCTCTGTTGCCCAGCCTGGAGTGCAGTGGCATGATCATGGCTCACTGCAGCCTTGGTCTCCTGGGCTCAAGTGATTCTCCCACCTCAGCCTCTTGAGTAGTTGGGACCACATGCATGCGCCATCATGCTCAACTAATTTTTTAATTTTTTGTAGAGACGGTCCCACTATGTTGCCCAGGCTGATCTCAAACTCCTACCGTCAAGGGATCCTTCCGCCTCGGCCTCCCAAAGTTCTAGGATTACAGGTGTGAGCCACCTCGCCCACCTGAATTTGTGTTGTTTATTGAAATAGGAAACAGCTTCTGTAACTCATCTCTTTTGAATCAAGACAGAATTGTTTCAGATATAAAATGGGGTCACATTTTTCAGTCTTTCACTGATCTGATAGATACTCACCTGCAGGGACAGATCCAAGTTTTGCAAGTCCTAAAATATATAATTTGTGTGTGTGCAGGGGGGCTTCTTGAAGAATAAGATTACAAAATTATGAATATAATAATTAGGAATAGGCCAGGCATGGTGGGTCACGCCTGTAATCCCAGCACTTTGGGAGGCCAAGGCGGGTGGATTGCTTGAGCTCACGGGTTTGAGACCAGCCTGGGCAATATGGCGAAACCTTTGTCTTTACCAAAAATACAAAAATTAGCCAGGTGTGGTGGCGCATGCCTTTAATCCCAGCTACTCGGGAGGCTAAGACATGAGAATAGCTTGAACCCTGGATTGCAGTGAGCCAAAATTGGGCCACTGCACTCCAGCCTGGGTGACAAAGTGAGACTGTGTCTCCAAATATAATAATAATAATAATTGTAATAATAATTATATTATTATTTGGTATAGGACCTTGGGAGAGGCAATGTATGCGGGGTCCTACAGCTGGAGCTTTCTTAGCTTCATGGTAAATCTGCCTCCCCATTCCACCTACTTATATTCTAATGAAAACCGCCTGGGTCAGGAGCTGAAATGAATGAGGACATCTCTCTGCAAATGTGTTTTCCTTCTTGTTCTATACAGGTTGCTTTAGGGAGTAAAAATGCAGAATCAGTAAAACAAACAAAAATCAAACAAACTCAAGTGAGTGCTCCAAATGGATTCCAAATAATTCATTATAATACTCATTTCTAAGCCGCGATGATTCCACACTGCTTTTAGATCATTTTCTCCCTGGTAAAATTGAGTTTGAGCAGCTCCAGTTTGAAATGTGTTGTGTCTCTTTTGAAAGAAAGGTTTTTAGATTTTCTTCTGGGGCCAAGGCACCTTGAAGCAGAGCAGTCAGGTGTCCAGAGAGCTGAAAGAGCCAAAGCATGGACCTGATGAAAGGAACTAGTCCCAGGGTGAGCAATGGGAAGTATCTAAGGAGCAAAAATTACCGATGAAATTTCTTGAGGAAGCTGAGTTGTGATTTTAACTAGGGGTGAGCTTAACTCTGCACTAAGTCATCTGAAGGAGAGTTAAGTTTCGTTCTGCCTTTGCGGTTATTTAGGCCTTATTGCTCAACGGATTCTTACCTGAAGATGAACAGGAGAGGCCCTTGGCCTTCTGTGAACCAGGTGTCAATCCCGAGGAACAACTGGTGAGCTCCATCTTTTGTGACTGGACGCTAAATTTGTATGTATTTGACTTGTGTTTAGCATTTGACACTGCTGTTCATGTCTTCTTGAAATGCTGTCTTCCTTGACCAGTTCTGGTTTTCCTCCTACATTTTTGAACATTGTTTCCTTCTTCATTCATTTAATAAAAAAAATATTTATTGAGTGCTGACTATATGCCAGACCCTATTTCAACATGCTGGAGATATGGTAGCAACAAAACAGACCTAAGACCCGACTCTTACGGAGTTTACATTCAAGTTCTCTTTGAAGCTTCTCTTTTTCTGCTTGTGCCTTTAATGTTAGTGTTCCTCAGCATTCCAGTCTAGGCCCTCATGTGTCTTAAACATTCACCTGGGCAGTAGTATCTGCCTCCAGTTCTTCACTCACTTCCGTCTTGCTTCTCATGTATTTATTTCCAGCTCAGCCCTCACTATGGAGTTCTAGAGGTGTGTATGCAATATGCAACTGCCTACTTATTATCTCCACTTGTAAGTCCCATAAGCATCTCAATTTCAGTGAGTCCTAAATTAAAGTTTTTCTGTCCTCTGCCCAACCACCAAAGCTACTTGTCCTTTTGGATATCTGTTTTGGATACCTAAATGCACCAAATAGAAATCTGGATATTATCGTTTAATCCTTTTCCTCTACATCAGTCAGTCACCAGGTTTTACCGGTTTACATTTCTAATTTCTTTATCCAGTTTTCTCCATTCTCACAGCCACTTAAAAATCAAGCCTCCATCCAGTATTCTAGCAACCTTCTAACTGGTTTACCTGATTCCTCTCCTGTCTTCCTCTAATTCATTTTTTGTAAAACAGCAAGAATAATTTGCTTTAAAGACAGACTTCATTTTGTCACCCTTCTGCATAAAACTTTTCATTGATTCCCCATTGCCCTCACTGGCCTTTCATGATCTGGCCCTGATATTTCTCTCCAACTTCATCTCTTGCCATTTCTTCTTCCTTTTACCCCACCCCCTCCCCTGCATCCAACCCCCACCCCATACTTCCTCTTTTTTTTTTTGAGACAGTCTTGCTCTGTTGCCCAGGCTGGAGTGCAGTGGCACGATCTTGGCTCACTGCAACCTCTACCTCCTGGGTTCAAGTGATTCTCCTGCCTCGGCCTCCCGAGTAGCTGGGATTACAGGTGTATACCACCACACCTGGCTAATTTTTGTATTTCTAGTAGAGGTGGGGTTTCACCATGTTGGCCAGGCTGGTCTTGAACACCTAACCTCAAGTGATCTGCCTGCCTCGGCCTCCCAAAGTGCTGGGATTACAGATGTGAGCCACCACACCTGGCCCACCCATACTTATTTTAAGCTTTATCCACATAGATCTACCTGCTACTTGATGCATATGCTTCCATCAGAGAGCAGGAACTGTTTCCGGTTCTTCTTTGTATCCACAGTACAGAGCTGGCATCTAGTAGTGCTCAATAAATATTTGTTGAATGAGTGGCCTCTGAACTTCACGGCATAGGTGTTTAGCTATCTCTTTTTGTCTTATGTTCAGATTATAATCCAAAGTCGTCTGGATCAGAGTATGGAGGAGAATCAGGACTTAAAGGTATGTCAAGACATATATATTTTACCCCTTAAAAACATTATGGGGGCCGGGCGCGGTGGCTCACGCCTGTAATCCCAGCACTTCAGGAGGCTGAGGTGGGCAGATCACAAGGTCGGGAGATCAAGACCATCTTGGCTAACATGGCAAAACCCTGTCTCTACTAAAAATACAAAAAATCAGCCGGGCGTGCTGGCACACATCTGTAGTCCCAGCTACTCGGGAGGCTGAGGCAGGAGAATTGCTTGAACGCGGGAGGAGGAGGTTGCAGTGAGCAAAGATCGTGCCACTGCACCCCAGCCTGGGCAACAAAGCGAGACTCCATCTAAAAAAACAAAACAAAACAAAAAACCATTACGGGAATGTTACACAACTTCAAGAGGGAAAGGGATTTCAGAATTAGAATCTTTCCTGTATCTGTATTATGTCTTTTCTTAAAAGAGAGAGATACATCCCAAATATGTCAGGAAGGTAATACCTTTTTAATCCTGGTGGTAGGTAATAGAATTATAGTGTCATTGGTTGTACCATTCTGTATGTTTGAAATATTTCATGGTTATTATTCTTTAATTAAAAGAAAAAAAAGTGTATCTAATACCAGTACAGTCTTTTTTTATAAATACTTCTCAGAATTATTTTAGGTTAGTGATTCCTAGCTTTTCTTTCAGTCATAAGTATATGACTAAAGCCATTAACCCTCTCCCTGCAAGTATGCATGTATGTTTGCACTCATACTCATAGACATGAATTTTTTTTTTGGAGACAGAGTCTGGCTCTGTCACCCAGACTGGAGTGCAATGGTGTGGTCTCAGCTCACTGCAACCTCCGCCTCCCAGGTTCAAACGATTCTCCTGCCTCAACCTCCCAAGTAGCTGGGACTACAGGTGCCCGCCACCATACCCGGTTAATTTTTGTATTTTTAGTAGAGATGGGGTTTCACTATGTTGGCCAGGCTTGTCTCGAACTGCTGACCTTGTAGTCTGCCTGCCTTGGCCTCCCAAAGTGTTGGGATTATAGGCGTGAGCCATTGTTCCTGGCCAACATGAATTTTTAATAGAGCAACTTTTATTTGTTTTGTTTTATTTGTTTGTTTTTTGAGACAGAGTCTCACTCTGTCACCTAGGCTGAATGCCATGGCATGATCATGGCTAGCTGCAGCTTCGACCTCCCAGCCTCAAGCGATCCTCCCACCTCAGCCTCCCTAGTAGCTGGGGCTTCAGGAATGCACCACCATGCCTGGCTAATTTTTGTGTTTTTTGTATAGATTGCTCTCGCCTTGTTGCCTAGGCTGGTCTTGAACTCCTGGACTCAAGTGATTCTCCCATCTTGGCCTCCCAAAGTGCTGGGATATAGGCATGAACCACTGTTCCCAGCCTAATAGAGCAACTTTTGAGCCTATCTGTGGAGTCCAAGTTACAGATCCCCAGTTTAGATATGTTAATTGCAAACTCTTGATGTGATACAATAGGAAGAGAAGAGATCGGGGTCTGGGTTATGGTTGTTCCCCTTCTAAAATCTATTTCCTAGTGACAATCGTGTACATATATTTTATCTATTGTAAGGGAATGTTAATTACTCAGTATTTCATTATTAGTTGAAATGTGTTTTTGTTTGACTCACAAAGAAACACTCCAATCCTTTGCTGAACATTAAGAATAGATACAATTATTTAATGACATTGGGGGTAGGCATATTTAGATATCATATATTTAGTGAGAGGGATTTAGATTATTATAATTAGGTTTTCCTGTTGGTGAAGATTGCTAAATATAGAAATGAGAGCCTGTGGGAATGATGGGGTATCTTCTTTCTTGGCAACTCTTCTCTACCTGAGCAGTTGAGCCTGGGTGCCAGCAGAGGAGAACAGAATGGTTCTCTTCTTGTTTCTGTGGATCAGCCTGCACTGCTCACTGGACCAGAGCTGTTGTCTGCCTTAGTAGAGGGTTAATTTTTCATGGAATGATCAACTGGGTTTTGTCCTCTTGCCGACAGAATGAGGTAATGCAGTCTGAAGCAACCCAGATGTCACCATCTGATCTAACTATATTTGGTTTGCAGAAGGAGCTGCTGAAATGTAAACAAGAAGCCAGAAACTTACAGGGGATAAAGGTAAAAAAGAAGACATTTAATTCTTTAAATAGTCTCTGCAATGTAAAGTAGTCTGCTGGTGAGTGGTGAGAGGTGGAATTTTCTGTGGACCTTTAGTAGCTCTGTGCTATTGGTAAAGAAAGGGCTTTGTGGGAGGGAAGTGAGACATGTCGAGGAATATACCTTTGATTTGCTGAGGCTTATTTCTAGTGGTTATGATTCACGGTGCTGCCATTTCCATCTGTGCCACCTTGATTGTCTCTATATGTAAAAGATCCCTCTTCAATGTGAAAGAATGTCCTTTAGGGCCAGGCGCCGTGGTTCATGCCTGTAATCCCAGCACTTTGGAAGGCCGAGGCGGGCAGATCACGAGGTCAGGAGTTCGACACCAGCCTGGCCAACATGGTGAAACCCCGTCTCTACTAAAAATACAAAAAAATTAGTTGTGCGTGGTGGCAGCACCTGTAATCCCAGCTACTTGGGAGGCTGAGGCAGGAGAATTGCTTGAATCCAGGTGGAGGAGGTTGCAGTGAGCTGAGATCACTCCATTGCACTCCAGCCTAGGTGACAAGGCGAGACTCCGTCTCAAAAAAAAGAAAAATAAAAAAGAATATCCTTTAAAAAATTGTTATTTACTTTGTTTTTGAATAATTAACTAACATTCAAACAATTTTAAAGGTATAAAAAGATAAACCATGAAAAGTCTGCCTGCCAGCCCTGTCCCCTCAGTCACCTAGTTCTCTTTCCTAGAGGTATCTTTTTTTATTTATTTTTTTTTAAATCTTGACATGGACTCTCACTCTGTCGCCCAGGCTGGAGTGCAGTGGCGCGATCTTGGCTCACTGCAATCTCCGCCTCCCGGGTTCAAGTGACTCTCCTGCCTCAGCCTCCCAAGGAGCTGGGATTACAGGTGTGCACCATCACACCCAGCTACTTTTTGTATTTTGAATAGAGACTGGGTTTTAGCATGTTGGCCAGGCTGGTCTTGAGCTCCTGACCTCAGGTGATCCACCCGCCTCGGCCTCTCAAAGTGCTGGGATTACAGGTGTGAGCCACCACGCCCGACCTCTTAGATGCATCTTAACAGTTATCAGCACATATGTGTGTGTATCATTTTCCCCCACGGTTTTACCCAAATAGTAGTATACTAGAAATACAACTTGACACCTTGCTTTTTTTCACTTAGTAGTATATCTTCGAGCTCATTCTATGTCAGTAGTACCTAAAGACTTTCCTAGGTCGTCTTTTATGGCTGTATCATATTCCATTGTTTTTCACTGTATACATACATATATATGCTAAATAATTTATTATATATGAAAATTTCTGGCCGGGCGCGGTGGCTCAAGCCTGTAATCCCAGCACTTTGGGAGGCCGAGATGGGCGGATCATGAGGTCAGGAGATCGAGACCATCCTGGCTAACACGGTGAAACCCCGTCTCTACTAAGAAATACAAAAAATAGCCGGGCGAGGTGGCAGCGCCTGTAGTCCCAGCTACTCGGGAGGCTGAGGCCAGAGAATGGCGTGAACCCGGGAGGCGGAGCTTGCAGTGAGCTGAGATCAGGCCACTGCACTCCAGCCTGGGCTACAGAGGGAGACTCCGTCTCAAAAAAAAAAAAAAAAAAAAAAAAAAAAAAACGCCGGGCGCGGTGGCTCAAGCCTGTAATCCCAGCACTTTGGGAGGCCGAGGTGGGCGGATCACAAGGTCAGGAGATCGAGACCACAGTGAAACCCCGTCTCTACTAAAAATACAAAAAATTAGCCGGGCGCGGTGGCGGGCGCCTGTAGTCCCAGCTACTCAGGAGGCTGAGGCAGGAGAATGGCGGGAACCCGGGAGGCGGAGCTTGCAGTGAGCCGAGATCGCGCCACTGCACTCCAGCCTGGGCAACAGCGTGAGACTCCGTCTCAAAAAAATAAATAAATAAAATAAAATAAAATAAAATAAAAAAGAAAATTTCTAGTTTTTGCTAATATAAACAATGGTCTAACAGCCTTGAATATTAGTTGTTTTGTTTTTTCCAAGATGAAGTCTTGCTCTGTTGCCCAGAGCTGAAGTGCAATGGCATGATCTCGGTTCCCTGCAACCTCTGCCTCCCAGGTTCAAGCAATTCTCCTGCTTCAGCCTCCCAAGTAGCTGGGATTACAGGCGTGTGCCACCACGCCCAGCTAATTTTTGTATTTTTAGTAGAGACAGGATTTCACCATATTGGCCAGGCTGGTCTCGAACTCCTAACCTCGTGATCCGCACGCCTTGGCCTCCCAAAGTGCTGGGATTACAGGCGTGAGCCACCATGTCCAGCCTGAATATATGTTATTTCACCCAAATGGGAGTATATCTGTGGAATAAAACCTAGAAGTAGAAGAGGATGTTTTTATGTTGCTGCTTTTCCCCTCTTCCTTGCATATCCATTGATGGGCTAGACTAGAGTTATCACTCAGCAACATTTTCCAAAGTATATTTTGTAGGCTTAGTACTTTTGAAACACTTTAAAAAACAAATGTGTTCCATGGTCAGATAAATTTGAGAAATGCTCTGCAGTCTTGAAGACTCACTGTGAATAATAACATATAAAGGATCTGAAAAGGTCTGTCGTAAAGAGGTTGGCCTCAAAATGATTTAGAATTAATAACCACAGGAGTGTCTTTTCTTCCATGTAATGTCATGTGGCACATTAATGTCCCATGGAGCACATTTTGGGAAATATTCCTTTGAACTACTGATGCCAAGGGTATCTTAGACTTCCTTTACCATGTACTGTCATGGCAGAGAGTATAATTAAGAATGGGCTCCCACATTCTTCATAGTCTGTATCATTTCTTTGCAGTCTGTAAAGAGAGAAAAGTCAAGACAAATATATTAGAATGCAGCCCTAGTCCATTAGTTCTGTTTGAAGCCACCATGGTTGATAGAATGTGTCCTAACTGTCCTTATAAGCAAGGATATCCAGCTCACCTTTTGTTAGGCATGATAGGAACCAAGAGGGTTCAAGCTGAGGGAAAGAAAACCTAATGCTATTAAGATCCTAGGAAATTGGGAAGAGGAATCATGAATCAAAGAACAGTTCTGCTCAGTGGAAAGATAATTCTAATCCTGGTCCAGACTAGGCATTGGAAGCCATTGGAAGCAGGTTAGCAGCAAGGCTCTGGAAGCCAGCGTGGGAGTGATTTCAGGGATTCTTTAACAACCGAGTGGCGGGATGAATAGGGCCCATCTCTCCAGGAAATGGGGACTGGGCAGAGAGGTAGAGGGAAAAAGAGCTACTCTAGATTGAGTATTTATATGCCCAAGATATAGATGAGAAAGCCCAGGTGGGAGAAAGTAGAGTGCATTGTCCAAGGTTAACATCACAAAAGTAGTAAGTGGTAGCTTTATAATTTGAATCTGTGTCTCTCTGATCCCAAAGTCCAGTCATTCTCTCTCGAATACACCATGCTATCAGGATTGAGGGCGGGGACGAATAGTAAGCAGAGAAAAAAAATCAGGTTTCAGTAAGTTTCATAGAACAGTGGAAAGGATTTTGGTCTGGATGCCAGTTTCCTAGAGGGGGACAGAAAAACCCCTCCTCAGCAACTCGTGGCAAGACCCTTTTACTCCATTTGTCTTCCAGTCTGCCATAACGAATGCTGGAAACACATTAAAGGGTTTAGTAATTTGTAATAACAACTGGCTGATTGATGAATTGAGACAACAGTAATTAGTATGCTTTTTCCCCTAGGATGCCTTGCAGCAGAGATTGACTCAGCAGGACACATCTGTTCTTCAGCTCAAACAAGAGCTACTGAGGGCAAATATGGACAAAGATGAGCTGCACAACCAGAATGTGAGTTAAATGAATGAGCCTTGACCTCAGTGAGCCCCATTAGCAGAACAGGCTAGTGCATGAAGTGCTATTAGACTGGCCATCCTAATCTCTTATCTTGCTTCTGGGATGCCTGCCCTAAGTGTCTGCAATTATTTTTATTCCCCATTAGACTCATCTCTGTTCCTAGGTGAAAGCCCACATCATACTGGGCAGGAAGGTCCTTGATCTCCTCTTCAACTTTGAGGACACTGAGATACCGAGGCAAAATTGTGGTTCTACAGTCTAATTACTTCACTAACAACATGGAGAGCAGCTGTGTATTTTTACCATCATACCCTCTCTGTGCTGCATACTGTTAACTGCCAGCATTAACTATGGTTACTAAGTAGCTGGTTTCCTTGAGGATTAGCAGGCAGTACCTGCGTACCATGAATTCTTTCTTATCCTTGCAGGTGGATCTGCAGAGGAAGCTAGATGAGAGGAACCGGCTCTTGGGAGAATATAAAGTAAGAGTGAATATCAGTTTGGAAATGCCTTCCACCGACCTTTCATGAACAGCCCATTATTGTTGCTCAAAAAGCACTTAAGTATTCTATTCTCATCCTTGCTTTTTAATTATTTTTTATCCTTGCTTTTTAGAAGGAAGCATTTTTCTGTGTCCCCTGATGCACTAGCCCTGAAGAATAGATGGCACAGCTAGGAGAGGGAGTACAGGACGAGGGGTCTAGAAACTTCAGTTCTAGTCTTACCTTTATCTCTGACTAGTATGAATGGCTCATACTGGTCCTCCTACAAATGACAGTTCCCTTCTTCATTACTCTTGAAGAATCCTTTGCACTATGTAAGACTATTATGGTGTGTAAAGTCTTCCTGGTATGTTCTGAGGAAAGGACTTTCTTTTCCTGAGGCTCTACTTTACTTGAGTGGAAGTTATATTACAGAGGGGAACTTTTCAGTGCCCCTGGTTTTGCCACTCATCTGAAAGCTCTATCTCTGTTGCAGAAAGAGCTGGGGCAGAAGGATCGCCTCCTTCAGCAGCACCAGGCCAAGTTAGAAGAAGCACTCCGGAAACTCTCTGATGCCAGTTACCACCAGGTCAGAACATATTCAGCCCCTGACTCTCCTGCCCCTTTGGCCCAAAGAAATCCTTTTCTGATTTAGTGTCTGTTTTGCAGGTGGATCTAGAGCGAGAGCTAGAACACAAAGATGTCCTCTTGGCTCACTGTATGAAAAGAGAGGCAGATGAGGTAACCTAGACCCTGTGTTCTCCCTCCCACATTTATGAAGCAAACGGGGTGATGGTGTTTCTGACTCAGAGCTGAACCAAGGCCACAGGCTCATTTGTTAGGAGACTCTATGATGAGCTAGTTAAGAGGACGGGTTCCAGAATAAGAAAATCTGGTTTCATGTTCTACCTTTACCACTCCTACGTTGTGTGGCCTTCAGTTGCTTATCTTCTGAACCTTAGAAATAGGGCTTATTTGGAAAATGGAAATAATAGTGATTCAGTCCGTCATTATGAAGAATATATGAGGTAATCCACATAAATAACTAAGCACAGTCCTGTTGGATCCACTTGGCATAGAGTCAGACTCAAAAAATATTCACCATGGCCTGGCACAGTGGCTCACATCTGTAATCCTAGCACTTTGGGAGGCCAAGGCAGGTGGCTAACTTGAGGTCAGGAGTTTGAGACCAGCCTGGCCAATGTGGTGAAACCCCATCTCTACTAAAAATACAAAAATTAGCCAGGCAAGATGGCACGGGCCTGTAATCCCAGCCACTCAGGCGGCTGATGCAGGAGAATCGCTTGAACCTGGAGGGGGGGCGGTGGGCAGAGGTTGCCATAAGCTGAGATTGTACCACTTCACTCCAGCCTGAGTGACAGAGCAAGACTCTGTCCCAAAAAACAAAACAAAACATATATATATATATATTCAGCATTATTTTTAAATTACTGAAGCAAAGCCAGGCAGTGCTGGAGCAGCATTCTGAGGCTCTCCAGTGCTGTGGCAGAGGCTAGGTTGTGGCCTCCAGGTGGAGGTTAGCATTTCCTTCATTCACATCCAACAATGCGTACTAAGTGTCAAGTGCTGGGCATATGGCAGTGACCAAAAGGGGAAAAAAATCTATACTTAAGAAGGATACATTTTAATAAAGAGAGCCATTAAACAAACAGACAATTATATACTTCGTCAGGAACTGATAAATGTAAAGAAGAAAAATAAGACAGCACATCTAGTTTACAATTCTCCCTTTAACAAGCAACATTTCTTCATGCTGCTATAGGTGACCAACTACAACAGTCACAACTCTCAAAGCAATGGTTTTCTCCTTCCAACAGCAGGAAAAGGAGCTGCTTCAATCAGCAACAGAGGGGTAGGTACCTGGATTGACGGAGACCTGCCATTTCTCACTGAAACCAAAGAGTGCCAAACCCACGGCCAGTGGATGAGGCCTTTTATATTCCAGTTCCCTAATTCCTGGATCTGTGGAGTGTGTAAAGATGTGAGGCACTTGCTATACAAAATTAAGAATTAGTGGAGAAACCATAGGCCTGCTTCTGTGGGGGAAAAAGAAATCTCTTCTGGAAACTTCAGCCCAGTGGTTGGGATGTGGCACCGGGCCATGCCAGCAGCACCTTATTTTTGCCCACAGACCAGCGACCTGCAGCTTGTTCGAGATGCTCTCCGCAGCCTGCGCAACAGCTTCAGTGGGCACGATCCTCAGCACCACACCATTGACAGCTTGGAGCAGGGCATCTCCAGCCTCATGGAGCGCCTGCACGTTATGGAGACGCAGAAGAAACAAGAAAGAAAGGTAACCTTCTTGCTGTGGTGTCTCTCTTAGGCAAGCTCCTGAGAAAGCCGGGTTTTAAGAATGTTAATTGAGAGGAAGGCAGTGTGAAGAGATACAAGACCCTGTTAAAGGTTAGAGTTGTTTTTCTCCATTAGTTTTTCTCTCAGCGGAACTGACTATTCATTATGGTATGACAATCCAGAGAAGGAGTTCATGGTCACACTGGCTCCCAGAAACTGTAGCTGTGTAAGGATTGTGGCTCTTGACCCCACAGGGTCTCCCTTTACTGTTTCTTCCCCTCCCACCTACCCCTGAATGAGCTTGGCATTGGATGAGAAAATATATGGAAAATACATTGGAAACCAGAAAGCCTTTCATATATATTATTATTGTTTATTGTTAGGATAAATATATTCGATTTTATATGTTGTGGAAGAGGTGGTAGAAAAATATGTAGTATTTTAAGCACACTTTTATGATTTAAATTTCTTGGTTAAATTCTCCCATTGATCATAACTCTTGTGATTTTTGTGTGGCTCCGCAGGTTCGGGTCAAGTCACCCAGAACTCAAGTAGGTAGTGAATACCGGGAGTCCTGGCCCCCTAATTCAAGTAAGTACCCATTTTTGCTCAGTAGGGACTCCTAGCATATTAGACCAGGAATTTAGTATTTTTCATACTACCAATATTTTGGGGATGTAACTTTTCTTGTAGTACTTCACTTTTATACTATTTTGTTTCTGTAGAAATACTGGAATTGAGTTAGTTCTAAGACCATGAAGACATATGCCATCATCACCCCCAGTGCCATTTAGCCACGTGCAGGCAGGATGCTGTTGACTCAGAGAGGCTAAAATATCTTTGAAGAACATACAAGCTCAAAACATTTATGCTGAAAAAGCAAAATATAAAACAACAAATACACATACATACATAAATTTTCCTACACTCCCAGATAGCACAAAAAAAATTTCCACTTCTTCCTTGAAGCAAGGCATTTAATTTATTTGGAGATACTCTTAAAACTTTGAGCGCTGAGGCTGGGTGCGGTGGCTCACGCCTGTAATCCCAGCACTCTAGGAGGCTGAGGCGGGCGGATCACCTGAGGTCAGGAGTTCAAGACCAGCCTGGCCAACATGGTGAAACCCCATCTCTACTAAAAATACAAAAATTAGCCAGGTGTGGTGGCACACGCCTGTAATCTCAGCTACTCAGGAGGCTGAGGCAAGAGAATCACTTGAACCCAGGAGACAGAGGTTGCAGTGAGCCAAGATTGCGCCATTGCACTCCAGCCTGGGCGACAGAGACTCCATCTCAAAAAAACAAAACAAAACAAAACAAAAAACTTTGAGTGCTTAAGGCATTTAGTTTAAGTCCTGCAAAATGTTTGCACCATCTAGTGGCCATGGCTAGAAAGTGTATTTTAACCTGCTCCATGCCCACTCTATATTTTTTCCCATTTGTTCAAACTTGTTGGAAAGCTACCCTGCCTGGTAATTCCTATTTTAGTTTGTATTTTGCCTTTTGTGGCTTAGTAATGTTCACATTTTCTTATTTTTTAATCAAGCCTAATCGAAAGGTGTCTAAACAATAATTTATAAAAACCAAATAGTAAAAAGCTGACTAGAAACAGTTTTGTATGTTACATATAAATTTTTAAAAGCACATTAAGAAACCTAAATTAAAATACTGAAAATACTTGCAAAAATATGAAATGTAAAATTTTTTTGTAGAGTAAATAAAATAGCATTTCAAACCTCTGATCCCAGATATCTTTTCCTCTTGGATGAGGTATCTATGCTGGGAATGAAACAATTTTTTTTTTTTTAGCGGCGGGGGATGGAGTTTCGCTCTTGTTGCCCAGGCTGGAGTGCAGTGGCGCGATCTCTGTTCACTGCAACCTCTGCCTCCCGGGTTCAAGTGATTCTCCTGCCTCAGGCTCCCCAGTAGCTGGGATTATAGACGTGCACCACCACGCCTGGCTAATTTTTGTATTTTTAGTAGAGATGGGGTTTCGCCATGTTGGCAATGAATTATTTTATTACCAGAATTAGTTCCAGTTTCCTTTTCTAGCAGTGTTACAAAATAGTCGTTTCTATTGTTTGGAGAGGATTTTTTTTATTATTGTATTCATTGATTTCTTCAGATTAGTGTAAACTGCCAATATAAATAGGTGTACTTAGAAATTTCTTTTTTAAGTATAATAAACTCCCCCCTAGAAAAATTACTTTGCGCATATATAGTATTTAAAATATTACAAATAAATCTACAGCTGCTTGAAAACTAAGTTGTTAATCTAATGCTTCCAGTGATATCTGTATTCACAAACAAGCTGAAATGTCTCTTATCTGAAAATACAAAAACTTGTGTAACTCTGGCCAGCTCTCTAGCTACTGACTTATTTCTCTTATTCCTCTACATCAAAATTCTTAAAAGAATGGTCTATACGTGCTCTCTTTTCTTCCTCACTTCCTGTTCACTACTGAACCCACTACAGTCTTTTATCTGTTACTTTGCTTAGTGTTCTTCTGGCTGGGTCACTGTTGACTTTTTTGTTGCCTAATCAAGTGGTTACTTTTTAAACCTTATCTTTCATTGTCTTTTCAAAAGCATTGACTATTCTCTAAAAGTCTCCTGGAAACTTTCTTCTTCTTCAGTTTCAGTGTCATTCAGATATTTATCTAACATATTTACTGAGCATCCATTATTCACCATCAACGTTAGATGCTGGAGATATAGAGATGAACAAGTTCGATTTGCCACTGGCAGGTAGTGAAGTCAATACTGAGTTTTCCTTCTAGTCCTTCCTGAATCTCATTTTATTCTGCTCTAATTCTTGAATGTTGACGTGTCCTGAGATTCCATCCAATTGAAGCCTAAACCTAAGGCTTTTCATATTGTCTTCGGCATCAAGTGATCACTTCCACTCCCTGGCTTTAACTACACTTGTGTGCCGATTATTTTTATGTTTTATCTCAAATCTCAGTTCTTTTCTGAGCTTCAGTACTATTTTTATTTTTTTCTATTCATTTTGAGACAGAGTCTTGTTCTGTTGCCCAGGCTGGAGTGCAGTGGTATGATCTCAACTCACTGCAAGCTCTGCCTCCCGGGTTCAAGCGATTCTCCTGCCTCAGCCTCCCGAGTGTCTGGGATTACAGGCGCGTGCCACGACACCCTGCTAATTTTTTGTATTTTAGTAGGGACAGGGTTTCACTGTGTTGCCCAGGCTGGTCTTGAACTCCTGAGCTCAGGCAATCCACCCGCCCCGGCCTCCCAAAGTGCTGAGATTACAGGCATGAGCCACTGCGCCCAGCCTAGTACTATATTTTTAAATGTAAACTAGATCTCTCTCTCTGTAGGTCCCAAGGCACTGTAAAGTCATGTCCAAAACTGGACACAAAATAATAGAGAGGGAAAAATACAGAATATACAATCAAACAGATCTAGGGTACAGTTTTGGCTCTGCCATTCAGCACAGTGTGTGACCATGGGCAAAATGTTAATGTCACTGAATCTTAGTTTCCTTTTTTATGGAACCAAAGTAATATTGAAGAATTTGAGCATGAAATGAAATGAAATGAAATGAAATGAAATGAAATGATCTAGTGTACTGTGGAGCATATGAGAGATGCAAGGCAAATGCTTCTCATTCCCCTCTGGCTGTGCCCTTTCTCTTTCCTTTTCAACATAATTAAATTTCCTGAAAGAGTAATGTACTTTCTGAACCCAATTCCTTTCTTGCCGTTTACTCTTAAGGGAAAACAATAATTATTTCAGATTTAAAGTAAAATAATAGATTAGTGAAATCAAATTGAGAGTTCATATAAAAACTCATATAACCACAGAATGTTCTTTTCAACCAATAGTGCTTGGGACAACTGGATATTTCCATGAAATGGGACCCCCTACTTCACACCATATACAAAAGTTAACTCAGACTATAGATCAATGACTTCAATATAAGAGCTTAAAGCTATAAAGTTCTTAGAAGAAAACATAGAGGAAAATGTTCGTGACCTTGGATTTGGCAGTGGATTCTTAGATAGGACATCAAAAGCATGAGCAACAAAAGAAAAAAGATAAAATTGGCCTGGGCACAGTGCCTTATGCCTGTAATCCCAGCACTTTGGGAGGCCGAGGTGGGTATATCACCTGAGATTGGGAGTTTGAGACCAGCCTGGCCAACATGGTGAAACCCCATCTCTGCTAAAAATACAAAAATTAGGTGGGTGTGGTAGTGGGCACCTGTAATCCCAGCTACTCGGGAGGCTGAGGCAAGAGAATCACTTGAACCTGGGAGGCAGAGGTTGCAGCTAGCTGAGATTGCACCACTGCACTCCAGCCTGGGCTACAGAGGGAGACTTTGTCTCAAAAATAATAATAATAAAATAAATAAATAGAAAAAAGATAAAACTGGACTTCATCAAAATTAAAAACTTTTTTGTATAAAAGAACTCTATCGAGAAAGTAAGCAGACAACCTACAGAATAGGAGAAAATATTTGCAAATCATATTGTCTGATAAGGATCTAGGATCCAGAATATATAAAAAACTCTTCCAACTCAACAGCAAAAGGACAAACAACCGAAGGGAAAACGGGCAAAATACTTGAATAGACATTTCTCCAAAGAAGATAAAGAAATGGCCGGCCAGGTGCGGTGGCTCACACCTGTAATTTCAGCACTTCGGGAGGCTGAGGTGGGCAGATCATGAGGTCAGGAGATAGAGACCACCCTGGCCAATGTGGTGAAACCTCATCTCTACTAAAGATACAAAAATTTGCCGGGCGCGGTGGCTCAAGCCTGTAATCCCAGCACTTTGGGAGGCTGAGACGGGCGGATCACAAGGTCAGGAGATCGAGACCATCCTGGCTAACACGGTGAAACCCCGTCTCTACTAAAAAATACAAAAAGCTAGCTGGGCGAGGTGGCGGGCGCCTGTAGTCCCAGCTACTCGGGAGGCTGAGGCAGGAGAATGGCGTGAACCCGGGAGGCGGAGCTTGCAGTGAGCTGAGATCCGGCCACTGCACTCCAGCCCGGGTGACAGAGCGAGACTCCGTCTCAAACAAAAAAAAAAAAAAAAAAAAAAAGATACAAAAATTAGCTGGGTGTGGTGGTGCGCGCCTGTAGTCCCAGCTACTCGGGGGGTGAGGCAGGAGAATTGCTTGAACCTGGGAGGTTGATGTTGCAGTGAGCTGAGATTGTGCCACTGCACTCCAGCATGGCACCAGAGCGAGATACTGTCTAAAAAAAAAAACAAAACAAAAAAAAACAAAAACAAATGGCCAATAAACCCATGAAAAGATGCCCAAAATCATTAGTCATTAGGGGAATGCAAATCAAAACCACAGTGAGACACCACCTTACACCTACTAAATGGTGCCAAAAATGGAGAATAATAAGTGTCGGTGAGAATGTGGAGAAGTTGGAGCTGTCCTACATTGCTCTGGGGATGTAAATGGCGCAGCTGCTATGGAAGACAGTTTGGCACTTCCTTAAAAAGTTAAACATGGAGTTACCATATGACCCAAAAGAACTGAAAATAGGAGTTCAAAAAAACATGTACGTCTATGTGCCTAGCAGTCATATTCACAATATTCAAAAAGTAGAAACACCTCAGATGTCCATCAACTGATGAATGGATAGACCAATTCTAATATATGCATACAGTGGAGTATTATTCACCTATAAAGAGGAATGAAGCACTGATTCATGCTACAACGTGAATGAACCTGGAAAACATTATGCGAAGTGGAAGATGCCAGACACAAAAGGGCACATATTGTATAAGTTCATTTATATAAAATGTCCAGAAAAGGCAAATCCATAGAGACAGAAAGTAGAGTGGGTTAGCTAGATTCCAGGGTCAGGAGTGAGGGAGGAATAGCTAATAACCACTCAGTGCATACAGATTTTCTTTTGGGATGATGACAGTGTTCTGGAACTGGATAATGGTGGTTGTTTGCACATCATTTTAAATGTACTAAATGCCATTGAATTGCACACCTTAAAAAGGTTAAAATGGTGAATTTTACTACAATATTTAAAAAGTGAGATTTTGTAAAAAAATAGCAGTTCTGCCTTCTACCTAGGATGTAGAAAGCCAGAAAAGCCTTGCTTCTACTGAAACAAGAAAAAGTTGGAGAATCTGAAAAATCGTAACTTTCTTGAACCCATCAGAGAGATGAAATCATAGTGTAATCAACTAACCTGTAAAAGAAACAGGTGCCTACAAGGAGAAATAGGATGAAAGTACTGGCTCACTTGTGGTACAGCCTGGGAGGAAGATGGGGCCACTATACAACAGATAAGAATTCAGCTGAGATTTTTTTTTTTTTTTTTTTTTTGAGACGGAGTCTTGCTCTTGTTGCCCAGGCTGGAGTGCAATGACACAATCTTGGCTCACTGCAACCTCTGCCTCCCAGGTTCAAGCGATTCTCCTGCCTCAGCCTCCCAAGTAGCTGGGATTACAGGTGCCCACCACTACACCTGGCTAATTTTTGTATTTTTGGTAGAGATGAGTTTTCACCATGTTGGCCAGACTGGTCTTGAACTCCTGACATCAGGTGATCTGCCCACTTCGGCCTCCTAAAGTGTTGGGATTACAGGGGTGAGCCACTGCACCCGGCCTGAGATTTTTAATTATTTGCTAAAGGCTGAGAAGACAGCATAGGAACCTTGGGAGCCACAGACACAAGAGGAATTTGCACCCACTTGCAGATACTTTTTCATGACTACCAGGTGCTTATGAAAAGATTGGTTGTGACAGTGAGATATCATCTCACTCCAGTTAAAATGCCTTTTATCAAAAAGACATTTGACACAGCGGGCATGTGAAAAAAAAAAAAGGATGCTAGCAAGGATGCAGAGAAAGGGGAATGAATATTATACACCATTGGTGGGCATGTAAATGAGTACAGTTACAATAGAAAACAGTGTGGACATTCCTCAAAAAAAAAAAAAAAAAAAATACAAATAGAGCTACCATATGAGCCAGCAATTCCACTGCTGGGTATATATCCAAAAGAAAGGAAATCAGTATATCAAAGAAGTATCTGTGTTCCCATGTTTATTGCAGCACTATTTCCAATAGCCAAGGCCGGTCACAGTGGCTCGTGCCTGTAATCCCAGCACTCTGGGAGGCTGAGGCAGGAAGATAGCTTGAGCTCAGGAATTTGAGATCAGCCTGGGCAACATAGCAAGACCTTGTCTCTACTAAAAATAAAATTAGCTGGGCATGGTGGCACATGCTTGTAGTCCCGGCTACTCAGGAGGCTGCAGTGGAAGGACAGCTTTAGCCTGGGAGACAAAAGCTGTGGTGAGCTACGGTTTGTGCCACTGCACTCCAGAGTGAGATCCTGTCTCAAAAAACAAAACAAAACACCAAATAAACAAAAACACAATAGCCAAGATATAGAATTCATCGAAGTGACCATCAACAGATGAGTGGATAAAGAAAAAAAAAATGTGTGTGTGTGTGTGTGTATATATATATATATATATGCAAAGGAATATTATTATTCTGCTATAACAAAGCATAAAATCCTTTCTTTTGCAGCAACATGGATGCAGCTAGATCTTATTATGTGAAGTGAAATAAGCCAGGCACAGAAAGACAAATACCACATGTTCTCTACTAGTATGTGAGAGCTAAAAAAAAAAATGTATCTCATGGAGATAGAGAGTAGATTGGTGGTAACCAGAACCTGGGAAGGCTTGGGGAGGGTGACAGAGAGGTTGGTTAATGGATACAAAAATACAGTTAGATAAAAGGAGTGAGATCTAGTGTTTGATAGGAAAGTAGGGTGACTATACCTATAATTTATTGTATAGTTTGAAATAGCTAGGCTGGGCGTGGTGGCTCATGCCTGTAATCCCAGCACTTTGGGAGGCTGAGGCAGGTGAAACCTTATCTCTACTAAAAATACAAAAATTAGCAGGTGTGGTGGCAAGCACCTGTAATCCCAGCCACTTGAGACACAAGAATCGTTTGAACCCAGGAAGCAGAGGTTGCAGTGAGCTGAGATCACACCACTGCACTCCAGCCTGGGCGACAGAGTGAGACTGTCTCAAAAAGGAAAAATAGGCCGGGCGCGGTGGCTCATGCCTGTAATCCCAGCACTTTGGGAGGCCGAGGCAGGCGGATCACAAGGTCAGGAGATCGAGACCACGGTGAAACCCCGTCTCTACTAAAAATACAAAAAATTAGCCGGGCGTGGTGGCGGGCGCCTGTAGTCCCAGCTACTCAGGAGGCTGAGGCAGGAGAATGGCGTAAACCCAGGAGGCGGAGCTTGCAGTGAGCCGAGATCGCGCCACTGCACTCCAGCCTGGGCGACAGAGCGAGACTCCATCTCAAAAAAAACAAAAAAAAAAAAAAAAAAAAAGGAAAAATAAAAAAATAAAAGAGCTAGAAGAATTGGGATGTTTTAATATAAAGAGAAGATAAATGTAGGCCAGGTGCGGTGGCTCACACCTGTAATCCCAGCACGTTGGGAGGCCGAGGCAGGTGGATCACCTGAGGTTGGGAGTTCGAGACCAGCCTGACCAACATGGAGAAACCCTGTCTCTACTAAAAATACAAAAATTAGCCAGGTGTGGTGGCACATGCCTGTAATCCAGCTACTCAGGAGGCTGAGGCAGGAGAATCGCTCAAACCCAGGAGGTTGAGGTTGTGGTGAGCCGAGATTGCGCCATTGCACTCCAGCCTGGGCAACAAGAGTGAAACTCTGTCTCAAAAAAAAAGGAGAAAAGATAAATGTTTGAGGTGATAGATATCCCAGTTACTCTGACTTGATCATTGCACATTGTATGCACGTATCAAAATAACACGAGCCAGGCATGGTGGGCTTTCGCCTGTAACCTCAGCTACTTGGGAGGCTGATGTGGGAGTATTATTTGTGTCCAGGGATTTGAGACCAGCCTGGGCAACATAACAAAACCCCATCTTAAAAATATATATATATGCCGGGCGCGGTGGCTCACACCTGTAATCCCAGCACTTTGGGAGGCCGAGGCGGGCGGATCACAAGGTCAGGAGATCAAGACCATCCTGGCTAACATGGTGAAACCCCGTCTCTACTAAAAATACAAAAAAATTAGCCAGGTGTGGTGGCGGGCGCCTGCAGTCCCAGCTACCTGGGAGGCTGAGGCAGGAGAATGGCGTTAACCCGGGAGGTGGAGCTAGCAGTGAGCTGAGATCGGGCCACTGCACTCCAGCCTGGGTGACAGAGCGAGACTCCGTCTCAAAAAAAAAAACAAAAATCCCCCACATATATATGTATATAATCTAAAAATACGTATAACTAATATGTATCAATTTAAAAATTAATAAAATATGCTTTTGGTTAAAAAAAGGTTGGTCATGGGGCTAGAGTCTAAAAAAACCCTCCCTCCCTCCTTCATGGAGCAAGGGGGCAGCTGCCACTGCAGGAAAGGCATGAAGCCACATGTGGACCATTCTTGCTTATGGAGCAAAGCCTTGAGCCACTGTGGAAGGGAAGCAAATCCTGTTGACCCCTCCGTCCCTGCTGTAGGCAAAGGTGAAGACCCATTACACCTAGTGGCGATGGAAAGGAAAAGGAACACTACCTTGGCAGAGGGGCAGGAAACTATCTTGGACTCAGATTATAAGAGGTCGCCTGCCACTGAGGAAGGGACAGGATCACTGAGAAAACCCCACTTAAAAACTGGGGCTGCATGAGGACAACAGAGAAGCACTGCTCATCTCCCACCACCATAGGGGCAAGCACTGTTTAATTAGCAGCAGTGGACTGCTTCTGAGGCAGGAAACAGCATACAGAGGCTGACCCAGGCACAGGCACATGAGGAAAGCCTACAGCTGAGGGAGGGGAAGGAACATCGAGGAACAACTCTCCAACAACCAGCTGTCCCTAAACCTAATTCTAGAAGACTTGGAAAATGGTGGTGCACTGAAGGTAACCTTAACAAAAATCTCAATCCCAGCTCAGCTTCTGACCAAATTAACTCAACTGTCCCCACTAATGGCCTGGAAGAACAAACAGTGTGCCCATTTCTAAACAGATATTTTTACCTCTGTCTCTCCTGTCTTAACACATGTCTGGCATTCAGTAAGAAATTATGAGGCACCCACAAGAGCAAGAGAAAAACGAAGCCACTGTGAAGAGCAAAAGCAGTCAACAGAACCAAACTCAAATGTGACAAGGATGTCGAAACCAGCAGACAAGGAATTTAAAGTAACTATGATTCATATGTTAAAGGCTGTAATGAAAATGTTGATAACATGCACATACAGGTGAGGAAGACTCAACCAGCTACTGTTTATAGGAAACCCACTATAAATATAATGATATAAATGGATTTAAAAGTAAAAAGATGGATAAAGCTATACCATGGAAACACTAATCAAAAGGAAGTGTGGTTATATTAGTATCTGATAAAGTATACTTGAGAACAAGGAATATTTCCAGGTATAAAAATGATACCTAATGATAAAAAGGTCAATTCACCAAGAAGACATAATAATCCTAAATGTGTGTATACCCAATGACAGCTTTGAAATACATGAAGCAGGCCAGGCACTGTGGCTCATTGTAATCCCATGCATTTTGGGAGGCTGAGGCAGGAGGATCACTTGTGCCCAGAAGTTTGAGACAAGTCTGGGCAACATGGTGAGACTCTGACTCTACAAAAAAAAAAAAGTTTTTTTAATTAGCCAGGTGTGGTGGCATATGCCTGAAGTCCTAGCTACTTGGGAGGCTGAGGCAGGAGGATCACTTGAGTCTGGGAGTTGGAGGCTGCACTCCAGCTTGGGCAACTGGGTGACAGAATGAGACACTGTCCTCCCTCCTCTCCCCCTCAAAAAATACATGAAACAAAAACTGAAAGGAGAAATAAATCAACCTAGTTACAGTTGGAGGCTTTAATATTTCTTTTGCGTAATCAGTAAAAGTACTGTACAGAACATCAATAAGAAGATAGAAAACCTGGGCCGGGCGCGGTGGCTCATGACGTAATCCCAGCACTTTGGGAGGCCAGGGCGGGCAGATTACTTGAGGTCAGGAGTTCGAGACCAGCCTGGCCATCATGGTGAAACCCCTATCTCTTGGAGGCTTTAATATTTCTTTTGCAATAATCAGTAGAAGTAGTGTACAGAACATCAATAAGAATATGGAAAACCTGGGCCGGGCACGGTAGCTCACGACTGTAATCCTAGCACTTTGGGAGGCTAAGGTGGGCAGATTACTTTAGGTCAGGAGTTTGAGACCAGCCTGGCCAACATGGTGAAACCTCTGTCTCTATTAAAAATATAAAAATTAGCTGGGCATGGTGGCAAGTGCCTGTAACCCCAGCTACTTGGGAGGTTGAGGCAGGAGAATCACTCGAACCCGGGAGGCAGAGGTTGCAGTGAGCCAAGATTGTGCCACTGCACTCCAGCCTGGGTGTCAGGGCAAGACTCCGTCTCAAAAACAAACAAATAAAACAAAAAACAAAAACCACCTGGACAGCACTACCAACCAGCTCTTTCTAACTGACATTTAGAGAATACTCCAAATGTTTCAAGTGCATTTGAAACATTTACCAAGATAGGCCACATTCTGGCCATAAAACAAAACAAATTTTTTAGAATTGAATTTATGCAGCGTTGTTTATGGAATTAATCCAGACAGAGGTCAACAGAAAAATATCTGGAAAAATCCCCAAATATTTGGAAATTGAAAAACATATTTCTAAGTATCCTTTGGGTCAAAGAGGAATTCATAAAGGAAATTACAAAATATTTTGAATTGAGTAGAAAATGAAAACACAATAAAAATTTGTGAGATGTGACAAAAACAGTGCTTAGAAGGAAATTCATAGCATTAAGTACTCTTTATACATGAGAAGAGTTTTCAATGAATGAACTCAATAATTTAAGCTACCTTAAGAAACATGATAAAGAAAAGCAAACTAAATTCAAAGCAAGCAAAAAGAAGGGATAAATATGAGACTGGAAATAAAATACACTGAAACTAGAAAATAGGGAAAAAAATCAACCCAAAATTTGGTTATTTGGAAAGTTTAATAAAGTTGATAAATCTATAGACAAACTGACCAAGATAAAAAGAAGATAGAAGATACCAATATTAGAAGTGAAACAGGCAGGGCACAGTGGTTCACGCTTGTAATCCCAGCACTTGGGAGGCCGAGGTGGGTGGATCACTTGAGGTGAGGAGTTCGAGACCAGCCTGGCCAACATGTCGAAACCCCATCTCTACTAAAAATACAAACACCAGCCATGCATGGTGGCAGGTGCCTGTAATCTCAGCTACTCGGGAGGCTGAGGCAGGAGAATCACTTGAACCCAGGAAACGAGGAGGCAGAAGTTGCAGTGAGCCAAGATTACACCACCGTACTCTAGCCTGGGCAACAGAGTGAGACTGTCTCAAAAAAAAAAAAAAAAAAAAAAAAAAAAGAATTGAAAGAGGCAACATTACTATAGATGTTGTAAACATTAAAAGCACAATAAAGGAGTATTAGAAAAAACTTTTTATTCATAAATTTAACAATTTGACAAAATGGATAAATTCCTTAAAAGATACAAACTACCAAAACTTAAAAGAAAATAGATAACCTAGTTTTATAGTTATTAAAGAAATTTAATTTTTAGTTTAAAATCCTCCATTGAAGAAAACTCCAGGACCAGATGGGTGCACTTCAGGAATAAATAATACTAATTCTACGTAAATCCTTCTAGAAAGTAGAAGAGGATGGAACACTTCCCAGTACATTTTATTTTACCCTGACACCAAAACCAGTATCTCTAATGAACACAGATGCAAGGAAAAGAAAGAAAAGGCATAGAGATTGGAAAGGAAGGCACAAAACAGCCTCTGTTTATAGATAACATGATTGTCTATATAGAAAATCCCAAAGAAACTATAATAAAGTTACTGTGTCTAAGAAGTAACTTTAGCATGGCCTGTGTTGTAGATGACATGATTGTCTAAGAAGAAAATCCCAAAGAATCTATAATAAAGCTAATATATCTAAGAAGGGAGTTTAGCAAAGTCACAGGACACAAGGTCAACTAAAAAAAAAACTACTTGTATATACTAGCAATGAATATTTGGAAATGGAAAAAATTGTAAAAGAATCACTTATAGTAACACCAAAAATTCCCCCATGAGGGCTGGGTGTGGTGGCTCAAGCCTGTAATCCCAGCACTTTGGGAGGTCAAGGTGGGAGGATCACTTGAGGCCAGGTGTTCAAAACCAACCTGGCCAACATAGCAAGACCCCATCTCTTAGAAAAAGAAAAACCTGGGACGGGTTCCAAGATAGCCAAATAGGAACAGCTCCGGTCTGCAGCTCCCAGCGGGATCGACGCAGAAGACAAGTGATTTCTGCATTTCCAACTGAGGTACCTGGTTCATCTCATTGGACAGTGGGTGCAGTCCATGGAGGGCGAGCCAAAGCAGGGCGGGACATCACCTCACCCAGGAAGTGCAAGGCGTTGGGAGATTTCCCTTTCCTAGCCAAGGGAATCCCTGACAGACTGTACCTGGGAAAAATGGGACACTCCTCCCCGAGATACTGTGCATTTCCATTTCCTGGTCTTAGCAAACGCAGACCAAGAGATACTGTCCAGTGCCTGGCTTGGGGGGTCCCCCACACACGAAGGCTTGCTCACTGCTAGCACAGCAATCTGAGATCACACTGTGAGGCAACAACCTGGCAGTGGGAGGGGCGTCCGCCATTGCTGAGGCTTGAGTAGGTAAACAAAGCTGCCTGGAAGCTCAAACTAGGCGGAGCCCACCACAGCTCAGCCAGGCCTGCTGCCTCTGTAGACCCCACCATTGGGGGCAGGGCATAGCTGAACAAAAGACAGCAGAAACTTCTGCAGACTTAAACGTCCCTGTCTGACAGCTCCAAAGAGAGCAGTGGTTCTATCAGCACGGTGTTTGAGCTCTGAGAACGGACAGACTCCTCAAGTGGGTCCCTGACCCCCATGTAGCCTAACTGGGAGATACCTCCCAGTAGAGGACGACTTACACCTCATACAGGCAAGTGCCCCTCTGGGACAAAGCTTACAGAGGAAAGATCAGGCAGCAATATTTGCTGTTCTGCAATATTTGGTGTTCTGCAGCCTCCACTGGTGATACCCAGGCAAACAGGGTCTGGAGTGGACCTCCAGCAAACTCCAACAGACCTGCAGCTGAGGGACCTGACTGTTGGAAGGAAAACTAATGAACAGAAAGGAATAGCATCAACATCAACAAAAAGGACATCCACACCAAAACCCCATCTGTAGGTCACCAACATCAAAGACCAAAGGTAGATAAAACCACAAAGACGGGGAGAAACCAGAGCAGAAAAGCTGAAAATTCTAAAAACCAGAGCACCTCTTCTTCTCTAAAGGATCACAGCTCCTTGCCCGCAACAGAACAAAGTTGGACAGAGAATGACTTTGACGAGTTGACAGAAGTAGGCTTCAGAAGGTTGGTAATAACAAACTTCTCCGAGCTAAAGGAGGATGTTCAAACCCATCGCAAGGAAGCTAAAAACCTTAAAAGAAGATGAGATGAGTGGCTAACTAGAATAAACGGTGTAGGGAAGACCTTAAATGACCTGATGGAACTGAAAACCATGGCACAAGAACTTCGTGACACATGCACAAGCTTCAATAGCCAATGCGATCCAGTGGAAGAAAGGGTATCGGGGATTGAAGATCAAATTAATGAAATAAAGTGAGAAGAGAAGTTTAGACAAAGAAGAGTAAGAAGAAACAAACAAAGCCTCCAAGAAATATGGGACTATGTGAAAAGACCAAATCTTCGTTTGATTGGTGTACCTGAAAGTGACGGGGAGAATGGAACCAAGTTGGAAAACACTCTTCAGGATATTATCCAGGAGAATTTCCCCAACCTAGCAAGGCAGGCCAACATTCAAATTCAGGAAATACAGAGAACACCACAAAGATACTCTTCAAGAAGAGCAACCCAAGACACATAATTGTCAGATTCACCAAGGTGGAAATGGAGGAAAAAATGTTAAGGGCAGCCAGAGAGAAAGGTCAGGTTACCCACAACGGGAAACAGACTAACAGCAGATCTCTCGGCAGAAACTCTACAAGCCAGAAGAGAGTGGGAGCCAATATTCAACATTCTTAAAAAAATTTTCAACCCAGAATTTCATATCCAGCCAAACTAAGCTTCATAAGTGAAGGAGAAATAAAATCCTTTATGAACAAGCAAATGCTAAGAGATTTTGTCACCACCAGGACTGCCTTATAAGAGCTCCTGAGGGAAGCACTAAACATAGAAAAGAACAACCGGTACCAGCCACTGCAAAAACATGCCAAATTGTCAAGACCATTGATGCTATGAAGAAACTGCATCAATTAATGGGCAAAATAACCAGCTAACATCATGATGACAGGATCAGATTCACACATAACAATGTTAACCTTAAATGTAAATGGGCTAAATGCCCCAATTAAAAGTGATAGACTGGCAAATTGGATAGAGTCAAACCCATCAGTGTGCTGTACTTAGGAGACCCATCTCACGTGCAGAGACACACATAGGCTCAAAATAAAGGGATGGAACAAGATCTACCAAGGAAATGCAAAGAAAAAAAAAAAGGGGGGGGGGGGGGCGGCTGAAATCCTAGTCTCTGATAAAACAGACTTTAAACCAACAAAGATCAAAAGACACAAGGCCATTACATAATAGTAAAGGGATCAATTCAACAAGAAGAGCTAACTATCCTAAATATATATGCACCCAATACAGGAGCACCAATATTCACAAAGCAAGTCCTTAGAGACTTACAAAGAGACTTAGACTCCCATACAATAATAATGGGAGACTTTAACACCACACTGTCAACATTAGACAGATCAATGAGACAGAAGGTTAACAAGGATATCCAGGACTTGAACTCAGCTCTGCACCAAACAGACCTAATACACATCTACAGAACTCTCCACCCCAAATCAACAGAATATACATTCTTCTTAGCACCACATCACACTTATTCTAAAATTGACCACATAGTTGGAAGTAAAGCACTCCTCAGCAAATGTAAAAAACAGAAATCACAACAAACTGTCTCTCAGACCACAGTGCAATCAAATTACAACTCAGGATTAAGAAACTCACTCAAAAGCGCACAACTACATGGAAACTGAACACCCTGCTCCTCAATGACTACTGGGTACATAACGAAATGAAGGCAGAAATAAAGATATTCTTTGAAACCAATGAGAACAAAGACACAACTTACCAGAATATCTGAGACACATTTAAAGCAGTGTGTAGAGGGAAATTTATAGCACTAAATGCCCACAAGAGAAAGCAGGAAAGATATAAAATTGACACCTTAACATCACAATTAAAAGAACTAGAAAAGCAAGAGCAAAGAAATTCAAACGCTAACAGAAGGCAAGAAATAACTAAGGTCAGAGCAGAACTGAAGGAGATGGAGACACAAAAAAGACTTCAAAAAATCAATGAATCCAGGAGTTGGTTTTTTGAAAGGATCAACAAAACTGATAGATGGCTAGCAAGACTAATAAAGAAGAAAAGAGAGAGGCATCAAATCGATGCAATAAAAAATGATAAAGGGGATATCACCACCGATCCCACAGAAATACAAACTACCATCAGAGAATACTATAAACACCTCCACCAAATAAACTAGAAAATCTAGAAGAAATGGACAAATTCCTGGACACATACACCCTCCCAAGACTAAACCAGGAAGAAGTCGAATCTCTGAATAGGCCAATAACTGGCTCTGAAGTTGAAGCAATAATTAATAGCCTACCAACTAAAAGATGTCCAGGACCAGATGGATTTACAGCTGAATTCTACCAAAGGTACCAAGAGGAGCTGGTAGCATTCCTTCTGAAACTATTCCAATCAACAGAAAAGGAGGGACTCCTCCCTAACTCATTTTATGAAGCCAACATCATCCTGATACCAAAACCTGGCAGAGGCACAACAAAAAAAGAGAATTTTAGGCCAATATCCCGATGAACATCAATGCGAAAATCTTCAATAAAATACTGGCAAACTGAATAGAGCAGCACATCAAAAAGCTTATCCACCATGATCAAGTCGGCTTCATCCCCGGGATGCAAGGCTGGTTCAACATACTCAAATCAATAAATGTAATGCATCACATAAACAGAACCAAAGACGAAAACCACATGATTATCTCAATAGATGCAGAAAAGGCCTTCAACAGAATTCAACAGCCCTTCATGTTAAAATCTCTCAATAAACTAGGTATTGATGGAATGTATCTCAAAATAATAACTAGTTTTACAAACCCACAGCCAATATCATATTGAATGGGCAAAAACTGGAAGCATTTCCTTTGAAAACTGGCACAAGACAGGGATGCCCTCTCTCACCACTCCTTTTCAACAGTATTGGAAGTTCTGGCCAGGGCAATCAGGCAAGAGAAAGAAATAAAGGGTATTCAATTTGGAAAAGAAGAAGTCAAATTGTCTATGTTTGCAGATGACATGATAGTATATTTAGAAAACCCCATCATCTCAGCCCAGAATCTCCAGAATCTCCGCAAAGTCTCAGAATACAAAGTCAATGTGCAAAAATCACAAGCATTCCTATACACCAATAACAAACAGCCAAATCATGAGTGGACTCCCATTCACAATTGCTACAAAGAGAATAAAATACCTAGGAATCCAACTTACGAGGGATGTGAAGGACCTCTTCATGGGGAACTACAAACCCCACTGCTCAAGGAAATAAAAGAGGACACAAACAAATGGAAGAACATTCCATGCTCATGGATAGGAAAAATAAATATCATGAAAATGGCCACACTGCCCAAGGTAATTTATAGATTCAATGCCATTCCCATCAAGCTACCAATGTCTTTCTTAACAGAATTGGAAAAAACTACTTTAAAGTTCATATGAAACCAAAAAGAGCCTGCATTGCCAAGGCAATCCTAAGCAAAGGAACAAAGCTGCAGGCATCACGCTACCTGACTTCAAACTATACTACAAGGCTACAGTAACCAAAACAGCATGGTGGCCGGGCGCGGTGGCTCACGCCTGTAATCCCAGCACTTTGGGAGGCCGAGGCGGGCGGATCACAAGGTCAGGAGATCGAGACCACGGTGAAACCCCGTCTCTACTAAAAATACAAAAAATTAGCCGGGCGCGGTTGTGGGCGCCTGTAGTCCCAGCTACTCGGGAGGCTGAGGCAGGAGAATGGCGTGAACCCGGGAGGCGGAGCTTGCAGTGAGCCGAGATCGCGCCACTGCACTCCAGCCTGGGCGACAGAGCGAGACTCCGTCTCAAAAAAAAAAAAAAAAAAAAAAAAAAAAAAAAAAAAAAAAAAAAAAAAAAAACAGCATGGTACTGGTACTAAAATAGCTATATAGACCAATGAATCAGAACAGAGGCCTCAAATAACACCACACATCTACAACCATCTGATCTTTGACAAACCTGACAAAAACAAGAAATGGGGAAAGGATTCCCTATTTAATAAATGGTGCTTGGAAAACTGGCTAGTCATATGTAGAAAGCTGAAACTGGATCCCTTCCTTACACCTTATCCAAAAATTAATTCAAGATGCATTAAAGACTTAAATGTTAGACCTAAACCATAAAAACCCTAGAAGAAAACCTAGGCAATACTATTCAGGACATAGGCATGGGCAAGGACTTCATGACTAAAACCCCAAAAGCAATGGCAACAAAAGCCAAAATAGACAAATGAGATCTAATTAAACGAAAGAGCTTCTGCACAGCAAAAGAAACTACCATCAGAGTGAACAGGCAACCTGCAGAATGGGAGAAAATTTTTGCAATCTGCCCATCTGACAAAAGGCTAATACCCAGAATCTACAAAGAACTTAAACAAATTTACAAGAAAAAAGCAACCCCATCAGAGTGGGCAAAGGATATGAATAGACACTTCTCAAAAGAAGACATTTCTGCAGTCAACAAACATATGAAAAAAAGCTCATCATCCCTGGTCATCAGAGAAATGCAAATCAAAACCACAACGAGATACTATCTCACACCAGTTAGAATGGCGATCATTAAAAAGTCAGGAGACCACAGATGCTGGAGAGGATGTGGAGAAATAGGAATGCTTTTACACTGTTGGTGGAAGTGTAAATTAGTTCAACCATTGTGGAAGACAGTGTGGCGATTCCTCAAGGATCTAGACTAGAAATACCATTTGACCCAGCAATCCCATTACTGGATATATACCCAAAGGATTATAAATCATGCTACTATAAAGACACATGCACACACATGTTTATTGCAGCACTATTCACAATTGCAAAGACTTGGAACCAACCCAAATGTCCATCAGTGATAGACTGGATTAAGAAAATGTGGCACATATACACAATGGAATACTTCACAGCCATAAAAAAGGATGAGTTCATGTCCTTTGCAGGGACATGGATGAAACTGGAAACCATCATTATCAGCAAACTATCACAAGGACTGAAAACCAAACACTGCATGTCCTCACTCATAGGTGGGAATTTGAACAATGAGAATACTTGGACTCAGGGCAGGGAACATCACACACTGGGGCCTGTCATGGGGTGGGGAACTCAGGGAGGGATAGCATTAGGAGAAATACCTAATGTAAATGACGAGTTGATGGGTGCAGCAAACCAACATGGCACATGTATACCTGTGTAACAAACCTGCACGTTGTGCACATGCACCCTAGAACTTAAAGTATAATAAAAAAGAAAAAAGAAAAAAGACAAAGAAAAACCCTCATGAAAATCTTAGGTATAAACTTCATAAAATATGTGCAATGACTATACTGAGAACTATAAAACAAGGATGAAATAAAGATTTAAATAAACAGAGAGGTATACTATGTTTATGGATTGGAGTACTCAACATTGTTAAGATGGCCTGTTCTTCCCCAAATGATCTATAGCTTCAAAGCAGTTCCAATGAAAGTCCTACCAGGCTTTTGTAGATAAAAACAAGCCAATTCTAAAATTTATAGGAAAGAATAAGGGGACTAGAATTAACTGCCCTCCCAACCCAAATGGTGAAAAAAGATGAACAATGCAGTTGGTGGACCATACTGTCTGATATCAAAACTAACTGTAAAGTTAGGGTAATCAAGACAGTGTAGTATTGGTGAATTGGTAGATAAATAGATGAGTGGAACAGCATAGAGTTAAAAATAGACACACATTTACCAGTTGATTTTCTACAATAGTGCAAAGACAATTCAATGGTAAAGGGATAGGCTTTTCTTAAAGATCTATTTTTTTAAGCAAGTTTGACCTATACCTCATACCATATGCAAAAATCAACTCTAAATGGATAATAAATGTAAACTTATAAGCTATAACTATTAATCACCTGTTTTGTGGTACTTTTCAAAATCATGTATTAAATTTGTAGACACACACAAGGATATGTTTCTCAGCCATTTATCATCTAGTTTTTTTGTACATGTTTTTTATAGTAATGCCATAATACTGTAATAACTATCATTTTGTCATATGGCTTTATGTTGGGTGAGACAAGTTCTCCCTCATTACCCTTATTTTGCTTTTTTACTTGAAAAGTCTATGCAGTCCAACTCATTCTTCTTTATTAGTCATCTGAATCAACTTTTCACTAGTATCATCAATGATATATTTACCAAACGAGTCTTTGCCTATTAGACCCCTGTGTAGCATTTGACATCATGATTACTCTTTCTTTGAAATTCTTCCCAAATGTGTACATAACATTTGTATTAGTCAGCTTGGGCTGCCATTGCAAAATACCTTAAACTCTCTTAAACAACATAAATTAATTTTCTTACAGTTCTGGAGGCTAGAAGTACAAGATCAGGTTGCCAGCATGGCCAGGTTTTGGTGAGGGCTCCCTGCCTGGCTTGTAGAAGGCCACCTTCTCTCTGTGTCCTCACGTGGGGGAGAGAAAGCTTTGGTATCTCTTATAAGGACACTAGTTCTGTTGGATCAGGGCTCCACCCGTAGGACCTCATGTAATCTTAATTACCTCCTTAAAGGCCCTATCTCCAATACAGTCAAATAGCAGATAAGGGCTTCAACATATGAATTTGGTGGTGGGACACAATTCAGTCCATGGCAATATTATCTTCATATTTATTTTATTGTATTGTAACTGTTTTGCTATCTCACTCCACTAGACTTTTGAGCTCCTTAAGGGTGGGGATTATATCTAATTTATTTGTGTATCTCTAATACTTGATACATAATAATGCACCCAGTAAACATTTAAAATGAATAATGAGGCCGGGCGCGGTGGCTCAAGCCTGTAATCCCAGCACTTTGGGAGGCCGAGACGGGTGGATCACGAGGTCAGGAGATCAAGACCATCCTGGCTAACACGGTGAAACCCTATCTCTACTAAAAAATACAAAAAACTAGCCGGGTGAGGTGGCGGGCACCTGTAGTCCCAGCTACTCGGGAGGCTGAGGCAGGAGAATGGCGTGAACCCGGGAGGCGGAGCTTGCAGTGAGCCGAGATCCGGCCACTGCACTCCAGCCTGGGCGACAGAGCGAGACTCCGTCTCAAAAAAAATAAAAATAAAAAAAAATAAAATGAATAACGAGATGACATAATTCAGCTTGTCTTCCCGTCTTAGGTAATGGTATTACTATGTATCTGTCTTCCCAGGTTGTAAATCTCAGTCATTGTTTACTTTTCCCTTTTATACACCCTGTGTTCAACTATGTCCCTAGTACTAAGACTTTGACTTTCTAAAGGTCTTTCAAATCCATCCCTACTCCGGCTCCAGGGCTACATCTTTCCTATCATCATGTGTCAGATTGTTTTCATTGCCTCTTAACAGGATGTCTTAGTCAGTTGAGTGTTGCCATAAAGGAATACCTGAGGCTAGGTAACTTAGGAGGAAAAGAGGTTTGTTTGGCTCACAATTCTGCTGGCTGGAAGGTGGGCATCTGGTGAAAGCCTCAATCCTCTTCCACTCACGGCAGAAGGCAAATGGGAGTTGGCATGTGCTGAGATTACATGGAGAGAGGAAGCAAGAGAGTGGAGGGAGGTGGCAGGCTGTTTTTAACAAGCAGTTTTGTGGGAACTAATGGGTAAGTACTCATTCCTCCTCCCCAGGGAGGGCATTAATCTAGTCTTGAGGAATCTGCCTCCATGACCCAAACACTTGCCATTAGGCCCCACCTCCAACATTGGGGATCGACTTTCAACATGAGGTGTCGGGGGACAAACACCTAAACTACCGCACAGGATTTCTGGTTTCCAGTTTGGCCCATCCAATCCATACTTTGCCGCGAGATCAACTTTTCTAAAATGCCTGTCTAATCATATCACTACCTTTTAGTAACTTTCCATAGCTTAAGACTAATATCCTGAACTCTTACCCTGTCACAGTCTTTTGTGATCTGGCCTCTGCCTACTTAATTACCTCACAACTTCCCGATGTATTCATTATGCTCCAGCCTTAGTAATTCACCTACAGTTTTATAAATATATGATCCCATTTCATGCTTCTGCACCTGTCCTTCCCTCTTCTTGGAATACTCTTTTCAACTTCTGTATCTTATGATTTCTAAAAGGTGCTTTTAAAAAGGACTCTCCAACCATGGGCCCTTCCTGACCTGTTCCAGGAGAAATTAACCTGGTCATCTTCAGTCTTCCAATACAGCTTGTAGAAATCTGATTTTAGTGTATTGTAATTATTTGTAATTGTATTTATCATCCATACTAAATGATAAACTCTTGGAGGTTGGAGACCACATATAGTTGATTTTTATATTCTCAAATCGAACACACAGTAGGTACTCAATAAATGTTTGCTGAATGAATGAATTAAATATATAGCTTTAATGTTAAAAGTGAATATTTTATTTATTCAACAACCACTGTGTGCTGGGCACTGTGCTAGATGCTGGGGCAAAGGAGAATTATGGCATGTAGGTTACAATAATTGCCATTCTTTTTTTTTTGGAGACGGAGTTTCACTTTGTCACCAAGGCTTGAGTACAGTGGCTCGATCTCGGCTCACTGCAATCTCTGCCTCCCGGGTTCAAGCGATTCTCCTGCCTCAGCCTCCCAAGTAGCTGGAACTACAGGCGCACGCCACCACACCTGGCTAATTTTTTATATTTTAGTAGAGACGGGGTTTCACCGTGTTGCCCAGGCTGGTCTTGAACTCCTGAGCTCAGGCAGTCCGCCCACTTTGACCTCCCAAAGTGCTAGGATTACAGGCGTGAGCCACCGCGCCTGGCCAATTGGCATTCTTTGAAGAAAAACTCTGAAAACAGACTGAATGCCATTTCTGTACAGAGGTGAAGTTCCTTTGTCTTTTTCCCTTCTATTAATTCATCCTTCATACTCCTTATTTTAAACCCCCTCCCAGAACTACTGTTCTGTGGCTGCAAATCTGACTACCTAGAATAAGTTAAGAGGAAGATCAGTATAGGTGGAATAGCAGGAGATATTTTAGTAACAGTTTAGTTATTAGTTTTTGATAAAAGTTTCTGATTTGTCATTTCTCCTATGAAAGTCATAATTACAAGGACTCATACTTTTCCAAAAGTACCTTTTTAAAAGATAGAGACAGTCCAGGTGCAGTGGCCCATGCCCGTAATCCCAATAGTTTGGGAGGCCAAAGTGGGTGGATTACTTGAGGCAGGGAGTTCAAGACCAGCCTGGCCAACATGGCAAAACCTTGTCTCTACTAAAAATACAAAAATTAGCTGGGCGTGGTGGCACACACCTGTTATCCCAGCTACTCGGGAGGCTGAGGCACAAGAATGACTTAAACCCGGGAGGTGGAGGTTGCAGCGAGCTGAGATTGTGCCACTGCACTCTAGCCTGGGCGATAGAGCGAGACTGTCTTTTTTTTTTTTTTTTTGCTGGGGGGACGGAGTGTCGCTCTATCACCCAGGCTGGAGTGCAGTGTTGCCATCTCGGCTCACTGCAACCTCCACCTCCCGGGTTCAAGCAGTTCTCTGCCTCACCCTCCCAAGTAACTGGGATTACAGGTGTGCGCCACCACGCCCAGCTAACCTTTGTATTTTTAGTAGAGACGGGGTTTCACCATGTTGGCCAGGCTGTTCTTGAACTCCTGACCTCGTGATCCACCCGCGTCGGCCTCCCAAAGTGTTGGAAAATACAGGCGTGAGTCACTGCAACTGGCGATACCCTGTCTTTAAAAAAAAAAAAAAAAAAAAAAGTGTATCAAGAAACCTGTGTTAAAGACTATGGCATCAACACTATAAATCTTAAGTTGCTACGGTTCTGTACCTCTTAGACTGGGAGCATGAGCCCCCTGGGATCTGAGTTTCTAAGGTTGCTTTGCTTCTGTGGTTCTTGTTCCTATCGACTTTTCTTTCTATGAGTTACATGAGTATTCTCTACTACGAACCCCCAAAACCTAAATATTAGCAGAGTCTACAGCTTCTGCTGTGTGTCTGCCCTCCCTGGCTGAAATCTTGCCATGCTTCTCTGTCCTTTTTTGATCTTTAGCAATGACACCTGTTTTATCAGTTGCTGTTCCCCTACTATGAGTGAGGAATGATCAGTCCTCGTGATAGTGTCCATGTCTGAAGCAAGTCGTGCTCGTGGTCCTAGGCAATCATAGCATATGGACATGGTGTTTGGCAAGGGTGTGAGAGCTGTGGGCTGTGACCTCAGGCAGCTTTGTTCTCCCGGAACATTTTGAATAACTGCAGACGGGTGGTTTGGAGCAAATGAATGTTCTAACCAGAGTCTCTTTCTCATTGTAGAGTTGCCTCACTCACAGAGCTCTCCAACTGTCAGCAGCACCTGTACTAAAGTGCTCTATTTCACTGACCGGTCACTTACGCCCTTCATGGTCAATATACCAAAGAGGTGAGATTCTGGGATCATTATACTTCACTGTAAAGAAGGAAAGGAAGGCAGAACCTCATTAGTTACTGCCCATATGAGCAGCTGGAAGGTGTCTGAGAAGCAGTATAGTTAGATCTCACTATAGTGAGATGAGCCAGAGAGATAGAGATTCTAGTTTCAGCTTTGCCACTATTCAGTGGTATTATAAAAGACAAGTCATGATCTACTACTAGGTACAGGTACAACAATAGCACTTCCAATCCTGATAACTATGCAAATATTGCTCTGCATTTGGAAAAAAAAATTTTTTTTTTTTTAAGTGTTCAAAATAGCTCCTGCTGATACAATGGATTGCAGCCTGACACTCACTCCAGGACTATGACTAATTGATCTTTGTTACTATTCAATGACTGCAACTAATCCCTATTGAGAAATTATGTTGAAAACCTTCCAAAAAGTTAATGTGCTTCCTTTTAAGGGAAATAGTTTTGAAATAAAAATATTTAAACTCTGCAACCAACTATTGAGAGAGGTTATAGGATTTTCCTTACCTAGACAGTCTGCTTATTTGGTCTGGGTTAGATGCCAGCTTCCTAAAGATAGAGGGATAAAGATGGTGATACTTGATTTGATTCTACCATCCTAGAGAATTGGGATATTGTAGCAAAGAAGAAAATCAAGAGAACTTTGATATGTTTATGGTTATTCAACAAATTTGATCTCAGGGACTTTATGTCTTATTTCCGGAGAAAAGTGATTTGGCTCCTGAAGCAATAAGTCAATTTTAAATTCTCACATCACCCCATATTTAATACTGTTTTCATTCCCTAGTGATGACAGGTTCTCCAGCCTCTGCTGTTTTAGTCATCTGGGTTATCAGGGGCAGTGACCTAATCAGGGGCTATTTCTGCTTATTGACTTTGGCAGGGGGCTGGGTTTAAAGTTAACATCTTATCTTTCCAGCTATTGATCAACAGTCTATGTTAGTGCTGTCTCTTTGTGTTGCAGGTTGGAGGAGGTGACGCTAAAGGATTTTAAAGCAGCTATTGATCGGGAAGGGAATCACCGGTATCACTTCAAAGCACTGGATCCTGAGTTTGGCACTGTCAAAGAGGAGGTAAAGAATCTCTGGGGAGTCTGTATGGTATTGTTTCTTTCTGAACCCTGAAGCCTCCTGTTCAAGCACTGGTGTCCAGAAGTACATGAATTCCCTGACCAGGTCGGAGGAATTTGCCAGAGCTTCAGACCATGGTCTGATTACCCTAGACAAGTGGTCATAGAATAGGCCAAGATGTTGATAGGTTCTTTAGTTGTAGGACTTCATCATTTGACTAAGAACTTGGATATAATTTTTATTTTAAATTATTTTGTTAGGGAAAATAAAGAACCTAAGACAATAAATAATTTTCCATCTGTAGCCAAATCTTAGAAAACTTCTTGCTTCCTATGTAGAGCAAAATAAACAGGCATGGATATATGGAACTGTGTATTTCTCATGATGAAATCAAGGAACTTCTAGGGAGTTATGTATGCTTATGCCCAAGTCCTTGAGTAAGTATTTTCTTAGCCTACACGTCTCTTTCTAATCCATTTGTCAAAGACAGACTTTTTGGGGGGAATACAGTTCTGGGTTATATAGTATTACAAGTGGATTCACTGCAGTTACAGAATGAAAAAAGTTATTATAGAAAAAGTAAAATTTTATTTTGTAAACATTTCCTCAGTGAAATGTTTTAATAACCCTGTTTTATTAGTGGCTTAGGAAATGAGTTGAATGAATTAATGAAAATAACTGCCATCTGAGAAATATGTTGAGACTTTTTTCCCCACCCTTTCTTTATATTGCCTGGTACCTAAATTTTCTACTTTCTCTTTTTTTTTTTTTTTTTTTTGAGACGGAGTCTTGCTCTGTCACCCAGGCTGGAGTGCAGTGGCCGGATCTCAGCTCACTGCAAGCTCTGCCTCCCGGGTTTACGCCATTCTCCTGCCTCAGCCTCCCGAGTAGCTGGGACTACAGGCGCCCGCCACCGCGCCCGGCTAGTTTTTTGTATTTTTAGTAGAGACGGGGTTTCACCGTGTTAGCCAGGATGGTCTCGATCTCCTGACCTCGTGATCTGGCCGCCTCGGCCTCCCAAAGTGCTGGGATTACAGGCTTGAGCCACCGCGCCCGGCCTACTTTCTCATTTTTAAAATACTTACACTACTTCTTTTCTCTAAGAAGCCCAAAGTACTTTGTGATTGGTAATTTATTAATTCTTACAAATCTCTATGAGCAAAGTAGTATTAGGGATTTTTTAAAACCATTTCATAGGTCTGGATCTAAGAAAAAAATAAAATATCAGTTGCAGTTCTAGGGAAAAGACCAAAAGGACATAGACTCTTAACTCAAGGCTTTCTTCTATATGTTCAAGGTCTTATTTTTATTAGCAGCAATTGTTTAGTGAGATTCCCTGTTTTTCCTTGTGGCTTTTTTTTTTTTTCCTCTAGATTTTCCATGATGATGATGCCATCCCTGGATGGGAAGGGAAAATTGTAGCTTGGGTGGAAGAAGACCATGGAGAGAATTAATGCCAAGTATCAGATTGAGGGCTTATGGAACCTGGTCACTCCCTGGCTGCTTCACTCAGGAAAGGGAACTAAAACCAGAATACGCTAAGAAGTTTCTAGTTTGTATGCCAAAACAGAAGCTTCTCCAAGTATGATGGCCACAGGTCAGTCCTATTTCTGTGCCTGGCATATCTGGTACTTAAAATTCTGTCCAAATGTAGACCATGGGTTCATCTGGAGTTCCTTGTCCGTGGGAACACAGTGTACTATTCTACTCTGAGGACAACAAACCGAAGGCCTTAAACGATGGGGATGGATGATCCCGCCTCTATAGGGGCATGGCTGCTATTATCTGGAAACTAGGAATTGGATGCATCACTCCTGTGTGTTACAGTATTATTTTAATTGGCCTCAATGGTTGCAGCAATCAGAGTCCCAGCGTTTGTACTCACAGACAAGGCAAAGGTACCAGCTTTTCTGTTTCTTTGAACCTACTGCAAACCAAGAATAACTCATGAGGTGGTACCAAAGATGAAAGCCCAGTCTTCATTAATCTTTTGAACCGGACATGGATGGTGCTGAATTGTTGCTTGGATGGAAAAAGGGCTGCCCATATTGTGCTACACTATGCTAAAACTGTAATTTAGTAAGACCTTGGGCTGCCTCTTCTGTCTTAACTGGTTCTGCAGCTTGTCCTTTTGCCCACATAGGGCCTATTATGTACTGTTAGTTTTCTCTGGGGACTCTCTAACTTTAGAGCCATTTCTTTTTCTTCAAACTGATGAACTTTGTGTTTGAAAGGCCTAAGGAGTGAAAAGCTCCTTGAAAATCCAGGCGGGTATGGAAAGGTGCTGCTACCCATGTCTTTTTGACTTTCTTTGTTTCATGACTTTAACTCATGGCATCTCCTTTGTAGTAAAAGGAGACAGACCATTAATTTCAGCATTTCTTTGTGATTTATAAGTACTGAGCATGAAATACTTGTCTGTCCCTCCTCATTTCAAGGCCAGTTATTTTCTATTTATGTATTTAGTCTAGGCTGATCCTTTAGGGCACAATAGAAACCATGGGGCGTGGAGCATGAGTTGTGAATGGCAGGGATCATTCTGGGTAAAAAAAACCTAGAATCATTTCTCATGTGCAACATTGTCAAGTGAAGAAGCTAACAGTTCAACTGCAGAGATTATTTGATAACCTGGGTTTTCTCATTCATCCATCAAGCACCATCAACCAATCAGCCATTATTATTTATATTATGTATTACCAAAAGCAGTCTGTCTGCCTGTGACCTCCAGTGTACACTGCCAAACACAAGAGTAGGACACATCCCTTCTGGGTTCTTGACCTGTCTGTCTCCAATTCATCTCCCCTTTTCACTCCCTGGCTCACTCAACAAACTCCTCTTTAGAGCTCTGAGATGACATCTTGTTGTTTTATATAGATGTGTCTTTTAAAAATAGTTCATGTTTGGAGAATTCTTTTGTACTCATTTGCTTTTTGTCTGAGAACCATGTCTATTTTTATAACTGGAGTGTGAGTTCTGTATCTTCTCACATTCTGTATACTGTATCCATTTTCTAGAGAACCCAGTAGCTTTTATACAGTCTCTTCTTACCACCCCTTGTGGTTTCAGAACAAGCTTTATTTTATTACGAGTATACTAATGACAACTAATTCCTGTTCCAACTCTACCTGTTTTAGTTGTGAAGGTAGTTTTGTGTAATCCAGTTGATTGCTCCTCTGGCAGAATGAAGGAGCTCAAAAGACACTTGATGTCTTTCATGTAAGTTTACCTGGTCTTTTCCTATTGAAGAATTTTTCATCAGAAACGATTGGGAAAGTTTGGGAAAGTCAGCCAAAAGAAAGAATTCATTTTGAAAGCAAACAGAAGAAAATAGTATATTCTCTCAGTTTTTCCCCAAGAAGTCTGGAGAAAAAGTCCTCATGTCACCAGTTTCTCTGTTGCATGAATTTTAGTGTTTTGCTATAAGACAGCATGAGGGCTATCAGGCCAAAATTCATTATTGTATTTCCAATATAGTTTGTCTTGAATGTCTCTTAAACCAATTTTTACTTGTCAGTTTTCTCTCAGCAAACAGTCTTACTGTTACGTGGAATTTTAACTTTTCAGAGAAAATTTCCAAAGTCCTCTACCTTATTTGGCTTTTATCTCTGTCTTTTGGAAAAGGAGCTGCATGGCCTCAGTGCCTCCATAACAAGCTAAAGTTGAGTTCATGGGAGAACATTGACATCATTTTTTTCCCCTTTAGCTAGGTAATCTCATATACCACAGGTACATGACCAAGCATCTCTGCTAGAGGATGTACCTCTCATAACTCCTGTGTAAAATGAGGATCCTGTTGGTGATTTTCATTCCAGTTTCCAAAGCGAGAGGAGCCTTCTGAGCAGAAGTATGCAAGACTGATTCTGTCTGGAATTTCCTATTTGGCTGCATTCTAGGAGGCCTCCTGACTTACTCATAGTATTGTGCCCTGGTGGCACTGATGGGGTAGCTTGTCTTGCTACTTGCTAAAGTTCTATTTCTTTGAGAAAACTGAGGAACCAGAATGCTTAAGAGTTCATAAAATAATCTCTAAACCATGTTAGGTTAAAACAAAATGACCATCTCACAAAAACAAGTTTAGTTGAATGCTCAATTCCTTAAAAAATCTTCATTTAAGGCTGAGTGTGGTGGCTCATGCCTGTAATCCCAGCACTTTGGGAGGCCGATGCAGGAAGACTGCTTGAGCCCAGGAGTTCAAGACCAACCTGGGCAACATAGCAAGACTCCATCTCTACCAAGAAATTTTATTACAAAAGTAGCTGGGGATGGTGGCACATACCTGTAGTCGCAGCTACTCAGGAGGTTGAGGTGGGAAGATTGCTTGAGCACAGGAGTTTGAGTTTGCAGTGAGCTAATCATGCCACTGCACTCTAGCCTAGGCTACAGAGCAGGACCCCATCTCCAAAAAAAAAAAAAAAAAAAAAAAAAAAAAAAAAGTCATTTAAAAACTGAAGAATGTTCTCTTCTTGCTCAGTTCCCTAAATTAGCTGGGGAGATTGGGACACTTTACAATTTTTATATTTTTAAATTTGAAGAATTTGTTTTAAACTTACTTGGTTATGGCAATTCTACTTAACAACTTTTCAGCTCTTTTTGACCAGGATGGTTGCAAATTAGGGAAAATATCTTTATACTCTATATCCAATCCAAGAGGACTGTAATTACTTAAAAGCATTTAGGTCATAATTAAAATTATTTTCACTGTTTCCATAAAATAAGCATTATGATTGCACACTCATTCTGTCTGAATTTACGTAAGAGGTATAGCTTGCTTAAAATACATATATATGTAAAGTTATATTTTCTTAGAAACATGGATGTTTGCAGCCATTGCTTTCAAAGAGATTATTACTGTGTATTCTCCCTGTTTTACAATATGTTTTCATGAAGACTTTGTTACACCAGAGGCTTCTGATTATGAAAGTGATAACCAGTTTTAACTGCCAGTATGTACCAGATTTGTGAACTAATTTAAAAAACCACGAACTATGAATAAAATGGAGTTTGCAAACTAAATATCATTAATGATTTTCACTTGTGTTTATTGATGAGATTAATCAATAAAGCCATTTACATTTAGTGAAAACAAATTTCCTCAAGTGATCTCCCTGGCAGCATGTTTACTCACTATGTAGAGTGGAGATAAGGATTACTTTATTGCTACAGATATTTTACAATTAGTATTTCTGTGTAAGTACATAGGCTATTTCAAGGACAATTTATTTAGCAATTATTTTGAAATTATATGTAAACATGCAAACAAATAAGAACCCAAGAGTATAAACTCTATGACAAAAGTCATGTATGCAAACATTAAGAACTCTTTCAGAAATGTGTATTTAAAATGACCAGAATTCCCAAATCATTTGAAAGCTGCCTGTTAAATGCCTCTTATCACTTCAACTTAAATGTTTGCTATATTAAATTCTTTATCCCTGAGTGCCTTCGACTTCCAATTATGTATTTTCAACTATTAATTTGCTATCCCATTATGCTAAAATTAAATATGTTCATAACTCAAAATCTTTCACTACCAACTAATTTCTCTTTCTCAGTATCAGTGATACCACCATTCTAAGTCTCTCTACTTCAAACCTTTGAGTCTTGAGTCTCCTTTTCCATAATTTCCTTTATCCAATCTGTTTAGTAGAATTCAAGCTTGTTCTCTCAGGACTGATGTGACAAACCTAAACATTCCTAGCCCACCTGTGGTGTAAGCTTGCCATCTCTGGACTGTTTGAGCTATACATTCCTATAATTTAGCTACACTTAAGTCAAAACTATATTCAGGGCACAAACTCACTATTCTGTGAAAAATGCAAAACAGGGTTTAAGCAAGCATACCTAAGTGCACAGCAGATCCTGCAGATCACCTCATACTTTATACCAAAGGCTAATTTAGATCCAGTTATTGTCAGGCCTCTGAGCCCAAGCTAAGCCATCATATCCCCAGCGACCTGCACATATACATCCAGATGGCCTGAAGCAACTGAAGATCCACAGAAGTGAAAATAGCTTAACTGATGACATTCCACCATTGTGATTTGTTTCTGCCCCACCCTAACTGATCGATGTACTTTGTAATCTCCCCCACCCTTAAGAAGTTTCTTTGTAATTCTCCCCACCCTTGAGAATGCACTTGGTGAGCTTCACCCCCTGCCCCCAAACATTGCTCTTAACTCCACTGCCTATCCCAAAACCTGTAAGAACTCATGATAATCCCATCACCCTTGCTGACTCCTTTTTTGGACTCAGCCCACCTGCACCCAGGTGAAGTAGACAGCCTTGTTGCTCACACAAAGCCTGTTTGGTGATCTCTTCACATGGACGCGTGAACAGTTATTAAGTTCAAATGCAGCAAAAGCAGCAAGATATTTTAGCCAACTCAAAAACATTTTTATAATAATTTGTAAGTCCTGGACGGGCTTGTGGCTCACCCCTGTAATCTCAGCACTTTGGGAGGCTGAGGTGGGCGGATCACCTGAAGTCGGAGTTTGAGACCAGCCTTACTAACATGGTGAAACCCCCTATCTACTAAAAATACAAAATTAGCTGGGCATGGTGGCACGTACCTGTAATCCCAGCACTCGGGAGGCTGAGGCAGGAGAATCACTTGAACCTGGGAGGTGGAGGTTGCAGTGAGTCGGGATCATGCCACTGCACTCCAGCCTGGGTGACAGTGAGACTCCATCCCCAAATAATAGTAAAAATTTATAAGTCCTTTCACTAATTACAATTATTCTTCCATTGCTTCTTCCAATTGTTAATTCATAAATTGTACATAATTGTAACAATATAATTGCCCTCCGCTTCATACTATTTCAAATAAGCCTTTTCATTTAATCTGGAAATTTTATATTTCTCAATTATATTGCTTACATACTATTCTGATAGGCAACTGTACCTGCTTAAACATTCCAACTTAAGTAGGCATGAAACAGTATATCTAATCTGTTTTACTTTTCCAAATTAATTGTTAGCAAGATTAGGATTTTTTTTTTTTTTAAGAGATGGTTGTCTCACTATGCTGCCCAGGCTGGTCTCAAACTTTTGGGCTCAAGCGATTCCCCAACCTCAGCCTCTCAAGTATTGCTGGGACTACAGGCATGCACCACCGCTCCTGGCTAAAATCTTGTTTTAAACAATTTTTTCCTCCAACAACTTCTTGTGTTCTTGGTGTTCTCTAACCATCTGTACACTGGGGAGGCGGTGATACACAGCATATGCTTCCTCCTTATTTAATGTCACCTTCAGTTCAGAAACGATATGTTTCCTATTTAAAAGACAACTTTACAAGAGAAGCGTACCTAACAAAACGTCTAGGTGACTTTTTGTTCATTGATTCCAAAGACACAATCAGCCCCCGCTATTTAGTGGATACTAAGCTGTGAGGCTACATGGAAGAACCACGCAGGCACTCTTCCTGCCTTCAACAGCTTACAGTTAAGTTTTGGTAGCAAACATTTGAAACATAACGAAGCTTTTGGTTACTTAAAAGAATTCTATGGTGTTAGGGGGTAACACAAACCTGTTTTGTAAACCTGTATCTTTATACAGGGAATATGCTTAATCTTGCTACAGTATACAGGAATGCGGGAATGTTTCTTCCTCTGGGCTGCCTTTCGTACCACCAGGTTGGATGGAACACCTGTTCACTCCACTTTCCACTTGGGCTACAAACCTGAAATGAAATCTTTGCAACCAGTACAGCCTGCGCGGGGCGGGGCCCAGTCCTTCCCCCTTCGGATGCGCAGAAGCAGAGGTCACCACGCTGGACCCCTCGATTTCCTCGCGGGCGGTTCCCGGCTCCTTCACCACCCCAGCGCTTCAAGACCCCCGCCCTTTGGCCTGAGGCTCCCACTGCCCTAGCCAGTTCCCGGGCTCACTTCCAGCTTTTCCAGAAAGCTTGGCCACGCCCCTCGGCCCAGACTCTCAGGCCACTCGGCCGCAATTAACCCTCGTCTCGGTGCCTTTTTAGGCCCCTCCCTCTCAGTCGTGCCCTTCCCATGTCTTAGGCCCCGTCTCACCCTTTCGGATGCCTCCCCTAGGACCCTACCACTTTCCACCCCTTTCCGTCTGTTATTTGTCCCCAACTTGCGCCCGCACAGGCCCCTCTGGAACGCCCCTGCCGCGTGAGTGCCCCTCGTCCCCGCTCAGGGGAGGAAAAGCCTGCGTGCCGCGCATTTCTGGCCTGGGGAGCGGGTGGAGTAAACCTGCGGGAACCATTTTACGACAACGTGCGGCTGTGCGGCGTGGCTGACGGCAAAGCCGCGCTGCTGTTGGAGAGGTCACTCCGGAGACGGCGTTGGTGTTGGGGTGTGGGGGGTTGGTGGCACTATGTGGCGCGTCTGTGCGCGACGGGCCCAGAATGTAGCCCCATGGGCGGGACTCGAGGCTCGGTGGACGGCCTTGCAGGAGGTACCCGGAACTCCACGAGTGTCCTCGCGATTTGGCCCGGCTCCGGCTCGTCGCAACAGCGCGACTACAGGGTATGGAGGGGTCCGGGCACTGTGCGGCTGGACCCCCAGCTCTGGGGCCACGCCGCGGAACCGCCTACTGCTGCAGCTTTTGGGGTCGCCCGGCCGCCGCTGTTACAGTCTTCCCCCGCATCAGAAGGTGAGCCCTAGACCCGCCCTTCTCGGATCCCCGTTGTCCTTCAGAGCTGACTGGATGCCTGCAGGATCCTCCTTGAGAGGCCTCATTGATCCTCCAACCGTTCCCAGTATCTGCTTTCGTCCTTTGTCCAGTAGTCAGTTTTGGCTCCTTAGCTTCCCTCTCATGATCTATTCCGTTGAAAGGGGAACTTCAAGACTGGGGCTGTATGCAATTATCTGCCGAGGTTCATGCTTTGTGAGACCCGTAGGACTGTGGAGCAGAAAGCCTGTCACTGGAAATTACTAACTTCTCATGGGCAGGAACTGCCTTGATATCCCTAGTTCCCAGTGTGTAATGGAACTGGATACACTTTGCATGAAATTGAATTGAATGAAATCTTAAGCCAGACTGAGAGTTAGGTAGCCCTTTAAAAATTTAATGTTTCTTCTTTTTCTCTTCCAGGTTCCATTGCCTTCTCTTTCCCCCACAATGCAGGCAGGCACCATAGCCCGTTGGGAAAAAAAAGAGGGGGACAAAATCAACGAAGGTGACCTAATTGCAGAAGTAAGTTGTTTTAAAATAACGGAGATGAGTTCGAAGAGACTGGCTTTGCCGAATTGACTGAACATTGACTTTCTGGATGTGTAGTTACCCCTTTGTTTAAGAAACTGAAGTGTTTTTCACAACTTGATGTTAGACAAGATTGGTTGGATAAGTTGTCAGCAGCTGGCCAAACTGATACTTAGCCAACGCGTTTCTAAAGTAATTTCTTCTTTCAAATCTGTCGTAGTGGCCTTATCGTCACATGAACTGTATCATTCTAGACACAGAGGCCAAGCTGGCCAACATGGTGAAACCCCGTCTCTGCTAAAAATACAAAAATCTGCTGGGCATGGCGGCCTCTGCCTGTAATCCTAGCTACTCGGTAGACTGAGGCAGGAGAATCGCTTGAACGTGGGACGGGGAGGTTGCAGTGAGCCGAGATTGCACCACTGCACTGCAGCCTTGGCGACAGAGTGAGACTCTCTGTCTCAAGAAAAAAAAAATTCTAGACACAAGCTAATAAACTACATACCGACAGTATAAAGCTGAGCTGCTGCTTTTTGTGTTAAAAGGTTGAAACTGATAAAGCCACTGTTGGATTTGAGAGCCTGGAGGAGTGTTATATGGCAAAGATACTTGTTGCTGAAGGTACCAGGGATGTTCCCATTGGAGCGATCATCTGTATCACAGTTGGCAAGTGAGTAGTGCACTCATAATTTATGGAACTTCATTGCTTGGTGGAGTATTTTACCCAGAATTGAGAATTAGGAGTTAAAGACTATTTTTTAAGACTACTTTTGTGAAAGTTGAATCTGCCCATTATATTTATGCATTCTTTCTCTTCCTTAGGCCTGAAGATATTGAGGCTTTTAAAAATTATACATTGGATTCCTCGCCAGCACCTACCCCACAGGCGGCCCCAGCACCAACCCCTGCTGCCACTGCTTCGCCACCTATACCTTCTGCTCAGGCTCCTGGTAGCTCATATCCCCCTCACATGCAGGTGAGGCTCAGCCTTTGAGTGTTTGCTCTAGGTGATTTATTACTTACTTTTTTTCATAGATGGCTACTACATCTTGGAAACTGACTTTAAATGTGGTTAGTTAGGTCTTGTCATTTGGGAGTATATAGAAATTTAAACATGAAGATTGACAACTTTTCTTCCTGGTTGTTCTTTCCAGTTATAAGAACTTGAACAGTTCCTGTAACCTTTCTCAGCCTCAGTGTAGTACACAGGGTAATTCGTGGCACTTTTCATTCAAGAACATTACATTACAGATTTTGAGGATGATTTTTACTAACATCTATTCCCTGTATAATTAGAGTTTATAGTAGGCTGTGTTAGTCTGTTTTACTCTGGCATAAAGAAATACTTAGGGCTGGGTAATTTGTAAAGAAAAAAAGGTTTATTTGGCTCATGGTTCTGCAGGCTGTACAAGAAGCACGGCGCCAGCATCTGTTTCTCTTGTGGCCTCAGGAAGCTTACAATCATGGTGGAAGGTGGAAGGGAAAGGGGAAGGGTGGTGTGTCACATAATGAGAGAGGGTGCAAGAGACAGAGGGGAGTGGGTACCAGGCTCTTCATAGCAATCAGATTTCCCCTTAACTCATTACCATGGGGCATGCACCAAGCCATTCATGAGGGATCCTCCTCCAACACCCAGACACCTCCCACCAGACCCCATCTCTAACACTGGGGATCATATTTTTTTTTTCCACGTAGAAAAAAACTTTATTTACACAATCTTGGATTCTGAATTTCCGATACTTCCAGGGTCTCTTGATCAAATGGGGCCGCAGCAGGTAGGGAAGCAAACACAGGGGCCAGTCCAGATTATCTTACTGAAGAACACCACCAAGAAGAAGGGAAGGCCTAATTCAGTTTTGGTCTGGACTACATCTCCTCGCACTTTGAGATCACCACAGGTAGCTTGGGCTTATTGTTAGGGCCTGTGGGAACATTCTCAATCTTTCTCATCACTAGAAGTCCATCGATGAGTTTTCCAAACATTATATGCTTCCCATCCAGCCAATCGCACTTAGAGCAGGTGATAAAGAACTGACAGCCGTTTGTACTGGAACCACTGTTTGCCACGGAAAGCAGGCCTGGAGCTGAGTGTCTTAAGTTTAAAATTTTTGTCTGCAAATGGCTCCACATAATTACTGGCGACTCCAATACCATCTCCAGTAACAAAATCTCCACCCTGAGTCATGAAATCCTTTATGACCCTGTGAAAAGTGCTTCCTTTTTATCCTATTGGAACCCCATCTTTTCTGAATTCTCTAGTGTAGAACTGCGCAAAGTTCTCGGCCATCTTAGGCACAACTCTGCAAAGAGCTTGATCTTTGTGCGGCCAACTTCCTGACTGCCATTGCTGACATCAAAGAACACCATGGGGTTAGCAGGGCTTGAATTTGCCACCACCCGTGGCTCCGACCGGGAAGCAGAAGTCAGGGATCGTATTTCAGCATGAGATTTGGAGGGGACAAACATCCAAGCTGTATCATAGGTGTCAAGTGCTGTCTGTTGAATGAAAGTCCCCAATTGGTGTTCTTTTGACATGTGGTGATCTATTTTCCAAGAGTAGGTGAAGTAATCCAGTAGTATTAATAAATGAGAAAACTGATAAAAATTAAGTGTAAGATACACTTAGGTAATAGCGTTGCAACAAAGTTGAAGGCAGTGAATGTAATCACTGTTGATTGTGCTAACTAAATCAGTTTCTAAGAAACTAAGTCAATTTATTAGGTATTAGGGTTATCTTCTGTATATTTGTGTGCTTTAGATGTTACAAGTGGATAAAAATCCAGCCATCCTTTTCTAAATAATTCTGACTAGCATTTCTCCTGAATCTAGTTTATTTGTAGAAATTTTTGTATAGGAATCATTTTCTTCTTTGGAAATAACGTTCTACTCCGTGGTTTGTTAGTAACAATCATTTAGGATTTTTGCCTGGTGTTCAGTTCACACATGTATTACATGCTGTTCGGCAGATTCTCTCTCATGATACAAGACTGACTTAATTTTCCTCTACTTTGTGCCTGTAGCTTTGTGTGCATGTGCTAGGGTTTTACCTTAATTATTCTTTAAGATACTGAATTGAATTCTGAATCTCTGATACTGTTCTTTAAGATCCTGTATAGAGATTATTGACTTCACTGTTGCTTTTTTTTTTTTTTTTTGAGCCTGTCACCCAGGCTGGAGTGCAGTGGCGCGATCTCAGCTCACTGCAAGCTCCGCCTCCCGGATTCACGCCATTCTCCTGCCTCAGCCTCCCAAGTAGCTGGGACTACAGGCGCCCGCCACCTCGCCCGGCAAGTTTTTTTGTATTTTTTAGTAGAGACGGGGTTTCATGGTGTTAGCCAGGATGGTCTCAATCTCCTGACCTCGTGATCCGCCCGTCTCGGCCTCCCAAAGTGCTGGGATTACAGGCTTGAGCCACCGCGCCCGGCTGACTTCACTGTTTCTTAAGAAGCAGATGGCCGGGCGCGGTGGCTCAAGCCTGTAATCCCAGCACTTTGGGAGGCCGAGACGGGCGGATCACGAGGTCAGGAGATCGAGACCATCCTGGGTAACACAGTGAAACCCCGTCTCTACTAAAAATACAAAAACTTAGCCGGGCGAGGTGGCAGGCGCCTGTAGTCCCAGCTACTCGGGAGGCTGAGGCAGGAGAATGGCGTGAACCCGGGAGGCGGAGCTTGCAGTGAGCTGAGATCCGGCCACTGCACTCCAGCCTGGGTGACAGAGCGAGACTCCGTCTCAAAAAAAAAAAAAAAGAAGCAGATGAAGATGGCAAATTCTGAACAAAAAAGGCACTTACAATTTTTTTTCTAAGGCTTGTCTTAATTTTTTCCCCTCTTTGGAAACATCTTCAATTGAAATTATTTTCCCCTCCGCATAATCCTGTTGCTAATCAGATACAGAAGACAAAGAGGATAGCAAATGAATCCAAATTCAGTGGACACACAAGCCATATAAATAGTAAAGCAATTTTAAATTTAGATAGGCATTCTGGTGTTTGGATTTTATTGGGGTGGAAATGGCTATTATAAAAACAGGGCTTTTTTTCCCCCTGGTTTTTTATTTTTATTTATTTATTTTTTTGAAACAGGGTCTCAGTCCATCACCTAGGCTGGAGTGCAGTGGTGCGATTTTGGCTCACTGCAACCTCTGCCTCCTGGGTGCAAGCGATTCTCCTGCCTCAGCCTCCCGAGTAGCTGGGAATACAGGCACACACCACCACGCCTGGCTGTTTTATTTTTTGAGACAGGATCTCACTCTTCACCCAGGCTGGAGCGCAGTGGTGCAATCTTAGCTCACTGCAGCCTTGACCTGGGCTCAAGCCATCCTCCCACCTCAGCCTCACAAGAAGCTGTGACTACAGGCACATGCCACCGTGCCCAGCTAATTTTTTTTTTTTTTTATATCGACGAGGTTACACCATGTTGCTCAGGCTGGTCGTGGACTCCTGGGCTCAAGTGATCCTCCTGCATCAGCCTACCAAAACGCTGAGATTGTAGGCATGAGCCATCATGCCTGGTCTTTCCTGTTTTTTTTTTTTTTTTTTGACACAGTCTTGCTCTGTCACCATGGCTGGAGTGTCGTGGCACGATCTCGGCTCACTTCTACCTCTGCGATTCTCATGCCCCAGCCTCCTCAGTAGCTGGGACTACAGGCAGGTGTTACCACGCCCAGCTAATTTTGGTATTTTTAGTAGAGGTGGGGTTTCGCCACGTTGGCCAGGCTGATCTTGAACTCCTGGCCTCAAGTGATCTGCCCCTCCCAAGTGATTCTTGGCCTCCCAAAGTGCTGGGATTACAGATGTGAGCAACTGTGCCTGGCCTCCTCTTTTATTTTTTAAAATGATCATTGCGCCACTGCACTCCAGGCTGGGCAACAGAGTAAGACTCCGTCTCAAAAAAAAAAAAATTATCAAATAAAATTCTATGTAAGAATTCTATGTATATATATTATATACAACAAGTTCTGAAATATGTATATATTGTGGAATGGCTAAATTGAGCTAATTTATATATGCATTACTTTACAGACTTATCTTTTAGGACACTTAAAAATCTACAAGATTGTAGGAATTTACAAGAATACAATATATTGTTATTAGCTGTTGTCACCAAAGAACAGTTTTTTTTGTTGTTGTTTGTTTTTAATATGGAATGCTTCATGAATTTGTTTGTTGTCCTTGCACAGGAGCCATGCTAATCTTTGTATCGTTCCAAGTTTAGTGTATGTGTTGCTGAAGCGAGCACAGAACAGTTCTTAATATTACATTTTTATCTTGGAAAGATATCTGGGAAGATTGGGACAAATGCAGTTTCCTGTGGGTAAAAAATAAGTAGATGCTAAGTCCAGAGCGCAGTAAAATTTTAACAGAATGGATTGGACCAAGGTCATTTTGTGAAAATGAAAATTTTCTTGGTTAAAAAAAAAAATGAAGTCTGGGTGCGGTGGCTCACGCCTATAATCCCAGCACTTTGGAAGGCCAGGGCGGGCAGATTACTTGAGGACAAGTGTTCCGAGACCAGCCTGGCCAATGTGGTAAAACCCCATCTCTACAAAAATACAAAAGTTAGTGGGCATGGTGGCACCTGCCTGTAATCCCAGCTACTTGGGAGGCTGAGGCAGGAGAATCACTTGAATCCAGGAGGTGGAGGTTGCAGTGAGCCAAGATTGTGCCGTTGCACTCCAGCCTGGGTGACAGAGTGAAACTCTGTCTCAAAATAAAAATAAATATAAAAATAAAAATAGATGAAAAGATGCTCCATACTTAGATATTGAGGAATTAATTTTGACTGTCTGAAAGAAATCTTTCCCATCTGCTTGTTGCATTTAACTTGGAGTGTGTGTCAGAGTATGGGTGAGAGTATAAGAGTATGGGTCAGAGTATGAGATTTGAAGGATGATTTACCTGGTGGGAAGCTATTGAGGTGCGAAGCTTTTGCCGTGATGAGTATTTGGATTATCATAGTCACCATCATTCTATGAAAACTATATAAACCTGCCAGACTGTTGTTATGTAGAAGTCGTCCTGGTATTAAGCAATAATATGTGTATGTTTCTACAGGTACTTCTTCCTGCCCTCTCTCCCACCATGACCATGGGCACAGTTCAGAGATGGGAAAAAAAAGTGGGTGAGAAGCTAAGTGAAGGAGACTTACTGGCAGAGATAGAGACTGACAAAGCCACTATAGGTGAGATTTCTTCAGCTCTTAATGGTTGAGGCACTGAGTTTCCCAATGAGGAAGAGGATTGCCATTCTTTCCTATAATGAGTGAGTGAGATAATATGAAAACTTTTTAATTCTTAGGATTCATTTTCTGGGACAGAATATTTTATTTCTATTTAGTTATATTTATTCTTAAGTTTTTATTTATTTGTTTATTTGCTTATTTTTGAGACAGGGTCTTAATCTGTTGCCCAGGCTGGAGTGCAGTGGCAAGATCATAGTTCACTATAGCCTCGAACTCCTGGGCTTATACCCAAACGATCCTCCTCCTTTAACCTCCCGAGTAGCTAGGACTACAGGCCTGAACCACCACACCCAGTTGATTTTTAAAATTTTTTGTAGAGTTGGGGTCTCACTTTGTTGCCCAGGGTGGTTTTGAACTCCTGGCTCAAGTGATCCTCCTGCCTTGGCCTCCCTAAGTGCTGGGACTCCAAGTGTGAGCCCATGTTCCTGGCTGAGAATAATTTATAACAAAAATAATATTTAGTCAGATTTGTCAGTTCCATCCTGCACTCATTGAATTAAAGGCAATAAATCTGTCAATTCACAGATTATTTTTAGGCCCAAGTTTGCTTCCTGGCCTTGTTATGTTACTAAGAAGCTATATCAGAACTGCTGCTGTCTAAACTAGGCAAGGGAATGCAAGAAGAAACAGGAGAAAATCACTTCCATGGCAGGATAATAGGAAAGAATTTAAGATGACTTTGAGGGAAAACTGAAACCAGGGTTGAGATTGTTTTCGTAGTTTGAGAATGACTGATAGAATGTACATGTGTTATATATATATATTCAGAGATGTCATATGTCCATATATCTCCTTCTTAATTCATTTTTAGACTAAAAAATAAAACCCATATAGACGGTCATATATTTATGATTTTTTAAATGGATATTTGTAGGTATTATGAATTTTTTCTCTATGCACCTTTTTTTTTTTTTTTTTTTTTTGGAGACAGAGTTTTGCTCTGTTACCCAGGCTTGGGTACAGTGGTGCAATCTTGGCTCACTGCAAGCTCTGCCTCCTGGGTTCAAGCAATTCTCCTGCCTCAGCCTCCCAAGTAGCTGGGACTACAGGCATGCACCATAACACCCAGCTAATTTTTTGCATTTTTAGTAGAAATGGGGTTTCACCATGTTGGCCAGGCTAGTCTCGAGCTCTTTGACCTCGGGTGATCTGCCTGCCTCGGCCTCCCAAACTGCTGAGATTACAGGCATAAGCCACCACACCCGGACACTCTGCTTCATAATCACCACTAAAGGAAAGTCTTTCCCAAAGATGTAATGGGAGGTACTGGGCATCCTCTGTTGTGGTTGTTTTCAGATTGTGTTCTTCAAATCCCATCATTCCTTGAAGGCACCTTGGGGCAAAGGGGAAATTAAAGAGCAAGACCTTATAATGCCCTGCCTCCCTCCCTTACTTCCAGTAGAGCAGTTCTTTTTTATCTTTTTGTATTTTGTGCTTCCCCATAAATTTTATTTGAAGAAAGGATTCTGTTTCTTAAAAACACAGAAACTTTGGAAACAATAGTTCTGCTTCACCATTTAACTTGAATACCAGTGTCACTGTAGAGACTGGTCACTAGAGAAGTGTTACCTTGGTTGATCTTTGAAGTCTGTTGTGGCCCAGGATCCTTTTCATTTTAAACATTTTATTTATTTTTGAGATGGAGTCTCACTCTGTTGTCCAGGCTGGAGTGCAGTGGTGCAATCTCAGCCTATCACAACCTCTGCCTCCCGGGTTCAAGCGATTCTCCTGCCTGAGCCTCCCGAGTAGCTGGGACTACAGGTGCGTGCCACCACGCCTGGCTAATTTTTGTATTTTTAGTAGAAATGGGGTTTCACTATGTTGGCCAGGCTGGTCTTGAACTTCTGACCTCGTGATATGCCTGCCTTGGCCTCCCAAAGTCCTGGGATTACAGACGTGAGCCACCACTGCTCCCAGCCTTTTTTTTTTTTTTCTTGAGACAATCTTGCTCTGTCGCCCGGGATGCAGGATGGAGTGCAATGGCATGATCTTGGCTCACTGCATTCTCTGCCTCCCGGGTTCAAGCAATTCTCCTGCCTCAGCTGCCCAAGTAGCTGGGATTACAGGCACCTGCCATCATGCCTGGCTAATTTTTTGTATTTTTAGCAGAGATGGGGTTTCACCATGTTGGCCAGCCTGGTCTTGAACTCTGACCTCAGATGATCCACCCACCTCGGCCTCCTAAAGTGCTGGAATAATAGGCGCGAGCCACCGTGCTCAGCCTTAAATATATATATGTATATATTTTCCTTTTTTTTGAGACGGAGTTTCACTCTTGTTGCCCAGGCTGCAGTGCAATGGCACGATCTCGGCTCACTGCAACCTCCACCTCCTGGGTTCAAGTGATTTTCTGGCCTCAGCCTCCCTAGCAGCTGGGATTACAGGCATGCGCCACCACGCCTGGCTAATTTTATATTTTTAATAGAGATGGGGTTTCTCCACATTGGTCAGGCTAGTCTTGAACTCCCAGCCCCAGGTGACCCACCCACCTTGACCTCCCAAAGTGCTGGGATTACAGGCGTGAGCCACTGCGCCTGGCCTAAAACATATTTTTTATTGAGTATTCTCAGTTGGGAAGTGGAAGGATTCATCAAAGAGAGGCACAACAGTACAGAAAGCCAATGGCTTCTTTTAGTTTTACTTTTGCAGTCCTAAATGAGTTCTTTGCAAGGAAGGCAGTAGTTGAATAAAATGTAAGTTGTCAACACCATAGAAATCCTAGTAAAGCTATAATTCTTCACATTGAAATATTTGGTATAATACCAAGTATAACCTCTTAGAAAAGTTCCAAAGATGCTTTTAGGGCTGAAATCCAACATTAATATCTAGGTTGGTAGCTCCCTTAATTTGGCACGTATGTGGTTCTTGTTTTTTTTGTTTGTTTGTTTTTTTGTATTTTTTTTTTGAGACGGAGTCTCGCTCTGTCGCCCAGGCTGGAGTGCAGTGGCCGGATCTCAGCTCACTGCAAGCTCCGCCTCCTGGGTTCACGCCATTCTCCTGCCTCAGCCTCCCAAGTAGCTGGGACTACAGGCGCCCGCCACCTCGCCCGGCTAGTTTTTTGTATTTTTTTTAGTAGAGACGGGGTTTCACCATGTTATCCAGGATGGTCTCGATCTCCTGACCTCGTGATCTGCCCGTCTCGGCCTCCCAAAGTGCTGGGATTACAGGCTTGAGCCACCGCGCCCGTGTGGTTCTTATCTTTAGCAGCATAGCTGACTTCCAACTCCATCTTACAGTCTTGTGAGTCTGCATGGGGGCTATCCTTGGAGATTTTTTAATAACTTTTAGAACTAACCACTATCTGTAATCTTTCATAGTTTTATTGAACACATATTTATTTATCATTTACTTTGGACCAGGTGCTATTTTGTACCAGGTCATATTATTTCAAAGAACTTGAAAAATATTAAATCCGTTTAAATGTATAAACATCCCTGTGAGATTGGCACTATTATTATCCCCATATTGTAGGTAAAGAAACCAAGACACAGAAGGTTAAATAGGTTGCAAAAAAGGTTATATAGCTAGCTTGAATGAGAAAAATCATTTTACTTAAAACTGTGCTATGAGTTTGGAGGGATAGTGGAATCTCTGAAGTCCCATAATGTTTTTTCTTTCTATTTAAGGTTTTGAAGTACAGGAAGAAGGTTATCTGGCAAAAATCCTGGTCCCTGAAGGCACAAGAGATGTCCCTCTAGGAACCCCACTCTGTATCATTGTAGAAAAAGAGGCAGATATATCAGCATTTGCTGACTATAGGCCAACTGAAGTAACAGATTTAAAACCACAAGCACCACCACCTACCCCACCCCCGGTAGGTATGCTTCTAGAATTCAGGAAACACTTAACCTTGTTTCTCTCTAAATTAAGGAGTTTTGATTAGATGATATCCTAGGTTCCTTCCACCTCCAAGATTCTATGACTAAGGAGGGAGATAGTTGATTAACCTTTGTGGAGACCTATAGTGTTTGTTGTACTGCATTGTTCACCTAATGGTCGATAGTTTGGGCCTTGTAGCTTGTTTTTTTTTCTGCCATCTAGAGTCCTGCTGAAAACAAAGCTGAGTGACATGCTCTCTTTCTGCTTTAGATGTAGATATCATGCTTGTGGAAAGTAAGGCTTCATTGCCCCAGCCCTTTTTTTTTTTTTTTTTAAAAGAGACAAGGTCTCACCCTGTCGCCAAGGCTGGAGTGCAGCGGTGCAGTCATAGCTCACTTCATTGCCCGTTTTTTATTAAATATACTGAATAATCTCTGTCACTTGAAATCCTGTTATTCACGTAGTAGGTCAAGCATATATTTCTGATACAGTGGAACCTTGACATGACTTCTTTTGCATAGAATTTATTATATCACAAAATACTTTATAATAAACTATAACATGAACTTGCATTAACTCCAACCAGAGATAACACTGACAGTGAAGCTTCTGCAGATGCTAGAATCGTGAGTTTAAGCTAGGTAAACATTTCTATAAGACAAAAGTTGATTTGTGACTACTCTACATTTGTGGGAAGCTGGCAAGTAGCATTGTTGTTGTATTTCTTTTTTTTGGTTTTGTTTTTTAATTGTTGTTGTTGAGACGGATTCTCACTCCATCGCCCAGGCTGGCTTGCAGTGGCGCGATCTTGGCTCACTGCAGCCTATACCTCCCGGGTTCAAGCCATTCTCCTGCTTCAGCCTCCTGAGTAGCTGGGATTACAGGCGCCAGCCACCATGCCTGGCTAATGTTTTTATTTTTAGTAGAGAAGGGGTTTCACCATGTTGGCCAGGCTGATCATGAACTTCTGACCTCAGGTGATCTGCCCACCTCAACCTCCCAAAGTGCTGGGATTACAGGTATAAGCCACCGTACCTGACTATATTTTTTAAGATACTTTTCAACATGGGGCCTTACAGCATAATTTTTGTATTTTGAAATTAGCTGGCTGGGTGTGGTGGCTCACGCTGGTAATCCCAGCACTTTGGGAGGCCGAGACGAATGGATCGGTTGAGGTCAGGAGTTTGAGACCAGCCTGGCCAACATGGTGAAACCCCATCTCTACTGAAAATACAAAAAATTAGCTGGTCATGGTGGTGCATGTCTGTAATCCCAGCTACTTGGGAGGCTGAGGCAGGAGAATTGCTTGAACCCAGGAGGCGGAGGTTGCAGTGAGCTGAGATTGCGCCACTGCACTCCAGCCTGGGTGACAGAGCAAGACTCTGTCTCAAAAAAATAAAGAAAGATGTTAGGATAATTAAAAATAAAAATTATGTTGGTGATGTAAAAGAATGCAAATAAAGAAGTGGTAAGAGATTAAAGTGAAGAAAGGCCATAGGATACTATACACTGATTGGCAATATTCAGTTCTGTGCTTCTTCATGTTGTTATGGAATAAAGTAACTTTGTTCTGTCTTTCACATAGATGTATATTGTTCTTGCTGTTCGTATTACTACATTATGTTGGTTAAACTGGAGAAAAGTACATTATGATCTTTGGAAAAAAGATGAAAGTTATTAATATTTAATTAAAATAGTTTTAATTTATTAATAAGATGTAAACTTTTAATCTTTCAGACCAATCTTTGAAGTGGTGAATTAAAACAATTTGTAATTTTTTTTTCAAAAGGTGGCCACTGTTCCTCCAACTCCTCAGCCTTTAGCTCCTACACCTTCAGCACCCTGCCCTGCTACTCCTGCTGGACCAAAGGGAAGGGTGTTTGTTAGCCCTCTTGCAAAGAAGTTGGCAGTAGAGAAAGGGATTGATCTTACACAAGTAAAAGGTAAATCTGTTTCTATGGAATAGAGTTATAAAGTTAAATTTAGTTGAATTTCCTCCTTAAGACTTGCAAGTATAACTATATATAGCCATACTTATAACTGGGATAGTAGGGACAACTGTTAATAATTACATCAGAAGGGAGAAATAGTTCTTTTGTTGCCACCACAGGGTAGGGAAACTTTTACTGAGCTTTATTTACTCTGCCTAGAATCTACCCATATACTTTAGATACCTTTTTTTTTCCCTCTTCTCTTCATGGAAACTACTTGTTTGAAAGTATATGTACTTGTTCAGCAAAATTGGGTTATGGGACTTGATTGTGTAATAAGAAACCTCTGTTAGTGCTAGGTTGACTGTAGTAATAAGCAAAGCAAAATAAAATTTGAAATTGGGGTGATTTGGAATGACTTAAAATGATAAACTTCATATAAAACAGAACTAGAGCTCCCTGAAGGCAAGGGAAAATGCCTTACTTGTCTGTCTGTCCCCAAAGAAAAAATATAGCTTTGTGATAAGAGCATGGGGCCTGGAATCAGACCACCTAGCGTTTCATCCTGGCTTTATAATTTTCTATGTAATCTGTTTTCCAGTGAATTACTTAAATTGTATGTCCTTATGTCAATTACTTTTCTAGCCATAAAACCGAGGTATTGTACATCATATAGATTGTGAGAGTTAAATGAGCTATAACAGGTGAAGTGCCTAGAACTGTTATCTAGCATATAAGTACTCAATACATGTTTGTTGTCATTCATATTGATATTATTGCCTGGCGCTTAAGTAAGTTTTTTTGAGTTAAACCTAAGCTAAAATTTAGTGTAGGATAACTAAGGTACTTATTTGGAAAAGGAGGGAAGTTATTATTCTTGGAACTTGGTTTGATGGCTAGTACTATGTGCCAGTCATTTAACTTACCATACTTAATGTACACAACACTTCTTGAAGTAAGAATTATCATTCCCTATTTTCTGGATAAGAAAACAGACTCTCAGACTCTTCAGGGTTCTTTTTTCCTGTTAAATAGTAAAGTTGCAGTGTGACTCTAGATTTGTTTAACTCTAAAGCCTGTTTCTTCACACTACCCTATCCTGCCTTCCATTCTGATGCTCTGCCATCTGTAATTACTAAAGAAAAATATGCTTATTTCCCCAGTTGTTTAGTTATGGGTGCTCAGTGGTGGTTATCCCCTATCTGCAATTTGCTGTCTTGTAGTTAGAAGGCAAGCCAATCCCAAGACACAAGAGTAGAATGTTGTAAAGTTTTTGGATTTTAGAGATTCTTATAATATTGGAAGACTCTTTTTTTTTCCATCTTAGTACCATTTCGGTAGTATATTCCTATTCTTTATGTATATATGATTAGAATCAGGGACAGCAGTGTAAGTTGGAATAACTTTTAAAGGGAGAAAGGACTGGGTTAATAATTATATCTAAAGAATTTAGACAAGCAAAGAAGGACCATTTATTAGATATTAAGCAATACTGGTTACCTTACTAAAGATATAAGTGGAAAATCCCTTAGGCATGAGCTGAGGAGGAGTGTTAAGAAAAAAAAGAAGGAGGCCGGGCGCGGTGGCTCATGCCTGTAATCCCAGCACTTTGGGAGGCCGAGGCGGGCGGATCACAAGGTCAGGAGATCGAGACCACGGTGAAACCCCGTCTCTACTAAAAATACAAAAAATTAGCCGGGCGCGGTTGTGGGTGCCTGTAGTCCCAGCTACTCGGGAGGCTGAGGCAGGAGAATGGCGTGAACCCGGGAGGCGGAGCTTGCAGTGAGCCGAGATCGCGCCACTGCACTCCAGCCTGGGCGACAGAGCGAGACTCCGTCCCAAAAAAAAAAAAAAAAAAAGAAAAAAAAGAAGGAAAGAAAATCCCACTATTCTTACTATGCAGGCAGAGTTAGGTGGTAAATACCATCGAATACTATCTACGCATCAGACACTCATTCATCAGATGGATAAGATTTCAGTTTCAGTTGCTTATATGACTAACAGTAAAGAATTAAATGAACAGAAAGGGAGTATAGCATAGTGGTTAAAAGTGTGAGCTGTGTAGCTGGAATGCTTGGGTGTGAACCTCAGCTCCTTATACTAGCTGTGTGACCTTTTGTGTCGGTTTCTATATAAGTACAGTAGGTTTAATGGTTGTGAGGTTTAAATAAGTTAACCAGTGCCTGTACAGAGAAAGCATGTCTAGGTATTAGCTATAATGATAATATTTTTGTTAATAAGATGATTTAAGTGCTAAGAAAGAAAGAAACTCAGTGATATACTAGTGAGTGAAAGGGTGGATGGATATTTGTGCAGTCATGACTACTTTTAGACAGGGTGGTTGGGAGATCTTTTTGATGAGGTGACATTTGATTTGATCTGAAAGATAAGAAGGAGGCGGTTTCAGTCAACCATGTGAAGAACTGGGGAAAGATCATTTTAGATAGAGAGACTAGCTGTACACAGTCCGAAATGGGAAAGAGTTTAGCATGTCTGAGGAACATAAAAGAGGCCAGTGTTGGCCGGGCGTGGTGGCTCACGCCTATAATCCCAGCACTTTGGGAGGCCGAGGCGGGCGGATCATAAGGTCGGGAGATGGAGACCATCCTGGCTAATACGGTGAAACCCCGTCTCTACTAAAAATACAAAAAAAATTAGCCGGGCACAGTGGCAGGCACCTGTGGTCCCAGCTACTTGGGAGGCTGAGGCAGGAGAATGGCGTGAACCCTGGAGGCCGAGCTTGCAGTGAGCTGAGATCGTGCCACTGCACTCCAGCCTGTGCGACAGAGTGAGACTCCATCTCAAATGAAAAAAAAAAACCAGAGGCCAGTGTTAATGAAACATAATGAGCAAAGGGTCTAGTAGGAGATGAGATTGGAAAAAAACAGGGATGAGAACATACATGATCTTATAGATTATGGTAAAGAGTTTGAATTTTATTTAAAGTACTTGAGGAAGCCATTGAAAAATTTAAGCAAGGAAGTGAAATAAAATGATTGTGTTTTAAAAAGATCATTTTGGTTGCTCTATGGCAATGGATGAAACATTTATCTAGTTTATGTTTGACAAAATCCCTACTTTTTTTACCTATAGCCCAGTGTTCTTCCCTTTATACCATATTACTGTATGATGGCCTGTTGTGCCACCCAAGAGAGATAGGGAAAAGGGTTTAAAAGGTTTCAACTAACGCCTGAGTCAGGAAATTCTTGTGGGTGGCAGAAGCTTAGCATAAGGCAGGCGGTACTATGGATTTCCTCCTCTTGAGGGGCTGTGGTGTCTAGATCAGCCTTGGTTGTAAGGGGAGGTTATGGTTTCTGTCTTTTGTAAAGGAGAGAAATCCAACAGGGATACTACTACCTCTGTTCTAGAGCTCCTGGTGAGAATAATTACAATCCTAGCCAACTCAGTTTTTGTAATGAAGGAAAGGACTTGGGAAGAACTACACACAACGAGAGTCCTTTTTAAAGTCTGTCTTGGGGGAAGATGAATCAATTTGACCAAATTTTTTCCTAGAAGTGGGCCAGTGTAAAAGGTATTATATAATAATAACTAAATTCTGAATCTCCTTAGAATTAAAGGTCAAGATTATCTACTTGGGTCCAAAATTAAACCTAAGAGGCTGTAGGTGGGAGGAAGGAGGAAATTGAATATAAGTAAAATTAAACCTACTGAGAGAACTTTGAAGATCCTTCCTCATGTGTGACATTGCACCTTTTCCCTTCATTTCCTTTAACCTAGGCCAGTTTAGAGCCTTGGCTACTGTGAAAAAGCTATGAATTATAGAGACCACATAAGGAATGAATGATTCTAAAGATGAGATAATCGCATATAAGAGTTATTCATGCTATTTTGGGTTGAAAAAATTGACTTGATTTGCCAAAACAATTATTGTTATACCTGTAAATTCTGTACAAAAGGAATTCTTTATGGTCACATAAATCCAGAACCCAAATGAGATCTATGATCTATTTCATGGCTCAGGAATGTTTTTTTGGAGCTAACCAGGAGGAGGCAGTTAATTTCCCTTTTGGAGATATAAACGGTGCTCGGCATTATCTTCATGCCAGCATTTCCCAATTTAAAAGTAAGGAAGATGAAAAAAATTAAGTACAACTTGGATAAAACTCTAAAAGAGAAATACATAAAGGAATATTTGCAATAGTTAAAAAGAAAAGACCCACTCCAGATCACACACTGGTACTCTGTGTGGATTAAAATTAATAGTTGACAAAAGCTGGTATTCATAGGGAGAACCTTAAGGGGTAGGGTTAAGGCTGTGATCCTTTCAGAATGTTTTTGGTAGTAAACCCTTAGGCGCTTGCAGTTTAGGATCACAGTGTTGATCTCCTTGGGGAACCAATGGTACGCCGTCATGTATGTGATATTTATGTCTCTTACAGGGACAGGACCAGATGGTAGAATCACCAAGAAGGATATTGACTCTTTTGTGCCTAGTAAAGCTGCTCCTGTGAGTTATGTGTAGCTCTTACTTTTTTTGCAGTTAGTCTCTGCAGCCTGTTAGACTATTTCATACATTATTTATGAATGAAATAGCTCAACCAAGACTGTTTTCTTCTAACTTCAGTGGTTTAATAATACAGTCATCCCTCAGTACCCATAAGAGGTTGGTTCCAGGAGCCCCCTTGTATACCAAAATTCACAAATACCTAAGTCTCTTATATAAAATAGTGTAGTATTTGTATATAACTTACCCACATCCTCTCAAATACTTTAAATCATCTCTAGATTACTTATAATATTAAATACAAGGTAAATGTGTAAATAGTTGTATTTTATTGCTTAGGAAATAATAACAAGGACAAAAAGTCTGTACTTGTGCAGTACAGATGTAACCATCTTTTTTTTCCTGGAATATTTTTGATTTGCCTTTGGTTGAATCCAGTGATGCAGAACTTATAGATATGGAGGGCCAAGTGTATTTAGATATTTGTGTGCTATCATTTATACACAAGATCAAAGATGATATACTACCTTGACACATATTCCACATTATGTTTTGAGCTAGTTAATCAGTTTTTGCTTTGAAAAAAAAGATTTGTTCTTTTTTTCTGTTTCAAAATATTTTAAAGTACAGTTGAATGAGTTGTTTTTGGTGTTTGGTTTTTTTGTATGTTTGTTTTTGAGACAGTCTCACTGTCGCCCAGGCTGGAGTGCAGTGGCACTATCTTAGCTCATTGCAACCTCTGCCTCCTGGATTCAGGCGATTCTCGTGACTCAGCCTCCCAAGTAGCTGGGACTACAGGTGCATGCCACCACACCTGGCTAATTTTGGTATGTTTAGTACAGACAGGGTTTCGCCATATTGGCCAGGCTGGTCACGAACTCCTGGCCTCAAGTAAACCATCGTGTCCAGCCCCCATCCCCATTTTTTAACGTTGTTTAGGTTAATGGATTAACTTGTTTATATTTATTTATTATTCCTTGTGATTTAAGAATGCTTCGGTTGCTTTTCTTGAACATAATTTTGCAAAAACAAAATTATTTTGACATAAACTGGTCATTGAACATACTCTGACACAAAGAAAAATGACATTTAAAATATGATTTCAGAATTCTAAGTAAAAAAATTAAAACTCTTAAAACAAGCAGAAGTCTCTTGCTCGCTGGGGACAGAAATAGCTATTGTATAAAGCTTAGTTTTTAGACTGGCCATGGTGGCTCATGCTTGTAAACCCAGCACTTTGGGAAGCTAAGGTGAGTGGATCACTTGAGCCCAGGCGTTTGAGACTAGTCAGGGCAACATGGCTAATTTCCATCTCTACTAAAAATACAAAAAAATTAGCTGGGCATGGTGGCATGCACCTGTATTCCCAGTTACTCTAGGGGCTGAGATGTGAGGACTGCTTGAGCCCAGGAGGTTGAGGCTGCAGTGAACCATGATTGAGCCACTGCATTCCAGCCTGGGTGACAGAGCAAGACCCTGTCTCCAAAAAAAAAACTGCATAGTCACTGGCAGTCTTTCCCAGGTACTTATGCTAAGATTGAGCCATAGTTACTGAGAACTTTTTCTTTCCTCCCATAGGCTCCAGCAGCTGTTGTGCCTCCCACAGGTCCTGGAATGGCACCAGTTCCTACAGGTGTCTTCACAGATATCCCAATTAGCAACATTCGTCGGGTAAGAGAATTACCATCATCTGGAATCAGCTATTAGGGGCATCTTTACTCTAGTTGTTTAGTTGCTTCCATAGTTTTAACACATTAACAGAGGCTTTTTAAGTTGGGAATATTAGACGATTACTTTAAGGGAAGTTTTGGCCAGCTGAATACTTGAATCCATTTGTTCTATTAGAAGGGCCAGGTGCAGTGGCTCACGCCTGTAATCCCAGCATTTTGGAAGGCCGAGGCGGGTGGAACACAAGGTCTGAACTTCAAGACCAACCTGGCCAACATAGTGAAACCCCGTCTCTACTAAAAATACAAAAATTAGCTGGGCATGGTGGCGCATGCCTGTAGTCCCAGCTACTCGGGAGGCTGAGGCAGGAGAATTGCTTGAACCTGGGAAGTGGAGGTTGTGGTGAGCCGAGATCACACCACCGCACTCCAGCCTAGGCAGCAGAGCGAGACTCCATCTCAAAAAAAAAAAAAAAAACAACCTAGGAGGTGTTATATTATGGTGGAGTCCTCCGTCTTTCAATTATAATAATGCTTGAGGTAAGTATTACCAGAGAGTAAGGTGAAGAGACAAACAGAGCCCTGAATTAGTTAAGGTCTTAACTCAAGATGATTTTTTTAAAATCTCTTTGGTTTCAGGTTATTGCACAGCGATTAATGCAATCAAAGCAAACCATACCTCATTATTACCTTTCTATAGATGTAAATATGGGAGAAGTTTTGTTGGTACGGAAAGAACTTAATAAGGTAAAAGGTCTGAAAATTCCAACTTTCTAAGTTACAAAAATTTTGTCTTTCCCCACCAAACATTTATATTTTTGTCCATATATTTTGTTACAGTATGCCAGCTGGTGTTTACTTTCTTGATCTTGTCCTTTGAAGCACAAGATTTTAAATATTGGTTATGTCCACTTTATTTTTTTCTTCTGTGCTTTTGGTATTATATCTAAGAAACTATTACCTAGTCTAAGGTCATAAAGATTTACACTTATGTTTCCTTGTAACAGTTTTATAGTTTTAGTTCTTACATAGGTCTTTGCTGTATTTTGAGTTAATTTTTTGTAGGTAGTGTGAGATAGGAATCTAACTTCATTGTTTTGCATGTGGACATTTATTCTTTCATCCCAGCACCATCTTTCCCCATCGAATTATCTTGGTTTCCTTGTCAAAATTAATCATATATGTGAGAATTTTATTTCCAGATTTTTTTTTTTTTGATCTTGTTATTTTTTGTTTTGTTTTGTTTTATTATACTTTAAATTCTGGGGTACATGTGCAGAACGTGCAGGTTTGTTCCATAGGTATACACGTGCCATGGTGGTTTGCTGCACCCATCAGCCCGTCATCTACATCAGGTATTTCTGCTAATGCTATCCCTCCCCTAACCCCTCGTCCCCCTGTATATAGGTCCTGGTGTGTGGTGTTTCTCTCCCTGTGTCCATGTGTTCTCATTGTTCAACTCGCACTTACAGTGAGAACATGCGGTGTTTGGTTTTCTGTTCCTGTGTTAGTTTGCTGAGAATGATGGTTTCCAGCTTCATCCATGTCCCTGTAAAGGACATGAACTCATCCTTTTTTAATGGCTGCATAGTATTCCATGGTGTATATGTGCCACATTTTCTTTATCCAGCATATCATTGGTGGGCATTTGGGTTGGTTCCAAGTCTTCGTTATTGTGAACAGTGCTGCAGTAAACATACGTGTACATGTGTCTTTATAGTCGAATAATTTATAATCCTTTGAGTCTATACCCAGTAATGGGATTTCTGGGTCAAATGGTATTTCTGGTTTAGATGCTTGAGGAATCGCCACACTGCCTTCCACAATGGTTGAACTAATTTACACTCCTACCAACAGTGTAAAAGCGCTCCTATTTCTCCACATTCTCTCCAGCATCTGTTGTTTCCTGATGTTTTAATGATCGCCATTCTGACTGGTGTGAGATGGTATTTCATTGTGGTTTTGATTTGCATTTCTCTAATGACCAGTGATGATGAGCTTTTTTTCATATGTTTGTTGGCCGCATAAATGTCTTTTTTTGAGAAGTGTCTGTTCATATCCTTTGCCCACTTTTTGATGGGGTCGTTTGTTTTTTTCTTGTAAATTTGTTTAAGTTCCTCGTAGATTCTGGATATTAGCCCTTTGTCAGATGGATAGATTGCAAAAATTGTCTCCCATTCTGTAGGTTGCCTGTTCACTCTGATGATAGTATATTTTGCTGTGCAGAACCTCTTTAGTTTAATTCGACCCATTTGTCAATTTTGGCTTTTGTTGCCATTGCTTTTGGTGTTTTAGTCATGAAGTCTTTGCCAATGTCTGTGTCCTAAATGGTATGGCCTAGGTTTTCTTCTAGGGTTTTTATGGTTTTAGGTCTTACATTTAAGTCTAATCCATCTTGAGTTAATTTTTGTATAAGGTGTAAGGAAGGGGTCCAGTTTCAGTTTTCTACATATGGCTAGCCAGTTTTCCCAACACCGTTTATTAAATAGGGAATCCTTTACCCATTTCTTGTTTTTGTAGGTTTGTCAAAAATCAGATGGTTGTAGATGTGTGGCGATATGTCTGAGGCCTCTGTTCTTCTGTTCTGTTCCATTGGTCTATATATCTGTTTTGGTGCCAGTACCATGCTGTTTTTGTTACTGTAGCCTTGTATTGTAGTTTGAAGTCAGGTAGCATGATGCCTCCAGCTTTGTTCTTTTTGCTTAGGATTGTCTTGGTTATATGGACCCTTTTTTGGTTCCATATGAAATTTAAAGTAGTTTTTTTCTAATTCTGTGAAGAAAGTAAATGGTTGCTTGATGAGGATAGCAATGAATTTATAAATTACTTTGGGCAGTATGGCCATTTTCATGATATTGGTTCTTCTTATCTGTGAGCATGGAATGTTTGTCCATTTGTTTTTGTGTTCTCTCATTTCCTTGAGCAGTGGTTTGTAGTTCTTGAAGAGGTCCTTCACATCCCTTGTAAGTTGTATTCCTAGGTTTCTGGTTTCTTTCACCCCAGCACCATCTTTCCCCATCGAATTATCTTGGTATCCTTGTCAAAATTAATTCCAGGTATTCTGTTCTCTTTGTAGCAATTGTGAATGGGAGTTCACTCATGATTTGGCTGTTTGTCTGTTGGTGTATAGCAGTGCTTGTGATTTTTGCACACTGATTTTGTGTCCTGAGACTGCTGAAGTTGCTTATTAGCTCAAGGAGATTTTGGGCTGAGATGATGGAGTTTTCTAACTATACAATCATGTCATCTACAGAGACAATTTGACTTCCTCTCTTTCAATTTGAATACTCTTTATTTCTTTCTCTTGCCTGATTGCCCTGGCCAGAACTTCCAATACTGTGTTGAATAGGAGTGGTGAGGGGGAGAGCATCTTTGTCTTGTGCCGATTTTTGAGACTGAGTCTCACTCTGCCCAGACTGGGGTGCAGTGGCGTGATCTTGGCTCACTGCAACCTCCGCCTTCCAGGTTCAAGCAATTCTCGTGCCTCAGCCTCCCAAGTAGCTGGGATTACAGGCATGAGCCACCATGCCTGGCTAATTTTTGTACTTTTAGTAGAGACAGGATTTCACCATGTTGGCCGGGTTGGTCTCGAACTCCTGACCTCAAGTGATCTACCCACCTCGGCCTCCCAAAGTTTGGGATTACAGCCATGAGCCACTGTGCCTATTTCCAGATTCTTAATTCCATTCCATTAATCTCTGTATACCCTTATGCCAGTACCATAGTCTTGATTACTTTAGCTTTGTAATAAGTTGTAAAATCAGGAAATGTGGGCCAGGCACGGTGGCTCAAGCCTGTAATCCCAGCACTTTGGGAGGCCGAGACGGGCGGATCACGAGGTCAGGAGATCAAGACCATCCTGGCTAACACGGTGAAACCCCATCTCTACTAAAAAATACAAAAAAAAAACTAGCCGGGCGAGGTGGCGGGCGCCTGTAGTCCCAGCTACTCGGGAGGCTGAGGCAGGAGAATGGCGTAAACCCGGGAGGCGGAGCTTGCAGTGAGCTGAGATCCGGCCACTGCACTCCAGCCTGGGCGACAGAGCCAGACTCCCTCTCAAAAAAAAAAAAAAAAAATCAGGAAATGTGAGTCGTCTTTGTTCTTTTTTCTCAAGATTGTTTTGTCTGAGTCCCTTGCAATTCTAAATGAATTTTAGGATTAACTTGTAAATTTCTGCATTGAAGCCAGTTAACATTTTGATAAGGATTGATTGGATGTGTCTGCTGATCAATTTGGCAAGTGTTGCCATCCGAAGAATACTGTCTTTTCATCCGTGAACATGTAGATGCCCCTGTATTTAGTTGAGTGTTCTTCAGTCTCTTTTAACAATTTTTTTATAGTTTTTCAGAGTGTAAGTTTTGCACTCTAAATTTGCATTTGTTAAACTTATTCCTAGGTATTTTATTCTTTTTAATATTACTCTAAGTGGAATTGTTTTCTAAATTTCATTTTCAGATTTTTCATTGCTACTATATAAAGGTATGATTGTTTTTTTTTTTAAGACTAGTCAGCTATTCTAGTGAGAAGTGGGGAAAGAGTAGAAAAGGAGTTATATGTATAACTGACTCTGAGCAATCAATCGAGATAACAATTGATTTTTCTATATTGATCTTTCTTTTTGTATGCCTGCTGGAATGGGATCTATATTGACCTTGTATCCTGCAAACTTGCTGAAGTTCTTACAGTTTTTTAGTGTATTTCTTAGGATTTTCTGTAAACAAGATAATGTTATCTGCAAATAGAGATAATTGTACTTTTTCCGTTTTGACCTGTATGCCTTTTATTTCTTTTCTTGCCTAATTACTCTGGCTGGCACCTCTAGCCAATGTTGAATAGATGTAGCAGAAGTGGACATCTCGTCTTGTTCTTGATCTTTGGGAGAATAAGTCTTTGATCATTAAATAGTTGTGAGGTTTCCCTAGATCAGGTTGAGCAATCCTTCCGGTTCCTAGTTAGTAAGAGTGTTTTGATCATGAAAAGGGGTATTGAATTTTATCAAATGCGAATTTTATCAAATGCTTTTTCTGTGTCTGTTGAGATGGTTATGTGTTTTTTGTCCTGTATTCTATTAGGACATTATTACGTTAATTGATTTTCAGATGTTAATGGAAATTTGCATTTTTGGGATAAATCACATTTGATCATGGTGAATGATCCTTTTTATATATTGCTGGATTTTATTTGCTAGCGTTTTGCTGAAGATTTTTACATCTATATTCGTAAGAGATTATTGTAGTTTTTTTGTTTTTTTTTTTTTTCTTCTAATGTCATCTTTGGTTTTGGTATCAGGCTAATACCGGTCTTATAGAATGTGTGGGGAAGTGTTTCTTGCTCTTCTTTGATTTTTCTTTAAAAGAATTTGTGAGGAATTGATATTAATTCTTGTTTAATGTTTGGTAGAATACTGATGAAGCCATTTGGGTCTAAGCTTTTCTATGTGGGTAGTTTTTAAATTACCAGTTCAATCTCTTCGTTAGTTATAGGTCTGTTCGGAGTTTTTGTTTCTCTTTGGTTCAGTTTTGGTAGCTTATGTCTGTATGGTCGTTCATAGTATTCCCTATAATTCTTTTTACTTCTGTAAGGTAGATAGTAATGTCCCCTATTTCACTCCTAATTTTAGGAATTCTGGTCTTCTCTCCTCTTCTTGGTCAGTCTAACTAAACATTTATCATTGTGGTTGTCATTTGGTTGATCTTTTCAAAGAACCAAATTTTGTTATTGTTGTGATGAATGAAAATTATGACATAATATGCCATAACTTATGGGATATGCTAAAGCAGTACTTACCAGAAAACAGCTGTAAGAGTCTGCATTTAAAAAGATGAAAAAAAAAAAATAAATAAAAATAAAAAAATAAAAAAAAAAATAAAAAGATGAAGGAACCAATGTTTGGTTTCATTTGTTTCTTTCTACCTCAGGGTATTTGTATATTCATTCTCTTTCTCCTCCTCCTCCTTTTCTCAAGATTATACAGTTTTACTCTTTGGTGAGAGAATTTAGAAACTACAGTTGTCCGGGGAGGGAGAACATTAGGAAAAATAGCTAATGCATGTGAGGCCTAATACCTAGGTGATGGGTTGACAGGTACAACAAACCACCATGGCACATGTTTACCTATATAATAAACTTGTATATCCTGCACATGTACCCTGAAACTTAAAATTTAAAAAAAAAAAAGGAAACTACAGTTGTTCTTGTCTTTCCAGATTTTAGAAGGGAGAAGCAAAATTTCTGTCAATGACTTCATCATAAAAGCTTCAGCTTTGGCATGTTTAAAAGTTCCCGAAGCAAATTCTTCTTGGATGGACACAGTTATAAGACAGTAAGTATAACTGGGGACGATATATATCCATCACTAGTTTTCTTATTTAATATGTGAATAGGAGTTGAGGGGATAAGGATAAATGGAATACAGAGAGGCAGATCGCTTACATAGGTCAAACAACTTGAAAACAACACAAAAATATTTATGAGATACTGCTTTTTACTTTTTTTCCTTTCTGGCTCCAATTTTCAACCTTGTTTTTGTTGTTGTTGTTTTTTATTTATTTTTTAAAGAGACAGGGTCTTGCTCTGTTGTCCAGGCTGGTCTTGAACTCTTGGGGTCAAGCAGTTCTACAGCCTTGGCCTCCCAAAGTTCTGGGATTTCAGGTGTGAGCCACTGTGCCCAGCCTGAGATACTGCTGGATTTAGCTTGTAAAGGCTATAGATTCTTTGTATGAGTTCAGCAAAGGGAGATTAGTGAACAAATACGTGTAATTAAGTTGATAATGACTGTCACAAAGTAGGGTTAAATAGATGATTTTCATTCACCCATGAGTTCTCCTGAGCTTCAGGGGCAAAATTAAAACGAGTACTTGTTAATATTATGATGGTATAGAGTAGTATGGTACTCATTGTGTCTCTTTTATCTCATTTAATTCTCATGACCACCTTATGATATAAGTGCTTTCACTTCCATCTCTAGATGAAGAAACTGAGGCTCAGTGAGTTAAGTAACTTGCCCGAGTTAATAAGTTAGTGTTAGGACTGTGATTAGAGCTAAGATTCTGACTCCTAAGCCTATTCGTTTTCTAATGTGTAGATGCTTTTATGTTATTCTTATTCTGAAAGGAAACAAACAAACTTTTTTCCTTTGTACTCTACTGTCACACAGTCACAGCACCAATTCTGTGACCAGATGAGTAGAGGCAGGGGTGGGGAGGGTTTCCCCACACACCAGCCAAGCAGTGAATTCTGCAATGAGTTCCTCTAATTCAATTAAATTCAATTTTGGTGCTGTCTACCTGTAGATAGTGTCAGATCCCAAAGATTGAGGGCTCAGTCCTACAAGACTGCCCTCACTTCAGATGCCAGTCAAAAGTGTAGGCCACTCATACTTGTAACTGACTGGCTGCAAACTGGTTCCTGTGACCTCTTTCTTGGGTTTGATTAACTTGCTAGGACAATTCACAGAATTTGGGGAAACACTTATGTTTATTATAAAGGATATTGCAAAGGATACGGGTGAACACCAGATGAAGAGATGGCTAGGGCGAGGTATGAGGTGGGGTGGTGCAGAGCTTCCGTATCCTCTCTGGGCATACCACCCTTCCAGTACTTCCACAGTTCAGCAACTGGAAGCTCATTAAATCTTGTTGAAGAGTCTTGATAGTGGGGGCTGGGGAGAAAAAGGAAAGGGGAAAAAAAAGTCTTTGTAGAGCTTGATCTCCAGGATCTCCAGCCTACATCTCCCTCCCCTGTCCCTTAGGTCAGTAGGTAGAGCTAAAAGTTCCAACTCTCTAATCCTCTAGTCATTTTGACCCTTCTAGTGACTGGCCCCGTCCCGAGGTTACGCAGGGATCCTGCCGTAAATATCCACAATGGAGCTTATTATATAAGGGGCTCGTTATAAATAACAAAAGATACTCCTATCACTCAGGAAATTCCAGTTTTAGGGTCTCTATGACAGGAACTGGCAACATGGGAACAAAGACCCAAGTATATATTATACCACACTTACTAATATTTATTCATATTTTAGGGCTGGGCTCACACCTATAGTCTCAGCACTTTGAGAGGCCGAGGCGGGTGGATCACTTGAGGTCAGGAGTTCAAGACCAGTCTGGCCAACATGATGAAACCCTGTCTCTAGTAAAAATACGAAAATTAGCTGGGTCCCGTGGTGGTGCATGCCTGTAATCTCAGCTACTTGGGAAACTGAGGCAGGAGAATTGCTTGAACCCAGGAAGCAGAGGTTGCAGTGAGCTGAGATTGTGCCATTGCAGTCCAGTCTGGGTGATAAGAGCAAAACTCTACCTCAAAAAAAAAATTTTTTTAAATATTAAATTTAGGTTGGAATACTGTTCCCTTAATAAGAGGTCAGTTCCCAGGAGGCAAACACAACGGTTTTTTTTTTTTTTTGGGGGGGGGGGAGACAGAGTCTCTCTCTGTCACCTAGGCTAGAGTGCAGTAGCACGATCTTGGCTCACTGCAACCTCCGCCTCCCGGGTTCAAGCAATTCTCCTACCTCAGCCTCCTGAGTAGCTGGGATTACAGGTATGAGCCACCACTCCCAGGCAATTTTTTTGTATTTTTAGTAGAGATGGGGTTTCACCATATTGGCCAGGCTGTTCTTGAATTCCTGACCTTGTGATCTGCCACCTTGGCCTCCCAAAGTGCTGGGATCACAGGCGTGAGCTACCACGCCTGGCCCTTAAACACAACTTTTAAACTATTGTTTATTCTGGTATTTATTTACCTGCAGATTTCCAAATATTTTTCTGTTGCCTTTTATGAGTTTTTCATTTATTTTATTGACTGACTTCCTGTTAAAGAACATTAATATTTAGCTTTAGCTGCAGTCTTGGGACTAGAGAGAAAAGGTAGCTTTGTTATGCCCTTCCTACATACACACACATAACATCATCCTCCCAAATTGATTATAGCACAAATAATCCATATTTGGGGCTGGGCAAGGTGGCTCCCACCTGTAATCCCAGCACTTTGGGAGGCCAAGGCAGGTGGATCACCTGAGGTCAGGAGTTTGAAATCAGCCTGGCCAACATGGCGAAACCCTGTCTCTGCTAAAAATACAAAAAAAAACAAAACAAAACAAAAAAAAGAAAACCTTAGCCAGGTGTGGTGGTGCACGTCTGTAGTCCCAGCTAATCGGGAAGATGAGGCAGGAGAATTGCTCAAACCTGGGAGGTGGAGGTTGCAGTGAGCCAGGATCGCGCCGCTGCACTCCAGCCTGAGTGAGAGTGAGACTGCATTTCAAAAAATAACAAATAAATATAAATCTATATTTGGTTAACCTTTTTTTTTTTTTTGAGACGGAGTCTTGCTCTGTTCCCCAGGGTGGAGTGCAGTGGCGCGATCTCAGCTCACTGCAAGCTTCGCCTCCTGGGTTCATGCTATTCTCCTGCCTCAGCCTCCCGAGTAGCTGGGACTACAGGTGCCTGCCACCTTGCCCGGCTAATTTTTTTTTGTATTTTTAGTAGAGACCAGGTTTCACCGTGTTAGCCAGGATGGTCTCGATCTCCTGACCTTGTGATCCGCCCGCCTCGGCCTCCCAAAGTGCTGGGATTACAGGCTTGAGCCACTGCGCCCGGCCTGGTTAATCTTTTTAGAGTATGTGTGTGTCCAGTGTTAATATTTGTATGCCTATGAAAATAATTTGTATGACTAAGACATGTATTATACCATGAATGCTAACCTAATTGATTTTAGTAATTGCTTTAGGGAAGGCTAGTTTTCTATGTACATGTCAATTCTTTCTGAAACTCCACAAGCTAGGAGGGGAGTTTCAGAAACCATTAAACCATTTCTTAATCTGATCAAACCTATTGGGTAAACTCTTGGTTCTAACTTTTCCTTGGTCATTCTTCTCCTGGAGAACATCTGGGCATATAATATTCTTTATAAACTGTATAGTTTTCTAGGGCTACCATTATTAATGACCACAAAATTGATGGATTAAAACAAATTTATTCTCTCACAGTTCTGGAAACAAGTCTGAAATCAGGGTTTCAGCAGGGGCAGTGCATTCCCTCCAAAGACTATAGAGAAGAATCCTTCCTTGCCTTTTCCAGTTCTGGTGTTTCTAGGCATTTAGTGGTTTGTGATTGCATAACTCCAGTCTCTTCTTCCATCTTTACATGGCTTTCTCCTCTGTGTCTGTATTTTCTCTCCTCTTAAGAGGACTGTTGGCATTGGATTTAGGGTCACTCAGATAATACAGGATGATCTTATCTCAGGATCCTAATTATACCTCCAGAGACCTTTTTCCAAATAAGGTCACACTGATAGATTCCAGGGATTAGGACAAAGACTTATCTTTTGGAGGGCCACCATTCAGCCCACTAAACAGACTTTAAATTAGTCTTCCTGTTTTCAGCATTATTCATATTACTGACTCACGGAGAGTTTTCTGGAGCCTGGCAGAAATAGCTTGCTTAAGGCATTGACAGTCTTCAGTAATTCATTCAAGGCCTATTTTTAACTATTGTACCTCTCTAAACCCCTCTTCTTGTGCCATTCTGAGTTAGCCACTGTTACTGAACATACCTTTCAGTTATCTCCTTTTAGGATGCTGTTTGGGCTTTCCTGTTCCTTGCTTTTAGATGCATTCCTTTTCCATGCTATGGCCACCATGATGATTGTCACAGCAGCAAACATTCAAGGAATTTATATTCCTTAAATATAAATACAGGATACTTAAAATCTAGATAGAGGCAGGTTTGTTTTGTTTTTTTTTTTAAAATATTCCTTTAATTCCCCTCTGTGCCAGCATATAGACACTTTTTTTTTTTTTTTTTTTTTTTTTTTTTTTTTCCCTGAGGTGGAGTCTTACTCTGTTGCCAGGCTGGAGTACAGGGATGCTATCTTGGCTCACTGCAACCTCCGCCTCCCAGGTTCGAGCGATTCTCCTGCCTCAGCCTCCTGAGTAGCTGGGATTATAGGCACATGCCACCATACCCAGCTAATTCTTGTATTTTTAATAGAGATGGGATTTCACCGTGTTGGCCAGGATGGTCTCAATCTCTTGACCTCGTGACCTGCCTGCCTCAGCCTCCCAAAGTGCTGGGATTTTGGCATGAGCCACTGTGCCTGGCTGCATGTTGACACTTTTTAACACTTTAATTTGCCATCTTACATATCATAAAATGTACCTGCTCTAAGTGTACAATTTCTTGATTTTTGTTGAAGGTACGGAATTATGCAGTCTTTACCACAATCTTATTTTAGAAATTTCTATCACCCCCAGAAGATCACTCATGCTTATTTATAGTAAATTCTTATTTTCACCTTCAGCCCCTGGGCAATCTGTTCTAGTGCTTGAATCTATAGATTTGTATTTTCTAGACCTTTTATAGAAATGGAATCATAGGCCGGGCGCAGTGGCTCATGCCTGTAATCCCAGCACTTTGAGAGACCGTGGTGGGTGGATCATGAGGTCAGGAGATCAAGACCAGCCTGGCTAATACAGTGAAACCCCATCTCTACTAAAAACACAAAAATTAGGTGTGGTGGCAGGCGCCTATAGCTACTGGGGAGGCTGAGGCAGGAGAATGGCATGAACCCAGGAGGTGGAGCTTACAGTGAGCCGAGATCCTGCCACTGCACTCCAGCCTGGGTGACAGAGTGAGACTCCGTCTCAAAAAAAAGAAATGGAATAATAAAATATGTGGTCTTTTGCATTTGCTTTCTTTCACTTAGCAAAATGTTTCTGAGACTCATCTGTGTTGTAGCATGTATCTGTAGTTTATTCTTTTTTCTTGCTGAATAGTGTTTAATCGTATTCAGTGTACCTCTTTATCATTCACCAGTTGATTAACATTTGTTTTCCAGTTTTTTGCTATTATGAATGATGCTACTATGAATATTTACATACAATTATTTGTGTGGACATGTGTTTTTATTTTTCTTCAGTAGATTCCTAGGAATGGAATATCTGAGTCATAGGGTAAAAGTATGTTTAATTTTTAGGGAAACTTGTACATTATTTTTCAAAGCAGTTACACCGTTTTACCTTCCCACCAATAGTGGATAAATGTTCCAGTTTCTTTATGTCTTCATCAATACTTGTTACTGTGTGGGTGTGAAGTGAGAGCCATCTACTTGTGAGATCTCGCTTTATTGCACTTTGATTTATTGAGCTTTTTTATAAATTGAAGGCTTGTGGCAATCCTCTGTCAAGCAAGTTGATGGCACCATGTTTCCAACAGCATGTGTTCACTTCCTGTCTCTGTGTCACATTTTGGCAATTCCTAGAGTATTTTAAACTTTATTATTCTATCTGTTATGGTGACCTGTGATCAAGGATCTTTGATGTTACCATTGTAATTGTTTCGATGCCCCATGAACCATGCCTATATAAGATGGCAAACTTCATTGATAAATTTTGCATGTGTTCTGACTGGTTGATAGAATTATCAACCAGCTGTTCCTCTGTCTCTCTCCCTCTCCTTGGGCCTCCCTATTCCCTGAGACACAATAAAACTGAAATCAGGCCAATTAGTAACTCTACAGTGGCCTCTGAGTGTTTGAGTGAAAGGAAGACTTTCATGTCTCTTACTTTAAAAGCTAGAAATGATTCAGCTCAATGAGTAAGGCATGTCAAAAGCCAAGATAGGTTGAAAGCTAGGCTTCTTGTGCCAAACAGCCAACTTGAGAATACAAAGAAAAAGTTCTTGAAGGAAATGAAAAGTACTATCCTGGTGAACACATGAATAACAAGAAAGTGAAACAGCCTTGTTGCTGATATGGAGAAAGTTTTGAGTGGTCTAGATAAAAGATTAAACCAGGTACAGCATTGCCTTAGGCCAAAGCATTCAGAGCAAGGCCCTAACTCTCTTCAATTCTTTGAAGGCCAATAGAGGTGAGGAAGCTGCATAACAGAAGTTTGAGGCTAGCAGAGGTTGGTTCATGAGGTTGAAGGAAAGGAGGCCATAATAACATAAAAGTACAGGGTAAAGTACAAATTATTCAGAAGATATAGCTAAGATAATTGATGAAACAGCTTTATATTGGAAGAAGATGCCATCCAGGACTTTCATAGCTAGAGAGGAAAAGTCCATACCTTGCTCTAGAGCTTCAAAGGACAGGTTGATTCTGTTAGCAGGTAATACAGCTGGTGACTTCAAGTTGAGGCCAGTGCTCATTTACCATTCTGAAAATCCTAGGGCCCTTAAGAATTATTCTAAATCTGCTCTGCCTATGCTATATATGGAACAACAAAGCCTGATGACAGTTTACAGCATGGTCTGCTAAATATTTTAAGCCCACTGTTGAGGCCTACTGCTCAGAAAAAAGGATGCCTTTCAAAATTTATGCTTGTAGACAATGCACTTGCCCATCCAAGAGCTCTGATGGACATGTACAAGATTGAAGTTCTCTTTTCTTTTTTTTTTTTTTTTTTTTTTTTTTTTGAGATGCAGTCTCACTCTGTCATCCAGGCTGGACTGCAGTGGCACGATCTCTGCTCACTGCAACCTCGGCCTCCCGGGTTCAAGCAGTTCTCCTGCGTCAGCCTCCCGAGTAGCTGGAATTACAGGTGCCTGCCACCAGGCCCAGCTGTATTTTTAGTAGAGACTGGATCTCACTATGTTGGCCAGGCTGGTCTCGAACTCCTGACCTCAGGTGATCTGCCTGCCTCAGCCTCCCAAAGTTGTGGGATTGTGTGAGCCACCACGCCCAGCCTAGATTGAGGTTATTTTCATGCCTGCTAACACAGCATCCATGCTGTAGCCCATGGATCAAAGAGTAATTTTGACTTTTGAGTCTTATTGTTTAAGAAATTTATTTGGCCGGGTGCGGTGGCTCACGCCTGTAATCCCAGCACTTTGGGAGGCCGAGACAGGTGGATCACGAGGTCAGGAGATTGAGACCATCCTGGCTAACACGGTGAAACCCTTTCTCTACTAAAAATACAAAAAAATTAGCCGGGTGTAGGGGCAGGTGCCTGTAGTCCCAGCTACTTGGGAGGCTGAGGCAGGAGAATGGCATGAACCCGGGAGGCGGAGCTTGCAGTGAGCCGAGATCACACCACCGCACTCCAGCCTGGGCGACTGAGCAAGACTCTGTCTCAGGAAAAAAAAAAAAAAAAAGAAATTTATTTTAGGGCTATAGTTGCCATACATAGTGATTCCTCTGATGGATCTGAGCAAAGTAAATTGAAAACCTTCTGAAAGTGATCCATCATTAACAGCAGTTTGGAAGAAGCTGATTCCAGCCCTCGTCGGTAACTTTGAGATGTTCAAAGACTTTTTAGTAAAGGAATTAACTGCAGATATTGGTAGAAATAGCAAGATAACTAGAATTAGAAGTGGAGCCTGAAGATGGGAATGAATTGCTGCAATCTCATGATAAAACTTGAATGGATGAGTAGCTGCTTCTTATGGAGAGGAAAAGAAAGTGGTTTCTTGAACTAGAATCTACTCCTGGTAAAGAAGCTGTGAACATTGTTGAAATTACAACAGAGGATTTAGAGTATCCTATGAATTTAGTTGAAAAAGCAACTGCAGGATTTGAGAGCACTGACTCTAGTTTTGAAAGAAATTCCATGGTTAAAATGCTGTCAAACAGCACTGCATGCTACAGAGAAATCTTCTGTGAAAAGAAGAGTCAATCAGTGGGACAAACTTCATTGTTATCTTAAAGAGACTGCTACAGCCACTCAGTCTTCAGCAACCATAATCCTCATCAGTCGGCAGCCATCAACATCAAGGCAGGATCTTCTACCAGCAAAAAAATTACAATTAGCTAAAAGTTCAGGTGATTTTTAGCATATTTTAGCAATAACGTAGTTTTAAATTAAGGTATATACATTGGTTTTTTTGTTAGTCATAATGCTATTGCACTCCTAGTAGACAACAGTGTAGTGTTAAGCATAACTTTCATATGTACTAGGAAATCAGAAAATTCATGTGACTCGCTTTATTGCAGTATTATTTTGGTGTTCTGGAACTGAACCTGCAATATCAAGATATTTCTATACTTAGATGAAGGGATTGAGATTGTCTGTTAATTCTAACCAAACACCATTCATTTATTTGTTCATATACTCATTCAGCATTTTTTTAACATGTACTCTTTACTGGATTCAGTGGTAAACAATATAGGGAACACTATCCTTACTGTCTCAAAGGGAGGATGACGGAACAAGCAATATTGTAATAATTTAATCAAGAAAGCAGTATTTGCTGTGTGATACCTTGGCTAGAGTCCTGTGGTAATTAATGAGTCATACACTGTATTTTTATTAGAGCAGGTCCCTGTGTTTTTTTGCAAGTGACAAAATCCTTCTCCAGCCAACTTAGGCAAATTGGGGGATTTGGTACCCATTGATCTTTTTGGAGCTTGTGCCTAGAGGGAGCTGGAGTTCTTTGGAGGCCGAGCTGTGCCTTTGTGTGAAGCCTTAACTTTTTCTCGATTACAGAACAGTAGCAGGGGCCCTTACGCAGACCCCAAGGAGACCATGGATAAAATCCATCAGCTTGTGAACTTCAGTTGGGGCGGGGCTGGGGGGGAATCACCTTTTTTTTTTTTTTTTTTTAAACTAACCTCTACTAACATTTAGCATTTCCTCCTTTTATAAATGTAGAGAACAGATCAAATGTTAACAGTACTTGTGTCTGGTGACCAGTAAAAATCAGTTATTTTCATATCTCATTGTAGTTGTATATGTCTCAAACTGTTATTTTGTTCATGCCTGCTTCAAAGTGATTGCCATTATTAGACCTGCAACAAGATCTTATTATTGAGTGAATACAGAAGCACATTTGTCATAATTTTGTTTTTTGAACAGTTTGATAACTGAATTTCAGTATAGTTTCTCTCTTTTTTAAAGTAATTTGAGTATTTTCAGTGTTAAAAAGGTATTCTGAGATAAGATCCAGATGCATAGGGGCACCTGCTGTAGAAAAGGTTGGAACTCCGTACTTGATGACAATACAAGATCTGATTTTGTGTTAAAAAAAAAAAAAAAAAAAAAAGATTGGGAACCCTTACTTTTACGTACTTCTGAGGTACCACCACCCATGTATCCTGAGCACTCCTTTTTCATGCTACAATGCAGTTCTTTCCCTCCACTCTTACTTTCATCTGCTCAAACTACCTGTAGAGACTCAACTCCAGCCAATGTACTTCCACTCAAAATCCAAGGAGTTTTGATTGGTGGCATTCATGTGTGGGTCAAGGCAGATGGCAGGGGATGTTAGATGATATGTGTGAAACCAAGCTACTGCTGCTGACACATTTCTCTTTTATTTTTTCTTGGTGGGTGGTGGGGTCAGGGGCAGGGGCAGTATTGGGGGATGGAGTCTCGCTCTGTTGCCCAGGCTGGAGTGCAGTGGCACAATCTCAGCTCACTGCAACCTCCGCCTCCCAGGTTCAAGCGGTTCTCCTGCCTCATCCTCCTGAGTAGCTGGGACTACAGGTGTGCACCACCAATACCTTTTGTATTTTTAGTAGAGACAGAGTTTCGCCATGCTGGCCAGGCTGGTCTCAAATTCTTGACTTCAAGTGATCCGCCCACCTCAGCCTCCCAAAGTGCTGGGATTACAGGCGTGAGCCACCGTTCCCAGCTCTCTCTTTCATTTTTAATAACTACAAGTCAAGGAGAGGGCATAGCAAAATTTAAAAATTAGGATAGACATCATCTTTGGCTGAACAATAACACACACATTGGTTCAAAAAATTTTTGAAGTAAATATAAGTATTCTTGCTTAACCTGGCACATAGGCTCTTAATAAACAGTTTTTGATTACATTTATTTTTCTTTTTAAACAGAAATCATGTTGTTGATGTCAGTGTTGCAGTCAGTACTCCTGCAGGACTCATCACACCTATTGTGTTTAATGCACATATAAAAGGACTGGAAACCATTGCCAATGATGTTGTTTCTTTAGCAGCCAAAGCAAGAGAGGGTAAACTACAGCCACACGAATTCCAGGTAAGGTGTTGATTATTGCTTTCTAATTATGTTATTTTTAAGGTTTGCATAATGCATGTATTGCATTTTTCACCTTTTGATTCTGCCATATAATTCTTTTTTTTTTTTTTTTTTTTTTGAAACAGAGTCTCACTCTTGTCACCCAGGCTGGAGTGCAATGGCGCAATATTGGCTCACTGCAACCTCTGCCTCCCAGGTTCAAGCAATTCTCCTGCCTCTGCTTCCTGAGTAGCTGGTATTATAGGCACATGCCACCACGCCTGGCTAATTTTTTTATTTTTATTTTTTTTGTATTTTTAGTAGAGACGGGGTTTCACTATGTTGGCCAGGCTGGTCTCAAACGCCTGACCTCAAATGATCGCCTGCCTCACCCTCTCAAAGTGCTGGGATTACACGTGTGAGCCACTGTGTCTGGCCTGCCACGTAATCTTTTTTTTTTTTTTTTTTTTTTTTTTTTTTTTGAGGCGGAGTCTCACTCTGTCGCCAGGTTGGAGTACAGTGGCACAATCTCAGCTCACTGCAACCTCCATCTCCCAGATTAAGGTGATTCTCCTGCCTCAGCCTCCTGAGTAGCTGGGACTACAGGCCCGCCACCACGCCTGGCTAATTTTTTTTATTTTTAGTAGAGACGGCATTTCACCATGTTGGCCAGGATGGTCTCGATCTCTTGACCTCATGAGCCACCGCACCTAGCCTTGCCATGTAATTCTTATTTACACACGGCTCTGAAAATAAAGAAAAATTGAATCACATATCCAAAAGAAGATACTATCTGAAAATAAGACATTTTCCAGCTGACATTTTTGTTCATATTGTAATGGTTGTATATCTTCAGTAATATGTATTCCATTCAGGCCTTTCTTAAGACCTTGCACCTTTTTAGCTTAAGGTCTTTTCACAGAACATTTGTCAAGTTTTCTGATTTATGTTGACAAACAATATTATTTTTAATATTATTTCCTCTAGGGTGGCACTTTTACGATCTCCAATTTAGGAATGTTTGGAATTAAGAATTTCTCTGCTATTATTAACCCACCTCAAGCATGTATTTTGGCAATTGGTGCTTCAGAGGATAAACTGGTTCCAGCAGATAATGAGAAAGGGTAAGTGCCGAAATAGAGGGGAAGTCATAAGCTAATTTTTATTACTATATACACTTGTCCTGTGGTATCCTCAGGGGATTGGCTCCAGGAACCCCTTTGAATATTGTAATCCACAATGCTCAAGTCCCGATATATGATATAGTATTTGCATATAACCTATACACATTCTTCTGTATACTTTAATCTCGACTTATAATAATACAGTACCTAAACAGCGCTTCATTCACATGGATCCAGTGTAGTACCCAGTGTGCAGCAAATTCCAAGTTATGCTTATGGACATTTGTGGAATTGTTTACTTTCTCACTCTGTCACCCAGGCGGAAGTGCAGTGGTGCCATCTCAGCTCACTGCAATCTCCGCCTCCCGGGTTCAAACAGTTCTCCTGCCTCAGCCCCCGTGTAGCTGGGATTACAGGTGTGTACTACCACACTCAGCTAATTTTTGTATTTTTAGTAGACATGTTGTTTCACCATGTTCGCCAGGCTGGTCTTGATCTTCTGACCTCAAGTGATCTGCTCACCTCAGCCTTCCAAAGTGCTGGGATTACAGGAATGAGCCACTGTGCCTGGCCAGAGTCTCAGTTTTATATATAGTTATTGGCACGGTATATTGCATCTTCAAATAAAATTATATATATGATAAAATTCTTCAAGGCAGCAACTTTTCTTTACTAAATGCAGTTAGTTCTATTTGAGATGGAAAGCCTTATTCTAGGTGAGGAGTCAGCACATTTTTTTTTTTTTTTTTTTAGTCATATAGTAAGTATTTTAGGCTTTCTGGGACATATGGCCAGTGTTGCAAATACTCTGCCATTGTAATATGAAAGGAGGCATAAACAAGACATAAATGAATTGCAGTAAACCTTTAATCAATAAAAATAGGCAGAGGGCAGGATTTGGCCCATTGCCCACTCCTACTCCAGGTATCTGGTCTGTTTCTTCAAGCTGTTAATTTGAGCTAAAGGTATAGGAGACTGGAAGAGTAGATAGGAAATATTACCTGGTTGGGATTATAGGGTAGGAGTGAGCATTTGGGTGGTTATTGGCTGAAATGCAGTCTTTTATTTCAGAATATCTAAAATGTTTTTCTTTTTCTAGGTTTGATGTGGCTAGCATGATGTCTGTTACACTCAGTTGTGATCACCGGGTGGTGGATGGAGCAGTTGGAGCCCAGTGGCTTGCTGAGTTTAGAAAGTACCTTGAAAAACCTATCACCATGTTGTTGTAACTAACTCAAGAATTTCTAAACTCTCCCAGGTCACAGTGATTCATTCTTATCAAGATATTTATGTTATTAAACAGGTGGTTCTTTTTATTTTAACCAGTTATTTTTATTATTGAGTCTGTCCAGATAAGCTATTTATAATGGGCATTACTGAATTTTTAAAATGCCGATTACACCCAAATATTGTTCACATTTAATAATCCGACACCAGATTTTTAGCTCTGTACTCCTAATTAAGGGACATGTGGCCTTGCCTAGCCCTCTGGTGATAAGTACTTCCACTAGGAAATGTAGAATAGGTAGAACCTAAAGAAAGGGACATAAAGGTAACCCGGATGGAACCTTGAAATTCTGAAATTTAATCACCTAAAATGTTCTCCTTAGATGTGAGAGAAGGAGAAATCAGGAAAATTAATTCTCGTGGGGGAAGGGCTTGAATGGAAGCTTTACTTTAGAATTTAACCCTGGTTTGAAATTTTCCATTACATGATCTTGGTTTACCATCGATGGGAAGGGTAGAAAACTTCAAGGAAAATAAGTGAAATTTTCAAAGTCAACATTTTCTTAGACCTTTTCAGCTGATTGTTTATTTTTCTATGAATCCCTATACATGGTTGTTTCCCCTCCTCTTGAGATAATCTAAATATAAACCAGCTACTTGATATAAATGAGAATTTGTGTGGATATTTATTTAAACAAATGTGTAATTTTGAGTACAGAATTCAACAGTTACCTCCAAAAGAGAAACATTCTTAATAGAATTTAACAGAAGTTGTGAAACTAAAATTTTCCAAGATTAACTGGTAGTTCATTGTAAATGAACCTAATGAACAGAATTTATTACTTCACTGTGGAAAATACTATCAAATAACTGAGGAATAGATATGGAATAAGTGTACATATGTAAAATATGGTTACTAGTTAGATATGTGCCAAAGTTCATTTATCCCAAATCCTGTCTGAAAAGAAGAGGAGGGGTACATTAGTAAACATTTTGGAGTGCTTAAAAATGCCAAAAACAAAATGGTAGTTTCTACTTGGATAAAGTAAAAAAGTTAAATGTGTGTAAAAGAGTGTTCTGTGTCCCTCTACTCCAGCATCGTCCCATGTAAAATAAGAAAGCCCTAAAATACTGTTGGAGAGAAAAAATTAACTAGGTTGCTACCTTATTAGCCTAAGTACTTTTATCCATTTTGTTAGATTTTGCCTGCCTTTTGGAGGGAAGGAGGGAGGCGATATTCTGGATTATAAAAATGAATTGGGAACATTATCACAATTCTAGACTTTCTATTAATATTTATGTGTTTTAATAAATGTTTGAAATTATTTATGACTACTTAAAATGAATCTGACCAGTGCTTCTTGTATATGTAATATGTGGAGTTAGCCCCTGAAATTTGCTTTAAGTGTTTCAGTGTTGAATCTGTTTCTAAATATTCATTATTACATGGTGCACAAGTGACACTCCATATATTCCACACAGACTTTTACCTTGCTGTATTATTATGAAAACAATACATTAATCTGATTTTTCAGTAATTAGTAATTTTAGGTTGAAAATTATCCAAAAGAAACAAGTTTATCACAAGGGACCATCATCAATATGATCCAAATCTGGTTCAAACATTCAAAACTTCAAAGAGAATTCATCTTTTGCTAATGCTTGTGGTTCTGTTGTTCCCTTGAAAAAATAAAAATAAAAATTAGTTGCCTTCTAATAAACATTGTTGAGTTAAAAATTAATCTGAGCTATAATCTAAATCTGAATTCAGTCTCTTACCGGAACTGAAAGAAAAAAGTTTTAATAAGAAATAGTGTTTTTGGTTCATATGTGATTATTTAAAAATTAAAGTATAAATCTTCAATATGTCTGGTTTAAGTTTTGATCTGTTGGTAATTATTTTCACATTTAAATTATTTAGATCTAGGGACAGCCACGTATGTATAAGCTCGCAATACAGATAAATTTTGAGTTTATGTAATTGGTAAAATATGGACTGCATTTAGGAGAATATAATCTAACACTTTAAGCTCAAAGAGTTCCTGAAGCACCCCATGTTGGGGTGTGAAACTTATTACCAAGATGGAAAGTGTGGTCTGGTTGTGTTAGGTGATTTATTCCCAATTCTGAAGGTTGTGATTGTGAAGTTAGGGTATCCCAAGGCATGATCTAGAAAGGAGTAAACAAGTACGTTAGAGAGATAGGAGGAATGTTCATCATGTGTAATGCACAAGTCCTGGAATACATGGGGAAATCATCATCACTACTGATAAGTGATCTACAATGAATTCTGTAGAAAAATCTGGTCTCCAAATTTCTTTTTTTTTTTGAGATGGAGTTTCGCTCTGTCGCCCAGGCTGGAGTCCAGTGGTGCGGTATCAGTGCACTGCAACCTCTGCCTCCTGGGTTCAAGCAGTTCTTCTGCCTCACCCTCCCGAGTAGCTGATATTACAGGCGCGTGCCACCACACCCAGCTAATTTTTTGTATTTTTAGTAGAGATGGGGTTTCACCATGTTAGCCAGGATGGTCTCTATCTCCTGACCTTTTGATCTGCCCACCTTGGCCTCCCAAAGTGTTGGGATTACAGGTGTGAGCCACCGTGCCCAGCCTCCAAGTTTTGAATTTTGAGAAAAAGAAATCTTAGTAAGATTCCAATTTAAACCAGTCCATAGTTCATTATTAGTTAATGCCTTTCCTGGGCCCTATTTTGTTTTTTGTAGGGAGGGGAAGGTAGAGCTGTTTTTATTAATATAAAATGAGTGAGAATATTTTGGAAAATAACTAGAATGTAAATTTTACCACTTTAAGTATATTAGGTCTTGATGTGCATTTTAATGAGTATACAAACACAGATACTGATGTAAGTAGCTTCTAAGTACTGAGTGCAAGGGTAGAGATTCACTTCTATGTGGTTAGGAATTTTTAGGAAATACATTTTGGTAGTGATTTTGTAGGAGGAAAGATAAGGTGAGACTCACGTTTTTTTGAGGGTTGAGAATAGGTTTGTTAATTTTAGGACATGATACAGTTCCAGAAATTTTTCAGGAGATAAATTATCCTGTTGCTAGTAGAATTTAAATCCAGGCCAGGCCTTCAAAAAGGAGATTTGAGGCAAGGGGGAAAAAAACCCCAAAAATCCAGACCAGGCTTAAGAAAATTATATTTGCTTTTAGGCCAGACCCAGTGGCTCACTTCTGTAATCTCAGCACTTTCGGAGGCCGAGGTGGGCAGATCACTTGAGGTCAGGAGTTTGAGACCAGCCTGGCCAACATGGTGAGACCTAGTCTCTACTAAAAATACAAAAATTTAGCCGGGCATGGTGGCAAGCACCTGTAATCCCAGCTACTGGGGAGGTTGAGGCAGGAGAATCACTTGAAACCTGGGGTGGGGCAGTGGTAGGGGGCAGAGGTTGCAGTGAGCCAAGATCGCGCCACTGCACTCCAGCCTGGGTGACAGAGCGAGACTGTCAAAAAAAAAAAAAAGTTTGTATTTGCTTTTAAATGTCATGTATCAGTTATTTGTTATACAGCATTAGTTTCTATAGTTAAAAAGTTTTAAAATTAGTAAGAACTTTAGCCTGTATGTTGAACTAGAAACTTTATTACAAGGATAATTAAAGGAAACTTGTATCTAGAAAAGATAATTAAGGGATGTGTAAAGTCTGTATATAGCTTACTTGGTGTATAAATTGGATAGTTGGTACCTTTGTATTTCAGAGCTTAGAAGAGATGAATGATAGTTGAAAGTACATCACTTTTGTACTTCTGATCATTTCTTTAGGAGAAAAGCACTTGTCGCAATGTCAACTACTTTTTTTGTTCAAATACGAGATACATTTTGCATGCTGGGCGCAATGGCTCACGCCTGTAATCTCAGCACTTTGGGAGGCCAGGGAGGGTGGATCACCTGAGGTCAGGAGTTCGAAACCAGCCTGGCCAACATGGAGAAACCCTGTCTCTACTAAGTATACAAAAATTAGCTAGGGGAGGTGGCAGGCGCCTGTAATCCCAGCTACTCTGGAGGCTGAGGCAGGAGAATCGCTTGAACCCAGGAGGTGGAGGTTTCAGTGAGCAGAGATTGTACCACTGCATTCCAGCCTGGGCAACAGCAAGACTCCATCTCAAAAAAAAATATATATATATATTTTGTTTGCTGTTACTATGTCATTGTATCCAATCTATCGACAAGTCTGTATCTGATACTAAAATGTCTGGCTGGGTAGCTGGGTCTCCTGGCAGAGTTGTTTAACTGAAGTACAGAGGTTAGGGACTGGGTGCGGTAGCTCACATCTGTAATGCCAGCACTTTGCGAGGCTGAGGCAGATGGATCACTTGAGGTCAGGGGTTTGAGACCAGCCTGGCCAACATGGTGAAACCCTTTCTCTACTAAAAATGCAAAAACTAGCCAGGCGTGGTGGCACATGCCTGTGGTCCCAGCTACTAAGGAGGCTGAGATAGGATCGCTTGAACCTGGGAGGCGAAGGTTGCAGTGAGTTGAGATTGTGCCACTGTACCCCAGCCTGGGCAACGTAGCGAGACTCAGTCTCAATTAGTACAGAGGTTAAATAGGCTTGAATATTATATTTGGCCCTGTATTTTTATTATTGGAGGAGACTCACTGATACAACCCACCCTGGTAAAAAAAACTTCTTGCACAGTCTGGAATTTTTTCCTGATATAAAAATTTACTAGAGACTTTTTCAAGCAGTAAACCAAGAGTTCTCACTTGTTACTTGGAAACAATTAGAATTTCCCCAAATGATAAGTTACTTAAGATATTTTTAAAACAGGCGTGTCATGGCAATAGTTTTTAATAGTTTCTGGTTGATGTTTATTTGAGAAGAAGAAGTGAATTTAAAAATATAAGACATGGCCAGGTGTGGTGTCTCCTGCCTGTAATCCCAGCACTTCTTTGGGAGGCCGAGGCAGGTGGATCACCTGAGGTCAGGAGTTGGAGACCAACCTAGTCAACAGGGTGAAACCCTGTCTCTACTAAAAATACAAAAAAATAGCCGGGTGTGGTAGTGCGTGCCTGTAATCCCAGCTACTCGGGAGGCTGAGGCAGGAGAATCGCTTGAGCTCGGGAGGTGGAGGTTGCAGTGAGCTGAGATCGTGCCATTGCACTCCAGCCTGGGCAACAAGAGCGAAACGCTGTCTCAAAAAAGTATATGTATATATAATCATAACAACTGAAGAGAAAATCTCAGTCAAAATGAACTTAGAAAATAATGGAATTAGTGTTTAAGATAAACTACTACCGCTTTAGCCATAACGAAGGTCCTTTAATTCACATGACTTTAGCACTGAAAACCAAAACATGATGCTCTTCTTTTACACCAAAGGCATTGTGATGATTAGCGTGGAGTTTTCTTTGATAAATTTTGCTGTAGTCATTTCAGTATCAATAGGTTTTGGAAGATTCAGATGTAATCTGTACTTCTCAGATACTTCAATCAATAAATCATCCTAAGAATAATAAACCAAGAGATTTATTTCCTGCTTAAAATTTGCGATACTAACTTATTGTTCCCAGTTATTCACTCCTTTCCCATAAGAAGATCCCATTTGTTGCCATGTGACTAGGAATGAGCAAAAAATTACTGTTGTAAATCCCTTAGATTTTAAGGTGGTTACTGCTGCTCACTACATCACATGTTAACTGATACAGCACCATAGTAGAGTGTTGCCATCCGAAATTATGTGGGCTGACCAGCAAACAGCAAGGAAACTTACTGGAGCCTGGAAAGGTAGTGATCCATGTTTCATAATGATGAAGGCTTTAGTGAAACTAGCACAGTAATTTGGATGACAAATACTCTGTGCCTAGTTGATCTGTGGCTTTAGATGAAGAAGTGGGAAAATAGATGGTTGGTAACATGTTGGTTCTGTTCACTACATTTAACAGGATATTACAAGAAAGATAAGCTTAGAATGGACCATGTTGCAAGTTGAATTAAAAGGGTGGCTTAAAGTGCAATGGCTCACACCTGTAATCCCAGCACTTTGGGAGGCCGAGGGCGGGTGGATCACTTGAGGCCAGGAGTTCAAGACCAACCTGGGCAAAATGGCAAAACCCTGTCTCTACTAAAAATACAAAAATTAGCCAGGCTTGGTGGCACGTGCCTGTAATCCCAGCTACTCAGGAGGCTGAGTCAGGAGAATCACTTTAACCTGGGAGGCAGAGGTTGCCTAACAGTAAGGTGAGATGGTGCCACTACACTCCAGCCTGGGCAATAGAGACTCTGTCTCAAAAAAAAAAAAAAAAAAAATTAAAAGAGATTTTATAGAGCCCCAAAATTCTAAGACTCAGTGACTGAAAAGTAGAACTAATTTTTATTTTCAGCCAGTAAGGGATAAAATTGAGAAATTATTTCTATCAACCAAGACTGATTAAGGCAATATAGAGGCAAAGATTAAACCTTTATGCTTTATTAAAACCTCTGATTTTTTTTTTTTTTTGGAGACGGAGTCTCGCTCTGTTGCCCAGGCTGGAGTGCAGTGGCTTGGTCTCGGCTCACTGCAACTTCTGCCTCCTGGGTTCAAGCAATTCTCCTGCCTCAGCCTCCCGAATAGCTGGGACTACAGGTGCCCACCACCACGCCCGGCTAATTTTTTTTGTATTTTAGTAGAGACAGAGTTTCACCATGTTGCCCAGGCTGGTCTCGAACCCCTGAGCTCAGGCAATCTGCCCCCATTGGCCTCCCAAAGTGCTAGGATTACAGGCGTAAGTCACCATGCCTGGCTGAAACCTCTGAATGTATTAAGGTGAACTTCAGTAAATCCTTACATTTGGCTAAAATAACAGCAATTAAGTCTAAAGAGACAGGTAAGTCTTAGAAATACGGGCAATGTCTAAAAAGGAATCATGGGTATCACTGACTGGAATCCAAATGCTACCAGCTTGGACTAAAAGAAACTGACTTCAAAATTTAAAACAATCCTTTGAGCCCCAAGATACCAGGAGCAGAAACCAGGCTGAAAAGGCTACTTAGCATCTGAGAATGGCACATTCTCCAATACTCTTCAGATGTGGCCAAGGTGGATAGTGGGAAAGGGGGAAAAAAAAAAAGAAAACATCCTCCTGAAGACTGAAGAAAGGTCGTGGAAAACAATGGAACTGGGGAGCTAGGTAATTACAGAACTTTCTCAAGGTACCTTAAGTAAGAACATCCTCTTACCTCCAGAAAAGGAGCCCTCACAATGCCTGCCTACTAGGATTTCAGAATTGCTGTGCACCAGTAACTTCAGTGTGCCTCTTATTTTTCCCATTTCTGAATTGAGATGGTTAATTATGGTTATCTTCTCCCCATTCCACATTTCATGATGGATGGGACTGAGGGAGCACATAACTTTTCTTTACATGTCTTAGTCCATGGCTCAAGAGGAAGAGAATGCAAAATTCTGTCCTTTGGAGTCTGATACTGGGATTAGAGGTGTTTTCCTTCCAGAAAGAAGCAAATATTTGCAACCGAGAGTGTAGACTGGTAGATTGTAGGACTGACTCTATTTGCTCTTCTGTAAGAGGATAGTATATTCCTGCCATATGACTTCCTGTGACTGTGAGAATACAATTCTCAGTCCTACTGATGTAGAATTGGCCTTGTGACTTATTTTGGCCAATGGAGCATGAGTAGAAGTGATACCATGAAGTGTCATGTCTGAGTAGAAGTATTACCATCCATTGCATGGTTTGATCATTTCTATTTTCCCTTTGCCGAGATGTGAATGGCACATCTCAAATGGGAATTGCTCCTTCACCGGGTAATCTGAGCAAATCATTGTAAGCCCCTAAAATTATGCAGTTTATTACTATGGCATAATATAATGAATGCTGGCTGATACAAATTTACAGTATTATCTATTCAACTTACCTCAGAAACACTAAGGTCACAGAGAGAGACAGAATTAATACCAGGTAATTCAACTTTCAACTCAGTTTTCAGAGGTTTCTCATTGTGATCATGCACAATTTTTAGTTCATAGGCTGGTATCTTTATTTCCACCTGGATTTCAGTACTGGAAATCTCTTCTATCAGACACACTGCTTTGCCTGAAACTTGGTCTTTTCGGAGTAACAGCTGAGGAAAATGATCTGGATTGCTCATAGTACTGCTTCGTATCTGTCCAAGAGTTAGTTCTTTATGAAAAAAAGGGTGGAGGGGAGATAAAAAAATAAATCCACAACATAAAATACTATGAGCTGTAATATATGTGGTGTTAGTAGAGATGGTAGATAAAGCTGCAGTTAAATTAGTTTGGGAATCTTAAGCCAAAAGAATCTTAAACTAAATAATTTGATTGCAAATTTTTCAGGATTTAAAAATCAAGGATATGATATTTCTAATATCTAATATTTACATTTTTCTATCTTAAGTTTCTCACCTTTTAAAATAGAGATTTCTAGTTTTCAAAATGTATACAAGGATGCAAAAAAAATCTTAAAGCAGTTTAATTTTCCATTTACAATCATCAACTTACCCCGTCTCATTTTTTCTCTTAAATCTATGGAATCAGTTTGGATTCCCATCAGATTTTGTTTCATTCTTTGAATGCTTCCCTTTATTCTAAATTTGGTAATATGGTAAGAGTGTGAAAGGGTGAACTGGAATTGCTCCTCAATGCATTTCATGGCCATCTGAATTAACTGATTTTTTTCCACTTGGTTCTTTTCTGCTGCCTGAAGAACATCAGGATTGTAGGCAACATCAATGACCGTGTAAGCATCTGTGTGTGTAAATGAAAGGGTATGAAATGAAGATAAATTGTTGCACTAATGATACTGTCAGGCAATATATTAAACCATATTCCTGATAAAGCTAGAGAATATTCCTGTATTTTTCAGAGGTAATCACAGTAGTGCTACAGCAATTATGACATTTCCTGGCACTTTTACATGGATTAAAACCGCATCTTATTACAAAAGTTAAACTATTAAATTTGCATAAAGGTACACTAATTGTAATTCTGTTATCACCAAATAAAGAATTTTACTTGAAATGCTCTCAACCAAGTAAAATCTTGTCCATTCCTAATAAAATTTGTACAATGTGCTTTCTCTCCCTTAATTATTTGTACCTGATGTCTCAGTTGTATCTTCTGGTTTGCCAACAGTTAGAGGTACTGGATGAGTGGCTGATTGGGGAGCTGGGATCCTTGTCCACTGACACAGGTTGATAAAAAGTATTTTTTCTTTTGGTTTCTGGAAAGCAAATAATTTTGCACATCTCAAAACCTAGTTTAAAACCATTTAAGGCCAGGCATGGTGGCTCATGCCTGTAATCCCAGCACTTTGTGGGGGCCGAGGTGCCTGGATCACCTGAGGTCAGGAATTTGAGACCAGCCTGGCCAACGTGGTGAAACCCCATTTCTACTAAAAATACAAAAGTCCGCCAGGTGTGGTGGCAGATACCTGTAATCCCAGCTACTCAGGAGGCTGAGGCAGGAGAATCGCTTGAACCCAGGAAGCAGAGATTGCAGTGAGCCAGGATTGTGCCATTGCACTGCAGCCTAGGTATTAAAATTGTGTTTGATTATACTGTTGTTACTTGATTTCCCCAAGGTTGCTGGCTTTTAATCAGGAAACCAGACCAGGGTGGTGGCTCACGTATGTTACCCTAGTACTTTGAGAGGCTGAGGTAGGAGGGTCGCTTGAGGCCTAGGAGTTCGAGACTAGCCTGGGAAACATAGGGAGATCCTGTCTCTACAAAAATAATTTAAAAATTAGCCAGGTGTGGTGGTGCCCACCTGTGATCCCAGCTACTTGGGAGGCTGAGGTGGAAGGATCGTTTGGGCTGCAATGAACTGTGATTGTGAGCTGTGATTGTGCCACTGCACTCCAGCTTCAGCGACAGCAAAACCCTATCTCAAAAAAAAAAAAAAAAAAGTCCGCTGGGCGCGGTGGCTCATGCCTATAATCACAGCACTTTGGGAGGCTGAGGCGGGTAGATCACCTGAGGTCAGGAGTTCAAGACCAGCCTGGCCAACATGGTGAAACCCTGTCTTTACTAATAATACAAAAATTAGCCAGGCATGGTAGTGCACACCTGTAATCCCAGCTACTTGGGAGGCTGAGGCAGGAGAATCGCTTGAACCCAGGAGGCGGAGGTTGCAGTGAGCCAAGACCATGCCATTGCACTCCAGCCTGGGTGACAGAGCAAAACTCTGTCTCAAAAAAAAAAAAAAAAAAAAGCAATGCCTAAGTGCAAAGTATTCTGTGGTTACTCTGGGATCATTTTATTCAAGACCTCCCCATCCCTGGCACCAACTCGACATACCAGAATCCTGGTCTGTAGACAAAGCTGTGGTTGTGGGTCAGCACAGAGCTGTTTCCCTTCTTTCAGCTGCTGTTGAATAAACTTCTCATAGCCCTCAGGGTCACTTTCAGCTAGATCATCTAGGAGGTTCCAAAATTGAGTAACTTGGGTGAGCAGACCCTTTGAGGATGTCTCCATGACTGATGAGTGGTGAATAATTTTCTTAAGCCTGTGGAAAGACATGACTTTGGGAAGAAAACTGTCTGTGTAATTTTTTTTTTTTTTTTTTTTTTTTTTTTTGAGACGGAGTCCCGCTCTGTCGCCCAGGCTGGAGTGCAGTGGCCGGATCTCAGCTCACTGCAAGCTCCGCTTCCCGGGTTTATGCCATTCTCCTGCCTCAGCCTCCCAAGTAGCTGGGACTACAGGCGCCCACCACCTCGCCCGGCTAGTTTTTTGTATTTTTCAGTAGAGACGGGGTTTCCCCGTGTTAGCCAGGATGGTCTGGATCTCCTGACCTTGTGATCCGCCCGTCTCGGCCTCCCAAAGTGCTGGGATTACAGGCTTGAGCCACCACGCCCGGCCCTGTGTAATTGTTGATTCATTTCTGCTTTGGCGAGGCGGAATGGGCCAGGAATTGTTTTGGTGAAGTTAGGACTTAGCATTTGTGTCTAAAAGATTGTGGATCAGCAGCACCACTTTATGTTTTCCTTATTCTTTAATTATCTAGTACCTCTTCCTAAATTCTCACATTGTCCTCTCAGATAAGACTTTACTTCTACTTGGACCCTGACAAGTCAGAGCAATCATTTTAAATCTGGGTTTCCTGATCTTCTTGTTCCAACACCTCACTGACTGGTGGCTCCCCAGTTCTGAAATTGCCAGAGGTGTGTATGGGGTGAGGGCCACATGAGACTTCCTTAATCCTCATTATAGTTTAGTAATTCAAAGCATGGACTTGCGAGCCAGAATGCCTAGATTCCGGTCTTAGTTCTATCTCTCACTAGCTGTATGACCTTGAGCAATTAATGTGTGTGTGTGTGTGTGTGTATATATATATATACACATACACATACATATACATATATATATATATTCCTCTTACTCTGTTCAAAATGAAGACGATAATACCTATATTATCATAGGGTTATTGCGAGGATTAAGGAAGCTAATAGAGAGGCTGGGACACTTCTCTACGTCTTCAGATAACTCTCCTTAGCCTCTTCTCCCATTGGAGAGGTGTCCCACAGCATCTTTAGAACGAGGCAAAAAGGTTTAGATTCTTCAACTACTGTGTAAGGGTTACGCTAAATGGGAAGCTTAACTAACGGGTAATCATTCCATAGGTCTGCAAACCCACCTCTTCTCTGTTCTAACGGGTAGTCATTCTATAGGCTGGCAAACCCACCTCTTCTCTCAGCTCCTTGACAAACCGCGACGCCTGTTACCAGGGTAACCAGCCTGGGTACAACATCTAATTGGGTCCGGGGAGTTTCAGGCAGAAAAGTCTCCTCATATCTAGTTCCGGAATGTCCCCCTTCTGGTACCAGGCTTGCTTTTCAGTTGGGCCCGATCCACTTCTCTTCCAGGAAAGCGCCCGCCTCCCTTCTGCACCCGTCAACCTCTGGAGTGTCCTGAAAACCCTCCCTTCTGGGAGTCTCTGGGCTGCCTGTTGGTGGGACTATTTCTCAGGAGCACCACTTCCGGCCTGAGAAGGAAGTCTCCTCCTTTTTCTCCCAAACCGCTTCTTCCCCCCTACCCCCCGCCACGCGAGGCAGCGGCGCACGGTATGGGTGTGTTTGTGTGTATTTGTGTGGGGAGGGCGTTTGGAGGGGAGGTTACCGGGAGCTCCGAGGCCGCTGGGGGACAGGGATCCCGGTGACAAAGATGGGGATATTTCCTCTGTCTTCCACTTGGAAACCTCAACCCCCGCTTCAGGCCCCCTAGATACTTCCTGGGGCCCAACCGAAGGCCATAGCCATCCAAAGCGTTCCCATCCTTTCTGGGGAGTGAAACTTACCCCCGGGGTTCGTCCCAGAGGAGCGTGAGGGGGGAATGCCCGGGTCAACCGGGCTGTCCGAATTCCGCGCCGGCTCAGTCTCCGGCCTCAGTCCGCGAGAGAGATCTGCCTGTCGATCTGGGCTGGGGGAAAGGCGGCAGTGGCCTGGGCCACAGGTGAGGGCAGATTAACCAGTGGGAAGGCTGCGTTTTCACGAAGGACTCGGGTGAAGCTGCAGAGCTGCCTTTGAGCCCTGACTCCTTGGCTTCCTGGGTCGGAGGAGATCTTGTAATGGAGTGGTTCTTCGTCTCACTAACAAGATGCCTGATTTCCTCAGGATCAAGGGGTGAGTGAGCGTTGGGGTGGTTGCACAAAGCCCGTGCTAGCTACACACGAAAATATTCTTGTCATCTAGTTTTTGGAAGCTTCCGTACCAAGTAGGAAATAAAATGCTCCCAAATGGAGAAGTTTAGGACATCTTTGCATTTGATGTTTTGAGTCATCAGTTTCTGTTACTGTTGACACCTGTGGTTCCTGATACTCTCAAATCTACGTATTTGCTTCACTGCAAACTAATATTGGGATTGGAGGTTTGATTTTTAATCTAGACATTGATATACATCATTTGCCTGGGACTATGTGGCTTGGGGCATGACAAGTTTAAGGGAACTTCATCTACAAAATAGGGATGGAGATATTTGCCTCATATAAAAAATAGTTATGAGGATTAAATAAAATGGTGCTCATGAAAGCACTTAATTTTATGCAGTCTTGTGCATTTTCAAAGAACTTTAATGTACATTATCTCCTTTCATCTCACATTAGTGTGTTTAGGCATTTCCCTCTTTTAATGGTAAAGGGAAAACTATTATTTAGGATCTCTGACTTCTAGTTCAGTGATCTTTCCTTTACCTCATGCTTCTTTATAAAATTTAAGAAAAGATAAAGTAATAAAATAAATTATTACTAAACGTTATTTGTTGATTCATTTCAGATTGAAGAATGTCCCGGATTCCACTGGGGAAAGTTCTCCTGAGGAATGTCATCCGGCACACAGATGCTCACAATAAGGTGGGAGGTACAACCTAGTTACTCCTCAGTGCTTACTGAAAGTAAGCAGTGTGCCAAGCATTATTTTGGCACAACTGGGAGATACAAAGAATATTCTTGTCATCTAGTCTTTGAAAGCTTTTGTACAAAGTAGGAAATAAAATGATGAATACAATAGATAATTATAATACAGTTTGATAAGTACTGTATAACAGAGATATTTGCAAAGTGCTTTGGAGCACTAAGGAGGAAATAATAAAATCTACCCCGGGGAATTAGAAAAGATTTTACAGAATTAGTGGTATTTGAGCTGCTGACATTTAAACTGGTTCTTGAATAAGTATAAGCTTACTAGGTATGAAAGATCATTCTGGATAGAGAGCATCATGCATTAATATGGCAACAAAAAAGAGCATTAATCCCTCAGGGCATGGCAAGAAATTTTCCAGAAAGCGGGGAATGAAGGGATAGGCGCAGAAGATAAGGCCTCAGTGGTCATTAGAGTTGGATTGTGATGTTTGGAACTGAGACTTTTTCCTCTAGGCAGTAAAGAAGCCATCAAATGTTTTTAAACAGGATGTGACATGATCATAGTTATATTTTAGAAAGATGGTTTGTCAGATGGGTGGGGAATGAATCAGATGGGGAGAAACAGTAGGGAGATTAATTAGGAGGCAATTGCAGTATTACAGGTGAGAGGTGATGAGGGTTCTCGTGAAATTAGTGACAGCAGGGATAAAGAAGAGGAATTTAGGAGATAGAGTCCAAAGAACTTGGTGGCTAATTAGATGATAATGATAAGAATGGAATCTAATTCAGTTGACCCTTGAACAATGCAGGGGTTAGGGGCATCAACCCCCTGAATAGTCGAAAATCCATGTATAACTTTTTACTCCCTCAAAACTTAAGTGCCAATAGCCTGCTACTGACTGAAAGCCATAGCAATACCATAAACAGTGGATTAACACATATTTTTTATGTTACATGTATTATATACTGTATTCTTATAGTAAAGTAGCTAGAGAAAAGAACATTTTATTAAGAAAATCACATTGAGTAGGCTGAGGAGGAAGAAGAGGGGCTTGTTTTGCTATCTCACAGGTGGCAGAGGTGGAAGCAAATCTGAGGATAAGTGGACCTGCACAGTTGAGATCCCTGTTGTTCAAGGTCAACTGTGTAACCACCTATGTGACTGGGTGGGTGATGATGATTCTGTTAATTGGGATAAAGAACAAAAAAGGGGACAATTATGATAGGAAAGGTAATTTGGTTTTCAACATGTTGATGGTGAGGTGCTTATAGGATGTCCAAGCAGTTGAAAATTCAGACTTGGAGTAGAGGAGAAAAGTTGGGGCTGAACATAAAGGTTTCGGGATTATTGATGTATAGGTTGATGATAAGAGGTCATGAGAGTAAATGAGGTCACCTAGGAGAGCACATATAATGAAAAGAGGGCCAAGGCACCTGGTTTAGTTTTCTTCAGTAAACTACTACTTTTGGTTTGATCATATTATTACTATCATATCACCTGGTTTTTAAAATTATGGGCAAGGGTAAAACTGTTACCCCAAGCTGCCTGTGCCATTATGTTAACCTGCCCCTAGTTGTATAGTAAGCTTAGATTTAAAATGGCAACTAGAAAAAGATAAATCTAGCACAGATCTAATGAAATTATGCGGGAAGACTTAGAAATAAAATGTGTTCTTGTTCTTTGGGTAATCACATTCTGCTTTTCAAGAAATTCTCTAGCAGCCATACTGTTTATTTTATTTTTGACAAAAATTATGTTATGAGAAGAGATTTATAGCTTAGGGAGTTTAAAGACCTGTCCTTACTAGTTTTTTGACTTTGGTAAAATCTCTGAGCTTTTGTTTCTTTACAGTAAAATGTAATAATGGTAGCTGCTTTATTTTCCTCATGAGATTGCTTAAAGTTCAATTGAGATGATACAATTAAAATCACATTGCATTTTGGAAATGTGGCATTATCATTTGCTAATCGCAGCATAATTGCAAAATTGATAAGGTGATGTTTATGCAGGGGTTTAAAAATTCTATTGGGGAATAATTCTAGATATTTGAGATTTACTGGATTGGACTGTTCAGCCACTTTCTAGAGAAACCAATTTGTTTTCCAGGTTCCTGATCATAGCCCAGTCTGTAGCCCAATAATTAGTCAGATTGTATTTTCAGTTAGTTACTTTTTTTTTTTTTTTTTGAAACCAAGTCTCACTCTGTAGCCCAGGCTGGAGTGCAGTGGCACAGTGAGACGGAGTTTCGCTCTTGTTACCCAGGCTGGAGTGCAATGGTGTGGTCTCGGCTCACCGCAGCCTTCGCCTCCCGAGTTCAAGGATTCTGCTGCCTCAGCCTCCTGAGTAGCTGGGATTACAGGTGCATGCTACCTTGCCCGGCTAATTTTTGTATTTTTATTAGAGACGGGGTTTCACCATGTTGGTCAGGCTGCTGTCGAACTCCTGACCTCATGATCTGCCTGCTTCGGCCTCCCAAAGTGCTGGGATTACAGGTGTGAGCCACCGCGCCCGGCCAGTTAGTTACTTTTCTGTAATGTAAAGTTATTTTTAGTAACTTATTTTTATTTCTTTCCTTTTCAAAAATTCTAGATTCAGGAGGAATCAGATATGTGGAAAATAAGAGAACTGGAAAAACAGATGGAAGATGCTTACCGGGGGACCAAAAGGAAAATGCTACCCAGCAGTTCAAGGTGAAGTTGCAGCTCTGAGAACTAAAATAATTCTCATCTTTTTCAGAATCATCAACTTTTGTTTAAAAATACTTTGGTATATTAAGGATAGATGAATTTAGTTCTGTGAGTCCTTAAGCCTTTCCTCTTTCGTAAATCTAGGCATAAAGATAATGGCTATGATGCATATGCCCCCACTCTCTGTACTTATTTACAATGGAGAGTTAAAAAATTCTCCCTGAACAATTATGAATGTGTAGGGTTCTGTGGTTTCTAACCTTACCTGATAGCTTTTAACTTAAGATTTTCTACTGGAATCTTGTGGTCACTAAGCTGATCAATCATTCCTTTCTCTATTAATTTTTCATTCTTTCAGGCTTTTCTTTTTGTAGCTGGGACTGCAGGTGCATGCCACTCTGCCTAGCTATTTTTTTTTTTTTTTTTTTTTTTTGTAGAGGCAGTGTCTTGCTGTGTTCCCCGGGCTGGTATAGAATCCTGGGCTCACACAGTCCTCCCACCTCAACCTCCCAGTGTTCGGATTATAAGCGTGAGCCACTTGCCCAGCCTCAGACTTTTCTTCACCCTATGTATTCACCCTCTTCACCAGATCAACAGCCTTTTCACATTACCTTAATAGCTTGAGTGTAAATATGAAGGATTATGCAAGGTTAGTTGTGTTTTCCTTGTGGAGAGGCCTAGGAATGCTTGAATAATTGGGAACATCCTTATATGCTTGTAAGTGTAAGAGCTACATATATAAGAAATACTTAAACTCTTTAGGAGCAGGGCTTGTGATTTTCTCATTTGCTGCTGTATTCCTGCCCGCTAGACCAATACCTGGTACGTAAGAGGCCCTTACAATTTTTTTTTTTCTTGAGACGGAGTTTCGCTCTTGTTACCCAGGCTAGAGTGCAGTGGTGTGGTCTTGGCTCACTACAGCCTCCACCTCCTGGGTTCAGGCAATTATTCTGCCTCAGCCTCCCAATCAGCTGGGATTACAGGCACCTGCCACCATGCCTGACTAATTTTTGTATTTTTAGTAGAGACAGGGTTTCACCATGTTGGCCAGGCTGGTCTCGAACTCCTGAGCTCAAAGTGATCCACCCGCCTAGGCCTTCCAAAGTGCTGGGATTACAGGTGTGAGCCACTGGGCCTGGCCCCTTACGAATTTTTGATAACTGATTAGCAGCTTACTGGCTAGTTAGTAGAAGTGGTAAACAGAAGCTGGATCAATGGTTCTCAACTTTTTTCCTACTCAACTATTCCCATGGGTTAGACCTTGTTCCCACTGTTATTGGGACCTCTCTATAGTAAGTTGCTGGTTTGCACAGAGGGAAGTGTATTTCAGAATCTCTAGGGTAGTTTGAAGTGTCCCTAGCTATGATTATGTTCTGCTTCCCTCTTTGCATGCCTTCCTAGTTGAGAATCAGCGAGTGAACTATCACATGACAGTCCAGAGTTGATTTCATCTCTCTATGCTTTGCAATAGGATGTGTACTAATGGTCAGATTTTTTTTTTTTTCCTGAGACGGAGTCTCACTCTGTTGCCCAGGCTGGAGTGCAATGGCGTGATCTGGGCTCACTGCAACCTCTGCCTCCCCAGGTTCAGGCAATTTTCCTGCCTCAGCCTCCTAAGTAGCTGGTACTATAGGTGTGTGCCACTACACCTACTTTTTTTGTATTTTTAGTAGAGACAGGGTTTCACCATGTCGCCCAGGCTAGTCTTGAACTCCTGACCTCAAGTGATCCACTTGCCCTGGCCTCCCAACGTGCTGGGATTACAGACGTGAGCCACTGCACCTGGCCTGGTCAGATTTTTTTCCACTGGACTTTACAAATGTACAGAGAGGAACAGATAAAGTGCTGGGATTAGAGGCATGAGCCACCACACTAGGCCTGGTCAGATTTCTTCCATTGGACTTTACAGATGTATAGAGAGGAACAGATGTCTTTACCTTTTTTTTTTTTTTTAAACAGTATCATGTTGTTTCCTTCCCCCTCAGCTTGTTCCATGAGTTTTGTGCATGATGTTCCATAAAGTAAACTCACAGATTGCTTTTACATCTAAAAGTTCTTCTGCTTTCTCTTTTAGCCGGATGCGCAGTGATGGTTTTGATGAAGAAAGTCAAAGAGACTATTGGAGGCCAAAGAATGAAATTTCTGGGACACTGGAAGATGATTTTCTTAAGGCAAAATCCTGGAACAAGAAGTTATATGATTATGAAGCTAACATGCCAGACAGGTTTGTGATTAATTCCTGTGAGCATTAATATTCGGCCTGAGAATGTGTACTTATCAAAATTAATTGTCCCCACAAAAAACTTGTGTACAAATGTTCATACCAGCATTATTAATAATGGCCCCAAAAAATAATGGCCAAGTAAATCCAAATGTCTGTCAACTGATGAATGGGTAAACAAAATGTGATACATCCATACAATGGAATATTATTTGGCAGTAAAAGAAATGAAGTACAGATATATGTTACAACATGGATAAACCTTGAAAACATTATGGTAAGTGAGAAGAAAGAAGCCAAGTTCCAAAAGACCACATATTGTATGATTCTATGTATGTACTATGTCCACACATAACTGTATGAATCCATTTATGTGGTAGGCAATTCCATAGAGACAGAAAGTAGATTAGTGATTGCCCTGGGCTGGAGGCACTACACTTTGAATTCCATGATATGTGAATTTATACTTCAATAAAGTTGTTATTTAAAAAGAAATAGGCCAGGTGCAGTGGCTCACGCCTGTAATCCCAGTACTTGGGAGGCCGAGGCGGGTGGATCATGAGGTCAAGAGATTGAGACCATCCTAGCTACCATGGTGAAACCCCATCTCTACTAAAAATACAAAAATTAGCTGTGCGTGGTGGCATGAGCCTGTAGTCCCAGCTACTTGGGAGGCTGAGGCAGGGGAATCGCTTGAAACGAGGAGGTGGAGGTTGCAGTTGAGCCGAGATTGCACCACTGCACTCCAGCCTGGCAACTGAGTGAGACTCTGTCTCAAGAAAAAAATAAAAATAAATAAAAAATAAGGCTGGGTGCGGTGGCTCATGCCTGTAATCCCAGCACTTTGGGAGGCCGAAGCGGGCGGATCATGAGGTCAGGAGTTCGAGACCAGCCTTGGCAACATAATGAAACCCCATCTCTACTAAAAATATAAAAATTAGCTGGGCATGATGGCACATGCCTATAGTCCCAGCCACTCGGGAGGCTGAGGCAGGAGAATCACTTGAAACCCGGAGGCGGGGGTTGCAGTGAGCTGAGATCGTGCCACTGTACTCCAGCCTGGGCAACAGAGAGAGACTCCATCTCAAAAAAAAAAAAATTGTCCCCATGTAGACAGCATGATATTATGAAGTGTTTTTGGAAAAGTGCTTCACAGCTAAAGAGCAGAGTGTAAGGTTCGTTAGTGTTTCTTAAAACAATGGCAAGTTCTCTTACAAATGGACCAAAGAATCTTCTGTGTCTTAAATGATAGTGCACAATACAGGAAATGTAGCTGTTACTGAGCTGTAATGTGGGCTTGGTTCTACCATATCTCTATTTTGTGTTTATGTTTGTGTATGCATGTACTCCAAAGTCTTTCTAATTTTAATTTCCAAAAACGTATACATTGCTTTAACAATACATATGGTGTGTCATATTACAGATGGGGTCACAGTGGTTATAAAGAGTTATACCCTGAAGAATTTGAAACAGACAGGTAAGGAAAATGGGCTTACCAAAAGAAACTAAGATGGTACAAAATCTGTATTATAAATTGATTTTCTAACTTTTACAAAGAATTTACTTGCCATTGAAAATGTAGCTAGAGAAACAATAGGTGATTTAGTTAGGAGGTGATCCCTGTTTTGCCATTCTGTGGTTGATGTCTGGCATGTCTGTAAGCATTTTGGTTTTTATATATAGTACTCCATACAGTAACCCAGTATGGCAGCTCAGAATTTTTACCTTCATTTTAAAGAAGAGGAAACAAAAACTCAATGAGAATATTAAAGTGTTAAAGTATATGTTAAAGTGCTGATTTAAAATTCAGATGTTAATCTCAATTTTTTTATCTAGAATGCAAAATATTAAAATAATATGCTTTTTTTTACATAAAAGCTTCTATTTTTTACTTTTTTATTAGTAGTGATCAGCAAGATATTACCAACGGGAAAAAAACATCTCCCCAGGTAAAGTCATCTACCCATGAATCCCACAAACACAAGAAGTCAAAGAAATCCCACAAAAAAAAGCAGAAAAAAAGGTCACACAAAAAACAGAAGAAAAGCAAAAAGGAAGCCACAGATATAACAGCAGATTCCTCGAGTGAGTTCTCAGAAGAAACGGGGGCTTCTGGTACAAGGAAAAGGAAACAACCACATAAGCGCAAGAAAAAATCCAGGAAAAAGTCTCTCAAAAAACCTGCTTTATTCTTAGAGGCAGAAGGTAACACTTCACATTCAGATGATTCAGCATCCAGCAGTTCTGAGGAAAGTGAGGAAAGAGACACTAAGAAAACCAAAAGGAAAAAGAGAGAGAAAAAAGTCCATACGCCTGTAGCCAACAGTGAAATACAGGAGAGGACAAACAAACGCACAAATTGGAAAGTAGCTACAGATGAAAGGTCTGCTGAGAGTTCAGAGGATGACTAAATGGGAAACACTTTTGTTTTCCACATGACTGTGGATATTTACAGTTCTTACTTCTTGTGGTTTCGCCAGTGACTCTTGTTCAGCACAGGGCCTGAGGTCAGAGCTGTCTTGTGCCATCCTTATGTTCTGACAGACTTCTTGTCTTCTATTTTGGCGTTAAGCTTGATCCCCTTTTCTTGTTAAAGGGGAATCTGGTATTTTGTTATGAAGGTTTCTTGAAGAGATTATTTTTTTTGCATTAATTACGTTTAATGTAGAGTGCATATACAGCAAATTAAAGGACCCAGAAAGCTGGATCCAATAGTGACCTGGGTACACCAATCAGAATATTGAATTTGGGGAAGTCAAGGGCTGGGATCAAGAGGTGGATTGGAACTAATGCCGTGTAGGATGGTATGACAAGGCAACACTATATTGCTCTCTGTTTATATAGCAGGTGTCACAACTGACTTGTCTTTAGCCTTGGTGCTTTGATCCTTCTGTATTTTGACCCCACAAGTGTGGTCCAGTTTACTTAATCAGGAAATGGGCCGAAGAACAAACCTTTTCCCTTCATGATAACATCCATAGACAACTTACTAGAAGGGACTAGAGTTTTCACAAATTTCCCTGCTGGACGGGGCAGATAGCTATACTTAGTATACGCCTAAACATGGTTAATTGGATAGTAAATGGTTTTCTAGTTCCATTGCTGTATATTTGCCTAAATGGACTTGTGTTCAAATTATTTCTTCAGTTGTCATAGATAACCCTCTACCAAATGGGGAAGAATTAGGAATTAATCATGTTGTCTAATGGTACTCTGGATTCAGGGCAGCAACTGCCATTTAAATGTTGTCTTGTTTATTTCTAAATCTGTTAATGAAGTTTAGGTTTTCCCTGAAACTAAGTTGAATTATTTTCCAAAACGAAATAGGCTTCTCAGGGACATATCCAATTCTTCCCAGTCTGCCTTTGGATTAAAGCACCAAGCAGAGACCACATTATTTCCCTTCGCTATACTGTGATCCTTAGTATGTTCAATTCTTAAGAAACCAAAATACCACTGAAAGAAGGCTGGCAGAACACAGGTGAATTTTTTCACTATGGGAAGAAAGATCAAGTGACATATTGTTATTTTTTCATGGTTGTCACTTAATGGGCTGAGTAAAAAGCTTGAAAACTCACTTTTGGTCTTGGTTCTGCCACTCATTGGTTATGAGGAGGCCCAGAGCAGGTAAGTTCACCTTCCTGGCCTTACTTTCCTGATGTGTAATACAGAATTACTTCATGGTAGCATGACAGTATAAGACACCAGCAGTAGATACAACTATGATGACATTCCATGAGTTGGTATTTTTAGTTCTAACTGCTAAATTTGTTCTCTTTACGGGACAGATTTCTAATAAAGTGCTTGGTCCTGAAATACATGGTTGGACAGAGGTGCCCTATCCCTTAACTATGAGCAGGTGCTACCTTTTGGGATATTTATTTGAAATTTTAATACTTTGGTACTCAATTGTCAATGTTCCATGGTGTGTATTTTTATTTTGGGGATTAGTGGGGGCCTAAAGGGAGAGGAATAGTCTCTTAATTACTACCTCTTAACCTAAAGCAATTATTTTGTTCCTGGAGCAAGTTAAATCTTTGTTGGAAGGAGCTTTGGCCATATATTTTTTAGCATGCGTTGTTTTTGTGCCCTGAAAATACTGGTTTAAGCACAGACTCAGGAAAATGGGCCAGTATAACAGGCCATCTCCAGGAAATTAGCTCTATTTGGGTCCTGACCTTCTCTTCCTGCCAAGCTAGCAGGCTTGCTCTTTCCCAAGGAATACACATCTTGCTTTTTTTTTTTTTTTTTTTTGCCATGTTTACCTTTTCTTGGTCGTGTATAAGCAATAAAGCTGTTTTTTGTTCTTCACCTTTCTTAACCCCAAATTTTCTTCTATGCCTTAGGCTTTGATGGTTCTTCCAACCCCCTTAATATGGCTTAGGGTGGTTTTGCAAAAACCTATAATCCCCCATTTGCACTACTGGCCATGGAACATTTATTTCTAGTGTTCCTGCCAATCAGAGATCTCTATATTAAATTCTAAAATGGGATTAAAAGAAGAGTTGGAGAATTCACACTTATTGAGTAACTGACGTGGTAACAACCTGGAATTTCTGAATTCCAAATAAATAAATTTCACTCTTTGAACATTTCATCTTTTACTTTTTAGCACCAACAGACTTGATAACAGCCTGATGCTGATCTGACAATGGGTTGACAGCCTTCCCCCACAGGCCCTTAAGTCTGCTTAATAACAAGTCCTTTGCTTCTGTCATTCTCCTGGGGGATGGCCTACTGCCCTCCTTTCTGTACAATCTGGGCAAACCGACTGGTGATGGCAAGAGTGGTGTCAATGAAGCGGTCTACACAGCTGGAGAGACAATTTTCAGTGCGAGAGTCTAGGCGATTCCCTGGCTTCTCCACACATTTATCCCAACATAACTCCATGAAGTGATGCACCTAAAAGGAAAGAAAAAGAGTAACCATTTGGGTCTGCAGATAGGCCTAACTCTTGTTTATTAACTTCTCACTTTTTGACACCTGACAAAACCATTCTTTAAATCAACCACGGAGTCACTTTAGGCTCTTCTCTTTCTTCATTTCCTAATTAGTCACCAATATTGATCCAGATCCTCGTCCCTACAGATTGTACATTCTCAGGTAGGACTAATAACCTTTTATATTCCGCAAAGTAGCTAGCACCAGTGTGAACAAACTAGGGAACCAATTAATTTCCCCGAAGTATTGCACTCATTCCAAACCTATCCCCTAGACAAGGTAATTCTTCCATTAACCTTTTGGGGGTTATGGATCCACTCCCCAGAAGAATGCACATACAGGCACAGAAATTATGTGCACTTTCATTTGCATGTTCAGGGCCCAAAGATTTCTAGCCAGGGTTCTTGCTGGTCATCCTCCAAGCACCCTCTTCCTCCCACCCAAAAGGAAAAAAAATAACCCAAGAGCTTACTATTTGTGAGGCTGGTTACTAAGAAATCAGTTCTCTCTAAGGTCCTCAAGGATAGCTGTCATCACCTCCCATTTAAGAGGCGTGATTACGTAGTCCAAGGTCATGTAGCCAGCAAGTCAGGCCGGGTTAGAACCATGCCCGAAGGGCTCCAAACCCTTGTTCTAATCCATACTCTACAGCGACTAGTTCAGAGTCCACCTTCCTCCAATAATGTTCTAGTCGTTTTCAAATACATTCGCATACGGTCCTCATAATTCAGTGAGGCAGTGGGGTGACGGCGAAACCAAAACCCACAGTGGATTAGTATCTTTTCTACGGGCACGTGGCCTGCAAGGAGCAGGGGGAGGATGAGAACCCAGATCTTTTGAATGCCAGCCCAGTCATATCGCCGGCTAACTAGGCTCTCGTACCCTTGCGTCGCCCAAATCTTCTTCCCTGCTTTACACCTTTTCTTTTCTCCACGCTACGCTTACATAGCCGGCACCTGAGCACTACCAGTCACCAGGGACAGGAGAGCCATGACTTGTCTTTTGTGAGGGGAATGGGATGCAGCCGGGATCGAGCACCAGTGAGCCGCCAGTGTACAGACCTGAGAGCGTGCCCAGGACCAGCAAGGAAGGTGAAACTTCCTTTCCCTTCACCCTCCCCGCCCCCGCACCTGTGCAGTAAACTGCGCCTTCTGCTGTTCGGCGGCCACCAGGCGCTGCAACTCAGCTTCATCAGCTTCACCCAGCTCGGCCATTGTTCGCCTCAGGCTCGCCACTTTCCGACAACAGTGTTTGCGCAAGCGCGACGGGTGTGCCCCGCCTATCGACTTCCGGTTCTCTCAGCATTTTCCTCCTCCCTGTTTTCTTTCGTCATCGTGGGTGGGAATTGTCGCCTAAGTGCTTCCGGGTTGGTGAATGACCTTGAGCCCTCAGGAACGAGATGGCGGTTGTCTGGAGGCTGAGTGCCCTTTGCGGTGCCCAAGGAGGCCGAGGTGAGGGGTCTTCGCACCCTGAGGTGCTTAGCACAGCCTCCAGCCAGGGAAGGGGATGAAAGTGAGGACTCATCTGCCGGGTGGGAGGTCTCTTGAGGAGAAGAAAATCCCGAAATCACAGCAATGACCACTATAGTTACTTGCTGTGAGCTGAGTTGACGGAATAATCAGGAAGAGCGCTCGCTCTGGAAGTTGCAGTCCTGATGAGGCTAATCCACATAGGAGTTCTGTTTTCTCCCCGTTTACTGTCCCTAGAATGCTCCCCACTGGCTCCCACCCTGAATCGGGAAAGAGGGTTAGGCGCTTGCCCGTTTCTTCTGGAGTTGGTGTGTTTGGGTGTGGGAGTGGACGAGGGGATCAGTTCGAAAATCATTTAACCTGGGTATTTGTTCTACCGCAGGCACTGTAGTAATGCTAGGATACAAATGTAAAGGAAAACGTAGTTCCCGCCCTCAAAGAACTTTCACTCTGATGAGGAAAACACTGTCGTAGTAGTCCAGGCAAGATGGGGTCCTGAACTAGGAAAGTAGCACAAAGAAAAGAAGATTGTTTCAAGAAATGTTAAAGAGATATGCCAATAGGATTTGGCGATTGAATTTAGGGGAAACGTCTCTCATGACTTCCAGATTACTGAGTTAGGTTAAAGAATGCCTGAGGTGTCATTAAATAAAGTAGGGAACATGCAGATGTTCCCTAGTCTAACTTCAGAGTAACCCCAGTGAAATAGATGCTATCATCATTTTACAGATGAGATGTTATTCCCTATTTAGGGTTAAGTAGCTTACCTATGGTCCTTTAGAAAGTTTTCAGTCCTGTTAAAGGAGGCGTTCTTATGATCATCCTACTCTTTCCTCAGCTCTGTTGCTGCGAACCCCAGTGGTCAGACCTGCTCATATCTCAGCATTTCTTCAGGACCGACCTATCCCAGAATGGCGTGGAGTGCAGCACATTCACTTGTCACCCAGGCACCATTGTATGTTCTCTCCATTGCTGCTGCTTTCTGGGCTCTAGCCATCTTTACCTTCACTAATTGTCATGCCTTGAGCAGGACTTCCTACCTGTAGGGGGGACTCTTGTGTCCAACTCTGTCAAATGAAGACCTAGTTTACACCTTTGGGCAGACTAGTGCCATTATGGTTGAATGATGTCATTTATAATCATAGAAGACCTTCTAGCCTAAGTCTTTAAAATTTTTTTCTTTTTTTTTTTGAGACAGAGTCTCGCTGTGTTGTGCAGGCTGGAGTGCAGTGGCATGATCTTGGCTCACTGCAACCTCCGCCTTCTGAGTTCAAGCGATTCTTCTGCCGCTGCGTCCCGAGTAGCTGGGATTACAGGTGCCCACCACCACGCCCAGCTAAGTTTTGTACTTTTAGTAGAGATGGGTTTCACCATGTTGGCCCGGCTGGTCTCAAACTCCTGACTTCCTCAAACTCCTGACCTCAGGTGATCTGCCCACCTCGGCCTCCCAAAGTGCTGGGATTGCAGTTGTGAGCCACCCACTCCCGGCCCACTAACTTACATTCATAAGGTAATTTGTTCACTTCACTGAACCAAGACGGCCTTAATTCTGTAGCAATAGAGCAATTCTGTATTTTATTCATCTTCTTGGATCTGTCTTCTAATCAATATGTAGGCATTGCGATACCCTTTTGCTAAAATACTTCAAAAAACAGAGATAAAGACTTCAAAAAACAAAGATAGCTTCTCTCTTAACTACTATTTTAATATTTTACTTCCTTTGTACTCAGAGTTATATCCTATATGTATACGGTCTGTCAGTTTGGGTTACTGTGTGGCATATGTTGAACATGAAAGATGTGTTTCTCACATCGACTTTTATGAATCTGGTCCTTTCTGTAGCTGGTTCCAAGGCTGCATCTCTCCACTGGACTAGCGAGAGGGTTGTCAGTGTTTTGCTCCTGGGTCTGCTTCCGGCTGCTTATTTGAATCCTTGCTCTGCGATGGACTATTCCCTGGCTGCAGCCCTCACTCTTCATGGTCACTGGCAAGTATAGCAATTCCAAGTATAGTTGTCTGCTCAGTTTGTTTGCTGTGAGCTTGTCTTATGTATTATATATGAGAGAGAAGTTAATTGAAATGCTCTAAATTTGTTGAAAACTTTAAAATATATATAAAATATGTATATGCCTAGATTTATATATCCACCTGCCTATTCAATGTCTTTCAATTCGATTTCCATATCTAATAACATTTTGAATGTAGCTTGTCAAACTGAGTTTCTGATCTCCCCTAATCTGTTCCTCCTGCACTCTTGTCCATCTGAATTAATGGCATTTCCAGTTTTCTGTTTGTTCAAGTCTAAACCTGGTAAGCTTCAAATTTGGTCATTATCCTTGACTCTAGTAGTAGTCTCCTAACTGGTCCCCATTTGTGTCCATTCCCAACACAGCAGACCCAGTGATCCTGTTAAAATGTTAAGTCAGAATAAGACATTCCTCTTCTCAAAACCCTATTTTTTCTGTTCATGTTATTCAAAGTCAGAATTCTTAGAGTTGTCTGCGGACTCTACATGATTGAACCTCCCTGTTTCTTCCCTCAGTTTTAGCTGCGCTCTCTCTCTCATTCACACGGGCTTCCTTGAGATTCCTTGAACATGCCAGGGACATTCTAGGTCTCAGGGCTTCTCTTACTGCTTCTGCCTGAAACTCTTTTTCTAGCTGTACACTTGGCTTGTTCCTTCATCTCCTTCAGGTCCTGAATGTCATTCTCTCAACAAAGCCTTCCCTAACCACTTATTCAAAATTGCAGTTTCTGTCCTACCATTCCTTATCTCTCTTGCTTGTTTTATTTTTCTCAATAGCACTTACTACCTTCTAATATACTACATCATCTGTTTATTATTTTGTATAGTAATTGCTTCTTTGCATTTTGTTTTATCACCCAAATGTATGTCCCTAAATAGTATAGTTTATTCTTGCCTCTTAAAAAAAAAGATACATGTGGGTGGGTTATTTTGTTGTTTTTACTGTGTGTGTTTGCTGTTGTGCCTCTAGAACACAGAACTACTGTCTGGTACCTGACATATAGCACTCAGTAAATACTTGCTGAATGAATGAGTATACAGCGTCTGTTTGTTTGTTTATTTATTTATTTATTTTTGAGACAAAGTCTCGCTCTGTCACCCAGGCTGGAGTGCAGTGGCATGATCTCGGCTCACCACAACCTCCGTCTCCCAGGTTCAAGCGATTCTCCCTGCCTCAGCCTCCCAAGTAGCTGGGATTACAGGCGCGTGCCACCAGACCCAGCTAATTTTTTTGTATTTTTAGTAGAGATGGGGTTTCGCCATGTTGGCCAGGCTGGTCTGGAACGCCTGACCTCAGGTGATCTACCTGCCTCGTCCTCCCAAAGTGCTTGGATTACAGGCATGAGCCACCGAGCCCAGCTTATTTATTTATTTATTTTTTGAGACAGGGTCTCCCTTTGTCATCCAGGCTGCAGTGCAGTGGCATGATCTCGGCTTACTGCAACCTCTTCCTCCTGGTTCAAGTGATTCTCCTGCCACAGCCTCCTGAATAGCTGGGATTACAGGCACACACTACCACACCCAGCTAATTTTTGTATTTTTAGTAGAAATGGGGTTTTGCCATGTTGGCCAGGCTCGTCTTGAATTCCTGACCTGCTTCAGCCTCCTAAAGTGTTGAGATTACAGGTGTGAGCCACCACGTCTGGCCCAGCTTTTGTTTATTTTATCTGGTATAGTTTGTATGACTTTTTGTGTTATTGAACCTTCTAAAATGAGGGTAAACAACTCAAGGTTGGGTTCCTTGAGTTGTTCTTTTTAAGTTTTGCAGGAACAATATGTTGTCATTGTGGGGAGTATGGAGGCGCTTTCAGATTGTTGAAAGTACTGGAAGTACTTTGGAGAGTGTCTTAACCAACTCTTTTATTTTACAAATGTGGCAACTAAGACCCAGGGAGGTTAAGTGACTTGTCAGAATCATTTTCTTTTTTTTTTTTTTTTGAGACGGAGTCTTGCTCTGTTGCCCAGGCTGGAGTGCAGTGGCCGGATCTCAGCTCACTGCAAGCTCTGCCTCCTGGGTTTACGCCATTCTCCTGCCTCAGCCTCCCAAGTAGCTGGGACTACAGGCGCCTGCCACCTCGCCTAGCTAGTTTTTTGTATTTTTTTAGTAGAGACGGGGTTTCACCGTGTTAGCCAGGATGGTCTCGATCTCCTGACCTCGTGATCCGCCCATCTTGGCCTTCCAAAGTGCTGGGATTACAGGCTTGAGCCACTGCGCCAGGCCTAGAATCATTTTCTAGCTAGTGTTAAAGGTTTTTTTTTTTTTTTTTTTTTTTTTTTTTTTTTTCGAGACAGAGTCTCACTCTCACCCAGGCTGGAGTGCAGTGGTGCGATCTTGGCTCACTGCAACCTCTGCCTCCTGGGTTCAAGCAATTCTCATGCCTCAGCCTCCCAAGTAGCTGGGATTACAGGCACGTACCAACACACCTAGCTCGGTTTTGTATTTTTGGTCGAGACGGTTTCACCATGTTGGCCAGACTGGTCTTGGACTCCTGACCTCAAGTGATCCTCCCACCTTGACTTCCCAAAGTGCTGGGATTATAGGCATGAACTGCTGTGCGCAGCCTAAAGGGGTTTTAATTATCTAGTTTTGTAGGACTAGTTAGGAGAATTTGTTGTTGATGTTGTTTTTTAACTACATAGACCTTTCCAAATAAAAGATGCCAGTTGCATATGAAATATTAGATCACAAGTATAGTAAGTAATATTTCTCTAACATGTGATCCATCTTGAAGAAGCTGTCTATAATTGTGCTCCACCTCCTCAACACTGAGTCTCTTTTAACCTGTATTAATTAGGGTCTTATCCCAACTATGTAACATAGGTTATTCTTACCAAGGGCACTGAAGGCCTTCATCTTTCCAAATCCGGTTGTCTATTCTCTGTCCTCCACTTGCTTGAAGTCTCAGCAGCCTTCAACTCAATTAATTCTCCCCGTAAGTCACTTTTCTTTGGCTTTCCAGATGCATAGAAGTCTCCTCTGCCAGATCCTTCTCCTCGTCTGACCTCGAGATGACAAAATCTTCAGGGCTGAGTCATGGCCTTCTTAATTTCTCCATCTGTACCCTCTTTCTAGGTGAGCTCAGATCTGACCTGTTTTTCTGAGCTGCAGACTTATTTATCTCATTGTCTAATTGACATCCACTTGGATGTCTGATAGTTATCCCAGATCTAACATTGGCCAAATCACTCTTTTTTTCCCCCAAATCTCCCTTGATTTCTCCTTTAAAGCCCCCTTCTCAGTTAAAGCTATGCTCAAGCTAAAATTCTTAGGAGTCATTCTACATACTTCTTTTTGTTCTTACCCCACATCTATTCCCTAAGTTCTGTTCTTTCTTTAAAAAATAGTCTGAATCGGCCAGGTGCGGTGGCTCATGCCTGTAATCCTAGCACTTTGGGAGGCCAAGGCGGGTGGATCACACGAGGTCAGGAATTCGAGACCAGCCTGGCCAGTATGGTGAAACCCTGTCTCTACTAATAATACAAAAATTAAGCTGGGCGTGGTGGCACCTGCCTTGTAGTCCCAGCTACTCGGGAGACTGAGGCAGAAGAATCACTGGAACCCAGGAGGCGGAGGTTGCAGTGAGCCGAAATTGCGCCACTGCATTCCAGCCTGGGCAACAGAGTGAGACTCTGTCTCAAAAAAACAAAAAAACAAAACTCTGAATCAGGGTGCGGGGGAAGGGGATGGAGAGCATTAGGATAAATACCTATTGCATGCAGAGCTTAAAACCTAGATGACACGTTGATAGGTGCAGCAAACCACCATGGCACATGTGTACCTGTGTAACAAACCTGCACGTTCAGCACATGTATCCAAGAACTTAAAGTAAAAGGGAAAAAAAAAAGAAAATAGACATTATTACAAAAAAAAAAATAGTCTGAATTGTCACTTTACACCCTGTCACCAGCCTAGGTTAAGCCAACAGTCTCACCTAGGCTACTTCAGTTGCCTTCTAACTAGTTTCCTGTTCACCTGTTACTCTGGTCCCCCACCCACACTGTTTATTCATCATACTACAGCAATAGTGACCTTTTAAAACGTAAAATTATATTCCTCCAAAGTAGATATACAGATGGCCAATAAGCACATGAGAAATTGCTCAGCATCATTTGTCATTAGAGAAATGCAAATCAAAACCACAATGAGATACCACCTCACACCCCATTAGTATGGCTGTAATAAAAGATGGACAGTTGTAAATGGTGCTGAGGACTTGGAAAATTGGAACCCTCATGGTTCTGTTGGGAATATAAAACGTTTCAGTCACTTTGGAAAACATTCTGGCAGTTACAACACAAAGTTAACCTTAGAGTTACCATAGACTTGGCAATCTACTTTTAGGTGTATACCCAAGAGAATTGAAAACGTGTCCACACAAAGAACTTGTATAGGAATGTTCAGAGCAGCATTATTTATAATAGCCAAAGAGTGGAAACAATCCAAATGTCTGTTAGTGGATGAATAGCTAAACAAAATATGGTGTATTCATACAATAGAATATTATTCAGCCATACAAAGGAATGATGTATTGATAAATGCTATGACATGGATGAACATTGAAAATATTATGCTAAGTTGACACAAAGGCCATATATTGTATGGCTTTTTTTTCTTTTTTTTTTTTTTTTTTTTTTGAGATGGAGTTTTCCTCTTATCATTCAGGCTGGAGTGCAATGGTGTGATCTTGGCTTGGCACGAACCTGCAGTCTCGGTTCACCGCAACCTCTGCCTCTCGGGTTTAAGTGATTCTTCTGCCTCAGCCTCCCAGGTAGCTGGGGTTACAGGCATGCGCCACCACGCCCGGCTAATTTCGTATTTTTTTGTAGAGACAGGGTTTCTCCTTGTTGGTCATGCTGGTCTCGAACTCCCAACCTCAGGTGATCCGCCTGCCTCACCCTCCCAAAGTGCTGGGATTACAGGTGTGAGCCACCACGCCCAGCCGTGTATGGGTTCTTTTACATGAAATGTCCAGAATAGGCAAATCCATAGAGACAGAAAGTAAATTTGTAGTTGGGCAGTGGGCTAATAGGTAGAGTGTTTCTTTTTGGGGTAATGAGAATGTTCTGAAATTAAATAATGATGATTGCACAACTCAATATACTAAAAAACCACTGGATTGTATACTAAAAAGGGTGAATTTTTTATGGCATTTGACTTAGATTTCAATAAAACTGTTACAGAAATGGTAAAATTAGGTCACTCCTTACCTACGTCACTCCTTGCTTAAAACATATCAGTGGTTTCCTATTATATTTCATATAAAATTCAGATTCCTTATCATGACCTTCAAGACCCTATGCAACTGGCCTCTGCCTTCCTCTGATCTCTGCTTCACCCGTGTGCTCCAGCCACACAAATCTTACTATTCATTAGAGATGCCACTTTTGTTTGGGTGTTCTCATTCATGCCTTCCTTTCTAAAGTGTTTCTTCATAGCATATATATGTTTATTTTTTCCTTCTCTTTCACTAGCAAATTCCATAAAGGCAGGGATGCTATCTCACTTACTATACTCCCAACATTTATGACAGATTCTGGCACATAATATCTACTTAATAAATTCTTTTTGAATTAATTAAAAATACTGTAGGGTTTTAGTTATTTTTAGTTATTGAGGTGAGAGGATCACTTGTAGCCAAGAGTTCAAGACCAGCCTGGGCATCATAGTAAGACCGCATCTCTAAAGAAAGAAAAAACAGACCAGGAGCGGTGGCTCATGCCTGTAATCCCAACACTTTGGGAGGCTGAGGCGGGGGAATCACAAGGTCAGGAGTTCCAGACCAGCCTGGCCAATATGGTGAAACCCTGTCTCTACTAAAAATACAAAAATTAGCTGGGCGTGGTGGTGGGTGCCTGTAGTCCCAGCTACTTGGGAGGCTGAGGCAGGAGAATCGCTTGAACCCAGGAGGCAGAGGTTGCTGTGAGCCAAGATCGTGCCACTGCACTCCAGCCTGGGCGACAGAGTGAAACTCTGTCTCAAAAAATAAATAAATAAATAAATAACAATTAGCCGGGCATGGAGTCCCAGCTACTTGGCAGGCTGAGGCGGGAGGATCACTTGAGCTCAGGAGTTCGAGGCTGTAGTGAGCTATGATCAGGCCACTGCACTCTAGCATGGGCAACAGAGTAAGACTTTGTCTCTAAAAAAAAGATTCACTAGAAATAGACTTACTGACATACACACACAAAAGGCTATACAGAATCCCCTAAAGAAGCAAACAGTGCACTGGAGTGGCAGATGGATGGCAGTGACAGTGGAGTGGCAAATGGAGACGTTGCATTTGAACTTGACAGATTGTTTTTTTGCAGCCAAGTTATCTGTGTAGTCTCCTAATTTCACTGTGATTTTTCATTGATGTTACGATTTTTTTCTTTTTCTTTAGGGGCCTTGGACAAGTTGTTACTGACTATGTTCATGGGGATGCCTCGCAGAAAGCTGCCAAGGCAGGGCTTTTGGCACTTTCAGCTTTAACCTTTGCTGGGCTTTGCTATTTCAACTATCACGACGTGGGCATCTGCAAAGCTGTTGCCATGCTGTGGAAGCTCTGACCTTTTTGACTTCATACTTTGAAGAATTGATGTATGCCTCTTTGCCTCTGCTTTGTCATGCCATTCAGCTCACAATAAGGAAGAAATAACAGATAAGTCCATTTGTGGACAGCCTTTTTCTCTTAATAATCTTAATCTTAAGATTATTTTCAGAATTTAATCTTTGAGGAAAAGGTTTAAGGAATTGTGTCTAAGAAATTGTGACACTGAGTTCTGTATTCTGGTGAGTTAATGGGGTTGCCTCCCAGCTTCTCATAAGACTCACAGTATAACTAAACATGATATATGAGCTTTTGCCTTTTAATTTATCAATCTCTTGAAGATAATCCAGCTTTATTACTATTAGTATATGATCAAACTTCCATATTTGCCCTGGCAATAATGGACAAAGGGAAATACTCTTAATTCATGAATAAAAACTTTGCAGAAAATTAGACAGTGTTTAATTTTTGAAAACTTCCCTCTCTAGTCAGTAGATACCACCTACTGATGGTTACGTATACTAGGGAAATCTTAAAATTAGGAAATGCTGACATCTCACATTATAAATTTCTAAATCCTAGGAAGAAATGCTTGGAGTGCTTCTGAATATAGAGGAGTTCCATTTTAGGGCAAGTTTCCTCTTGTAGATGTATCGAAATATTTCCAATTCTAAAATGAGATTTAATTCTCAAATGTGTTCTACTTGTTCTAAAACAAATATAAAACTCTTAAGTAATAAATTGTTATTTTCGCACAATGGGAATCTCTAATGTGAAAATGTATTCTATGAAGATAATTTTTTTTAAAATAAAATGTTGTATAATAAAAATGTCTTCTCCGCTTTTATAAGTTAGCTATCAGTAGTTTTATTCATTAGAATTTGGTGTCTGTTGCATTCACAGCATGATTACAAAATTGTGTGTTTAAATTTCCTTCTGGGTAGCTTAGCAGTTAGGTAAATCAGACACAAAGTACTGGAAAATAAAAAGGACTTACATGTAATAGGCAGAAATATACCAAGTATAAGTAGTTTGATATAAATAGAGTATAAGATTTAGTATTTAAGTAGGAATAAGAACTATGTCCAGATTATGGTGTTCTGTGAGTACCAGCCTTTGGAATTCAGATTATATTCTATGTGTATTTAGTCTGGTCTAAGAGTTGAGTGTAAGGCATGATGCTTTCTTCTAGCAATATGGAGTAACTGGGACTGAGCACATTTCACTCACCAAGGACCTTAATGGGAAGCTGAGGCAAAGGAAGCGTATGTGTTCATGAATGTGTACTAGGGGTTAAAGACATGCTCTCCTTAATGTGCCTGTGGTCTTGTAGGAGACTCAAGTGAGTGTGCATTAGGGTGTAGGAAGAGGTGATTAATTCTGTTTTGGGGTGGGTAAAAGGTTTCAAAAGGGGGTGATGCCTGAATAGCAGTGGCACACCAACAGATGGTGGTGGGACCAGTCCACCCTGGTGGGAGAGAATATGTAAACAATATTGACATTGTTTAGAATTACTGGTGCTTGATGATGAGAAAAAACAAATTAACTAAAAGTCAATTTTATTGTTTTAAAATTCTTTCTAGACAATGGATCCCCTCCCTACCTTGTAGTGTCATTCCTTCCCCCACCCCCGCCAGCCCTCAGTATACCGCTGCTGTAGAGTGGAGTGATGAAATGGAATCTTCCATAAAGTCAAAATGGGGATGGCAGTGACTCTGGATAATATGGGAATCCTGTAGCTATCTCCAATACCATCAGATCTAATACCATCAGATCCTAGATATAGAAGGCTATCTAGTACTAATAAGCTTCATTAGATGGTGAAGGGAGAAGTTGGAGTGGAGGCTGGTTCGGCACTGCCTGCCCCATGTCCCAGCTGGTTTGGTCATTAGGATGGAGCTGAGCTGCCTTTGGGAAACCAGTAGGTTGCTATGAGCTGCTGGAAAATGAGGCAAGATTCCAGAATCTTGTGGCACATGCCTGTAATCCCAGCACTTTGGAAGGCTGAGGCAGTAGGATTGCTTGAGGCCAGGAGTTTAAAACCAGCATGGGCAATATAGCAAGATCCTATCTCTACAAAAATACAATAAGACAAAAAAAAGATTAGCCAGGCATTAGCAGTGGCATGTGCCTGTAGTTCTAGCTACTTGGGAGGCCGAGGTGGGAGAACTGTTTGAGCCCAGGAGTTTGAGGTTACAATGAGCTATGATCACACCACTGTACTCCAGCTTAGGTGACAGTGAGACCTTGTCTCTTAAAAAAAAAAAAAAAAAAAAAAAGGTCAAGGGCTAACAGCAATAGCAGTTTCTGATGGTAAGCAGGACATGATCAGAACTGTGCTTTAGAAATAATTTAGGTACCATTAGGTGGGTTAATAAGCTAGAGGCAGAAGGACATGTGAGGGGATAGAGAAAGAATAAAGGGCCTGAACTTTGAGAGTAGCAGTGGAGGTAGGAGTCAATCTCCAAAGGTATTGTAGAAGTCAAAAACATTCATTCATTTGGTAGATACTAAGTACCTCATGTTATCAGCACTGTGCCAGGTACTGTGGATAAAGATAAAATTTTACCTGTCTTTGAAGGGAATTCATAGTCTAATTGGGGCAACAGTAGAATGACTGCAATACGGTGTAGTAAGTGCAGTAATGGTGAAGTACATCATGTGCTGTGATGTAACAAAGGGTGCAGTAAGGATTTGCCTGCAAGTTTCCTGGAAGAGAAGATTTGTAACCTGGGTTTTGAAGATAAGGAGCTGACAGTGGCCAGGAAAGCTGGGGTGAGGTGTAGGGTTGACTGGAGGACGGCAGATCAAGCAAAGGATGATACATAATTTGGTATGACCCAGCAGAGGGAGGGACTGATTGTAGAGGATCTTGTATGCCATCATAAGTAATTGAAACTTTATTTTTTTTTTATTTTTTGAGACAGGGTCTGGCTCTGTGGCCCAGGCTGGAATGTAGTGGCGTGATCTTGGCTCACTGCAACCTCTGTCTCCTGTACTCAAGACATCCTTCCACCTCAGCCTCTTGAGTAGCTGGAACTACAGGCACATGCCACCATCCCTGGCTAATTTTTATGTTTTTTGTAGAGATGGGGGTCTTGCTCTGTTGCCCAGGCTGGTCTCGAACTCCTGGCCTCAAGTGATTCACCCACCTCGGCCTCCCAAAGGGCTGGGATTTCAGGCATGAGCCACTGTGCCAGGCCTGAGACTTTATCTTGACAGCAATAAGGCGTCACTGAAGACTTAATTATGCAAACAGCATGATCCGATTTTTATTTTAAATAGGTTTTGCTGACAGCTATATAAAGAATGGATTTGCGGGAGGTAAGCATGGAAACAGATTATTTTAGTGACCCAGAAAAGAAATAATGAATTGTGAAGGCAATTGTAGGTAGAATGAAGGAGAGAACAAATGTAAGAGATATTTAGAACTTAGAATCAATGAAAGTTATACTAAGATGTGAAAGTCTGAGGGAGAAAGGAGCCTTTGCTCAATTTTTTGTTGTAAATAGGTGGATGGGAAGTAGTGCCATTAAAGAAAAATGTTGAAGGAAAATTAGATACGGTAGTGGAATCAGTAACTACTGAAGTTTTGGATTTGTGAGACAGCTAGGAAGAGATAGAATTTGTAGACTTCTATTCTTTTGGCAATATGGCAGACTCAATTTTAGAAAGTATTTACTTTCTAAAATTATATATAATAATATAATATGAAGCCTATTAGAATGTTAAATAAGAACATCTTTAAAAATATTTCATTTATTTATTTGGGACAGAGTTTCGCTCTTGTTGCCCAGGCTGGAGTGCAATGGCGTGATCTCGGCTCACTGTAACCTCCGCTTCCCGGGTTCAAGCGGTTCTCCTACCTCAGCCTCCCAAGTAGCTGGGATTACAGGTGCCCACAACCACACCCAGCTAATTTTTGTATTTTTAGTAGAGATGGGATTTCAGCTATGTTGGCCAGGCTGGTCTCAAACTCCCAACCTCAGGTGATCCGCCCACTGTGGCCTCCCAAAGTGCTGGGATTAGAGGCCACCACACCCAGCCAAAATGTATTATTTAGTTTGCAAAAAGAAATCCTCTGGAGCCTTACTAAAGTAAGTCTACAGTTAAGGAGGTAAGCAAGGGCTTAGGGTATCAGTTACCCCAAGAGCATCTACTAAGCCCAGGTGACCCAGAGTTCTAGTCGTCGTCTTCTTAATATACATATATTTTTTGAGACAGAGTCTCGCTCTGTCGCCCAGGGTGGGGTGCAATGGTGCGATCTCGGCTCAATGCAACCTCTGCCTCCCAGGTTCACGCCTTTCTCCCACCTCAGCCTCTGGAGTAGCTGGTACTACAGGCGCCCGCCACCATGCCCGGCTAATTTTGTTTTTGTATTTTTAGTAGAGATGGGGTTTCACCATGTTGGCCAGGATGGTCTTGACCTCCTGACCTCATGATCTGCCCGCCTCGGCCTCCCAAAGTGCTGGGATTACAGGCATGAGCCACTGTGCCCAGCACTTATTCTTATTATTTTGAGACAGAATCACGCTCTATTGTCCAGGTTGGAGTGCAGTGGCATGATCAAACTCACTGCAGCCTTGATCTCCTGTACTTAAGTGATCCACCTCAGCCTCCTGAGAGTAGCTGGGATTACAGACTTGTACCACCATGCCTGGCTAATTTTTTTGATTTTTAGTAGAGATGAGGTCTCACTGTGTTGCCCAGGCTGGTCTCAAACTCCTGAGCTCAAGTAATCCACCTGCCTTTGCCTCCCAAAGTGCTTGCATTATATGCCTGACCCACTGTGCCCAGCCGGATTCTAGTTTTAAGAAGGTGGCACATAGGCCAGGAGCAAAGCTTTGGGCTCAAACCAGGGAGTTAGAATGAAGATTCCCCTAAACCAGGAACCATAAAGAGTTTTACTCTCAGAGAAAGGGTGAATTAGAAAAAATGATATTTTGCCGGGCGCAGTGGCTCACACCTGTAAATCCCAGCATTTCGGGAGGCCGAGGTGGGCGGATCACCTGAGGTCGGGAGTTTGAGACCATCCTGACCAACATAGAGAAAGCCCGTCTCTACTAAAAAAAAGAAAAAAAGAAAAAAGAAAAAAATTAGCCAGGCGTGGTGGGTGCCTGTAGTCCCAGCTACTCAGGAGGCTGAGGCAGGAGAATCGCTCGAACCTGGGAGGCAGAGGTTGCACCATTGCACTCCAGCCTGGGCAACAAGAGTGAAACTCCATACCCCGCAAAAAGAAAAACTGATATTTACCTGAAAAAGGAGAGAGCAGAGCAGTGTGTGTATCTTGCCTTGGCTCAGGTTGGAGGAAAGAGTCTCTTCTGAGAATATGTGGCTAAAAGCCAGTCCTCATGCCAGTTTGGAGTCTGAGTTCAAGTTATCTGCATATCTAAAAAGGTTACATGCTGCAAATTTAACTTTGACCTAGGTTTGTAGGTCATGGAAGTCAGCACAAATCCTCACCAGAGAGAGAATGGTTACCCCAACACACGCTTCAAAAATCCCCATGAAGTTCCAGTGAACGTGAACTGTCAGCAAAAATCACAGCATAGGAACGTCCTGAACAAGAGTCAGCACAAACAAACAGAACCATACCCACAAAGAATTCAGACCTGGGAATTTTCAGATACACATTATAAACATAAGATAATATATAAGTCTAAATATAAGTCCGTTTTCTGATCAGAGATCAGAAAGTCTTTGGAGAGAGTGGTATACACTTGATGTTATCGCCTCAATCCATAGAATCTTAGAAATTAGATATCTACTTAGGAGAGTTTTCTCCTCTGGACACCTGATAATAAGTGGGGCTGAATGTTCAGTTTCTGAGGCCTAAGCACCACTGTGAAGCATGTATCCATGGCTGTGGGCCTAGAGCTTCAGAACTGTGTCTATGAGCTTAAAATACCCCAAATGGTCATTTCCAACGTGGTTCTAAGTCTAACTTTCATCAGTGTCTCTTTTTAAACTAGTCTTCCAGGCCAGGTGCGGTGGCTTATGCCTGTAATCCCAGAACGTTGGGAGGCCAAGGTAGGCAGAACACTTGAGGTCAGGAATTCGAGACCAGCCTGGCCAATATGGTGAAACCCTGTCTCTACCAAAAAATACAAAAATTAGCCCGGTGTGGTGGCATGCGCCTGTGTAGGCCTAGCTACTTGGGAGACTGACATGGGACAATTGCTTGAACCCAGGAAGCGGAGGTTGCAGTGAGCTGAGATTGAGCCACTGCACTCCAGCTTGGGTGACAGAGACAGACCCTGTCTCAAAAATATAAATATAGGGCCTGGCGCAGTGACTCACACCTGTAATCCCAGCACTTTGGGAAGCCGAGATGGGCATATCATGAGGTCAGGAGTTCAAGACCAGCCTGGCCAATAGGGTGAAGTCCTGTCTCTACTAAAAATACAAAAATTAGCCGGGTGTGTTGGCACACGCCTGTAGTCCCAGTTACTCAAGAGACTGAGGCAGAAGAATTGCTTGAATCCGGGAGGTGGAGGTTGCGGTGAGCCGAAATGCGCCACTGCACTCCAGCCTGGGCTATAGAGCAAGACTCTGTCTCAAAACAAAACAAAACAAAACAACAAAAAACCAAAAACAAACCAAAACGAAACAAAATAAAAAACAAAGAAAAAGCTCTAGTCTACCAGAAACATTATAAACTATTATTTAAAAGTTTTTTTTTTTTTTTTTTTTTTTGAGATGGAGTCTCCAACTCCTGACCTCAGGTGATCCACCCACCTCAGCCTCCCAAAGTGCTGGGATTACAGGTGTCAGTCACTGTGCCCGACTTACATTTAGTCTTCTTGATCAAGAGTATTTCTCTATCTGTTTTAGGGTTCTTTTATTTTTTTCTAAATGGTTTTATCATTTTTCTCTGAGTGACTCTTTTATTACTAAATTAGGTTATTTCCAATATGATCTTTCTATTATAAATGGGATTTAAAAAATTATGTTTTCTAACATATCACTTATATATTGAAGTAAAATTATTTTTTTTGTTGTATGTAATATTTTGCAATTTTGCAGAATTTACTTCTTTGTTGATAAATCTTTAGTCTCAAAAACTTTTATTATATACAAGCCAGGTATGGTAGCTCATGCTTGTAATCCTAGCACTTTATATATATATATATTAGAGAGAGAGAGAGAGAGAGAGACAGAGACAGAGAGAGAGACCTAGACCACAAGGGAAGATTTGGATAAATTAGTCCTGAAGTATCTCTTTCTTTCCACTAGGGGGAGAAGATTTCCTGCTTCTCATCCAGTCTCTTCTTCAACGGAGGCTGTACCCTTTTCCCCAACTCCAAAAAACGAAAAATCACACTTAAGAAAAATCACACTTACTACAGCTGATTTTTTTTTCTTTTTTTTCTTTCTTTCAATCACATGAATTTCAAAAAACTATTGGAAGAACTGTCTAATTCTCACTTCTGTGTAAAAAAAAAAAAAAAAGGAAAGGGAAAAAAATTTTTTAAATCAAAAAACTATTGGGCAAAAAGTTTGGGGAAACTAACCAGAATTCAAGTGTAACCATGGTGTGATTTAGATTTAGGGGAGAGAACAGGGAAAACCTTACTAGGGCTCCATTTTTAAAAAATCACAATTCCTCATGTAGTAGATTAGCTGAGACTAACAGAAAACCAGGAAATAGAAGGAAAAGGGAGATGCAGCTTCAGCAGAGCCTAAGTACACCAAGTGAAAAATGACTAGAAACTGGGAATGAGGCTGGGACACATGCACACGACCCTGCCCTCCAGATAGAGATTTTATTTGTTTTGACTCACTGATTGAGACAGGGTCTTGCTCTGCCACCCAGGCTGGAGTGCAGTGGCACAATCATGACTCACTGTAACCTTGAACTCCTGGGTGCTGGTGATCCTCTTGACTCAGCCTCCCAAGTAGCTAGGGCTACAGGTGCACACCACCACACTGGGCTAATTTTTGTATTTTTTGTAGAAAGTGGATCTTGCTATGTTGCCCAGGCTGCAGATACAGATTTTAAAGGAAGATTCAACCATCTAGCTATCAGACAGAAAGCAGAACCAAAGGAAATCGTAACTCACTCTGCTTGGTAACAAACACTGAATGTGAATAGCTAGCACCCTGTTCAAAATTGAGCATGGAAAAAAAGAAAAATCAATGTGGGATGTATTAAAAAAAAAAAACATATAAAACAAGTGAAAGAAAAAAGTATACCAGAGGTTCAGAAGTTTTGCATAGGTCTAAATGATTTTTTGTGGGAGCCAGAAAAAAGTTCTAGAAAATTGTTGGGTATCTTAAGTGGAAGTGAGGTAGGCATGAGCTCTATAACAGAAGAAGATGAATGTAGGCTGAGATGGAAGATAAACTAGATGTGATGAAAGAGGAAAAAGAAAAGGAAGGGTTGAAAGGAAATGAAAAACACAGGATAAGGAGTAAAAAAGCAAAATTAATTCTGTCGAAATAAAATTAGCAAAGGAAGACAAATGTAAATAAATTTCTCAGGCCAGGCATGGTGGCTTATGCCTGTAATCCCAGCACTTTGGGAGGTCAAGGCAGGCAGATCATCTGAGGTCAGGAGTTCAAGACCAGCCTGGCCAACATGGTGAAACCCCTATCTCTACTAAAAATACAAAAAATTAGCTGGGCATGGTGGTGGGCACCCGTAATCCCAGTTACTTGGGAGGCTGGAGCAGGAGAATCACTTGAACCCGGGAGGTGGAGGTTGCAGTGAGTGGAGATCGCACCATTGCACTCCACCCTGAGCAACAGAGCAAAACTCCGTCTCAAAAAAATAAGTAAATAAAAATAATAAATAAATAAATTTCTCAGATGCAGAGGATAAAGATAAAGACCAAAAAAAAAAAAAATGCTTACCAAAAGGCAAAGATGTATATTCAAAAACATTCATCAACATTGTTACTTCTGATAGAAAAGAAAATCGAATCAAGCTAAATGTGTAACTAGAGGACCAATTAAATAAATTGTGGGATATTCATATACATAAGGTAGGTTTCCTTTTGGCTACAAGCAGAAGAATACACACCCACTATCTTCCATTAAAAGAGCACTACCACAGAATCGCTCACAGAAAAAGATGTCTGGGTAGGCAGGTCCAGTTTTGATGCAGCTGTTAAGGATGTCATCTCAGACTAAGGTTCTTTCTGCCTCTCTGTTCTCATCCTCAGCATATTGGCCTGTCACTTTTAGGCTTGTCAATTTGTGGTCACAGTATGGCTGGAATGGCTTCAAGTACCACATTCTCCTTTGATTGATTCAAAGGCAGGAAGCAGGGTTACAGGTAGGGCAGTAAAAGCCTTGGTCGTCAGAACATCTTTTTCATCATTCCCTGCAGACTTCTTTTTAGAGTTCATTGATCACAGCTGGCACTTTTGGCCACCTCTCTCTGTAAAGGCTAGGGAAAAGAGTGTCTGCTGTTCTCAGTCTCTGCGTTAATAAGGGAGAAAGGGGCTGGGGATGGCCTCTGGGTGGTCAACAATATAACATGAGTACTCCATTGCTATTAAAAATTATGTACATCAATCTTTGCATCTCTAATTATTTCCTGAAGATAGAGTCTTGGATAGGAATTTCTAGGTAAATCATCATGAGCCTTTAAAAAGCCCTGGTTATGTCATGCAGTTGATTTCCAGAAAGCCGATACAATTAGATATGTGTCAATATGTGTATTGACATATCTCCTGATGCCCGCACCAGTACTGAGTGAAAAACTTTGCTGAGGGTTCCTGTTTATCTGAACTTAAAAGGAGCACATGCATAGAACAAAGAGCCAGCATTTGTTAAATAGCAAAGATAAGCTCATTGAAACTAAGATAAAACAGGCCAGGCACGGTGACTCACACCTGTAATCCCAGCACTTTGGGAGGCCAAGGTGGGTGGATCACTTGAGGCCAGGAGTTTGAGACCAGCCTGGCCAACACGGTGAAACCTTGTCTCTACTAAAAATACAAAAACTATCAAGGTGTGATGGTGCACACCTGTAGTCCCAGCTGCTCATAGGCTGAGGCAGGAGAATCGCTTGAACCTGGGAGGTGGAGGTTGCAGTGAGCTGAGATTGTGCCATTGCACTCCAGCCTAACCAATAGAGTGAGACTCTGCCTTTAAAAAAAAAAGAAAAAAAAAAAACCTAAGATAAAGTAAGAATGTTTCCTGTCCTCCCTCATTTCTGTTTAACAGAGACACTAACCATAGAATCATTGGATTTTTTAAAAATGAGGAACAAATATAGGGAAAAAATAACAATACAGCAGGATTTTTGGATGACATGATCATAATTAGACAATGCAAGTAAAAAAAAAAAAAACAAAAACCTAAAAATCTATTAGGGGAAATAAGAGGGGAGTGGAGAAATATAAGAAATGAGATAGGCAAAATGTTGATAATTTGTTGAAACTGGATGATGAGTATTTGTGTACATTTTAAACTTTTTATAATAAAAGTTGTTTTTCCAATCTTATTGTATTGAAATATAAATAACATAAAATTTACCATCTTAGCTATTTTCAAGGGTACAATGCAATGGTATTAAATACATTTATAATGCCATATGACCATTACCATCATCCAGCTCCAGAACTCTTCTCACTTTGCAAAACTGAAATGCTGTACCCATGAAACACTAACTCCCCACTTCCTCCTCCTTCCGGCCTCTGGCAAACACCATGCTACTTTATGTTTTTATCAATTTGACTATTCCAAGTACCTTATTTAAGTGGGATCTTACAGTATTTGTCTTTATGGGACTAGCTTCTTTCACTTAGCATAATAAATATGTTCATCATGTTGTAGTGTATGTCAGAATTTCCATCTGTATCGGTCCGTTTTCACGCTGCTGATAAAGACATACCCGAGACTGGACAATTTACAAAAGAAAGAGGCTTACTGGACTTACAGCTCCACATAGCTGGGGAGGCCTCATAATCACAGTGGAAGGCAAGGAGGAGCAAGTCACATCTCACATGGATGGCAGCAGGCAAAAAGAGCTTGTGCAGGGCAACGCCCATTTTTAAAAGCATCAGATCTCATGAAACCCATTCACTATCATGAGAACAGCAGGAGAAAGACCCTCCCCCATAATCCAATCATCTGCCACGGGGTCCTTCTCACCACACGTGGGAATCATGGGAGCTACAAGATGAGATTTGGGTGGGGACACAGAGCCAAACCATCTCACCATCTGTTTGTTTGTTCGTTTGTTTTGTTTTGTTTTGTTTGAGACGGAGTCTTGCTCTGTCACCAAGCTGGAGTGCAGTGGTGTGATCTTGGCTCACTGCAACCTCTGCCTCCTGGGTGCAAGTGATTCTCCTGTCTCAGCCTCCCGAGTAGCTGGGACTACGGGCATGAGCCACCACGCCCAGCTAATTTTTGAATTTTTAGTAGAGACGGGGGTTTCACCGTGTTGGCCAGGATGGTCTTGATCTCTTGACCTCAGGTGATCCACCTGCCTTGGCCTCCCAAAGTGCTGGGATTATAGGCATGAGCCACTGCACCCAGCCTTTATTTTTATTTTATATATATATATATATATATTTTTTTTTTTTTTTACCAACACAAATATTTTAAAAAACCACATACTTAAAAGGAAGTTCAATTCTTATCTTTGGTGTCCTGAATAAAGGAGTGGCACTTTCTGTTGTCCACCAATTTTCCTGTTTCTAATCTGAATATTCTTTCCTAAAAAGATGGATACGGGCCGGGCATGGTGGCTCATGCCTGCAATCCTAGCACTTTGGGAGGCCAAGGTGGGCGGATCACTTGAGGTTAGGAGTTTGAAACCAGCCTGGCCAACATGGTGAAACCTCGTCTCTACTAAAAGTACAAAAAAAATTAGCTGGGTGTGGTGGTGGGCGCCTGTAATCCCAGTTACTTGGGAAGCTGAGGCAGGAGAATTGCTTGAACCTGGGAGGCAGAGGTTGCAGTGAGCTGAGATCACGCCGCTGCACTCCAGCCTGGGAAACAGAGAGAGACTCTGTCTCAAAAAAAAAAAAAAAAAAAAAAAAAAAGATGGATGTGACCGATGGTTAACATAGTATTAAAGTTGCCTCCTGGGCCATGACTCAGCTACATCGGTGGCCCTGCTAAATTTGTGGCCAGGGCACCTCCTCCCTTTCCCCTAAACTGGTTTCATCTCCCTCAAAGCTACTACTGAAGAATTAGGGGCTTATTTGGCATGGGTTTATTCCTTCTTGTGACTTAGAAGCTTGGAGAATTCATTACTTTTTAATTTAGTTTGTTTTATCTAACAAGTTTAGTAGATCAAAATATTCTTCTGGCCAGGTCAGGGTCTAACCACTGTAGGATATCTTCAACTCAGTGTACGTTTTAACCAAAACATAGCATCTCAGCTAAACATGATCAATACGGGCCTCTATTGTATCTTTTTCCAAGGTAATATGATCCTGACAATATTCTCTGGAAAAATTTCACTCATAGGCTAACCCATATTTTTGTTTTTCCTCATTCCCACCCTCAAAGGTAATATAAATGCAAATAAAATTTAAAAGAACCTTCTGTGGAGAGGAGACATTGCCATTTTCCGTGAAGTACAGAAGCCCAAGTTTCTAAGTTAGTGGACACAGTTGGCAGAAGTATGAATTTTTAGTTTTGAGGTTTCCTTTCTTCTCTCTCTTCACATCAATGTACTTTGGTTGTCTAACATGTGTTGAAAGCCTTATTTTCTGTACTTTATATCTCTCACAATGTCATCTAAAAACATTAATTGGCATTACAACATTAATCTTGCTTTTACATAATTTTTAAAAATTAATTTTTTTTCTTTTGAGACAGGGTCTTGCTCTGTTGCCTAGGCTGGAATGCGATGGCACAGTCACAGCTCACTGCAGCCTCGACCTGGGGCTCAAGCCATCCTCCCACTTCAGCTTCCCAAGTACTGAGACTACAGGTGTACACCACCATGCCCGTCTAATTTTTGTATTTATTTATTTTTTTTTGTAGAGATGGAGACCATATTGTGTCGGCTGGTCTCCAACTCCTAGGCTCAAGTGATCCACCTGCCTCAGCCTCCCAAAGTGCTGGGATTACAAACCTGAGCCACTGCGCCCAGCTGTTAATCATGCCTTAATACATGCGCATCTTCCCCGTTTCCTGTGTTTGCTTTCACATGTCCACTGCTCCTACTGTGAAGATGGTACATTCATCAGTCATAGCTTAATGACACCACCTTAAAATTTGCAAATAGATTCATATACATCTTATTATTCATTCACTCATATATTAAAAAACATTTAAGTGTCTACTATATACCAGGCACTGCGCTGGGTCCTGGGGATACAGAGATGAAAAAGACACCAGGAGGCTGGGTGTGGTGGCTCGCGACTGGAATCCCAGTACTTTGGGAGGCCAAGGTGAGTGGATCACTTGAGGTCGGGAGTTCACAACCAGCCTGGCCAACATAGTGAAACCCATATCTACTAAATATGCAAAAACTAGCAGCGCATGGTGGTGCATGCCTGTAGTCCCAGCTACTCGGGAGGCTGAGGTAGGAGAATTGCTTGAACCCCGGGGGGGCAGAGGTTGCAGTGAGCCAAGATCGCGCTTAGGTGACAGAGCAAGACGCCGTCTCAAAAACAAACAAACGAACAAAAAAAACACCAGAAGCTCACAGGCTTGATGGAGAGGCACATAAGCCAATAAAATGTGTTCAGAGCAAACTTCTGATAATGGCTTGGTTTCTAAAGAGACTTTTTTAAAAACTGGGAAGTAAGTATATTGACTAATGGACACTGGAATTGTGTTCATTTGACAGTTTTATTGTATGTGTGCATAAAAAATGAATACATTTATATTTTGGCTTATGTCCTATGTCTTAAGAGCATGACCAGGACTTAATCTCTAATATGGGTAACTGGACAAATGTAAGGTTGTGACCCTTAAATTTGAACCCCATGTGCATTCCCCCCTGGTAATCCCATCAAGGCTCAGACAAGCAGGAGAGTCTGGTCTGGTCCGTCGACTGCCCCCTTTCTCCTTCTCAACATATAGAACATCCCATTGGTCACAAATGCTGCATAAAGCAAAGATTGCAAAAGCTCAAACTTTTTTCTTTTTTGCTTGCGTTGATGTTGTAATTAACACATAGGAACTGAACTTTTTCCTGTGCTGACTTGTAATTTTGGCATCATTCGTGGAAACGGGTTCTAATGGCATCAATGTTATTTCCTGGGCAATAAATATCTCATATAGAGAAGTGAGTCATAGACCCAGTGAAACTTATGAACCAAGATTAGTCACGCGGATAGTGGAACTGCTTAACATCAATATAACTTTCTCTTCAGGTCATTTCCCACAAAATTGGGTGGAAAAACCCACTCCTATTGCTCAATTGGGCCGTTGCAACGATGAGCTAAATCAATTGTACTCTGGCAGTACTGTAGTAATAGCTGTAGTTTAAAAAATCACGGTAGTTAATCCACTTTGTTTCAAACTCTTCTATATGCTTTAAAAGGTATGAATTGGCTGGGCACGGTGGCTCACGCTTGTAATCCCAGCACTTTGGGAGGCCGAGGTGGGCGGATCACGAGGTCAGGAGATCTAGACCATCCTGGCTAACACGGTGAAACCCCATCTCTACTAAAAATACAAAAAAAAAAAAAAAAATTAGCCGGGCGTGGTGGCGGGCGCCTGTAGTCCCAGCTACTCGGAAGGCTAAGCCAGGAGAATGGGGCAGACTTACCTCCTGAGAAAGTTAACTGTGTCCACAGAGCTGTCATCTTGAGAACCCCTGACTGAACTAATAGTGAGACATGAGCTTGTTTTTTTTCAAAGGAACTCTTTAGTCTAAATGTTGCAGCAAGTGGAAAACCCCTTAGACCTTCTCGGGACATCTGTGACCCTAGCTCCTAGAGTGACTCTTCCAGGAACAACAAGTCTGATGGTGATAGGGGCATCTTTTGGCCTCAACTGGCAAACAAGCTTGAGCCTCTCTTTCCCCCTCTTCTGACGCTTAGACTCACATAGGATCCTGCATACCTAAGGGGGATGAAACGGCATGCCTTCAGGGATGAAACTGGACTCGTGTGTGGGCACTGAACATTAAAGTTTGGGAGGTGAGGGTGTGTGCAGTTGGATATTATAATTACCTGAGTAATGATTTATACACATAAGGCAAAAATAAGAAGCTTAATTCTTCCTGTTAAAAATAAAGGATGCCGGGCGTGATGGCTCACGCCTATAATCCCAGCATTTTGGGAGGCCGAGGAGGATGGATCACGAGGTCAGGAGTTCAAGACCAGCCTGGCCAAGATGGTGAAACCCCGTCTCTACTAAAAACACAAAAAGAATTAGCTGGATGTGGTGGTGGGCACCTGTAAACCCAGCTATTCGGGAGGCTGAAGCAGAGAATTGCTTGAATCTGGGAGGCGGAGGTTGTAGTGAGCCAAGATGGCGCCACTGCACTCCAGCCTGGGCGACAGAGACTCTGTCTCAATAAATAAATAAATAAATAAATAAAATAAGGGATGAGACCTGCCCTGGTCCCTTTTCTTAGAGCATTCACTTTAGAAAACACGTAAGTTCTCTTCAAAATACATAAAATCCTTGTAAAATTTAAATACGAATTTTGCGAGCTTTACAACCCAGGAACGTCTTTCTCAAGGATCCAGAAGCCATCTCTTTGGAATGTAAACATCCAGGGAAAATCGTTTCCCTGTGTCGCAGTTTCTGTGAGAGTGTAGGAGCCTAGCTCCAGCAGGTGCCTGGCACCCAGGGGCAAAACTACCTGCTGTCAAGAAGATAGCAGACGTTTCTTTTTCCTTGGTATAAAACCAAGCGACTAACACAGGTGCTCACCCCCGTTACCAGGTGAATTGAGGATGAATGATGTGTTACGAATGGCGCTGTCAAGTCCTCTTCCTTGGACTAATGGTTGTTTATCTTGAGAACACGTGTGTAATGGATTGCATCTGCCTGGCTGTATGAAAGGGTGAGCTTTCTTTCTCCTTTGCAATCTTTTAGTGAATTGCTTGGATGTGCATCACTTTCTGGTTTAATGCTTATTCAATAATAAGTGTGTTTTCTTTCTCTTCCTTTGTGGAGAGATTTTCTGGGTTGGGAGAAAACTTTATTTTTAAGTATATTTCTCCAGTTACACTAATGCCACAACTCAACAACATGTGAAAAAAGGAAAATTTCTATTGACTTGAATCCTCCAGAAGACCTGACTTTTAACTAATTTATTTTCTCAGACTTTACAAGAAAACAGCCTTTCTTTCCTTTTGTGTCTTCCTCTCCCCCTCATTTTATCCCATTTTCCTATATTGCCTGTCTCTCTTTTATCCTATTAAAAGACCACTTTTAAAATAAGATAAAGTCACGACTCTCAAACAGACATAAAAATGAACACGTTAAAGATTTTATGCTATTCACTTAATCTATGAGGGAATCAGGAAGCCGTTGCAACCGGTTCAGAAGAGAATCTGAAGAACAGACACATTTATAGAGAAGAAATATCGAAATAAATGGGATGGAGGCAAAACTGGTTTTCAGAAGGAAGGAGGGAAGTCAATGGCTCTTCTACTACACAGGAGAGAACTGCATGTCTATAGACAAGAATTATTTTGGGTTGCTATCAGTTCTATACAACTTAAAGGATAGTGAAATAGCTTCAGCAGAATTGGAATCAGATAACTAGAGGGACCTCCTCAAAACCATGCATAATATAATTTTCCACTAAGCATAAAATTTTTCGTACAATCTTCTTTCTTTCTTTTTAGAGACAGAGTCTTACTCTGTCGCCCAGGCTGGAGTGCGGGGGCACGATTATAGCTCATTGCAGACTGGAACTCCTGGGCTCAGGTGATCCTCCTACCTTAGTCTCTTGAGTAGCTGGGATGACAGGTGTACACCACCATGCCCAGCTAAGTATTCTTCTTACTGTGAAAAAAATTAGTAACATGTGTGGGCTGGGCGCAGTGGCCCAAGCCTGTAATCCCAGCACTTTGGGAGGCTGAGGTGGGTGGATCACGAGGTGAAGAGATCGAGACCAGCCTGGCAACATGGTGAAAAATCCCATCTCTACTAAACATACAAAAATTAGCTGGGCATGGTGATGCGCGCCTGTAGTCCCAGCTACTTAGGAGGCTGAGGCAGGAGAATCACTTGAACCCGGAAGGTGGAGGTTGCAGTGAGCCGAGATCGCACCACTCCACTCCAGCCTGGCGACAGAGCAACACTCCATCTCTTAAAAAAAAAAAAAAAAAAAATTAATAACGTGTGTAAAGACACTTTTGAGAAGTCGACAATAGATAGCAATTAGTTTCTTTTTCTCTACCAAAACAAGTTTCTTACCTTAAGTGTGATTTAAAATGACCTATTCTAGGAAGAATTCACTGACTAACTCAAGCTGGCTTAGCTCCTCTGTTTACTATCATTATTAATAAACATTTTTTGTCCTTAATATGCTGTTTAATGTGTCTGACATGTATTGTTTGCATAAATAATTATGTCTATAAGGCCATGAGTAATTGCAATAATTATTAGGATTACTGGTATAGGTAAAAATAATTAAGAAATTGCTTTTCTTTTTAAAATTATTTTCTTTTTTAAATTTTTTATTTCCTCTGTCTGAAGTCTACCCTGCAAGCAATTGCTTTTCTTCAATTGCAGGATGTCAGACAACCAGTGTGACAAGTTAAAAAAAAATTAAAAAACCAGTTAAAAAATTAATTGACAAATAAAAATTATATATTTTCAAGGTATACAACGTGATAATTTGATATACATTGTTTGATGGTTACTACAGTCAGATCAATTAACACATCTGTCACCACTCCATAGTTACCATTTGTGTGTGTGTTGGGGTAGAGGGCAGTAAGGACACTTAAAATCCGCTCTCTTATCAAATTTCAAGTAAACAGGACAATATTATTAACTGTAGTTACTATGTGTACATTAGATCCCCAGAACTTATATAGAAAACCCTAAAGATTCCACAAAAAACAGAACTGAGAAATGAGTTCAGTAAAGTTACAAGATATAACAGGTTAATGTACTAACTTGATGGAAGATTTTGGCATATCATCGACCTGGTCTATAGTGTCTTTTTTGTTTGTTTTTAACATTTAAAAAATACATATATTTTTCTCTATCTTATAGATACTCAGGTTCCTTAAAAGCAGGTACTACGTCTGGGTCATTTTTGTATGCCCAGCACCTGGCACAATGCCAATGCCTGCTGGCACACAGTAGGTGCTTAATAATACCTACCAAATGACCAACTCTCTGACTTTAAATTTCTATTTTTTTTTTTTTGAAACAGGGTTTCACTCTGTATCTCAGGCTGCAATACAGTGGTACAATCATAGCTGACTGCAGCCTTGATCTCCCAGGTTCAAGTAATCCTCCCGCCTCAGCCTTCTGAGTAGCTAAAGGCACGCGCCACCACGCCCAGCTAATTTTTTTAATTTAAATTTTTAGTGGAGATGAGCTCTTGCTATGTTGCCCAGGTGATCTCCAACTCCTAAACTCAAGGAAGCCTCCCTTGGCCTTCCAAAGTGCTGGAATTACAGGCATGAGTCAGGCGTGAGTCGCTGCACCTGGCCTCTGATTCTAAATGCCTTGAGGGCAGGGATCCTGCTTGCTGTCTCCTTGGCATGCCTGTGGATACTGGCTTTATGCTTCTGCTAAGGTCTCAATTAGTCTCCTTATTTTGAAATTCTCTTTCTTCTCTCCTTGGGGCCCACAGATACCCAATAGTATAGTGGTTTATTGGAAAATTATATGTCATGGTGGAAAGACTAAGGGACTGGGAGATCTGGCACTACCAGTGACCAGCTGAGTGATCTTCAGGCAAAACATGTCACTTCCCGAACCTCTGTTTATTATTCCCTCTGCACCTCAGTGTACTCTTCTGTATAACAAGGATAATAGCCTCTATCTTTTGTTTTAATTGGAGCATTGTGATTATAAACAAGACCTATTCTGTATGTTGAATTCTGTGGAAGCTGTGAAAGGACTTAGGAAAATATAAGCTGCAATTTAATTTTTGATCTCAACTAATTTTTAAAGCAGCAAGCATGTGTGTGGGTTGTGTATGTTACAAATATGCGTTCAGTAAATTTATCTTTTATTTGCTTTAGAGACTGAAGGTGCATTTCCTTTGTATTCATTGTTTTAAATGTGAGATTCGATAATACCAGGCCTGTCTGGACACTTTTTTTTTTTTTTTTTGAGACACAGTTTTATTCTGCCTTCCAGGCTGGAGTGCAGTGGTGCAATCTCAGCTCACTATAACCTCCACCTCCCGGGTTCAAGTGATTCTCATGCCTCAACCTCCTGAGTAGCTGGGACTACAGGCGCGCGCCACCACGCCCAGCTAATTTTTGTATTTTTAGTACAGATGGGGTTTCGCCATGTTGGCCAGGCTGGTCTCAAACTCCTGACCTCAAGTGATCTGCCTGCTTCAGCCTCCCAAAGTGCTGGGATTACAGGCGTGAGCCACCGTGCCCGGCAGAGACCTTCTTAAAGACGTCTGTCTCTCTGTGATTCTGAATATGGAAAACTCCATTGCCGATGAGGGTCATGTTTTTGTAGAGAAAGCAGATGGTAAATGGACTCTACCCTTCAGGAATTGCTTGGCAAGTAAGGTGGATGGGCCAGGTGATGTCAGACCTAAACCTAAACCAGGAGTCATCCTGCATTCCTCCTTACCCTTACCCCCACATCCAATCTATTGGCAATTCCTGCTGACTCTCCAAAAAGTATCGGAATCAGAGCGCTCTCTCCTCCTGCACTGCTACACCCGGTCTGGTGTTATTATCCCTCATCTAGGCTAGCGCACTGCCTCCTAACTGGTCTCTCTGCTTCCACCTTTGCCCAGCTCAAATCCATTCTCTTCCCAGTGGCCAGAATAATCTTTCAGAAACATAAATCAGATTGCATCATTCCCCCAACTTAAAGCCCTGTATTGGCATTTAGGTAAAATCCATACCCTGTTCTTGAGTCCACAAAGACTCTGACCAAACCCCAACTGCCTCTCTCACCTCATTTATGGCCACTTTCCCTTCTGCCAACTCTCCCCTGGCCAGAGGAGCTGTTTTCTCTGCCTCCTAAATTCCAAGCTTGTTCCAACCTCAGGACCTTTGCACCAGTTATTCTCTGTGCCGAGAATGCTTGTCCTTATAATCTTGGCACGGGAGATCTTGTCTTGGCTTTCACATCTTAGTTTAACCATCACCTCTTCATGGAGGTTCTTTTTTGTTTTTGAGATGGAGTCTCGCTCTGTCACCCAGGCTGGAGTGCAGTCGTGTGATCTCGGCTCACTGCAATCTCTGCCTCCCAGGTTCGAGCAATTCTTCTGCTTCAGTCTCTCAAGTAGTTGGGATTTCAGGTGCGTGCCATTATGCCTGGCTAATTTTTGTATTTTTAGTAGAGACAGGTTTCATTATGTTGGCCAGGCTGGTCTTGAACTCCTAACCACGTGATCCGCCTGCCTCAGCCTCCCAAAGTGCTGGGATTACAGGCATGAGCCACCACGCCTGGCCTTCATTGAGGTACTTAATTTTTCAGATAGCATTTTGTGTTATCTGATTTTTGGATCTTTAAAAAAATCTGTCTAGATGTCATTTTCCCCCTACTAGAATGTAAGTTTCTTGGGAACAGGGATCTTTCTCTCTTATTTGCTGAGTATTTAGTGCCTTGAAAAGAGCTTGGCTCATAGTAGGTGCTCAATAAATATTTGTCAGATGCATGAAAGGCATTTTAATACTTCTTGTTAAATTGGGTTCGGGCGTGGTGGCTCGTGCCTGTAATCCCAGCACTTTGGGAGGCCGAGGTGGGTGGATCACTTTGAGCTCAGGAGTTCGAGACGAGCCTGGTTAACATAGCAAAATCCCGTCTCTACTAAAAATACAAAATATTAGAGGGACGTGGTGGCTTGTGCCTATAATCCCAGCTACCAAGGAGGCTGAGGCAGGAGAATCACTTGAACCCCAGAGTTGGAGGTTGCAGCGAGCCCAGATCGTACCACTGCACTCCAGTCTGGGCCACACCGTGAGACACTCGGTCTAAAAAAAAAAAAAAAAAAAAAGGTTTGTCTTCTTCTACCTAAGGGTGAAAATGACATGTGAGCTTCAAGATTCAATGCATGGCTTCCAACCCTGATGGGCTAGCTGGAGAGCGGTGGAGTGAGAAGATAAGCTGGCAGACCCAAGGTGGACTGTCAGATGGCACAGATGGGAAGACACCAGGAAACCAGGCTCATATTTTCATGGAACCAGTGGCTGTTGAAGCCTGTGACTTTGGCAGACAGCCCAGGGTGAATCACTACTTACACAAATGAGGAGATTCTGCTTTGTCCCTGACACTTCAGATTGTTATTCCTTCCTTAAGCAATTTATGGGCACTCCCATAGACTCTCTAGCCTTTGGAGCCTTTGCATTAGGAACTTGATTTATGGATATCTGTATAGTTAAAGGAAATCATGTCTGGATAAAAAGCATTCAATATGGAGGGGCTTTATGACCCCTTGCTTGGGTGTGACCATCCCTGTCAGGGTGCCAGGAGAGAAGGGTGGAGCCTTTTTGGATGCTGGGAAGCGAGGGTGTGAGGTGTTCTCCAGGTGGGAGGGGCATGCTGAAAGGGAGGGCCTCCGTGTGGTTCTGAACACGGTGCTCCGTCCACACAGCCCTCCTCAGGGGCTGGGTGCAGCAGTTGTTGGAGTTCTTTCTTCGTAGTAAATATTTAACCATGTACGATGCCCAGGCTACCAGCCACTGCTAAGTGACAGGCAAAATCCTAAGCCACAGATGTTGCCCTCTGGCCCTCAGCTCAGAGAGCTGAGGCTGTTGACTGGAGTCCTCAGAACTTCAGAGACCTGGGAAGTTTGTGCATTTCATCAACTGACTTACTTTGTCTGTCAGAAAGCATTAAGCCTCAGAATTTGTACCTTCCCTTCTTCCTTCATTTGTGTATATTCATACATTGAGCCCCTGCTCTGGTCCGAGTTCTGCGCTAGGTGGTTGGGATACATCAGTGAATAAAACAGACAAAGGTCTCTGCCTCTGGGAGCCAACGTTCTACCAGGGAAGAGGGACAATAAACACTGAGCATACTATATACATTAATTATATGTAAACATTATATAAGGTGATGGGCCTATAGAAGAAACATAATGTGGTGTAAAGGGAACACGAATGTGTGGAGGTGGGATGGGGCAGGTTATGGTATTAAATAGCCAGGGTAAGCTTCATTGAACAAGTGAGATTTCATCAGCATCCTGCAGGAGATGAGGAATTTGTCAAATGGACATCCAAGGGGAGAGAATTACAGGCAGAGAAAACAAGCAGGCCCCAAGCTGGAAGTATGCTTAAGAGTGTCAGAGCAACAGCAAGACTGGTGTGGCTGATGCAGGCTGAATGAAGACTAGAGAAGTAGGAGACGAAATCGGAGCGGGAACTAGGGACCAGGTAGTCAATGGGGACCAGAAGTTGCTGGGCCTGGTAAGCCATTATGAGGATGTTGGCATATACTGCAATGGAAAGGGGAACTTTTGCAGAACTTTGAGTGGAGATGTCTCATGATTTGACTTCTGTTTTTAAAAGCACCACTGCAGCTGCTTTATTGAGAACAGATTGTAAGGAAGCCAAGGCAGGGCCCAGGAACTGGGGAGGAGAGTATGGGGGTGAGGTTGCTGCAGTGACAGATGACATGGCTCAGATGAGGGTGATGGTGGCGGGGATGCTGAGACACAATTGAATAATCAGTATATTTTAAAGGTAGAGCTGACCTGACTTCCTGATGGATTAGATGTGGGGTTGAGAGTAAAGGAGGACTCAAAAAAAATACTTAAGAAGTTTTTGGCTTAAACAACTAGAAGGATAGAGTTTCCATCAACGGAGATGGGAATAGCTATGAGTGGAGCAGGGATTCTGGCGGGAACTCAACGATAAGAAGGACTAAACTATAAATACATATAATGATTTGAATGAATCACAAAGGCATTTTGTTGAATGGAAAAAAGCAGTCCAAAAATGTTTCATAGTGTTCGCTTCCATTTGTGAAACATTCTGGAAGAGGGAAAACTATATGGATGGTAAACAAACCAGCTTTTGCCGGGGGGTTAGGGTTGAGGGGTGGCTTTGATGACAAAGGGGCAGGATGAGGGGATTTGGGTGATTAACTGGTCTGTATCTTAATTGTGTTAGCAGGTACATGAATCTGTATCTGTTAAAATTCATGTACTGTACATGAAAGCAAAGTTTACAGTAGGTCAATTTAAAAATTAACAAATATTGAAAAATTTAGGCTGGGCGTGATGGTTCATGTCTGTGATTCTAGCACTTTGGGAGGCTGAGGCTGGTGGATTGCTTGAGCTCAGGAGTTTGAGACTAGCCAGGACAACATGGTGAAACCCTGTCTCTACAAAAGACACAAAAATTGGCCAGGTGTGGTGGCACACACCTGTGGTCCCAGCTACTTGGGAGGCTGAGGTGGGAAGATCACTTGAACCTGGGAGGCTGAGGCTGCAGGGAGCTGAAATTGTGCCACTGCACTCCAGCCTGGGTGACAGAGTGAGACCCTATCTCAAAAAAAGATAAGAAAAATTAAAAATATTATGTTGCTGTTTCAGGAAAGTCATATTTTTCTGTGCACGGTAATATTTATAGTACTTGTCAGCTTTTAAAAAATTATAATTTGATTTATTTTGTTATTTTACATATACTTTTTTTTTTTTTTTAAGATGGAGTCTTGGCTGTTGTTGCCCAGGCTGGAGTGCAATGGCACGATTTTAGCACACTGCAACCTCCGCCTCCTGGGCTCAAGTAATTCTCCTGCCTCAGCCTCCCAAGTAGCTGGGATTATAGGCGACCACCACCACGCCCAGCTAATTTTTGTATTTTTAATAGAGACGGGGTTTCACCATGATGGTCAGGCAGGTCTTGAACTCCTGACCTCAGGTGATCCACCCACCTCAGCATCCCAAAGTGCTGGGATTACAGGCGTGAGCCACTGTGCCTGGCCATTCTACATATACATTTTTACACCTGATTTTTTGTTCATATTATTGTACTGTTTTTCTTAAAATACAACAGCTGATAGCCACCTCTCTGCTGGATAGGCCTCCAGTCCCACAAACCCCAGATCTGCCCCTGGAACAGACATCAGATGGGAGGCCTTATGCAGTCAGAGGCTCATCCTGGGCCCTCATTTCTGTTTGCTGGGAAAGCCTGTCCAACATGGTGAAAACCCATCTCTACTAAAAATACAAAAAATTATCTGGGCATGGTGGCACGTGCCTGTAGTCCCAGCTACGCAGGAGGCTAAGGCAGGAGAATTGCTTGAACCCGGGAGGCAGAAGTTGCAGCAAGTTGAGATCATGCCACTGCACTCCAGCCTGGGTGACAGAGCAAGACATCATCTAAAACAAACAAACAAAAATCTAATTCAAATGGAATAAACAGATTTTATTGGCTCAGTAATAAAAGCTCAGAGGTGGGAGTGCTGTGATTAGACTCAGTTCACTGCTGTTCTCACATGGGTGTTGGCTTTAACCTCAGGCTGGCTTCCCTCCTAACAGCAAGGTGGCTGAGTCAGCTCCACGCCTCACACCTGCCTGTTCAGAAAGAGAATGTGTCTGCTCCCAACCACGCAGAAATACTCTTCAGTTTGGACCAACCTCAGTCACATGCTCAGCCCTAAAAGAACCACTGTGATAAGGACATGCCATCAAGGCAAGAAGGAGGGGTTTATGCCTGAGTCAAGCAGGAGCCACCAGTGGAACTGGTAGTGATGCAGGTGAACCCCAAAACTGGGGCTCAGTCTGGGAAGGTTCTTGTGTGCGGGAAAGAATCCAAGAGCAAGCCAACAGATTAAAGTGAAAGCAAAGCAAATTTCTTAGCGCAACAGAGTATGGGAAAATGGCAGCTCCATAGACAGAGCAGGGCTATCCCACAGGCAGAGTAGCACTTGTGGATTGCTGGCTAGCTATATTTGTGTGTATGTGTGTGTGTGTGTGTGTGTGTGTGTGTGTGTGTGTGTTTTCTGAGGTGGAGTCTTGCCCAGGCTGCAGTGCAGTGGCAAAATCTTGGCTCACTGCAGCCTCCACCTCCCAGATTCAAGTGATCCTCCTGCCTCAGCCTCCTGAGTACTAAGATTACAGGCGCCCACCACCATGCCGACTAATTTTTGTATTTTTTGTAGAGACGGGATTTCACCATATTGGCCAGGCTGGTCTGGAACTCCTGACCTCAGGTGATCCACCTGCCTTGGCCTCCCAAAGTGCTGGGATTACAGGTGTCAGACATTGTGGCTGGCCTGCTAGCTAGCTATATTATTTATAGCTACTCCTTAAATATACGCTAAATAAGAGGTGGGTTATTCACATATTTTCTTTTTCTTTTTTTTTTTTTTTTCTTTGAGACGGAGTCTCGCTCTGTCGCCCAGGCTGGAGTGCAGTGGCCAGATCTCAGCTCACTGCAAGCTCCGCCTCCCGGGTTCCCGCCATTCTCCTGCCTCAGCCTCCCGGGTAGCTGGGACTACAGGCGCCCGCCACCTCGCCCGGCTAGTTTTTTGTCTTTTTTAGTAGAGACGGGGTTTCACCGTATTAGCCAGGATGGTCTTGATCTCCTGACCTCATGATCCGCCCGTCTCGGCCTCCCAAAGTGCTGGGATTACAGGCTTGAGCCACCGCGCCCGGCCTATTCACATATTTTCTAGAAAAGGGGTGAGGATTCCTGGGACAGAGGGTTCCTCCCCTTCTAAAGCATATAAGGTAACTTCTGGGCATTGCCATAGCATTTGTAAACTGTCATGGCATTGGTGGGGATGTCTTTTAATATGCTAATAAATTATAATTAGCATATAATGAGCAGTGAGGGTGATTAGAGGTCACTTTTGTCACCGTCTTGGTTTTAGCTGGTTTCTTTACCACATCCTGTTCTGACCAGATTGTTTTGATCAGCAGGGTCATGACTGGTGCTTGGGAAAAGCGGGGTCATGACTGGTGCTTGGGAAACAAGTTCCGCTGAGCTCCTGCCTCAGAAGGGAGGGCTGGTGGTGGACGCCAGTCCCACCCCAATCACCTGCCTGCCATATCACGGAGGTGGTGAAATGGATCCTGGGTCAGCAGCTGTGGAAATGGAGAGACATATGCTCCTAAAAGGGCTTTGTGGACAAGAGTGAGGGTCTGCTCAGTAGCCAGACATCTCAGCAGATTCAGAGGCTGCCAGTATTGACCAAGGATCAGATCCCTACCAACCCTGTCCCTGACACCTTGGTACTATTTACCCCGTGGAACTTAGATACAACTATGTAGAAAGAGGGGCACCCAGCGATGACTAAAATTGAGTTTCCACTACCCTCAGCATAATGAGAACTTGGAGAAGAAATTAAAATAGAGAAAACAAAGTTGCATTTCTTACACATCAGTTTGTGGACTTTGACTCATACCTGCTATATCAATTAGGGCTCTGACCTGCAGAGAGAACTTCCAACAAATCCAGGTTCCCATGCTTGAAGGAAACAGTCCTTCCTCACGTGTGTCTTTGGAAATTCTTCCTGTTCTTGATGGGTTAGCTTAAATGACACTTTTTCTGTGAAAAAGAACCAGCCACCCAGAAGTGCTCCTCTCCCTCTGTGTTTGCTCTTTTTCCTCCTGTTGCAGGGCCCCTGTGGAAGGCCGAAGGCTCCACCCCAGTGTGTGCCTCTGGTCTTGAAAGGCATTGTGTTCAGAGAAATATGAGAAATACGAGATTTGAGAGCTTTCTGGACATATCTCCAACCATCTTTTTTTTTTTTTTTTTAATTAAAGGCTTTAAAAAAGTGAGCTAATGATTCTGAAAATCTCTTGTAGTTCATATTGCAGCCTAAGAACCAAAAAGAGAAGTGCTTTCTTTGTGAAACAGCTGAGGGATTCTCTGGGGGAAGGTGGAATGTCACAGCATCTTGACACAAATTTGCCTATGCCTTTGATTGCTTTTTGTTGTTGTTTTGTTTATTTTTTGAGACCAGAGTCTTACTCTGTCACCCAGGCTAGAGTGCAGTGTCACCATCTTAACTCACTGCAACTTCTGCCTCCCAGGTTCAAGCGATTCACGTGCTTTAGCCTCTTGAGTCGCTGGGATTACAGGCGTGCACCACCACACCTGACTAATTTTTGTATTTTAGTAGAGATGGGATTTCACCATGTTGGCCAGGCTGGTCTTGAACTCCTGACCTCAGGTGATCCATCCACCTGAGCCTCCCAAAGGGCTGGGATTACACCGTTGATTGTTTTTGTACTTTCTAGTTCCCTGAACTGAGCTCTGTGAGATACATTTAAATTAAGTCCTAGACAAAAGACAGGGTCCACTCCTCAGGACCCATCCATGAATGTTCACTATCACCATCAGAAGAAAAAAAATCAAGGCTAAATTTTGAGCAGGACTGCAGATGTGAGTAAAAAATTTGTTCAGTTATATGGGTTTTGTAAATCTGCAGACGATCATAGATATAGCAAAATTCCAAGCTGTTAAGTGCTATTTTCCGTGGATTAGGTAAAATTGGATTTGTGTGTGTGTGTGTGTGCATGCAACAAAATCAAAGGTGTAAAATTTGGAAAACAAAGAAAGAGAAAGAAAGAAAGAGAAAGAGGAAAGAAAGAAAGAGAGAGAGAAAGAAAAAGAAAGAAATGAACAGACTCACACAGCACACTTGAGGCAATATTATTAGTATGAGCTGGCATGGAACCATCCACTACACTTATTTTCAAGTACCCTTTTTCATCAAATCTAAGATACCATTGATTGTAAGATGCACCATTATTTTATGTACCACAAGAAAAGAAAAGACACTGCCAACTAAACTACGATATGCCTTCAACTGTAAGGCATATTCCTATTAAGATGTGAGAAGTCACTGTCTTGGAATTGATGAAATCAGTACACAATTCAGAACTATTTGCATGACTCTAATGTGATGACCCCCATCTCCATAAACCTTTAATAAAGTCTGCTAAATATGTAACACTATGTGCAGCTGATTTTTTGTGGAAATTAGGGGGAATAGCTGAATTTCAAGTCTGAATTAGTGTGAATTAAAGAGGAGCATTCTTTGAATATCAAGATGATCCCTGCTGGAGGCAGCAAGCCATAGAACCAAAAGTTTCCCAGAGTCTTGAGAATCTGAAGAAACTTTGAGAACAACACTGAACTCTCCTCAGATGGGGGTTTGAGCCAATCTATTTTTTTTTAATTTATAATTTTTTTAAATTATACTTTAAGTTCTAGGGTTCATGTGCACAACGTGCAGGTTTGTTACATATGTATACATGATGTTGGTGTGCTGCACCCATTAACTCGTCGTTTACATTAGGTATATCTCCTAATGCTATCCCTCCCCCCCGCCACAATAGGCCCCAGTATGTGACGTTCCCCTTCCTGTGTCCAAGTGATCTCATTGTTCAATTCCCACCTATGAGTGAGAACATGCGCCGTTTGGTTTTCTGTTCTTGAGATAGTTTGCTGAGAATGATGGTTTCCAGCTGCATCCATGTCCCTGCAAAGGACATAAACTCATCCTTTTTTCTGGCTGCATAGTATTCCGTGGTGTATATGTGCCACATTTTCTTAATCCAGTCTGCCACTGATGGACATTTGGGTTGATTCCAAGTCTTTGCTATTGTGAATAGTGCCACAATAAACATACGTGTGCATATGTCTTCATAGCAGCATGATTTATAAACCTTTGGGTATATACCCAGTAATGGGATGGCTGGGTCAAATGGTACTTCTAGATCTAGATCCTTGAGGAATCGCCACACTGTTTTCAACAATGGTTGAACTAGTTTACTGTCCCACCAACAGTGTAAAAGTGGTGTGATCTCGGCTCACTCCAACCTCCACCTCCCGGGTTCAAGCAATTCTCCTGCTTCAGCCTCTCAAGTAGCTGGGATTACAGGCATGCACCACCACGCCCAGTTAATTTTTGTATTTTTAGTAAAGACGGGGTTTCACTATGTTGGCCAGGATGGTCTCAATCTCTTCACCTCATGATACGCTCGCCTTGGCCTCCCAAAGTGCTGGGATTACAAGTGTGAGTCACCATGCCCGGCCCACCATATCTAGGTTTAAAACTTTTTTTTTCATCGTTTCAATAAGATCATATCTTTTTATGAAGCTCCTTCATATCTGTTAACCCTAGGCAAACATGAATCTATTTTCCTGTCTCCATAGATTTGCCTTTTCTGGACATTTCATATATGTAGAATCATATAATATATAACCTTTCATGCGTGGCTTTTTTCACTTAGCATAATGTTTTGAAGTTCATTCGTGTTATAGCTCATGTAAGTATTTTACTCTTTTTTTTATTAGGATTTGTCTTCCATTAAGGATCTCCTACATTTTGTTTATCCCTTCACCGGTTGATGGACATTTGGCCTGTTTCCACTTTTTGGCTATTATGAATAATGCAGCAACACTTGTACGTTATTATGAATAACGCACAAGTGTTTGTGTGCACATATGTTTTATTTCTCTGGAGTAGATCCGTAGGAATGGAATTGCTGAGTTGTATAAAAAATTATACTTAACCTTTCAAGCAACTAAAAAATGGTTTTCTGGCCAGGCGCGGTGGCTCACACTTGTAATCCTAGCACTTTGGGAGGCCTAGGCAGGTGGATCACCTGAGGTCAGGAGTTCCAGACCAGCCTGGCCAACATGGCAAAACCCTGACTCTACTAAAAATAAAAAAAAATTAGCCAGGCATGCTGGTAGGTGCCTATAATCCCAGCTGCTCAGGGGGCTGAGGCAGGAGAATCGCTTGAACCTGGGGGGCAGAGGTTTCAGTGAGCTGATATCATGTCAATTCACTACAGCCTAGGCGAAAGGGCGAAACTCCTGTCTCAAAATAAATAAATAAATAAATAATAAAAAATGGTTTTCCAAAATGGTTATATACTAACTCACATTCCCACAGGTAAGGAATGAGAATTCTTGTTTCACTACTTCCCTGCTACCACGTGTTACTGTTTGTCTTTTTGATTATAGCCTTCCTGGCGGATGTGAAATGGTATCTCATTATGTTTTAAATTTGCATTTCCTTAATGACTGACAATATGAAGCATCTTTTCATTTGCCATTTGTATATCTTCTTTGAAAAATGTCTGTTGAGGCCCCGGGTGCGGTGGCTTACGCCTGTAATCCCAGCACTTTGGGAGGCCGAGGCGGGTGGACCATGAGGTCAGGAGATCGAGACCATCCTGGCTAACACGGTGAAACCCCGTCTGGTACAAAAAATTAGCCGGGAGTAGTGGGGGGCGCCTGTAGTCCCAGCTACCTGGGAGGCTGAGGCCGGAGAATGGCGTGAACCCGGGAGGCGGAGCTTGCGGTGAGCCGAGATCGCGCCACGGCACTCCAGCCTGGGCGACAGAGTGAGACTCCGTCTCAAAAAAAAAAAAAAAAAAAAAAAAAAAAAAAGCAGAAAAAAGAAAGTTACAGTTGAAACTGAGAAGTGGGAGTGTGGGTAGGTAGAACAGGCGATCTCTTCAATCACAGTTATTGCACTTTTCAGAATAGAGGTAAGGACATCCTTGGGCAGTAGCTTTCCTGGTTTCCATGTTGACCACTCCCAGCCATCATAGGGAAGGTACATAGCAAATTGATGTGAACGCAATCCCAAAAATAAAAAAGACAAATGTCTATTGAAATCTTTTGCTCATTTAAAAATGGAGTCTTTTTAAAGAGTTCTTTGTATATTCTGGGTACAAGTTTTTTTGCAATGTATGTGATTTGCAAATACTTTCTCCTGTCTGTGGCTTTTCTCTCCCTTCCCTTCCCTTCCCTTCCTTCCCCTCCCCTCCCCTCCCTCTCTTTTCTTTCTTTCTTTCTTTCTTCTCTTTTCTTTCTCCTTCCTTCCTTCCTTTCTCTTTCTTTCTTTCTTTCTTTCCTTCTTTCTTTCTTTCTTTCTTTTTCTTTCTTTCTTTCTTTCTCTTTCTTTCTTTCTTTCTTTCTCTTTCTTTCTTTTTTCTTTCTCTTTTTCTTTTCCCTTTTTCTTTCTTTCTTTCCTTTCCTTCTTTCTTCTTCTTCTTCTTTTTTTTTCTCTGTCGCCCAGGCTGGAGTGCACTGGCACAATCCTGGCTCACTGCAACTTCCGCCTTCCAGGTTCAAGTGATTCTCCTGCCTCAGCCTCCTGAGTAGCTGGGATTACAGGTGCCCACCACCACACCTGGCTAGTTTTTGTGTTTTTAGTTTTTGCCACGTTGGCCAGGCTCATCTCCAACTCCTGATTTCAAATGATCCGCCCCCCTTGGCCTCCCAAAGTGCTGGGATTACAGGCATGAGCCACCTTGCCTGGCTGCTTTTCATTACCTTAATGGTGTCTTTTGAGTGCAAATGTTATTTCTTAAAATACATTTTATTTTCCACTCTGTGCAACATAGCAAGACCCCCTTCTCTACAATTCAAAAAAAATTGGCCAATTATGGTGGCATGTGCCTTTAGTTTCAGCTACTTGGGAGGCTGAGGCAGGAGGATCACTTGAACCCAGGAGTTCAAGGCTGCAGTGAGCTATAATCACACCACTGCACTCCAGCTTGGGTAACAGAGTAAGGTCCTCTCTCTAAAGAAAGAAAAGAATACCTTTTTATTTGGAAATAATCAAGGGTTCACAGGAAATTGCAAGAATGGTAGAGAGATGTCCCACGTATCCTTCACTCAGTTCCTCCTCAACCCCAAAATAATGAATTTTGGTTAAGTCAAATTTGTTAATTATTTTTCTTTTATGGATCATGCTTCTTAGGTCATATCTAAAAAGCCTTTGCTGAACCCAAGGTTTTACCATTTTCTCATATGCTTTATTCTAAATTTTTATAGCTTCAGCTCTTACATTAATGTCTCTGGTTCATTTTGAATGAAGTTTTGTATAAGGTGTAAGGTAAGGGTCTAAGTTAATCTTTTTTTTTGTATGTGGATATCCAATTGTCCCATTATCATTTGTTGAAAAGATACTATTTTCTCTATCTATGACACAGAGTTTTGCTCTGTTGCCCAGGCTGGAGTGCAGTGGCATGATCTTGGCTCACTGCAACCTCCACCTCCCAGGTTTAAGAGATTCTCCTGCCCCAGCCTCCTGAGTAGCTGGGATTACAGGCGCATGCCACTACACCTGGCTAATGTTTGTATTTTTAGTAGAGACGGGGTTTCACCATGTTGGCCTGGCTGGTCTTGAACTCCTGAACTCAAGTGATCCACCTGCCTCAGCCTCCCAAAGTGCTGGGGATTACAGGAGTAAGCCACCGTGCCTGGCCTTATTTTCTCTATCAAACTGACTTAGCACCTTTGTCAAAAATCAATTAACCATAAATATTAGAGTTTATTTCTGGACTCTCAAATCTGTTCCTTTAATCTATATATTTATATCTTGTATTAGTACTAAATGGTCTTGATAACTTTAGCTTTATAGTAAGTTTTAAAATTAGGAAGTAAAAGTTTTCCAACTTTGTTTTTAAAAAATTATTTGCTATTCTGGGTCTTTTCAATTCCATATACACTACACTTTGGGTACAGCTTGTCAACTTCTGCAAAAACCCTGCTGGAATTTTGATGAAGACTAAGTTTAATGCATGCATCAATTTGGGGAGAATTGTTATCTTAACAATATTGAATGAATTTTCCAATGATCATGGAATGTCTCTCCAATTATTTAGATCATCTTTAATTTCCCCCAGAATGCTTTGAAATTTTCAATGTACAAGTTTTATAATTCTTTTGCTAAATTTATTTGTATTTTATTCTTTTTAATACCATTGTGAATGGAATTTTCTTGTTTTCATATTGTTCATTGCTCATATACAGAAATACCATATACCTTTTTTTTTTTGAGATGGGGTCTCACTTTGTTGCCCAGGCTCCAGTGCAGTGGTTATTCACAGGCAAGACCACATTGCACTATAGCCTCAAACTCCTGACCTCAAGTGATCCTCCTACCTCAGCCTCCCAAGTAGCTGAGACAAAAGTTATGGGCCATCTCCACTGAGCCCAGCCTTCAGTGTATTTTTGCATATTGATATTGCAACCTGCAACCTTGCTGAACTTATTAGTTCTAACATGTGTGTATATTCCTGAGGGTTTTCTGCATAAAGAACCATGTTATCTGCAAATAAAGACTTCCTTTCTAATCTGGATGCCTTTTATTTTTACTTCTTGTATGGTTGCCCTGGCTAGTACATCCAGTACGATGTTGAATAGAAGTTGCAAGAGCTGACATGCTTGCATTATTCCTGATCTTAGGGTAAAATAATTCAGTTTTTCATCATTAAGTATGATATTAGCTGTAGGTTTTTCATAGATGCCTTTATCATGTTCTCTTTCAAGTTTGAGAATTTTTATTATGAATTGGATTTTGTCAAATGCTTTTTCTGCATTTATTGAGATGATAGTGTAACCAAGGAATTGTGAAAAAAGATGAGAATATGGTTTTGATACTTTATTAATATAGTATGTTATGTTAATTGATTTTAGGATATTAAACCATCTGTGCATTCCTGGGATATCAGTTGGCCAGAGTATATAATCCCTTTTATATGTTGCTGGATTCAGGATCAAACTGAATTTTAAAAATATACTGACTTTGGAAGAAATTCAGAAATTTGTTAAGTGAAGTGGCCTCCTTATAAAAGTCTTGATGGTTTTAATGATATTCTTAAAAATTAGAAAGTTCAGGCCGGGCGCGGTGGCTCAAGCCTGTAATTCCAGCACTTTGGGAGGCTGAGACGGGCGGATCATGAGGTCAGGAGATCGAGACCATCCTGGCTAACACGGTGAAACCCCGTCTCTACTAAAAAATATAAAAAACTAGCTGGGCGAAGTGGCGGGCGCCTGTAGTCCCAGCTACTCGGGAGGCTGAGGCAGGAGAATGGTGTGAACTCGGGGGGCGGAGCTTGCAGTGAGCTGAGATCCGGCCACTGCACTCCAGCCTTAGCGACAGAGCGAGACTCCATCTCAAAAAAAAAAAAAAAAAAAAAAAGAAAGTTCAAATATCAGTATCTTTTGTCATTAGGACTAATAACCCAAAAGCTTCAAAAATAATTATATTAAGTATAATTAATATGCCAATTAACAATGTAGAATGTTTTCAAACTATGAAGTTTTTAAACATGCAAATATTTTATTGACTTAAATAAGGGAAAGTCTGTTAGCTTTTGTGAAAGTTCATTCATTTCTTAATGATGTTTTTCAAGACCAGTATTTATTTTATTTCACCATTACAATTACAGACTAATAATCTCATAATCTTTCTAAACATAAAAATTCAGTTTACATTACGAAATTTGTATGTATGTATGAATGTATGTATGTATGTATGTATATATTTAGATGGAGTTTTGCTCTTGTTGCCCAGGCTGAGTGCAATGGCACATTCGTGGCTCACCACAACCTCTGCCTCCCGGGTTCAAGTGATTCTCCTGCCTTAGCCTCTCGAGTAGCTGGGATTGTGGGCATGGGTTACCACACCCAGCTAATTTTTTGTATTTTTAGTAGAGACGAAGTTTCACCATGTTGGTCAGGCTGGTCTTGAACTCCTGACCTTTGAGGCTGGGATTACAGGCGTGAGCCACCGTGCCCAGCATGAAATTTTAATAGCTAGTCTTCGTTTTGAACAGTGAACATTATAGATCTATCCCCCAATTCATCCTTTTTTTTCAAAATGAGTTTATAAAGGTCTCTCTCTTTTTCACAAGCTAGAAAGTATCCTTCGTATGATGAAGATTCAAATTGCATCTTATTATCATGTCCTGGGACACTTCTCTGAAAGAATATGATGTCACTTTTCGTATCCTTGATGTTATCAGGAGGATTCATTTCCTATAGAGAAAAAAACATTACCTAATTATTTCAGGACATGAACAATTTGAATATATGAAGTTTGTTTTGAAGTATGTTACTGAACAGAACAAAAGTAGTTTTGCTTCTCAGGAGTTACATAAAAAAATCTCTGAACAGCAATACTGACCTCCTCTCCTTCTTAACTCCGAATCTCCTATTCTCCCTGTCATGGGATGCATATTCAGGTCCAGGACTCTAGCTTTCCTCTGTCCATCAAACAGCTTACTTCTCTCCTCTCCCATTGAGTGGTGTCCACATTTGCTCAAGATGAAGTAGAGTTCCAGCAAAGACCAGAAGCTTTTTGGGCTAATGTCAGTTCCTGTCCTCTATAACCATTCACAACTAAAGACATTGATGACCTCCTCCCACAAATTTAGGCTAGTTCTAGTTTCCTTTTATTTTTGCTTTGAGACAGGGTCTCGCTCTGTTGCCCAGCCTGAAGTGCAGTGGTGAAATCATAGCTCACTGCAGCCTTGAACTCCTGGGCTCAAGCAATCCCCCTGCCTCAGCCTCCTGAGTAGCTGGGACTGTAAGTATGCACCACCACATTTGGCTCATTTTTAAAATTTATTTTTGTAGAGAAGGGGTCGGGGGTATCTCACTTTGTTGCCTAGGCTGGTCTGGAACTCCTGGCCTCAAGTGATCCTCCCACTTTGGCCTCTCAAAGTGCTGGGATTCCAGGTATAAGCCACCATGCCTAGCCTGGCCACTTCTCCTTTCTGAGCCAACTGTGAGAGAGACAGGAAGTGCCAGGAATCTTAACTTACTCTTTCAATGGAGCCTGAAATTAAAACTGATGGTGAATAGACCCAATACTTGTTGTAGGGCTAGGCCCTGGGTTCCTGTATAAACCTGCTGTATTGGCTCAGTTGGCAGTCCTTGACTCTGTCTCCCTGCCAAGTACTCCAGTTCCATGGTAGTCTTGAACTTCTGTCCTGAATATGGTCTACTTGGCTGGGCCCTGCCCTAGAAGGCCAAATGCAGATTCCTGTATGTTTCAGTTACAGAATAGGGTCCTGTGAGAAATGGTTAGATTACTTGAAACTATAATCTTGCAGGTTATCCAACTGGTAGTGCTGCCTGCACTTTTCCTGTTAGTGCAGCATGTCTATTTTGCAGGATGGATCAGAACATGTGGGCACCACCTACGTTTCTTCCATGTTAATCCTGGAACCAGTAGATGTTTTGGATTTAATTTTGGCCTCATGGCAGCACAGATTCCCATGATCCCAAGCACTGATAGAGAAACCTCCAGAATTAAAATAGCATTTCTTCATCCTCCTAAGATGCCTGAAAGACTCTGGGCGGTGGAGGCTGGGGAGTTACCTCCAACTTCTCAATCAGTTGTGGAATCGATAGTCATAATTCTTGACCTTTGTTCTTCACCAACAAGTGTGGGTCCTAAGTTGATGAAAGTATAAACTAGTTTCCCTTTTGGCACCCACTTCTGCAGCTGTCTACAATATACCACAATTTAGGAAGAGACCCTAAGCTGTGGGCATCAATTTGGAACTAATCTGAAATCTAATGCATAAGTGAGAAATAATCCATAGCCAAAACTTCAAAAGCTCTAGTAACATTACAGAGGAAGATGAACCAGTATAGAAAGTTACAGTTGAGCCAGGTGCGATGGCTCACGCCTGTAATCTCAGCACTTTGGGAGACCAAGACGGGCAGATCACGAGGTCAGGAGATCGAGACCATCCTGGCTAACACAGTGAAACCCCGTCTCTACGAAAAATACAAAAAATTAGCTGGGCGTGGTGGTGGGTGCCTGTAGTCCCAGATACTTGGGAGGCTGAGGTGGGAGAATGGCGTGAACCCAGGAGGCAGAGCTTGCAGTGAGCCGAGATCGTGCCACTGCACTCTAGCCTGGTCGACACAGCGAGATTCTGTCTCAAAAAAATAAATAAATAAAATAAAATAAAATAAAATAAAATAAAATAAATAAAAAAGAAAGTTACAGTTGAAACTGAGAAGTGAGAGTGTGGATAGGTAGAACAGGCGATCTCTTTAATCACAGTTATTGCACATTTCAGAATATAGGTAACGACATCCTTGGGCAGTAGCTTTCTTAGTTTTGATGTTGACCACTCCCAGCCATCATAGGGAAGGTACATAGCAAATGGATGTGAAAGCAATCCCAGTGACCTTGGAGAACCCCCAACTTGGAAAGCCCTACCTGGTGAAACTTGAGTGCTCCAAGGGGCAAAGGATTTTTTTTTTTTTTTTTTTTTTTTTTTTTTTTTACTTCAGAAGGGGTTGAATCTGAATCCAGGGAAAGTTGATACTGACCTAAGATCTCCCAAGTGCACTGGAAAGTCTGAGGGAACCCTGGCCAAGCCTGGATATAGATACATATATACATATATATGTATATATATGAAACAGACACTGACAGTAACCTCTCAAAGCAAATCCCTCTTTGTGTTGTCAAGGTTCTTGACCAAAGAACTTTATAGGACTTTATAGCTAGTAATCAACAGTGAAAGGTGAGTACATTAGGGCAGCCAGTTGTATCTTTTTATCTTTTTTTTTTTTTTTTTTTTTTTGAGACGAAGTCTCATTCTGTCACCCAGGCTGGAGTGCAGTGGTGCGATCTCGGCTCACTGCAGCCTACGCCTCCCGAGTTCAAGCGATTCTCCTGCCTCAGGCTCACGAGTAGCTGGGATTACAGGTGCGTGCCACCATGCCTGGCTAATTTTTGTTTTGTTTTGTTCTGTTTTTAGTGGAGACAGGGTATCATCATGTTGGCCAGGCTGGTCTTGAACTCCTGATCTCAAGTGAGACATTCGCCTTGCCCTCCCAAAGTGCTAGGATTATAGGCATGAGCCACTGTGCCTGGCCTGTTGTATCTTATTATCTAGAACCTAGGCCACTTTTATAACCACTGCTAAGATCCTTACTAGTGGCAGGAAAAGAGATTAAAGACAAGGGCTAAAACTGGTCCTAGTCCACCCCTCGCTCTCTCCCTCCCTCCAATATTTACTGAGTTCCTTCCAGAAGCACATTTGCTATGATGCTGATGAAGCTTCAATGTCAGATTCCCTCATTTGCACAGATCCCTTCAAGCCACCCCTCACCCACCCTTTTTAAAAGTTGAATTAAATTATTAAGCTTACGCCTTTGGTAATTTTACATTCTTTTTTTTTTTTTGAGACCGAGTTTCGCTTTTGTTGCCCAGACTGGAGTGCAATGGCACGATCTCGGCTCACCGCAACCTATGCCTCCCAGGTTCAAAAGAGTCTCCCGCCTCAGCCTCCCGAGCAGCTGGAATTACAGGCATGCGCCACCACGCCCAGCTAATTTTGTGTTTTTAGTAGAGATGGGGTTTCTCCATGTTGGTCAGGCTGGTCTTGAACTCCTGAATTCAGGTGATCTGCCCACCTCGGCCTCCCAAAGTGCTGGGATTACAGGCATGAGCCACCGTGCCCAGCCACGTTCTTTTTCTTTAAAAGGACCATCAAAATTGTATAAGCTTCAGGCTCCCCCAAATATGGATTTGCCCAGTTCCTACTAAGTGCCAAGCATTATTTCCATCTTCTTAACCTTGTCACCAGTCTCCCCCAACAAGAATCCACCTGTAGGTTCGGACTTATCCCAGTTTCTGAATCTGCCCCTGCAGCTGAGTTTTCCTCTATCCCACATAGTTTGAGCTTGGCCATCTCCTTCCCTTCTAATTATGTTGCTCAGTAACAGCATGCTTAATCCCTTGCACCCTACCCTTCCATCCCAGGCGTCTTATGCCATTTTGATAACTAAGCTGCCTGCCTATCAGGTCTAGAATGGGGACTCCAAATTGTCACCTGAAGGGGTGGCACTCTGGTTGGAAGGAGATAGCTGAGGGATTTGTCTGGGTGCTGTATCTGTTGCATATGCACTGTTCTCACTTGGATTATATTTTGGAGTGGCTTTTTTCTCCCTCCCAAATTGCCCCTTGGTACCTTCACTAAGGTCATATCCTAACTGTCTTTTAGTGGGGACTGGGTGGGCATGAAAGCAGTTATTTACTGGCAAATCTCCACTCAAAAAGAGTCTTCATGACATGGAATTCTCCTCTGAAGCATTGCCAATTTCTAAGCATCCCTGGCTACTCTTACTGGGAGGAAATTTTTCTAGCTCAGTCTGTAGCTATAATTAATTGTGGTTTATCTAACAATAATGGAGGAAATAGAGAAAAATAATAGAGAATAATAGAGAAAAAGTAGAGGCCAGAAATACTTTATACCTGGCTTTCAGATTATTATAGCATTGCTTTTACAGCTGATCTCATAAATTTTATTCAATTAGATTAACATTAAAAATAACATACATCAACTGGAAGCTGAAGCTTGTGTTTGAGACTCAGACTAAGGATCAGGAACAAAACAACTACAGATTAAAATAGTATTATGATTTCCAAAGGAGGAGAAATATAGAAGGATAATTAGCTTCATTCTTCATAGCAGAACTTATTCTGGAAAGTCACATGTTATTCTTAAATGTATAACTCACATATGTGTTCTATATTATTATTTGTATAAAGACTGATTATTCAGGAGATGCAGGTCATAAAACAAGTATTGTATCTCCTCCTCCCTGTGACAGGCTCAGAAAAACCATCGTTATCACGGTAGGTAAAGAGTTTGGGGCCGGGCGCGGTGGCTCAAGCCTGTAATCCCAGCACTTTGGGAGGCCGAGACGGGCGGATCACGAGGTCAGGAGATCGAGACCATCCTGGCTAACACAGTGAAACCCCGTCTCTACTAAAAAATACAAAAAACTAGCCGGGTGAGGTGGTGGGCGCCTGTAGTCCCAGCTACTCGGGAGGCTGAGGCAGGAGAATGGCGTAAACCCGGGAGGCGGAGCTTGCAGTGAGCTGAGATCCGGCCACTGCACTCCAGCCTGGGCGACAGAGTGAGACTCCGTCTCAAAAAAAAAAAAAAAATAAATAAATAAAAATAAAAATAAAAAAAAGAGTTTGATACTTTTTAGTAAGTATTCATTTTAATGGTTCTCTGCTTCTTGTTATTTCTGTTTTAGGCAAAAGGTTGGTCTGAGGATATTTGAGTTTTCTAATTATATTATTTATATTAACATTAGAAATAATGTTATATTTCTAATTATATTAATTATATTAACATGATTGAAAACAAAGGAAGGCTCAGTCTTACCTTAAAGGAAATAATTCTGTTCTCACAGGAGAGAGTTGAAATTTTCTCACATTTCACAGAGATGGCTACAGCCATACCTCTAGGCTGGCTATCTTTATACATATTTATAATAAATATGGTCCGGGGTGCATTATCTGAAATAAATACGATAAATGAGAACTCTAGTTAGAAGAATTTTTGCACAGGAACATTTGTGGAAATTTAACCAAAGGATAGTCCTTAATACACCTGTTTCCACTTTGAGACTTGGCCAGTCTGCAGGAGACTATGTACAGCTGGTCAGACATTTTTTAAAACACAGTTCAGGCCTGGCACAGTGGCTCGTACCTGTAATCCCAGCATTGAAAAGTTAAAAACAACCTTTTAGAATCCCTATCATTAAAATACTCAAAAGAGTTGCAGCATGTGCGTTGTAACACATATTAAACTGTGGGGTTGTCTGTTTGTTTGGGAGGCCGAGGCAGGCAGATCACTTGAGGTCAGGGGTTTGAGACCAGCCTGGCCAACATGGTGAAACCCCAACTCTACTAAAAATACAAAAATTAGCTGGGTGTACGTGGTGCATGCCTGTAGTCCCAGCTACTGAGGCTGGGAGGCTGAGGCATGAGAATTGATTGAACCTGGAAGCGCAGGTTGTAGTGAGCCGAGATCACACCACTGCAGTGTACTTAAGCCTGGGTGACAGAGTGAAACTGTGTCTCAAACAAACAAACAAACAAGCCCACAGTTTAATGTGTGTTACAACATACGTGCTGCAACTTTTTTGAGTATTTTAAAGATATGAATTCTAAAAGATTGTTTTTAACTTGTAAATGCTAAATAAAATATTTAAAATATATGTTAAGGTAAGTATTCAGTATTTTTAAAGAACGCACATTCACTGCTTCAACTTAGCCTAACTTTGGTATTTGGAATTCATATTTTGGAAGGCACAGTAGACTTGATCATTTTCTTTTTTTTTTTAAGTTTTTTAAATTTTATTTTATTTTTTATTTTACAGACAAGGTCTCTATATCACCCAGGCAAGAGCGCAGTGGCTATTCACAGGCACGATCATCGTGTACGACAGTCTCAAAGTCCTGGCCTCAAGCAATCCTCCTGCATGAGCCTCCCAGGTAGCTAGGATTACAGATAGATGCCACTACACCTGGCAACTTAATCCTTTTCTATTGTACTCTAAATTTCTGGGGGAAGACAGACTCATTTGAAATGCATGTGTATTTATCTTTAATATTTTTAAAACTATCAGCATTTTCAGCTGTAACAAGCAGGGATTAAGCATCCAACTATAGAGGTTTTAAACAGTGAATACAATCACAATAAAGGGATTGGTGATTCAAAGGCAGGCTCAGAGAGGCATGACCCCTAGCAATGTCTTATTGTATCCATTTTTTTACCCCAACTAAAAAACATGGATGCCTCATAAAGTTTCTTGTAAGTGAAATTATTGTTACTCCTGTGACTTTTCATCTAAGGATTGGGACTAGCACGGAAAAATGTAAACAGTAAAACAGAATGGGAAGAAGTAGCTAGTCATTTCTACCTTTGCAAATTAAAAAAAAATACCTCTACAGTCAGAATCAGTCATATCTTCAAATAGGGGCCGATTTCCTTGGTCAATGAAGAGAACTTGGTCATTCAAATTTCTTATGATTGATAATTTAGATTCAAGCTTGCCAAAGTAATCTGATTCCAGGTTTTCTACAACAAACATGAAATCTCATTAAAAAACACAAACTTTCTTTGTTAATTGACAAATAAGTATGCTACATATTTTAGTTTTCTAAAACTATTAATGACAATCTTCTGTTCCAGAAGTAGCTACAATAAAGTTGCCTATTGCTTTTTAACCTACTCTCAAAGGCACACTCAATTTCTTGTTACCATTCAGAACTACTCTGCCACTGAAGTGTTAACTTCAAATATCCTACTTTCTGACCAGTCTCTTACCCTTTTAGTTTTCTTACACTTTTACTCCAACTCTATGTGTTCTTAAGTTTCACAACATCTTCCAGTCTTCTGACTCTTGTATTTCCTCTCTAACCTCTTCCTGTCTTCCCTTTCTTCCCTGTGCAGCTGGACCTCAGAGTTCATTTTGTCTACCATTTTGCCAGGATATTAAATCCCTAATTTATTTGTCTTCCTGCTACAAAACTCCAAACTTGGCTGCTGAGTGCTGCTGGCGAACAATGGCACAAGTGTTTGAATCGGTGCTGTTACAAGCATATCAATTGTCAATACTTCCTTTGTTTTCCAGTTCAGCACTCTCTTCCATAGTTGATAGCCGCAATTTCAAATTTTGTTTACTCTCTTCAGGACCTCTACACCATCATCTCTGTTTTCATTTTCAGCAAATGATTTCCTGCTACTCCACGTACAAATTTAACTCTGGCAGTACGTTATTTCCTCTCTCTCTTGTCCCAAGGGGAAATGCAAAGGTGCCATTGCTGGTATCTAAGGTTGATCCCATTTGTGCTCGGCATGTACCCTCTACTGAAGCTTTGATTTGCCAATCATCCTTTCTCTTCTATTAACCCAGCAATTCTACCTCCTGGGTTTTATCCTAAAGAAAAAGTCACACAAATGTGTGAACATTTTTGTACAGGAATGCTTATGGGAACATTGTTAATAACAATAAATTAGAAACAAACATTCACCAATTAGGAATTGATTAAATAAAAAGGGCAAAGATATGCCCTTATTGTGAAATATCATGAACTTAATATAACTGCAATTACTCGTTGCCATGGAGAGATGTCCATATATATCACTAACTAGAAAAAGCAGCTTAGCTATAGTACAATCCCTTTTAATAAAAATATAAGCATTTCTTCTATATATATATATAGAAAGAAGTGTAGAAATATTGAAATATTGCATCAAAATGGTAGCTATAATTATTTCTGGGTGGTTTTTATATTTTTATCTTTCATGTTATTATCTTTTTTCTTTTTTTTTTTGAGGCGGAGTCTCGCTCTGTCGCCCAGGCTGGAGTGCAGTGGCCGGATCTCAGCTCACTGCAAACTCCGCCTCCCGGGTTTACGCCATTCTCCTGCCTCAGCCTCCCGAGTAGCTGGGACTACAGGCGCCCTCCACCACGCCCAGCTAGTTTTTTTGTATTTTTTTTAAATAGAGACGGGGTTTCACCGTGTTAGCCAGGATGGTCTCGATCTCCTGACCTCGTGATCCGCCCGTCTCGGCCTCCCAAAGTGCTGGGATTACAGGCTTGAGCCACCGCGCCCGGCCTATTATCTTTTTTCATTGCCTGAATTAGTTACAAAATGAACACATTATTTTCATAATCAAAAAAGCACAAAGCTCTTTATTTTGAGATTTAAAACTGCTCGATCAACCCAATCTCACTTTGCAGCTAGTCTTGTTTCTCTCCTCCTTTTAACAGCCAAGCTTTTAGCAAGAATTGTCTGTATCCTTTCTTCACTTTCCATTCACTGTTTCACTCATTGCAATCTGCCTCTGCCTCCATTTCGCCATCAAGCTGCTTTCACTGAGATCACCAAACTCCTTGTTGCTGAATCTAAAAGCTGTGTTCTGGCCCTTGATTCTCAAGGCTGCAAAATTCAACACAACTCCTATCCCCTCAATCTTAAAATGCTCTCCTGGGAGTCAGTGGAATTCTCTTGGTTTTTCTTCTTCCTTTTTGGTTAGTCTGCTCTCTGTTCTTTATTAGCTTCTCTTTCTACTGCATCCTTTAAATGTAGGTATTCCTCTCAGTTTAGTACTTGGCTTTTACTCTCTCACTCTACACATTTCCTCTGATTTGTCTTTTTATTTCTATAGATTCAGATGCCATTTCTATGCATAAGCCTTCAATATCTCTATCTCCAGCCCAAATCTTTGTCCTGAGCTCAGAACCACATGTAGAAGAGTTTATTGGACATCTCCACTAGGATGTTCCACAGATATCTCAGATCCAAAACTAAATGTGTCATCCATCCTCCTCTTTGTATACACCAAAACCTGCTCTTCCTCCTGTGTTTCCTATTTCATTGAATGGTACAAATTGCCCAAGTGAAAAATGTAGGCATCATCTTTTCTACTTTCTTCTCCTTTCCAAATCTAACCTTAAATCATGTCCTACTGATTCTCTCAAGTGTTTCTAAAATCCATTCACAGCTCCTCATCAGCACTCCATTATGTCTACCTTAATTTATGACACCATCATTTCTTGTAAGAACTAAAATAGCCTCTCAACCTTTAATTTTGTCCTCCTCACCCCACACCATTAATTCTTTATACCAAAGCCAGAATGATATTTTAAAAAATATATTATTTCTGAATTTTAAAGAGTCATATGGCTACCTGGAATAAAGATTATATTTTCCAGATTTCCTTGCACTTGGTGTGGTCATGTGATTAGATTCTAGTCAATGGAATATGAGGGGAATTGATGTATATAACTTCCAATTAGAGTCTTTGAAAGGAATGAGCCTGACTTCTCTTATCTTGACCCTTTCTTGATAACTGGGATATGAACCCAGGAAGTATGATGATTTTCAACTATGTGTATGAGATAAACAACTGGGGGATGATGGGTAACAAGACTGAAGAAAGTTGGGGTCCCAATATCATCAGGTTGCTTCCAGCCATACTACTTTGGAGCTGCCTACTTAGACTTTGAGAAAAAATTATCTGTCTTATTCAGCTACTGTGTCTTTGGATGTCTTTGTTACAACAAACTAATCTTTACCCTAGCTAATACATATTGTGCTTAATTAACCCTAGTATCTCCAAGATAAAGTCCAAATTTCATATCTTGGAGCAAGAGAATGTCTTGCTTTACACCCTGTTTATCACTCTAGCTTCTCTCATTATTCTCCTACTCCTACTCTACTTCCATGCTGAATTACCATGAATTCATCATAAATGCCATGGTTTCTTTCAGATCTTGGCCTTTGAATGTGGTCTTCTTGCCCCACCCATTCCTATCTCCTCTACTTCCAGAATTTTCTGCCCTCCCGTCGCCATCAATCCAGGAGCATCGCAGGCTTCTTCCCAAAGCATTTCTGAGATGAGGTGTTATTGATTTTGGACAATTCTAATGCTTCAATCCCCTTTTCCTATGCAATGCCTCCCCACCGGCAACAGAATCCATGACTCCCTGCTAATCTTAGGACCTATGAAACAGGCAAAGTCTATTTTGTACATTCTAAGAGCTGGAGAATGTTTTAAGGCGTAGAGAAGCATCTTTTGCTAGAGGTTCTTCTTTGTATCTCTTATGACCATCTTCATTCCAAAGCTGTGCTACTGAGTCCACATTCCTTTGAGGGTAGATGGCCTTTCCAAATAGATGGCTATCACGTGAACCATTTTTTTCCTCAGCTGACAATGTTGATATAGATGTGTCTCAAGCAGATACTTAGTTTGCAAAGAAAAATAAATTCATTTATACTTTACCATCATCTTCAGCTAAGAGGGGGAAAAAAAGAGAAACAGAATATGTAAAATTTTGTATTTCGACTCAGAATTTCATCTCATTCTAGTTTTTACTTTTGTTACTCCTCTTTCTCAAACTCTTATTTTTATAGTAACGGTCTGTCTTGGCTTTCATCAGAATATTATATAATCATCCAAAAGGCCCATAAAATGAAGCTTATTAGACTTAGTGTGTTCTCAGGTAATTTAGACATAAAACTTAAACCCAGGGTTTAAAAATTTCAATATGTAACTAAAAATAAATTTTATAAAATGAGAGATTTTACTTTTGAATTTATTGCTTAAATGGAAAGTCATCTAAGAAAAGTCACCTAAGAATTTTTTCTGAAGGTTTTTTTTTTTTTTTGACAGGGTCTACTGTCATGCAGGCTGGAGTGTAGGGGTGGGATCATAGCTCAGTGCAGGCTCGAATTCCTAGGCTCAAGTGATTTTCCTGCTTCAGCCTCTGAAGAAGGTAGGCGGTGTCCACAGGTAATTTTTTCCAATTTTTTGTAGAGATGGGGTCTCACTTTGTTGTCCAAGCTTTTAAATGAAGGTTTCAAATGAAGGCAAACTTTCAAATGAAGCCGTATTGTTCACAGAAGATTAATCATAAGAAGCAATTTTTAGGCCATGTGTGGTGGTTCATGCCTATAATCCCAGCACTTTGGGATGCCGAGGCAGGAGGATCATCTGAGGTCAGGAGTTCAAGACCAGCCTGGCCAACATGGCAAAATGCTGTCTCTATTAACAATGCAAAAAATTAGCCAGGTGTGGTGGGATGCACCTGTAGTCCCAGCTACTCAGAAGGCTGAGGCAAGAGAATCGCTTGAACTCAGGAGGTGGAGGTTGCAGTGAGCAGAGATGAGGCTACTGCACTCCAGCCTGGGCAACAGAAAAAAAAAATGAATCAATTTTTACTTGTCAAACATATTTACATAAAATGGTGTAACTCATAGAACTCTAAATTTAGAGAATCTCTTACATAATTTGCCAATTTGCTTTGGGAAATTGTATTTCCTGCATGCACCCAGTTTTGTACTGGGATTTTCCCATGAAAACTGGGATTTTCATGATGTGCACTTACTGCCACCTGGAGAGTGAGCTACTGCTAATTAAAGTGCCAGGACATGTGGTGTGACAAAGTGCTGAGACCTTGGACATGTTATGGTTAATTTCTAGAGGTCCACTATTTTTTTTAAGAGCCATTAATATTACAATAAAATTTGGTGACAAAAAGAATCACTTAACAGTTCACCTCACAACATCTTTTCTAGTTAAATAGATTTATCTGAACTTGGTATTTGTTCTATGGCATTAGCCTTACCTATAAAGTAAAGCGTACTGTCAATAAATTTCATTGCCACAAAATTGATGCAATTGTCTTCTGCTGGTTCAGCAGCCATCTTTATTCCTAATGAAAGCAAAGAGCATCTGTTAAGAGACAATGATTGTACATTTTACTACTACTTTATACTACCTTCAAGTTCAGTGGTCAGTTAATCACCTAGTATACTGATGAACAATCTTGACATTTAATAAATGCCAGAAGTTTCAGCTTATGAATACCTATGTTTAAATGTTCTCTTACAAATCATCAGATATTTGGAACACAGAAAGCATTTTCTCATTAAACAATATTATATAGGGTAGATAAATGGCCCACTACTGAACTGAATCATTATTCTAGTATTCCTTGAGAAATATAAATATATTATTCAATATAAATATAGCTTCATCTGAGGATGCCAGAAACACATCTAATCCTGCCCTTTAGGAAGGACTGGCTTCATCCTTCTCTTACAACAGTGGGTTCCTGCGGGTGAGAGGCTGAAGGTTTGTGACTTCATCGTCAAAGTGCTAAAGGTGAAACAATGATTAAAAAAGTGCTTCCATCTGAGGGTACAGGCAGGGTGGGAGAAGGCTGCAGGGCTCTGGCATTTGATGGCCCTGTCTCCCTGAGCAGCAGTGGTTTTTGATCTGGAGTCTAGATTATACTATGTTTTTTAACACAAGTAATACATAAACACAATCTTGCTGTAAAATCAAGAGATACAGGATTTGAAAAAATTTTAAATCCTATTTGTTCTTCCTTTCTGCCCCTCTTTCAATATGGCGTGCAGGTTTCCAGAATTTTGTTATGGAATAGGAGTTCTCAGCGTGAGAAATCTGTGAACTTGGATGGGGAAAAAATACACATGTATTTTCACCAACTTCTGAAATTTAGCATTCCTTCCATGATTAGTTGCAGGAAACAAACCACAGTATTATTAGTAGTACGTGTGACTCTGTCATTAATAGAAATACCTATTTTCTATTGTGCTACAATTATTGCAGAGATCTTGAAAATGGTTTAAACTCATTACTACTTTGAAATTACAAAAGTTTAGTTCTCATAGTAGATCTTATTATTTAATATGTTGGTAAAAAGGCACATATATGCTGCATCGAAATTTGTTTAAATTAAATGGTATGCAGGAGAGTATTCATAAATCTGTGCTCAAAATTTTTCTAGCATAATATGAGGCCCAGCACGTATGGTAGAGTAAGCAGGAATTTAAAACTCAGTTTAAAAAAAATTAATCTGAGTTAAGCTAATCCCAAAATACTTGTTAGTTGGTGTTATATAACAGTTTTGTCTAGATTTAGTTCCTTATACACATCCAAATGTGGATGGTTATTAAATTTATTTTATTTAATAAGTTTAAATAAAATAAAATCTTATTAAACATTAATATTTAAATTTACAATTTATTTTTTCATTTCTGCATTGTTTTTTATTAAATGAGTTTCATATCCAGTTTAAAAGGCAAATGTAAACATGCTTTCTTAAAGATGTATCATAAGCTGTTTTCTTTCAGTGAACTGAAGTGTTTGACAGAGAAGTAAATGTTAAAACCATGTTATCAGAGATGTTACTTTCAGCTTTGTACTTATTATGACAAGTTTACATATCAAGTTTTTTTGTATTTTTATTTTACTTGTATAAATTTATGGGGTACAAGTATAATTTTGTTTCATGGACATATAGAATAGTGGTGAAGTTAGGGCTTTTACTGTATCAATCACTGGAATAACATACTTTGTATACAATAAGTAATTTCTCATCCACCTCCCTCTCACTTCCCCCACCTTCTGAGTCTCTACTGTTTATCATTCTATACTCTGTCTATGGATCCACACTACTTAGCTCCCACTCTTAAGTGAGAACATGAGGTATTTGCCTTTCTGTGTCTGAGTTATTTCACTTAAGATAATGGCCTCCAGTTCCATCCATGTTGCTGAAAAAGAGATGATTTCATTCTTTCTTATGGCTGAATAATATTCCATTGCATATATGCATACACACACACCATATTTTCTTTATCCAACCATCAGCTGATGAACACTTAGGTTGATTCTATATCTTTGCTATTGTGAATAGTGCTGTAAATAAACATACAAATGCAGGTATCTTTTTGATATAATGATTCCCTCTGGGTAGATATGCAGTAGTGGGATTGCTGGATCAAAGGGTAGTTCTATTTTCAGTTATTTGAGAAATCTCCATACTATTTTCTAGAGAGGTTTTAAAAATTTACATCCCGCCAAGAGTGCATAAGTGGTCCTTTTCTCTGCATCCTCAACAACATGTTATTTTTTGTAATAACAGCCATTCTGATTGGTGTAAGATAGTATCTCATTGTGGTTTCAATTTGCATTTCTATGATGATTAGTGATGACAAGCATTTTTTCACATGCTTGTTGGCCACTTGTATGACAGGATTATTTGGTTTTTTGCTGTTGAGCTGTTTGAGTTCCTTGTAAATTTGAGCTATCAGTCCCCTGTCAGATGTATAGTTTGCAAGTATTTTCTCCCATTCTGCAGGTTGTCTATTTACTCTGTTGATTATTTCTTTTGCTGTATAAAGGCTCTCTAGTTTAATTAAGTCCCATATGTCTATTTTTGTTTTTATTGCCTGTGCTTTTCAGGGCCTGGCCATGAATTCTTCATCTAGACCAATGTCCAGAAGAGTTTTCCCTAGGTTTTTTTTTTTTTTCTATTTTATAGTTTCAGGTCTTACATTTAAGTCTTTAATCCATCTTGAGTTGATTTTTGTACATGGCGAGAGACATGGGTCCAGTTTCATTCCTTCTGCACCTAGCTATCCAATTTTTCCAGCACCATTTATTGAAACTGGTGTCCTTTTCCCATTGTATGTTCCTGTCAGCTTTACCAAAAATCAGTTGGCTGTTAAGTATGTGGCTTTATTTCTGGGTTCTCTATTCTGTTCCACTGACATAAGTGTCTGTTTTTATACCAGTACCAGGCTGTTTTGGTTACTATAGCCTTACAGCGTAACTTGAAGGAGGTAAAAAATTTTTGATAACTCTGTTCTAATATAATAGGTTTTCTTTATACAGCTAAGCATTTAATTTTATGTCTGTAAAAACACTGTTCTAAGAAGGAGTCCACAGTCTTCATATTTCCCATGAAAGTCCATGCCACAAAAATGATTAGGAAGTCCCTACACTAGAATTCAGCAGTGCCTTGGGTTTCTGAAGGCAGTTATGGTTGGGGCTCTAAGGAAGGTAAGTGAGTCACAATTGTCAATGGCACATAGAGGAGTAGCCATAAAACTGTGCTCATAGGTAGAGAACTGACTCAAATTCTTTCTAAGATAATCTAAAAGCAAGCATATATGGTAGAATAAACAGGAAATTAAAACTCAGTTGAAAAAACTTAATGCAAATTAAGCTGACCCCAAATACTTGTGAGCTGGTGGCTATTTAACAGGTTTATTTTCTTTTTTAATAGAGATGGGATCTCATTATGTTGCCCAGGCTGGTCTTTAACTCCTGGACTCAAGCGATCCTCTCTCCTTGACCCCCCAAAGTGCTTGAGATTACAGGCATGTGTCACTGTACCCAGGCCTTATTTAACAGTTTTATCTAGATTTAGTTCCTTATGCTCATCTAAATGTGAATGGTTATTAAATTTATCTTATTTAAGTAACTTTTTTTTTGTTTTTTTGAGATGGAGTCTTACTCTGTCACCCAGGTTGGAGTGCAGTGGCGCGATCTCAGCTCACTGCAACATCCACCCCACTCCTCTCACCTGGGTTCGAGCAATTCTCTCATCTAAGCCTCCCAAGTAGCTGGGACTACAGATGCGTGCTACCACACCCAAGTAAGTTTTAGCACGTTTGGTAGAGATGGGGTTTCACCATGTTGCCCAGGCTGGTCTCGAACTCCTGAGTTCACGTGATTTGCCTGACGTGGCCTCCCAAAGTTCTAGGATTATAGGTGTGAGCCACCATGCCTGGCCAAACGATTTAAATAAAATAAAAACTGATGTACGAATAAATTTAAATAAACGTTTAATAATTATAAAATTTAAATGTTTATCAAACATTTAAATATAAATATTAAATATTATAAAATATTTATAATATTTAAATTTGTAATTTAGAATTATCACCTAGTTTTTTAAAGGAGGGGATAAGGAAGATTCTTAGAGAAAAATAATATAGCAAAGGATGAAAAGATCGCTGAGATAAGTCGAAACATTTTTTACCAAAACCCAAACCAACTTTAATATTAAAAATCAGAACAATAATGACTAGGCTTTGAGCTCCATGAGGGCATTTTCTTTATTTACCTTTATGGCTTCATTGCTGAACACAGCCCTGTTATCAGCATCAGGAGGTGTTTGTTAATGACTGAATTAACTGAGAAGGCAGACATTTGTTAACCTGAGACTCTATGTTTTGATTAGTTATCAGCTGGTGAAATAATGACTAGCATGATCTTCTCTACAAACTTTAATATTATGTAATACACACATATTTATTAAAGTAATTCACCTGAAATGTACCAAGTAGTATCGGCAGAAATTGGATTAAATTACTGGTGTTTACTATTTTCAGTACATAGTCAGTGAGTGAGTGGATTTAGAGAAGGACAATATTTGAGCTGATTCACCAGTTAAGGCTTGAGCATCAACTATGCATCAGGAATGTGGCCAGTAGCTGACCAAACCACACATGAATGAGGGTAGTTAGCTCCTACCCTCCAGTGACTCAGAGTCTAGTGGGAGAGAAGAATCTATAAAGAGTTACAAAATAATATAATGAATGCTGTAAGAGCTGAACTTACAAGATTCTTTCTGTTTGACAGTGCTGGAGAAGGTTACCACAGAAGTGATGACTGTGCTGCCTTGAAAGAGAAGCAGGCATTTTCAAGGCCAGGGGAAGAGCTTCCACCAAGAAGAAGCAATGTGAACAAAGGCTAGGCAGCAGGGAGACTGAGAGAACATGGGTTGTTTGAGGCCTCAACATTTTTACCATAAATAAGGCAAATGCAGTCACATTTTACAGAAAGAACGCATTTCTAAAGATCTCACATAGTTCAAGATTAACTTTTCTGTTCTTTTTCTTTTTTTTTTTTTTGAGACATTTTCACTCTTGTTGCCCAGGCTGGAGTGCAATAGTGTAATCTCAGCTCACTGCAACCTCCGCCTCCCGGGTTCAAGTGATTCTCCTGCCTTAGCCTCCTGAGTAGCTGGGATTACAGTCATGCGCCACCACAACCAACTAATTTTGTATTTTTAGTAGAGACGGGGTTTCTCCATGGCTGGTCTTGAACTCCTGACCTCAGGTGATCTGCCTGCTTCGGCCTCCCAAAGTGCTGGGATTACAGGGGTGAGTCACCGCGCCCAGACTAATTTTGTATTTTTTCAGTAATAAGGGGGGTGTTTCTCTATATTGGTCAGGCTGGTCTCAAACTCCTGACCTCAGGCGATCTCCCCGCCTTGGCCTCCCAAGTGTTGGGATTACAGGCATGAGCCACTGTGCCCGGCCAAAGTTAACTTTTCTTTGGGAAAAACGTAAAGGTATGAGAGGAGGTATTCTTAGAGTACATAAATCTACAAGAACCAAAGCATATTCTTTCTTTTTTTTTTCAACTTTCTCAGCATTATTACTAGTGTTTTGTAGCCCGCTGTCTCCACACAGCCTGTCATGGTGGTACTTTGGCCTTTTAAATATTGTTTTCTTGCATGTAACCTTTGTTTCAACATATTTATTTGGAGTTTTTTTGTTTTTTGTTTTTTTCACAACAGTAACAATACATCCCTTAGCACTTGGATAACATTATCATATATAAAATTATTTAAAATTATGTGAAAAAATAGCACAATAATAACCTGTATGTCTGAAGAACTTCTGAGTTATTTAAAGTCTAATTTACATAATACTGACATGGAAGCAGATAATTCTACCAGGTATAAGAGACACTTGCATGTGGCAATAGTGTTAACAGTTTATAACTCATTTGACCTACCAGCTTGGAAATTATGTCATTCTAGATAAACTGTTTGGAAGAGTTAACATTATTTCCATTTTGCCCACATAAACTATAATTTTTATATTTTTGTCTAATTCAATTCACATAAAATGCAACTTGCAGTATAGTTTGATGAAAGCTTGGAAAGAAGGGTCAGACTACAAAGGCCTTGTGTTGTAAGCAGGCTAAAGAGTTTGAACTGATTTTTCTTGAAAAAAAAAATGCTGACTTAAATAGGAGAAAGATATGGTCAAATTTGTGTTCTAAAAAGCTCACTCTAGAAGCAACATAAAGAATGGATCTGGGTGGGCCGTGAGCAGTGGCTCATGCCTGTAATCCCAGCACTTTGGGAGGCTGAGGTGGGTGGATTGCTTAAGGTCAGGAGTTTGAGACTAGCCTGACAAACATGGTGAAACCCTGTCTCTACTAAAAATACAAAATTAGCAGGGTGTGGTGGCACAATACGTGTAGTCCCAGCTACTCGGGAGGGTGAATTGATGGAACCCAGGAGGGTGCGGTTGCAGTGAGCTGAGATCACACCATTGCACTTCAACCTGGGCAGCAAGAGCGAAACTCTGTGTCAACACCACCACCACCACCACCACCACCAAGAACAAAATAATGGATCTGATTGAACAAGACTGGACAGAGCTCAGACAACAACTACAGAAGCAATGTTAACAATTAAGAGTTGATGAGGCTACAAACTAAGGTAGTGAATTCAAGAGATACTAAACAGCAGGATTTTTCAGCTGATGTGTTGTGGATCAAATGGAAGAAGAAGGAACTGAGGATGACTTCGTAGTTTCTGGCTTGGGCAATTTGTTGAGTGGTTACCTCATTCATTAAGAAAAAAAGAATGAAAATACAGCTCAAGTGGAAAATAATTAGTTCAGTTTTGTAAATCTGAGATGTGTCACGGAAGTCAAAAGAGAAAGGGTTTCAGGAGGAGCTGCTGGAAATCAGAAACTGTAGAGCTTCTAATTTACATATAAGCTTAAACTTGTTCATTGAATTTGGCAATTAGGAAGTTTTGGGTAACTGTAGAACAGTTTGGGTAAAGTGGAGGCAGCAGATGGTAGATGGACAAATATCTAGGACAGAATGGGAGGGGGAGAAGTAAGGACAGTGACTACAAACTATTCTTTTAGGAAGTCTGGCTACCAAGTAAAGAGTTAGGGTAGTAGTTACTGGTGGCAGGGAAAGTTATATACAATGCACAAATTTTAATTTGGCTCCAGATACATAGTTCCAACGGTAAGAGATAAATTACTTTTCAAAACATGTCCTAGTTACCTGCCCAAAACTGAAACCTGGGAGTCATTCTTAACTCCTTTGTCTAATCTTTCCCTTGTCTGATAAATACTGTAGATTCTAACTCAGAAATGTCTCCAGAATTTAGTATCTCCTCTCCGTCTCCAACAGCACTGTCTTAAATCAAGCCCTCATCACCCCTGGCATCTTCTATATGAATACTCTTGTACTTGGTTGTCTTGCTTCCAGACTCTCCTCCATTGTTGCCAGAGTTATTCTCTCTGCCAGGCCAGAACTTCCCCTTCCCCTGCTTTTTTTTTTTTTTCCTGCCTGCAAACCCTGCCTCATCTCTCATCCCATAACTTCCAGCTTTAATAGTTCCTCTAGGAAAACTTCTCTGCTCTTTCATTCCTAGCTAATTATTATCTCCTCAGAGTCCCACCTCACTCAAACCTGTTCATGCTTCTTAAATAGCTCTTACTACCCTGAATGGAGATTACTTTGAATAAAAATAGGTCTGTTCAGCTTCCATCTGAGTTTTAAGACAATGAGTTCTTTTTCTCCCCCTGAATCTTCAACACCTGGAAAGAGCTTACCACACAGTAAGAACTCAATAAATGTTCTATGAATAAAAGTTTGCTATGATAAACCTTGTTGCCATGACAATGGTGTAGAAAGGGATGTGTAGAATATATATATCTTTTCTATCTTAAACTTTCCCTCCACCTGAAAACCAATGAGAAGGAGGAAGAACAGGAGGGAAGCCTGAAAACAGATTTTTAAAAATAGAATACTTTTTCTAATGTCTTCTCCATTTTTCCCTAGTAGTTTCCTTTTTATTTCATGTGTTGATTTTGAATTCTTCATTCTTATTTTCTTACAATTCTTCCTGTTAGTTCTCAATACAGCTATGACCGATTACAAGTGGTGTGTTCTCAACCCCATTCTTCCTCTCCTCAATTTTCCTCTTCCTTTCTCATCCATGTTTCTTTGCTTTAACTCTAATCCATGAAAATTATAGTATCCATTGGATAAAAATGCTTTGACTATTTCATCTAAAGTTCTCAGACTATTGACTTTTTTTTTTTTTTTTTTTTTTTTTTTTTAAGAGTTATAAACCACCTCAGAAAGATCCTCCCAGGAGTAAGCAGTGAAAATTTGTTCTTTAAAACACAAAAAAATTTTTAGTTATGCAATACTTTGACAACTAGCCAGAGGCTAGTGAATGGTAGAATTTCATGATGGAAATGAGGACACATGAGTTCCAGTTTTGTCTGGGGCAAGTCACTTAATTTTAAGGGTCTCAGTTTTCTCATTTGGACAAGGAAGTTGGATAGTCAATCTTTAAGGTCTGTTCCAGCTCTACCAACCTGAAATTCTAGACTCCAGTTAAAGCTGTAAGGAGAGAACCACTGATATGTGGCAAACGGCCTAGTAACCACTTCTTCATAATTCTAAGACAATACATATTTATGGCATGTTTATTATACAACCAGCATTGTTAAGCCACTAAGAGTTTAAAAACATACTATTAGGCTGGGCACGGTGGCTTACGCCTGTAATCCCGGCACTTCGGGAGGCCAAGGCAGCTGGATCACTTGAGGTTGGGTGTTCGAGACCAGCCTGGCCAACATGGTGAAACCCTGTCTTTACTAAAAATACAAAAATTAACCAGGCATGGTGGCATGTGCCTTGTAGCTCAGCTACTTGGGATGCTGAGGCAGGATAACTGAATGAATCCATGAGGCGGAGGTTGCAGTGAGCTGAGTTTGTGCCACTGCATTCCAGCCTGGATGACAGAGCAGGGCTCCGTCTCAAATGACAACAACAACAACAACGAACATACTACTAGATTAAAAGTTAAAATGCCTTGAACTTGAAAAGCAACTATGATTATGTTTATCCTTGCTGTGGAATTCCAATCCTGTCGAATAGGTATAGGAGGAAATGAGGGAGCATGCTACATAACTAATTCCCTGAGATCAGGCAGGTAGTCGTCTTGACAGCAACAAGATCAAAACCTAACTTTTCAGTTCTATAAATCATTTTGTCCTTGAACATTTTGTCATCTTATTATGAATGCGTGTATGTGAGTGTGGAAGAGGTGAGAGTAGAAGAAAACTTAAAAAATAACTTTTTAAGTTTTTGGTTTTGAGTCTGTAGACTCAAAGCAAAAAATCAAAATGGAACTGATGTAGTTTAAATGGCCTAGTTTGAAAAGGAGAATTGAATTGAATCTCAAAGAATGCTTAAAGATTTGAATAGATAGAGAAGGGAAGGAAATGGACCAGCATTTATGTGATAATCAAAACAATGTTGTGGTGGGGGTGAACTGAATAGAGTGATTTTTTTTCTTTTCTTTTTTTTTGAGATGTGGTATTGCTCTGTCACCCAGGCTGGAGTGCAGTGACACAGCGAACATGGCTCACTGTAGCCTTGACCTCCTGGGCTCAAGTGATTCTCTTGCCTCTAGTTGGGACTACAGGCACATACTACTAAGTCTGGTTAATTTTTGTATTTTTTTTTGTAGAGACAGGGTGTTTGCCATCGTTGCCCAGGCTGGTCTTGAACTCCTGAGCTGAAGCAATCCACCTGCCTTGGCCTTCCAAAGTGCTGGGATTACAGGTGTGAGCCACTGCCCCTAGCCTGTGATGGGCTTTGGAAATCAGGTAAAAGAGTAAATTTAATCTCATAGGCAATAGGAAAACATTGCAGACAAAAGTTATTTTGAAGGAACTTTTTTTTTTTTTTTTTTTTTTTTTTTTTTTTTTTTTTTTTTTTTTTTTTTTTGAGAAAGTCTCACTCTGTTTAGTGACTGAACTCACCACAGATTTGAGTATCCTGGACTCAAGCAATCCTCAGAATCCTGAGTAGTTCTACAGGCATGCACCAACACACCCAGGTAATTTTTAATTAGTTTGTAGAGACTATGTTGCCCTGGCTGGTCTCAAATTCCTGGGCTCAGGCCTGCCTGAGATTCTGGGCAGGAGCTACTGACCTGGGGTGAAAGAAGATTTAACAGAACTCAAAGTAGCTGAATATAGGCAAAAAGAGGAATTTCAGGTGTCCTAAAATTTAGGGGGTCCTAATTTTTGTTATTCAACTTCAAACAGAGATATTTATTCAGCCTTTGCCTTAACTGTGAAACAAAATTATCCCAGGGAATGCTATATTATCCAATTGTAGGCCAGTCCAAAGGTGTGGCAGATTTCACAAGATGACTACCCATGGGCAAATTTTTTGTTTGCCTTTAATGTAATTGATTCTGTCTTGAGATTCCCTTTAAAGAGGAGCCTATTTATTTTACCACTCTAAAGCAGCGATTCTCAGGGAGTTCCTAAAGTGAAAGCTATTTCTAATAATTCTAAGACGTAATTTGTCTTTTTCACTCATTCTCTCATGAGCGAACAACAGAGTTTACCAGAGGCTACATTCTGTGCAATATTGCAATAGTCTGAATGCAAAGCAAATGAGAATCCAGCGGCTCTATATGGCTTCTATTAAACCAGTTAAAACACTTGTAAAAATAAAAAAGCGTCACTCTTTATGCTTTTTTGTTGTTGTTAAAAAAGTACATAGTTATCTTTAATTAAAAATGTTACTTACGCTAACATGTGATGTGCTTAGTGTAAAGGGATCATGAGAGCAAAAAGTTTGAGAACCTCTCCTCTAAAGTGATCCTCTCCCATATTTGATAAAAGAAAAAAATTCACTCTGACTTTGCTTATATTTCTTATGTTGATACTGATTGCTCATCATAGTGATGCTAGATAGTTTATATTCCTCTCAATTGTTTTTCTAGCTTATTTACCTCTAATTGCCATGGCTGACTTTCCAAATAAAGAAGAATGACATTTCTTACCTGTGACAGTTTCTTGCTAGAGAAAGCAATCTGGAAGGTCCGAGGTCCCTTTCCTCTTCCCGAGGCTGTGTAACAGACTGTAGCAGGTGGCAGCCGCTTTAGCAGCCAGAGTTGGCAGCTAGGAGGGCAAAACGCACTGGGAGACAAATCCTTGCTGCCTGTCCAGGCAGTCGCCAGGGGAGCAAAGGGCTCAGCAGGCTCGGGAGAGAATGAGGAAGAAGGTGGAGGGAGGAGACTGCTGCCGGCACTCCTTGTTCCCGCCTTCAAACAGGCTCTTTCTTAGGGCAATAGAAGTTGAAATAAAGTGGCAGAGGATACGAGTATTTCTTTTAATGTAATATCACTATTTTCATGAAATCTTTTCTTCTGTAAAAGTTGGGCCTCTGCGCCTTCCAAAACCTGTACCTCTTTCTGAAGCACACACAAACACTTTAAGAAAGCACCTCCTTAGTCCATTAGAAGCATCTTCTTTTCTCATCTGTCTCTCTTCATTTTCAGACTTCCTGGTCACACTTCAGCACAAAACTTTTTCTTATTTTACAATGCGGAATAATCAGTCCTATTGGGGTAATTCCTACAATGTTACAACACTTAAAATATTTCTAAAACATAACATTTTAAAAGAAGGAACATTTTGCAAAATATTTTCTTTTACTTTATAACCTCATTCCGGACTTCCCCTTCCTCCCAACCTCAATATGGTGTCAAAGGATAGTTGATACAGGCCATTAAGATTTACTTTTCAGTGGAAAAGGAGTCCATTTTCATAAAACTTCTTTATCTGCTATATCAGATGCAAGCCACATGGATACCATCATTAGAATTTTATTTAATAATTTTTAAATTTTCTGCAACAGAAAGTAAGCTTGGGGAGAGGGATACCAAAATTCAGATGAGAGGGCAAACTTGCAGTTTTTAGTGTTAAAACTTTCTATTCCTGGAATGATAGCAAAGACTGACTTAAAATATTCAAAATACAATTTAAGGATACATATTTTTAGGGCTTATGTTCAACATGTTCAAAAATAGTCTTACAAAATGTAACTTTTAAAGAGCAGAGTGTAAATATCACAGTCTTGAAAATAATTAGTGGAAACAAAATTTCTTAGCCATTTTTTTTCTTGAACATGTGCTAAACTGTATCACTTTGCTAGGAAGGGAATTAGCAAGGTGGCGTTTTGTTTTTGTGTTTTGCCACTACAGAGATGGTATAAAAACAGAGGGGTTCCTAGAGTCAGGGAACAAAATGCTTACATAAACACTACTTTTTGTTGACTTGTTTGTTTTAAAAACAAGATAGGGTTTTCATTTCAGGAAGTCATAAAAACATCATGTCCTTCAGCAGTGATTACAAAGGAAGTCTGTGGCAGGGTGACTGGAAATGCTTGGTGTGGTGACTATCAGAAGAAAAAAAAAATAGTACATTTAAGAAATATATGAAAAGAATACATACGTGACTCAAGTTGAAATAGTAAGTTTTCACCTTCCAACTGTAGAGTCCAGTTGGGCCAATTAACATGAAAGCATGAAGTGGGATCAAGTAGTGATCAGAAGCAGAGCACTAAGCAAGCTCTAATTTTAAATATTCCATTGCCAGTGAATTTTCTCCAGCTGTAAAGATGCAGAATGTACAATTTACACATTTTGAAGTTTTGGGACAAACACTTTTTTCTTTGATATAGAGCAATCCAAATGTCTCAGTGTTCTTTGTACTTCATACAGTTGTTTTCAAAGATTAAATGAGATAATGATGATAGTGCTTTGAATATTTTAAAGCTCTAGATAATATCTATATAATCTCACTTATTCCTACACATTTAGCTTATACAATGGAGGTAAGATTTAAAAAATGAAATAAAATGTCCACGGTGTTCTCTTAATCTGATGAAAGCATTTACGCATTAGGTGGAATCATTTTTCCTGGAAATATTTTAAGAATAGGATGGACAGCCACCTGTTTGGATATCATACAATGTGAAGGCTGTGAGATGAGTTACATGAGTATTTCCCAGACCCTTGGATTTAATGAACAATTAAAAATAATAACAGCAATCATGATAATAAGGAGGAAGAGATAAACATGGTGGACAACTCTACATTTTACCAAGTAAGGACCCTAAAAACGTAAGAATTTTTAAACTTTTTATTTCATAAAACTTATCTCATCTGTGCCCCCAAAATTAGGAAGGGCATGGTATCAGAATAAAGGACAGTCCTTTACTGTGAATATATTTGACTTGATGAAAAGTTTATACTGCTCAAGAGTCTGAAACAATAAAGATAAAAATTAAGGAAAACTAAAACTTCATTCCTTTTCCCTTCATTTTACCACAGAGGGTAAAAATTCAACACAGATTGCTATTGTTCTGGGACACTGTTTGAGACTCCTTACTTCGCCATAGTTATCTAATCTAGTATTTAGTTACGTGGCCTATATTTCACAATATTAGCAACTCAGATTAAACACATTGAGCGCTTATTTTCTAGGAACTTATTTAAAACAATTGGCTTCTTCACGAACAGCAAATAAATATACACACACAGAATACTTCCAAGGCTTGATGATAACTAACATTTAATTAAGCAAAATGAAAAAAAAAAATACCATTAGTAATGTATGGAAGTGTTAAATATAGTTCTCTAAGATATAAGATTTTGTACCTGGAGCTTACGGGTGTTACTGACCTTTGTGTTATGAGGTAATTTGCTTTGTTTTTTTCTTCCACATCCACTAAGTAGGCATAAGCTTGGAATGTATATCTTTGAAATTGCAGGTCAAAGCCTCCACATTAAAGAACCTGATGAGGCAAAGCTACAGTTTTGTGAGCCATGTGTGTCATGCAATAGTTTTTGATAGCTGCTGCCAATTAAATTGACTAAACTTATTGACAGACCCAGGGAAGAATTTTCTAAGAAGGTGAGGTTCTGAAAGTTTGGTTGCACCAAAAAGGAAGAGGGGCAGTAACTGAGGCCCTGGATCTAAAAGCCTTGCTTGTGGGCCAGGGGAACACATGATTAAAGCCTTCCTGCCAACAGAGCATCTGCAAACAAACCAAGTAAATTTTACTCGAAAAGAGGCCGTGGATTTTGTGTTCCCTTGCTGAGATTCTAAGCCGCTGGGGCACACCCGGCCTTGCTTTGGCAAGTCTTCCTTGTTCTTTCTTGACCAGTTTCCGACTTTTTTCCTGATTGAAATACAGACAGGGTGGCAGGGAGAGATTTTTGTTTCACGACTATTCCAAGTTGGGGGGAAAGAGCGGGAGAAAACCGGAAAAAAGCTGGCCTTCTGTGGGGCCAGGCTCTGGGAGGCTGCCGTGGGGAAGGGGGCGGGGGCGGGGGGACTGTCACGTGACTCGCGCGAGGGCTGCTGGGAGTGCGGCGCGCTTTCCACCTCCACCCGCGAAGTCTGAGCAACCCGCGCCCAGCGTCCTCACTCCCTCGCGTTCGCTGACGAGGAAGGTGCCCATACCGCGAAGTACATTGGCCTTGGGGTGGGGCTGGAGGGATGGGCGCCTGTGAGAATGTGACGGAGTGTGACACGAGGAAGGGCGCGAGGATGGAAGCTTCCTCTGAGGGGCTCTAGTGGGGCGGAAGCAACAGTACGGAGGAAGTGGGGAGGGGCGGCGGGAAGTGAGGAATATGGAGGTGAAATGGGCTGAGGGGCCAGGTTGGCGTTGAGAAGAGGGAGAAGACTAGAAGGAGACAGCTGCATGAGGCAGAGGGTGACAGTGCTTAGTAACAGCCAGGTCACTAAGCCTAAGATGGCAGAGCCGGGGGCAGTGGCCAGTGTTTGGCATACGACGAAGACCAAACAGTCCACCAGGCCTGGATCTGCTGAGGCCTTGAGCTATGACAGAAAAACGAACTTATTTTTGCAGAAACAGTTACTTGATTATAAGTTTTCATTTGACGTAGGTGCGCAGTGTTACTTTGGGAGAGAAGAGAAGGGGGTGAAGGGGAAAGGGATTAGAAGTGGAAGGGAGGAGAGAAAAATCCGCCTGTTGGCTTAAGTATTTTCCAACTCCCAAGGCAAAGTTAGCACTGCCGTGCGTTTGTAGTATTTTCTAGATACTATTAATATTATTACAGCACGTAAACTTGCATACTATAAAGGTACTGGCAGGAATGGAGACGTACAATACAGAATTTACTTAACAAGCATCTTTCTAATTTGTTGTTGCTCTTTCTGTCCTCTATATATGCATATTTTATAGGACTAATCAAACAGATGCATTACAGTTACCCAAGTCAGCATCGTTTCTCAAAAAACAAAGTCTGTTGATAACTTGAAAGTGGATAGGGCTCCCCTTATCTCAAAGACAGAGACTATACCCTTCCAGATTTCAACATTTGGACTTCTAGGGAAAATGCCTTCCGAATTTATGGAAAAGTAAAAGTAAAATTTGAAGCTACTTTAAAGTAAGGTTGGACAGTGGGAATAATCTCAGACTCGAAGAGTGAGATCTCGGTTCTAGTCTAGTTCAGTCTTACTGGTGTCACTTGATCCACCATCACTGTCCCTGTTTTCTCACTTGTAAAAAATGAGATTGAATTAGATGAACTGTAAGACCTGTTTCAACATTAAGATTTTGTGAAGATAGAAGAATCTTTTTTTTTTTTTTTTGAGGTGGAGTCTTGCTCTGTTGCCCAGGCTGGAGTGCAGTGGCGCAATCTCGGCTTACTGCAACCTCCCTCTCCAGGGTTCAAGCAATTCTCTCCCCTCAGCTTCCCAAGTAGCTGGGATTACAGGCGCCTGCCACCATGCCCGGCTAATGTTTGAATTTTTAGTAGACATGGGGTTCACCATGCTGGCCACGCTGGTCTCGAACTCCCAACCTCAGGTGATTTTCCCACCTCAGCCTCCCAAAGTGCTGGGATTACAGGCATGAGCCACTGTGCCGGGCCGAACATAGAAGAATATTAACTGAGCCAGTCCTGAAGCAAGGCAGAATTGCCAGAAAGACTCATTTGGCTAAGTACATAGAGAGGAGTAGTTGAAAATGATGGGACTAGTAGGCTGGCACCAGATAATACAGGACCTTGAAGGCCATATCATGGAATTTCAACTTATTCTGGAACAATGAAAGTTTTTGAGTTAAAGGAATGCAGTAATCAAAGTTTTGAAAGATTACCCAAATAGCAGTTGATAGAATGATTTGGAGGAGGGAGAAATTGAGTTTAGGAAAGTGACAGATAATGACAGTCTAAATTAACATCAGCAGTAGGAGAGGGAAAAAGGGAAGGATTCCAGAGATCTTGTATCGTGCAGTTTGTACCTAAATCTGGCATTGTTCTAAGCTTTATAGCTGGTGCCTTCGGAATATGATGGCAAATCACCTTGTAAAGCCTGACAATAGAAATTGCAAGAGGCCAAGAGAATTGGAGGTAAGCTCTATGCCTGTGTAGCCTTAATCTTTTATTCTGTTTTACATACTTCTCAAATTTCTTCCCTTTAAGAAAGCTCTATGGATAAGTGGAATTTAATATATTTGTATGCCCAGAGCTAGGATTGTCCTACAACATAGCAGGAACTATGTTGATTCCAGCTGGTTTTTCACTAAGTATAGGCCTCCAAGAAACTATTGGGAGATTTCTTTTTGATAGCTTGAGATCTAGAGACAGAAGTGAGTCTGTGCCTTTATGATACATAGGATTTTATGTAATTATTTTGCTATGATAAGTAAGATACCTAGGTACTATAGTTACCGGTCTTTTTAAAGAGCACAGTATCCTATCCTTTACCAGTCCTGCCCCCACCAATTGATCTGTTGCATTTGGGACATGATTTGCTCCCTTGAAGATTATATTATTTTGCAAAATTTCGCAAGCATTTGGCTACTGTCTAAATTACAGTTTAGCTTCATTGCTATGAAAACATCTACTGGTTCAAGATACCAGACGCTTTTTCAACAGGAGTTTAAAACCACATTTAAAATCTAATTTAAGGCTGGGCGCGTGGGCTCATGGCTATAATCCTAGTGCTTTGGGAGGCTGAGGCAGGAGTATCGTTTGAGGCTAAGAGTTTCAGATCAGCCTGGGCAACACTGCAATACCTTGTCTCTGAAAACAAAACAAAACAAAACAAAATTAACTGGGCATGGTGGAATGTGCCTGTAGTCCTAGTTACTCAGGAGTCTGAGACAGGAGGATCACTTGAATCCAGGAGGCTACAGGGAGCTAAGATTGTGTCACTACACTCTGGTGTAGGTGACAGAGCGAGAACTTGTCACAAAAACAAACAAATGGAAAGCAAAGTCTAGTTGAAAACCAAAATAAAATTTAATATATTGATCAAGGTGTTTCTTGGGCCTGTAAATTTCCTTAATAATAAAAACTCAAATGACTGAGTCATATGCTTTCTAGCATGTTTGCCTTTTTCTGAAAAATGGTTTGCTTTTTCTTAATAAACAAATAAACATATACTTAATAAATTCAGTGTATGTCCTGAAGATCTTACTGACTGTACCTCTTTTCTTTATTTTGTCCTGTTAGTCTCCAGTGCCAGATAGTCCACAGCTGTCCTCTCTTGGAAAATCAGATTCATCTTTCTCTGAAAGTTCTGGACTGTTTTATAAAGATGAAGCCTTGGAGAAAGATTTAAATGGTGATGTATAAAATGTTTATATTTCTAAACATCAGTTTTATAATGCAGAAGGTTTGTTATATTTTATAACTTATATGATTTTTCTTGAACAGATGTGAGCAAGGAAATTAATCTAATGTTGTCTACCTATGCAAAGCTTTTGAGGCAAGTACTTATAGTATATTCTCTGGGGTCTTTATGTTAGTTTTCTTCTGGAAACTCTGTAACGGGAAGTTTAACTCTGTGGCTGGCAAACCTCTCCAGTAATTAAAACGTTGGAATTTTTTATTCTACTTCAGTCCCTTAAAATAGATTATTTGGTTATTTTCAGAGAATAGCGTCAACTTTTCCACTAAAAATTCTTTTTTTTTTTTTTTAACTCTTGCCAAGCTAATACTAGATTGTATATATCTTGGTCTGTAATTAGATGACGTTACATTTTAAATTTTATGTAAATACCTCTTTGAGAAAAATGTTTGGTGAAATTAATGATAACAGAGTGATACTAAAGATAAATACTTTTATGTCATAGAAAGTCAGCCTTTCACATCCATTAATTCTGAATCTGTGGATTCAATGAACCACACATAGAAAATATTTGGGGAGAAAAAGGATGGTTGTGTCTGTACTGAACATGTACAGACATTTTTTTCTTGTCATGATTTTTCAAACAATACAGTATAACAACTGTTTACATAGCATTTACATGGTATTGGTCTTATAAGTAATCAAGAGATAATTTAAAGTATATGGCAGAATGTTCTTAGGTTATATGCAAATAGTAGGATGTTTTATATAAGGGACTTGAATATCTATGAGGGATGTTCCTTTGGTATCTGTGGGGGAATCTGGAACTAATACCCCATGGATACTGAGGGATGACTGCATTTATATTTTACCTATATTTATTTTAAGACCAAATTTAAATATTTTATTAGCCTGATATCATGTTTTATAAAGTGTGTGTGTGTTTTTTTAACACTGCTGGACAGTCATTATACTTGGATAGTGGTTTATGTGGCTGTAAAAATAATGTATATAATTGAATATTAGTGTTGATAATGTATTAGATACACTTCCTGTTTTGTCAGGAGACCTTTTTGAGTAGTCAAAAATATTTGTGGGACTAATTTTTTTCCCGAAGAGTATTAGTAAATTAATGAAGTTCTGTGGCACATAAAGCCATTTAAATGAAATAGTTAACAAATGTAATGAAGAACAACATAATGATGTTGTTTATATCTACTTAGTTTAATATACAACTTTTTTTCCTATTAGTGAGAGAGCAGCAGTAGATGCATCTTACATTGATGAGATAGATGAACTCTTCAAAGAAGCCAATACTATTGAAAACTTTCTAATACAAAAAAGAGAGTTCCTGCGACAGAGGTTTACAGTGATTGCAAACACATTACACAGATAAAATATATACTTGAAATAAGCTGATAATTTAAATCTATTATTGTTATAATGAAAGAATGACATTTATGCTTTGAAAGCTCTGGAGTTATTAAAGAAAATGTATATTTTGAATAGAGAAGGGGAAACTCTTTGAATTTCTAGATTTAAAAGGGAACTTTAAAATTCCTTAATGTTAATATTAATGTTCGTGTTAATGTCCTAAACTGGACATTAACATGAACTACGTCACTTTTCTTTTGAGGGTCATATATTTAGTACATTTTATAGAAGTGTAAATTATTTAAATTTTATGTGGATTCTTTTATTTTTTCCTTAAACTTCTTGGTGTTTCTTAAACTTCTAAAACAGGATTCAGTTAATTTATTATGTTTAATAACATCATACTTTTTCTTTTAGAATATTTTGTTTAAATATCAGATAGTTTTGGAGATAATTTTGAAAAAATTTTTTGTGGTCAAGATTATAAAAGATTAAAACCTTAGAGATGATTTTTCCAGTTTCTCAGAATAGAATGACATAACCGTGTGCTATTTCCATTTGATTATTTTCACTATTAGTTATTATGTATGACTAATAGAAGCTCTTGGCTTAAAATTATTTTCTTGTGGTAAAAATAGTAAAATAAAAACCAGAAATTACTCACCAAAACCTTGTATGAGTTGACTTTTTTACACATCAACCACATCAACATATGCAGTTAATGAATTATATTTAGAAACATTATCAGCAGTGTGGTATGGGATAAAGATTAGTGATCCAGAAGTAAATAGATTGGCTTAAACAACAAGATGACCTTGGGAGGTCACTTCAATCCTATTATAATTGAGAAATTGAATTTGGACCGGAGGATCTATACTACTCATCTAGCTAAAAAAAATTATCCCTTTGATGTAAAGTACTACTATGATTTTACTGAAAACTTTCTGTATTATATATTACTATACGGGATAGCTGTGTTAACCAGATTTTTAAACACAATAGCACCCATTTTTCAATCATATAGACAGTTCAGTTTATTACATATATATTTTTCCAATATAAGCAATCCGAAAATTGCAAATAGTACTACAGGGAATTGTTATTCCTAAGGGAGACTGCACATTTGCCTTGCTGCCTTCTAAACTCTAAAATAAAATCTCATTTAGTTACATTACTATTTTAAGGCATAAACACCACACGACATGAATACTCATATAAGAAAAGATGACAAAAGTGAAATAAAATAATATTTGCTAAAGAAAATTGGTTAACTGGAAAAAACTATTGGGTTGATAGAGGTGGTGGCACAGAATAGGTTGGAGGTCAACGAAGTAATTATTAGAAATGATTTTTTTTTTTTTGGTCACGCGCAGTGGCTCCCATTTCTAATCCTAGCTATTTGAGAGACTGAAGTGGGAGGATGACTTGAGCCCAGGAGTCTGAAGCTGCTGCAAGCTATGATTGCATTACTGCACTCTAACCTGGGTGACAGAGTGAGACTCTGTCTCTAAAAAAAGAAGGAAAGAAAGGAAATTTTTTCAGTTTTTTCTTTCTTTCTTTTTTCTTTTTTTTTCTTTCTTTCTTTTTTTTTTTTTTTTTTTTTTTTTGAGACAGAATCTTGCTCTGTTGCCTAGGCTGAAGTACAGTGGCATGATCTCGGCTCACTACAACCTCTGCCTCTCAGGTTCAAGCGATTGTCCTGCCTCAGCCTCTTGAGTAGCTGGGATTACAGGCACCTGCCACCACACGTGGCTAATTTTTGTATTTTTAGTAGAGATGGGGTTTTGCCGTGTTGGCCAGGCTGGTCTTGAACTCCTGACCTCAGGTGACCCACCCGCCTCAGCCTCCTGAAATGCTGAGATTACAGGCATGAGCCACTGCGCCCGGCCAAAAGGAAATTTTTTAAAAACTAAATACAACCAGAAGGTTTGTGAGTTAATACGACATGTCGTCTGGATTTTGACCTACCATCATTAAGAAATGTTCTTTTTCTAAGCATTTATTACTAATATGAAAAATAAGGCCAACAGATTGTTTCAGACTAGATTTCATAATATACTTGTTATATCCTGATGGTATCACTATTGTTCAACATCTAGTTCTTCCTTTTGAAGGTTCAGAAAATGGATTTGATCATTTCATTTGATATGATTAAGACTGGAGAACTGATTTTAAGTCACAATGTGTTTACTGTTCAGAATTGTTATACCTTCTAGTATAAAGGTGCCTGAAAGCCTAATCATGAAGGCTTATTGTTAAAATCAAATTTGGATGGTTTTGGTACCATCCACATAGACAAGAGTCATTATCTTGGCCAGGCATGGTGGCTCACACCTGTAATCCCAGCAGTCTGAGAGGCTGGGGCAGGTAGATCACTTGAGGTCAAGAGTTTGAGACCAGCCTGGGCAACATGGCAAAACCCTGTCTCTACTAAAAATAAAAAAAAGTAGCCAGGTATCGTGGCGTACACCTGTAGTCCCAGCTACTCAGGAGGCTGAGATAGGAGAATCACTTGAACCCGGGAGGCGGAGGTTGCAGTGAACCGAGATTGTGCCACTGTACTCTAGCCTGGGTGACAGAGTGAGACTCTGTCTCAGAAAAAAAAAAAAAAAAAAATCTCACAACTGGAGAAATGCTATTGTAGGAATACCACTGCCCTTTAATTTACACTTCTGATGTTACTCTTTACTATTTCAATAAAGTCTCACAAATTTGTAAGTTATTTTTCATTGATTACTAATCAAAATATATACCAAACCATCTTTGTACTCTGCTAGATGTATTAAGACACTCCCTTCTGACAATTTTAACCACTTCTTTCTTGAAATATACTTACAATTTTGCCAGGAAAACATGATATGTTAATGTTAAAAGCAACTCTGTGGCAGTGCTGTGGAAGTTACTAGAAGACCTTTTGGTAAGGGAGTCAGAGAGGTAGATTTTAAATTGGATTTTTGAAAAGGAAAGGGGATATTTCAGGCAGGAGAAAAGTTTCTTCAGTGGCACAGAAGAACAAACGTATCATGGTATGTTAGTCACTTTGCTAGGATGAAAATTCATGAAGGGGAATAGTGTATGGTCTAAAGTCCTGGAGAGCAGGGACAATCTTGTTTCTTGGTATTCTTTCTTTGTAGCACAGTATTTGATACATTGGTGCTAAAAATGTTAAATTAATAAAGTCATATACATTTTGAGGGCATACTTTCACTCATGCTAGATTGTCAGAAAATGTTCTGTAAAATTAATGAATAGAAAAGAAAAGGAAGGATGAAGTGATTTAAAGGCAGATAAAAAGAATGAAAGGTAAATTGTTGCCAGATTGTAGAGTCCTCTAGTGGCAGTCTAAATTTGGACTTTATTCTGTGTCGGAATCTTCCAGAAGAGAAGAGTGGCATAATAAAATTGATGCTGTGCATCAAGATAAACGGACTTAACTATAGTGCGTGAACAGGTTTGAAAAAGAAAAGTTTAGGGAGGGGGAGACCACTACTGGTGGTCTAATTTTAATATTTCAAACAGCTGCTTATTAAAGATAGGTTGTTTGGACAGTTGTCATGGAAATAAGCCCCGCCCCTTAAGCCTCCTCCTCACTTCGACCTGTCAGTAAGGGAGGGACAGTCCAGGCAGTTCTGTGCGTGTTCATTGTTTAGTAGTACTCAAAGCTGCCAGTGTGAGAGGATTTGGAAATCACGGGATCTGCTCAATATGAAAATGTTTTTTCGAGTCTTTCTCCATTTTATCAGGAGTCTTTCTGCCACTGCAGTGAATTTCCTTCCTGTGATGGTGCACCCGCTCCCAGGTAGAGGGTTTGTCCCTTTCTCTTCCTCATCCTCCTCTTCTTGCCAGTCTGCACTTAGAATTCTGTGCCACTTTCCTGAAGACTGTTGGGAGCTTCTGAAGCTTTCTGTCCTGTGTGCCTCAGATTAGACAGCAATTCCGCAGAGTCCCGGAAGTTAAAGAAGGCTGAGTTAGGATTGTTTCTTCATGGTCAGGGAAACAGCCTTCACATTTGCATACTTTATGCAATATTTAGGGCAGGAGTCAGGGGCATGGGATTCTTTGGGATTTGCAATAAGAAGAATATTCAATATTTAGGCTTTTCTAAATTGAAAAATCGCTGCCACACGTTCTAATGTAATTGTTTGGTTTCTCTATTTGCATTTTGCGGGGACTGCCTTAAAACTCATTTATTGCTTTATAGCCTTCTATTATGGCTACCATTGTTACATGATTTTATTTATAGAAATTGGCTGATCTAGAACTTTCAGAAATCATACTAATATGCACTATAAATTTTTAAATTACTTAATGTAGTAATTTAATGTTTGCAGTATGCAAGGGAATGTATTACGTACTGGAAGGAGAAGGGAGACAAACACCAGACCCTGTACTCAAGGAGTACTGGTAGTATCATTTATCATACAAGACAGATAAGATAAGGTCCATAAACAGAGCTATAAACAGATGCTGTGAGTTCAGACTAAGGAGAATCAGTTCTTGCTGTAGGTAAGGCGAATGCTGTGTTTATAAAGCAAATGACATGGAAACTGGATCTTGAAGGATGAGTTAGGTGAGTGAATGTCATCTGAAGGAGTTGGGAAATATCCTAGATGAAGAAAATTGATTTGGAAGGGGGGAAATTAAAAATTCTATTTTGACATGTTGAAGGTCACCTGCCAGAAGTAATTGGTGAAATTAAGAGACTAGATGAGATTGCCAAGGGAGAGTGCTGAGATTAAAGATCCAAGGTAGGACCTTAGGAACATTCATGAAGTGATAAGGGAGACAAGGAGCCCCTAAAGGGAATTAACATTTGGAAAGCATCCAGTATCTTTATATTTGATTATGACGACAGACATAAACAGGAAGTATTAATCTCCTTTTATTTCCATTTTATCATTGAAAAACCTGAGGCTCAGAGACATTAAGTAACTTGCTCAAGGTTGTCAGCTAATAAGTAATAAAACTAGTAGAATGCAGAGAGTAGTTATAGGGCAGCAGGAAAGTTAGAATAGGACAATATCTCAGAAGCTACGAATAGAAAGGAGTTTAAGAAAGTTCTATTGAACTTTCTTAATCAAATTCTATTGAAACTTTGAAGATCATGTAGCAGATTACCAACAGCATGCTATGGAGTATACAACATACAGACATGTAAATATTTTCTACAATGTGAAATGCTTAAATTCGTGTATCTCTACTTAGACAAATGCCCAATTAGGCCATTCAATTTACTTAAAAAAGTAAGATGAGTAAATTATATACCTGACCTTAGGGAATTTATTTTAATCTGAGAATAAGATAAATATGCATAATGTTAATAAAAATAGAGTAAGATGAATAACTGAGAGTTTTTCCTTCTCTATCTTTTCAAAGCATCCTCTTTGTACTTCTTATACTGTACTTCCCAAATTTTAGTATGCCTAAGAACACCTGCTTGCCCTTCCCAAGCGATTCTGATTTATTAGGACCAGAATGGAGTCCAGGAAACTGCATTTTAGCAGTAACACCAGGTATTTCTGTTGCAAGTAGTCCTGTACCAGACTCTGAGAAACAATGCGGAAATAAAACACAGTGTCAGTGATCTGTTTACTAGGCAGTCAGTTCTTTTATTTCAGGGTTCTAATGCTTTTTATCCCTCAGCGGTACCAAGTACTTTGTCAAATGAATAAAATAAAGAAGATATTACACCTTATTGGACTATCATTAAAAGCTATGTAAATATAATAATAGCATTTTTTGAGTATTCTGTTCTAAAAGTTTTACATAAACTAACTCATTTATTACTTATAGCCTTAGAAGTAATATGAATTATCATTATCCCCATCTTAGAAAAGAGGAAACAGACCACAGAGAAGTGATAAGTGTCTTTCTCAAGGCTTCTTATTTGGGAGGGGGCACATTTGAAACCAACCAGCTGGAGCCAGCTCACACCCTTAAATATTACACTGTGCTGCCTCTTTTTTTTTTTTTTTTTTGAGACGGAGTCTCACTCTGTCACCTGGGCTGGAGTGCAGTGGCGCCATCTCGGCTCACTGAAACCTCTGCCCTCCGAGTTCAAGCAATTCTCCTGCTTCAGCCTCCTGAGTAGCTGGGATTACAAGCAGCTGCCACTGATAGTGTGTGTGTGTGTGTGTGTGTGTGTGTGTGTGTGTGTGTGTGTTTAGTAGAGACGAGCTTTCACCATCTTGGCCAGGCTTGTCTTGAATTCCTGATCTCGTGATCCACCTGCCTCGGCCTCCCAAAGTGGTGGGATTACAGGTGTGAGCCACTGTGCCCAGCCTACACTGTGCTGCCTCTTAAGGGAAGTACTGTAACACTGGAGATAGACCTTGACCAATTAATGAAATTTTTTTTTTTTTTTCTTTTTGAGACAAAGTTTTGCTCTTGTTGTCCAGGCTGGAGAGCGTTGGTGCGATCTCGGCTCACTGCAACCTCTGTCTCCCAGGTTCAAGCGATTCTCCTACCTCAGCTCCTGAGTAGCTGGGATTACAGGGGTCTGCCACAACGTCCGGCTGATTTTTTTTGTATTTTTAGTAGAGACGGGCTTTCATTATGTTTCATTATGTTGGCCAGACTGGCCTTGAACTCCTGACCTCAGGTGATCCACCTGCCTTGGCCTTCCAAAGTGCTGGGATTACAGGTGTGAGCCACTGTGCCCTGCTGGAATTTTCTTAGAACTAGAGATAAGGACATTGGGAAGAACATTCAGGGTGAAAGAATTTTATTTGAAAAATCAGGAAAGAATTAGGTTTGCCTCAATTGTTACATGTCATATAGGGGAGTAGAATGTCTCATGTGCTTCAAGCTGAATTTTTGAAAGATTTGAAAGAAATGGATAGTAATAACTTGCTAAAAGAATGCAAATCTCATTTCTTAAGAGTAATAATGTCCCTATGTGTTAGCTCATTTTTCTAGTCTAGATTTCTGAATCACTCTTAAACCTTAATGAGAGAAAGAATTTTATTTTATAGCACTTGATTATTTATTTGACCACCCCTCTATGTTAGGCAGTACTGCCATGTGAATACTCAGTAATGTTAGAATAATAGGGAAAGGTTTCAGTTCCTTATTATACAGTAATGATTTTTACTTCTTGTGCCTTTTGCTCTTTCGGTAATTTCAGACTGGATATCACTGCATAATTTAATTTTTGACACCCTTCTACTGGAAAATGCCTTGCATTTTCATGTATGTGCCATTCAAATAAAAGGAATTAAATTTAAGATCTTACTAAAATCACAAGAATTGCTATGAAATCTTTGGAATCAGATTCTGGTGTATCTAAATTACTGCGGTCAATGTAATTGGATAATATTGAATGGTCATTTTTATAACAACGCAGTTGCTCTTAGCACATCTGGGGTTGGCATGTAAATTTATTCTTGTAAAAAGACAGGCATTGTTCAACTATGAGAAATGATAAAAATAGTAACTGAAGTCTTTAGTTCTTAGGCAGATTAGTACTACAAGAAATAGAATTGTTGTGGGTTGAAAATGGAGAACCAAAGCGTTGATAGTCTGAGAATGAGGAAGGAGAGAGAAGAAATTTGGTGTTAGGTTCACGTTTCCCTCAAGCTGCCAGTTGATAAGATTATTGTCTGTGGGAAACAGGCAAGTTTATAGAAGATTTGGTAAAATATTTTTTGTTCTTTTGGTTTCCTCTGCACAGTTTTCAAAAGGTACATGGGAAATACTCATCAGAAAAAAGCCATCTTTGGGCAGTGTCGGGGTCTGCCGTGTGTTGCACCGCTACTGACCACAGTGGAAGAGGCTCCACGGGGCATCTCTGCTCGAGTCTGGGGACATTTTCCTAAGTGGCTCAATGGCTCTCTTCTGCGAATTGGACCTGGGAAATTCGAGTTTGGGAAGGATAAGTAAGCCTTGATTTTGGAGAACAACTTGGATTTCTTGGCATGGGCTGGTTCTATGGAATATGCATTAATATCTGCTTCCTCTGTGAGGTTAATATTGCCATTCCATCCCTTTGATTACAGATAAGGAAACTGTAGCCTAGAGGAGAAAAAAGGAGACTTTTTAAACAAAATGTCCTGCTTTTTCTGCTCTGTAGACTATTGTAAATTTGAAGCCCTCTGTGGTTTGTTCCAAAAGAAGAGAGGTGTCAGAAGCTGTCTGTGTGATGACTGAGCTGTTTTCCTGCAAGTTCCTGAAGGAAGGGCAATGTCTCCTCATACCACTCTCTTCCTAACCCAGCACTTGCCAGACACAATACTCTTTCAGTTCCTCAAACTGGGCACAGTTGTATCTGCTCAGCATTTTAGCATTAGTTCTCTCACCTATCTTCCCTAATCTTCCCAAGACTGGTCTTGTCATTCGGATGTCAACTCAAATCTCATGTCCTTTGAGCCTTTCCTGATCTCCCAACATAAAAATACCAGCACAGTCATCCCTCAGTATTCACAGGGCATTGGTTAGAGGACCCCTCTAAATACCAGAATCCAAGTATGCTGAAGTCTCTTATATAAAATGCATATATTTGCTTTTAACCTACACATGTCCTCCCATATCTTTTAAATAATCTCTAGATTATTTTATAATACTTAATACAATGCCTACACATACTTCATTCCCATGGATTTGTCTTAGTACTCAGCACATTCAAGTTTTGCTTTGCAGAACTTTGTGGCTTTTTTTTCCCACAATATTTTTGACTCAAGAGTTTGGTTGAATCCACAGATGTGGAGTCTATGGGTATGGAGGGCTGACTGTATTGATTACATTACCTATTTTAATTATCTACACAGCGTTATCAGTGTCTGGTATTTTTTTGTTTGTTATTTGAGTGTTAAGCTCTGTTCCCCCATTGGAATGTGATTTGATGAGGGTAGAGGTCTTTTTTTTAGTTCATCCTGTATCCCCACTACCTGTAACAGTGGTCTGCACCTAAATAGCATTCAATAAATAGATGTCAATAAATGAAAAACTCAGGCAGGCTGAGGAGCCTCGGGGCGGGGTGGGAAGGAGGACTGGTCGAGCCCTGGGTTTGGGGCAGAGTGCGTGTGTGTGGTGTGTCCCCAAGGGCAGGAAGGTGGCGAAGGGAGGCGAATCCGAGTGGGTGGAGGGAGGGGAAGGGCAGGAGGAGAAAAAGGTGGGAGGAGGACCAGGTGGAAGGGTGGCGGCTCACTCAGGACCCAGCAGGGGCAGCTCAATGAGGCGGGTGACCCTGTTCCTGAACGGCAGCCCCAAGAATAGAAAGATGGTTGCTGTATATGGAACTTTATCTGATTTGCTTTCTGCGGCCAGCAGTAAACTCGGCATAAAAGCCACCAGTGTGTACAATGGAAAAGGTAGACTGATTGATGATATTGCTTTGATCAGGGATGATGATGTTTTGTTTGTTTGTGAAGGAGAGCCATTTATTGATCCTCAGACAGATTCTAAGCCTCCTGAAGGATTGTTAGGATTCCACACAGACTGGCTGACATTAAATGTTGGAGGGTGGTACTTTACAACTACACGGAGCACTTTAGTGAATAAAGAACCTGACGGTATGCTGGCCCACATGTTTGAGGACAAAGGTGTCTAGGGAAATTAGCAAGATCATAGAGGAGCTTTCTTAATTGACCGAAGTCCTGAGTACTTTGAACCCATTTTGAACTACTTGCGTCATGGACAGCTCATTGTAAATGATGGCATTAATTTATTGGGTGTGTTAGAAGAAGCAAGATTTTTTGGTATTGACTCATTGATTGAACACCTAGAAGTGGCAATAAAGAATTCTCAACCACTGGAGGATCATTCACCAATATCCCGAAAGGAATTTGTCCGATTTCTGCTAGCAACTCCAACCAAGTCAGAACTGCGATGCCAGGGTTTGAACTTCAGTGGTGCTGATCTTTCTTGTTTGGACCTTCGATACATTAACTTCAAAATGGCCAATTTAAGCCGCTGTAATCTTGCATGTACAAATCTTTGCTGTGCAAATCTTGAACGAGTTGATCTCTCTGGATCAGTGCTAGATTGTGCAAATCTCTAGGGAATCAAGATGCTCTGTTCTAATGCAAAAGGAGCATCCCTGAAACTGTGTAATTTTGAGGATCCTTCCGGTCTTAAAGCCAATTTAGAAGGTGCTAATCTGAAAGGTATGGATATGGAGGGAAGTCAGATGACAGGAATTAACCTGAGAGGGCTACATTAAAAAATGCAAAGTGAAGAACTGTAACCTCAGAGGAGCAACTCTGGCAGGAACTGATTTAGAGAACTGTGATCTGTCTGGGTGTGATCTTCAAGAAGCCAACCTGAGAGGGTCCAAGCTGAAGGGAGCTATATTTGAAGAGATGCTGACACCACTACACATGTCACAAAGTGTCAGATGAGAATTTTAGGGACTGGAGGAAGATGTACAAGATGAAAGTGTTTTCCTTATCACTTTTCTTTCTCCACCCACTCAGTTGTCTAGAAGAAATAACACTGTAAGGAAATTAAAAAAAAAATGTTTAGAGGATTATGCTTGTTCTCAGCGGCGCATAAGGGAAAAACTGACTTTTTTTCATATTCTGATTTTTAACAGAAAAGCACTCATTTAATAGATGTAAGGAAAATAGATATTTCTGCCTTTTGAATGGGGTAGAGGGGTTTACCTGGCTTTATGACCAGGAATAGCATCTATTTGTTTTTAAATAGGCATGATGTGGAAATACCATCTTGGTTTGAGATGCATTTGAGGATTTTAATTTATGGAAAGCACAACATATGCAATTATATTTATTGAATATCTAGATGCAGTATTGATATTTAAATTGTTAAAACTTTATGAAAACGTGGAAAAGGTTGTTCAGGTTCATAAATAGCTTTAGTGATGCCTCCCCTCTTTAAATACCTGTCACAACATATGAATATGGTGAGATCAGATTCCCTAAGACTCTTTTCAGGTTCATTTTCATAAGGTTTACTTTTTAGGGGAAAACAATAGCTAAATTAAAGTAATATCCAATTCTTACTGATTGACACAGAGTGGAAAGAAAGACATCGTTGTGCATCACTGTCATTCCAAAGGTACAGTGGAACTCCGAATGGAGGAAGAACTTACCTATCACTACAACACTTATAAATGAGAATTTCTCAGAATTTCATTCTAGGCAAGTTCCACTCAACACCAGACCAAGCAATTCTATCTATTTACACTATTAGCCTAGTTTTCTGACACAATCATCACAAGCATAGGAAGATACTTCAAAACCGAAAAACCAAGGTGCATCATTAATATTCATTTAATTCAAATACCAAATAGCTTACATAGGGCCAGCTTAGAAATAAATACTAAATCCAGAGCTACTGCAATCAAAGCTTATATGAATGAATATGGTAGAGTTGTCTGCTAAAAGGCAATGTAATATAATTGCAGTTAGAACCCTACAGTGGGGAATGAGAATTTTTTTTTTTTTTTTTTGAGACGGAGTCTCACTCTGTCGCCCAGGCTGGAGTGCAGTGGCGCGATCTTGGCTCACTGCAAGCTCTGCCTCCCGGGTTCATGCCATTCTCCTGCCTCAGCCTCCCGAGTAGCTGGGACTACAGGTGCCTGCCACCATGGCCAGCTAATTTTGTGCATTTTTAGTAGAGACGGGGTTTCACCATGTTAGCCAGGATGGTCTCAATCTCCTGACCTTGTGATCCGCCCGCCTTGGCCTCCCAAAGTGCTGAGATTACAGGTGTGAGCCACTGTGCCCAGCCCAGGAATGAGGAATTTTTTTTTTTTTTTTTTTTTTTGGAGACGGAGTCTCGCTCTGTCGCCCAGGCTGGAGTGCAGTGGCCGGATCTCAGCTCACTGCAAGCTCCGCCTCCCGGGTCTACGCCATTCTCCTGCTTCAGCCTCCCGAGTAGCTGGGACTACAGGCGCCCGCCACCTCGCCCGGCTAGTTTTTTGTATTTTTTTTTAGTAGAGACGGGGTTTCACTGTGTTAGCCAGGATGGTCTCGATCTCCTGACCTCGTGATCCACCCGTCTCGGCCTCCCAAAGTGCTGGGATTACAGGCTTGAGCCACCGCGCCCGGCCGAATGAGGAATTTTAAACACACATTTGATTACAGCCACCAAAAAATATATGTAAAGTAAAAATAAAGGCATTTGGCTGCTCTAAGATGTAATACCAATCGGTCAGCACCTGTGATTATTTTACATATGTGTGTGTGTGTATATATATATATATATTTTTTTTTTAAACAAATTTTAGCCCAATTTTCTTCAGTCATTATCTCTCTGCAGCAGCAGCAGAAGGGCCTGTACCTCCCTACTAGTGACCTGGTGTCCTTATTTCTACCCCAAGAGAAGGGATATTATCTGTGTCCAAATGGGTTCTGAATTCTACAGACTCATCAACATGAGGCAAGGAATCCTTGAAAACCACCTGTGTCTCCTTTGGGAGAATGACATATCTTTAGTATTTACGTAACTCATTCTTCTATATCTACATATGCAAAGCTTTCCTTAACAGTAAAGGGTACATGTGCATAGTGGGAGGAGATCAGACCCTTACAAGTGAAGGAAAGCAACTTCAGAAATGAATTATTTTCTTTTTCTTATTTTTACCAAGACAGAGAAGTATTGTATTGAGAGATAACCTATTTTCATGATCAATATGTGCCTAAATTATATTTAAGTCATTTCACTCTGTACTATATTTTCAGGAATTATAGAATGTGTTATTCATTCATTTAAAGGTACCTCTGTAGAAATAACCTAAAACTGCAGAAGGATCTGAAAGATCTGAACATGGTGTGCTTAGAAACTGCAGATTTTAGATCTAATGTATACTGCATTAATAAATGACATAAAATGTTAAAAAAAAATGAAAAACCAATAACTCTTCAGTATAAATTTCCTCAGTGTCTACTAGGGACATGAAGCTATGTGACAAAACCTCTATGGCCAGGAAGGAATCTGCTTTGTTTTAAACATTTTTAAATAGTAGAAACAATTTTTTATTATAAAAGTTTTACCCATATAAAACTTTTTAAAATATAGAAAAGGGAGGCTGGGGGAAGCAGGTACCACCTGACAGATCCTTCTTTAGCACTTTGATGTATTTCCTGCCAGTCTTCCCACTATTTCTATAGATTTATTTTAAGTAATTACAATTATATGTAGTATTATTTGCCCCGCTGTAATAAAACTTCACACTATCATAAGCCTTTTTGTTCATGTTGCTACCAAGTCTGAACGATCATTATTTTTAATGGCTAGATGAATTCCAGGAATTACTGTTTTTTTAAAAAAAAAATTGTAGTAAAATATAGATAACATACAATTTACCATCTTAACCATTTTTATATATAGAATTCAATGGCATTAAGTAGATTCATACGGTTGTGCTACCATCCATTCACAGAACTCATTTTACCTTGCAAAACTGAAACCCTGTATCCACTGAACACTAATTTCCCATTCTTCCCTTCCTCTAACCCCTGGCAACCACCGTTCTAGTTTCTGTTTGGTAAATCACCATACCCTTTCCTCTGGGCCTGGTTGGAATTTGATCATGGTCCTTCTGTCTCTCATGGTCTGTTGTTGGAAACAGACCAAGAACTAGGGATGTTTAAAAAAAGGCTATGAGGCAAGAAGAAGTAGAAGAGAAGGAGGGCAAAGGGGAGGAGGAGGAGAAACTTCTAATCCAACTCCCAGAGAATAAACAGCCTCTTACAGAGGGTATATGGTATTTCACCTGCTGCAGAAGGAGACGCTGTAATATATTGTTCAAACTAAGTAGCAGAACCATTCAGGGTCCAGGCTTGCCCCACAGGCCTCTTTGAAGATAAGAATCTTTGTGGGACAAGTGGATGGCATGGCTGGCCCTCACAAGTGTCTACTTTGTCCTCAAATCAGTTTCTTCAGAGTCAGTGATGGGCATTTATAGCTGGAACAAAGTCTTGCCTTCCCCTTGGACAGATATCTTCAGGTCAAAGGGAGACAGACACTCAATTTAGTGGTTGGCTCCCAAGACAGGACCTACAGGGAGAGGCAGTGACCTAGGGAAGGGCAGTGTAACCCTTCACCTGTGGATAAGAATAGCTGTGCTCACATGTGAAGCTCTGGTCACTCTGTTAGATGCCATTTAACATATTCATGTCAGCACGCAGACACAGTGATGACATGCCAAAGGCGTATCTTCAATTAAATTGTTTTCATCAGTGATTTAATTGAAGACATACTAGTTTTTAAAATTATGTGAAGACTGGGTGTGGTTTATCACACCTATAATCCCAGTGCTTTGGGAGGCCAAGGCAGGAGGATGGCTTGAGGCCAGGAGTTTGAGGCTAGCCTGGGCAACATAGCAAGACTCCATCTCTAAAAAAAAAAAAAATTAAACAAAAGTAAAAAGAATACAGTTACATGAATCTGGGCAGAATATTAAATAGCGTCAGCACCTTTAGTCTCTACTATTCTCTAGACAGGACTTCAGGATCCATAGTCTAGGCTCCCAGTTCCTGGACTGTCCCCACTGTAATGATTGTCCCCCTCTGTGCCACTTCGACAAGGCCACATGCCGAGGCCACACTTGGAACTTACTCTACAGAATTTCCCCACCCCTGAAATCTTGAACTCTGAAACTCTACTCTGCTCAAAACCCCAGTTTTCACAGTCCTACATTCCGTTAAACTTATTTTTTCATTCCATCAAGTTCTCCTTTCCTTCCTGTCCTCTACCATCTTAAGGCTTATCCACTGTCTCTTAATTTCTTCTCCCTGGCCCAGACTTTACCGTCAGTCACTTCAAGCACTTTGAATACCACGCTCACTTCCTTTGCCCTGGTGGTCACTGCCTCTCCTCTGATTATTTTCAGTCCTAGATTGGCCCATCCTTGGTTTCCCCTGCTCGTGGCCCAGGCCTGCTGAGCAGGTCTAGAGCAAATCACACAACCTTGCTGATTGATTCAATTACAAAATGATGATTTCCAGTCTTAGCTGAGTGCTTGGTGCTGCCAGGAATCTTTAGCAGTCAGTGTTGTTTCCAGCTTCTCACAGGGTCTGCCGCAAGTCTCTGACCCTTTCCTGAGGCCTCCTTCATTCTCCCTGTCCCTTTCACCCTCAGCAGATAAGCTGGCCTACTTCATAGGAAGGAATGACTTGTGGGGCAGCTGCATTTGAACTCCTTCAGCTTCCCTCTTCCCACCCCCACACTTCGTCCCACCAGAATCGAAGTATGCTGCAGTCTCTTATATAAAATGCATATATTCGCTTTTAACCTACATACGTCCTCCTATATCTTTTAAATCATCTCTAGATTATTCTGTAACACTTAATACAATGCCCACACATACTTCATTCCCATGGATTTGTCTTAGTACTCAGCAAATTCAAGTTTTGCTTTGCTCCTGATCAGAGGACGCAGCCCGCTTCCTCTTCTCTGAAACCTTGATGCATCATCATCTCTCCCATTTCCTTCTCTGCCAAATAACTCTTAGAGCTCACCTTACCTTTTGGGATGCTGTAGAGCCCAGGAGTTAGTGTCATCACTGAATTCAAACCCTTGTTCTGTCACTGAGCAGCCCTGAGACTGTGGGCATATTCCTCTGAACCTTGGTTTCCACATCTGTAAATTGGGAAAAATATTCCCTTGCAGGGTCAATGTGAAGGGAGAATATATGTATAAGGGATGTAGCAAAGTGCTTAGCACAATACCTGGCATGTAGTAAGTGCTCGGTAGATGGCAGTTATCCCATTGGCAAGCTTATACCTAGATACTGTCAAACGTGGATCTCCCACCCCGCCCCCAGCTCTTGGGCTCTAGACCTGTGTTTTGCCAACTGGCTGTGGAACATCTATACTCTGGTGTTCTACAAATAGCTCAGACTCTCAAAACTGAGCCATTGACTTTTCCCCGGTACTTGTTCTTCATGTCTTCTCCATCCCGGTTAAAGTATCACCAGGCAGCCAGTCATTCAGGCCTGACTTTTTGGACCCTCTCCTTTTGTTGCTGCCTACATCCTATCAGTCATCTCTGACTTGTTTCTGGAGTTTGTCCTTTGCTCACTGGTGCTGCTTCAGTTTAGGTGCTTATCTTCTCTTGCTTGAATTATTGCCTGGGCTTCTCGTTGGCTTCTTCAGTCTGCATGCTGTTCTTTCTGTTCCAAGATGCCAGTCACACAGTTTCATTCTCCTGTTTCACAACTTCACACTTGCCTGGTGAAGGTCATTAAGCCTTAGTCTAAGTGCTGGTGATGTGGGCTGACCTGTTTCTCCAACATTATCACCTGCCACTGACAGCTCCGCCCACATGCTACCCCCTCAACTGGCTGTTCCTCTAAGATACTGTATGTCTTTTGACGCTTCCCCCTTCCATCACCTCTGCCCTTGTCCCCTCTGCAATTGGCAGACATACATAAAGAACCAGTCAAATGTTGCCTTTCTTGTTGACCTTTTCCTGATTTCCCCAGCTTTCCATCCTATTGCTCCTTCTCTGCATAAATAGCTTTTTTGTTTTGTTTTGTTTTAAGTTTCTCCCTTGTAGCAGCAATCACTTTGTATCCGTTATTTATGTGCCTGTAAGTGCTGACCTTGGCACAATGCCTGGCAGATAGTAGGGACTCAAGCATATGTTGACTTGAATAAATGAATGCATGGAATGACAGGATCTCTTGAGATAGAATCTAACAAATTGAAATATATTAAGTAGCAAAAATTCTTGAAATTATTGTAACTTTTTTTGAAAAATACTACCAAAGTAGACAAACCATTAGTTAACATGATGAAGAAGATAAAGGGAAAAGGCACGAATATACAAAGTATGAAATGACAATGGAGAAGAAATAATTGAAACAGAAAAAAATTAATTACAAGAGACTTTGAAGGCCTTTATGCAAATACATTTGAAAGCCTTGATAAAATGGATAATTCTATAGGGAAAGCAGATTACCAAAATTGATGGAGGCCAGGTGTGGTGGCTCATGCCTGTAATCCCAGCACTTTGGGAGGCCAAGGCAGGATAACCTTAGCATTTTGGGAGGGTGAGGCAGGAGGATTGCTTGAGGAAAGGAGTTCGAGACCAGTCTGGGCAACATAGCCAGACCATGTCTCTATAAAAAGAAAAAGAAAAAGAATTAAACAAAATTGATAGAGAGGGAAGTTTTTTATTTTTCAATTTTTTCTATTTCTATTACTTTTATTTTATTTTTTATTTTTGAGAGGGAGTCTCGCTCTGTCGCCCAGGCTGGAGTACAGTGGTGCAATCTTGGCTCACTGCAAGCTCCGCCTACCGAGTAGCTGGGACTACAGGTGCCTGCCACCACACCTGGTTAAATTTTTTTGTGTTCTTAGTAGAGATGGGTTTCACCGTGTTAACCAGGATGGTCTTGATCTCCTGACCTCATGATCCGCCCACCTTGGCCTCCCAAAGTGCTGGGATTACAGGCGTGAGCCACCGCACCCGGCCTTAGAGAGGGAAGTTTTAAGTAGACCAGTTTCTGGGGAACATCACACACTGGGGCCTATCATGGGGAGGGGGGAGGGGGGAGGGATTGCATTGGGAGTTATACCTGATGTAAATGAAGAGTTGATGGGTGCTGATGAGTTGATGGCTGCAGCACACCAACATGGCACAAGTATACATATGTAACAAACCTGCACGTTATGCACATGTACCCTAGAACTCAAAGTATAATAATAAAAAAAAAAAAAAAAAAAAAAAAAAAAAAAAAAAAGAAATAGGAACCTTGTTAAGGAAATATTTCTCAAAAAAATTACCAGGCCCAGATTATTTCACAGATGAATTCTACCAAACCTTCAAATGTGAGATAGTCCCAATACTTTATAAATTATTTCAGAGCATCAAAAATGAAGGAAACTTCCCAATTGTTTTTATAAAGGAAGTATCATGTTAATATCTAAATATGACAAAGATCATGGAAAAAAGTAAACTGCAGACTAATATTATTTATGAATATCCATGATAAAGTACAAAATAGGCCAAATATTGTGGCTTATACCTGTAATCCTAGCACTTTAGGATGCTGAGGCAGGAGGATTTCTTGAGGCCTGGAGCTCGAGATTAGCCTGGGCAACATAGTGAGACTCCATCTTTACAAAAAAATAAAAAAGTAGCCAAGTGTGGTGGCATGTCCCTGTAGTCCCAGCTTTCTTGGGAGGCTGAGGCGGGAGGATCACTTCAGCCCACAATTGAGGATGCAGTGAGCTATGACAGTGCCACTGCACTCCAGCCTGGGCCACAGAACAAGATCCTGTCTCTTAAAAAAAGTACAAAATATATAATACTATTATAGCACTAATAAATATTTTGTTAAGAAACAGAATTCAATACCACATTAAAAAATAAAATTAACTATGAGCAGATGGGATTAATTTCAAGAATACAAGGTAGGTTTGTTATTAGTGAATTCATTAATACAATACAAATACACCATATTAATAAGTTCCAGGAAAAATAATCACAGAATTATCTCCATAGATGTTGAAAAAGCTTTTGTGAAAATTAAACATCCACTCTTCCTAAAAATTGCTTAAGAAAATAGGTTTTGGCTGGGCACAGTGGCTCACACCTGTAATCCCTGCAATTTGGGAGGCCGAGGTGGGCAGATCACGAGGTCAGGAGATCAGGACCATCCTGGCTAACATGGTGAAACCCCGTATCTACTAAAAATACAAAAAATTAGCTGGGTGTGGTGGCACGTGCTTGTGATCCCAGCTACTCAGGAGGCTGAGGCAGGAGAATCGCTTGTAACCTGGGAGGCGGAGGTTGCAAGAGCAAGATTGTGCCACTGCACTGGGCTACAGAGTGAGACTCTGTCTCAAAAAAAAAAAAGAAAATAGGGTTTATTGGATAGTTTCTAAATATGATTTTATATGTATGTGTTTCTTAATGTATATATATCTTGGTATATGTTTATAATATATTATAAATATCTTAAATAACTCGCTATCTATTATATCCTGGTGCTACAAGCAGTAATACTACATTGGAAAATATATGAGTATTTTCTTCAAGTCCAGACACAGGAAAGAATGATCAGTATCTTCACTACTGTTCAACATTGTACCAGATGTAAGCAATGCAATTAGATGAAAGACATTGACCAGAGGCACAAGGACTAGTAAAGTAAAATTCTCTTTTTGCAGATGATATAATATTACTATTTTATCATATTAATATAATAACCATATTAATCCTGGAAAACCATAGAGAATCAATGATAAAACTAAATTTAACAATAAAAGGTGAGGTCACAGGATATACAATTAACATACTGAAATAATATCCTTCATGTATGCAAACAATAATCAGAGAACATAATGTTGGGAAACTTCATTTACAATTGCAACAAAGAAGATTAAATACTTCGCAATGAATTTAGAAATGTGCAAACTTTAAAACACTCTTGGAAGATAAATTCGAATAAATGGAAAGACCATCCCCTGTTGTTGAATAGAGTGATTCAACGTCATAGAGATGTCCCAGTTCTCCCTGAGTCAATTTATAAATCTAATACAATCTTAATAAAAATTCCAACAAGCTGTTTAAGAAAGTTGGACCAACTGATACTAAAGTTCATATAGCACAATAAATATGTAAGAATTGACAAGAAAACACTAAAATTTTTTTTCAGAGGGAGCAACTAGACCTACCAGATATTAAAATATACCATAAAGCCTTTACAATTAAAACATTGTGATATTGGTGCAAGAAAGGACCACTATAGATTAGAAAGACCAGAAGTAAACCCAGGAATTTACGGACATTTAGTTATCTGAAAATAGTGGCATCCCAAATCATTGGGTTAAAGACAAATTTTTCTTTTTTCTTTCCTGCAATTAAAAAAATTTTGGTAAAATACATATAGCATAAAATTTACCATCCTAACCATTTTTAAGACTACAGTTAAGTAGTGTTAAGTATATTCATCTTGTCATGAAACAGATCTTTAGAACTTTTTCATTTTGTGAAATTGAAACTCTGTATTCATTAAGCAGCAATTCTTTATTTCTCCTTCCTCCTTCCTCCTATTAACCACCATTCTACCTTCTGTTTTTATGAACTTGACTACTTTAAATACCTTATATAAGTAGAATCATACAATATTTGTCTTTTTATGACTGGTGTATTTCATATCACATAATGTCCTCAATGGTTCCTTCATGTTGTAACATGTGACAGGATTTCCTTCATTTTAAAGGATAAGTAATATTCCAGTATATGTTTTGGGGGAGACAAAATTTTCCCTCTTACCTCTTAGGGTCAGCTGAGCCCAAGAATTAAATGGACATAGGACAGATTAACAAGAGAAAAACATACAAATTTTATTATAAGTTTTACATGTACCTTGGAACCACTCCTCCCCCAAGAAAAATGAAGAGCCAAAGAATAAGTTAGGGCTGAAAGCTTGTACTAGGTTGGACAAAGTGTAGTAAATGGTGAAAATGTGACAAGACAAAGGAGTTTGGGCTACGGCAGTTAATTGTGTGAAAGTGACCATGAAGATAAAGGTTAGTTTAACAGGGTTCGTTTGCACAGATCTTTCTCATTTTCTCAGCCTCAACTCCCTACCTTTGGTAATATAAATATCTTCCTTCCTTCTGGTACAGGGAGGGCACCTTTCACATGGGAGTTTTATTCCTGCTTTCAGGAAGGAATAAAGAAGGTCAGAGTGCCCTTCATGCGTCAGCTGTTTTTCAAGTACCTTTTAACTCAAAATAATCGGTATGTCAAAGTGGCATATTTTGGCGTAGCATGCTCTGAACCCTTACAGTGTAAACATTTTGTTCGTGCATTCAACCACTGATGGACACTTGAGTTGCTTCCACCCTTTGGCTATTGTGAATGATGCTGCTGTGAACATGGGTGTACAAATATCTCTTCCAGTCTCTGCTTTCAGGAACCATTGCCTTTTAAGACAATGATGTTAGCTTTGTTTATCCATACTGAAGGTATTAAGCATTCAATGTGTTAAGCATATGAAAGAAGAGACCATATAAGAAACCATTTAAAAAGCGAAACCACAAACTTTTCCTTACAGTTTTCAATGTTTAACTGTTTAAGTAGATCATTCCTAAGGTGTAATCATATGGACAAAAATGATTAAGAAGGACAGTTATCTTATTTGTCTACTTTAGCATAATCTTGATAAAGTTGAAAAATTTTAGAGTAAATGGAAACTTTAATACATATAAGATATGAAGATAACTATTTCTAAAAGCTTAGGAACTCTTCCTTTTTTTATTTTTATTTTTAATGAGACGGGGTTTTGCTATGTTGCCCAGGCTAGTCTCAAGCAATCCACCTGCCTCAGCCTCCTAAATTGCTGGGCTTACAGGTGTGAGCCACTGTGCCTGGCCTGGAACTCATTCTGATTAGGTAAATGTCAGGCATCCCATATCCTCTCATGCTATTATCTTAGCCATGGAGTAAAGGTTAGAATTTTCTTAGGATTCACCACAATAGGGGTTTTCTAAAATGTGAGGGTTTTTTTTTTTTTTTTTTTTTTTTTTTTGACAGGGGTAAGGGTCAGGAGAATGCAAATTATTCTTTCCTTTTATACCTAGGATATGCCCAAAATGCTATCCTCCCATAATTTCAAGTTCTCTGACTAATCAGGTTGTGCTGGGAACCTGTCCCATTTCCTTATCTTTATATTTGAAATGAAGATCTATCACTCTTTCCCTCATTTTTACCCCATGTTTTCTTACTAATATTTATTTATTTTCTCCTGTTTGAAGGTACAATCATTGGTTTGATGGGATGGCACTGCTTCACCAGTTCAGGATGGCAAAGGGCACAGTGACATACAGGAGCAAGTTTCTACAGAGTGATACATATAAGGCCAACAGTGCTAAAAACCGAATTGTGATGTCAGAATTTGGCACACTGGCTATCCCGGATCCATGCAAGAATGTTTTTGAACGTTTCATGTCCAGGTTTGAGCTGCCTGGTAAAGCTGCAGGTGAGAGTGATGATTATTTAAACTATTATGATATATACCATTTATACAAACATAAATCTTGAAAATAGATTTTTTTTTGTATATGTGAGAGGATGTTGAAATTGCTTTCTTCCTTTGAGTGTGTGCTTAGCATCTGCTACAGTAAGCATGGTACTTAAATAACTCTAGGGTTTGGTTTCAGCCATGACTGACAACACTAATGTCAACTATGTGCAGTACAAGGGTGATTACTACCTCTGCACTGAGACCAACTTTATGAATAAAGTGGACATTGAAACTCTGGAAAAGACAGAAAAGGTAAAGTACAGGTAAAAAAATGAATAAAATAGATCCTAACATTTCTTTCCATTCGAAATGCTTTTTAGAGTAGTATATATCAAGAAGAAATTGGAGCCTTAACTACAGAAAAACAAAGTTATTCATGATGCAGGTCACCTTTACCCTCTGGTCTGATGGCCTCTGGGTTGGTTTTCCTTAAATATAATTCTAAACTCCTTCCTTAGCCCTAACATCTGAAGGCTAGGGTAAAGGAGAAATAGAATAGTACTGATCTACTTTGGCTAGTTGCTGTTCTTCCTAGCTATGGTTAGTATTGGACTGGAGGTTGTCTATACCTGTATTTCCTTCATGTAACATATTAATTAAAAAGAAAATTTTAGACTAGGTTTTTAATTTTAATTCTTATGCTTCTTTTGAATTTTCCTGTGGTATTAGGCAAATTTATTCAGGGTAGTTTTGTTGTTAGTAGTGGTGATGGGTTTTTGTTTATTGTTTTTAGTCTTGATTTCTTTTTTTTAGTGGGAAAAATAATTTTTATTTCTCAGAGGCAAGAAATTAGGGCTTACATTGCAGTTTTCATATCATATTTTTAAAAACATTAGATATTTCTACTATTTATGCATGTAAGTAGAGATCTGCCCATTAAAAATCTCCAATGGTCTCAAATTTGCAGGTAGATTGGAGCAAATTTATTGCTGTGAATGGAGCAACTGCACATCCTCATTACGACCCGGATGGAACTGCATACAATATGGGGAACTCCTTTGGGCCATTTGGTAAAGTTGCGATAGAGGTCTTTTTAGAAATAATTGAGACCAGGCATGGTGGCACATGTCTGAATCTCAGCACTTTGGGAGGACAAGGCCGGAGAATTTCTTGAGCCCAGGAGTTCGAGACAAGCCTGGGCAACAAAGTGAGACCTCATTTTACCCAAAAACAAAAACATTAGCCAGGTGTGGTAGTGCGCACCCGTGGTCCCAGCTACTTGGGAGGCTGAGGTGGGAGAATTCCTTGAGCCTAGGAGTTTGAGATTGTAGTGAGCCATGACTGTACCACTGCACTTCAGACTAGGCAACACAGCAAGATCCTGTCTCACAAAAATAAATAAATAAATAAATAGGAAAGAAATAATTGGGTGTTAACTGTCTTCTTGGGGTTCAATTATAGTTAAGATGTAAACATATGAAACATCATTTGAAAAGTCTGAAAGAAAATCTCCAAAATAGCATTACCCAACTTAAAATATATGATTTATCATTAAGTATCTGTTCTACGGTCTATTGGTACGTATGCTTAGTAGCTGATTTTCGATTTGACCTTTTTAGTTTAACTCACATTTTTATGTTTCATTGTGCCTCTCGCTTACAAGCATTGTAGGGATTTTCAGTACATATTTCTCAAACTGGAATTTTTAATAAGTACCATATTAGAAGTATAAGAAATTTAGAATGTTGCAGCCAAGAGATACAAGGAAGGTGCATTGTCTATCATAGGGAAGGAATTTATTTTTATCATGAAAGTAATACACTACACGGTAAGTTAAAGTCATAGTGGGGTTGCATGCACAACCACTTAAGTCACATCTCTTTTCTACTCTCCAATCTGCTCCAGAAAGTTCTGATAGCTAATAATGATAGTTAACATTTATGGAGTATCTACTATGTGTTAAGCATTTTTCCCCATATTTTTTCATTTAATCCTTATGCCAACTCTCCGAGAAAGGTGCTAATATTACCTTGGTTTTACAGACAAAGGCAGTGAACCTTGAGGAGAGCTAAATGACTTGCTCTAGTAAGCTTTTGACTCACACACGAAGCCTTGCTTGCTAGTTACTCTATTAGACCATCTCATTAGTTATTCATCATGGAATGCAGAAGACTCTATTGGTATTTTTTTAATACTCAATCTTCACCTGTTCACCATGTCCTTCTCTACTTGTTAAGGCCTTTTCACCTATCTACCCACTCTTCTAAGGGCATGTGAATTCAGGTTTCTATACATGAATACATATGTCTCTCCCTGTTTGAAGAGGAATGTGTAAGTAAGTATAGTAGACCCCCCTTCTCTGTGGTTTCACTTTCACAGTTTCAGTTATCCAGTCTGAGTATTTTATGATATTTTGTGAGATAAAAACTACATTCACGTAATTTTTATTACAGTATATTGTTATAATTGTTTTATTTTATTATTAGTTATTGTTGTTAATCTCTTACTGTGCCTAATTTAGAAATTAAAGTTTATCATAAGTATATATGTAAAGAAAAAAACAGTGTGTGTAGGGTTTGTACTATCCATGATTTTAGGCATCCACCGGGGGGTTTGGAATGTATCCCCCCTGGATACAGGGGGACTCCTGCATTAGATATGTTTGACTATCTTTCTCTCAGCTATCAATTAATCTACCATCTACAACCTATGAAATATTTGTATAGGTTAATGGTATAACTTTGGTGCATAATTGGCTTTGTGGCTTGCTCCTCTCTATCTCTCCATATTTACATCTCTGAGTGTATATAAAGATGAATACTACAGGTTTGCTTTTTACTGGCACGAGTAGAGAGAGAGTGCTCTAGACACCTCTACACCCAGTTCTCTCTCTTCTTTATTACTTGATCTCAGATAAGGAGGATTCTTCAACACTGTTATAGGAAACAGCAAACATCCTTCTAAGTAAAATGTTTTAGCAAAATGGATCCAAGAACCCAGCAATTTTCGGTCCATCTATCTTATCTTGATCATTAAAAAAATCAATTTCGTAATAAATTAACTCTGTTAACCAAGTAGATAACTTTGTAACTCATTCATAATATGACAAATACTATTTTGCCATTCTAAATTACTTTTTTTAAATTTTTGAGATGGAGTCTTGCTCTGTTGCCAGGCTGGAGTGCAGTGGTACGATCTCAGCTCACTGCAACCTCTGCCTCCCAGGTTCAAGTGATTCTCCTGCCTCAGCCTCCCGAGTAGCTGGGACTACAGGTGTCCTCCACCATGCCCGGCTAATTTTTGTGTTTTTAGTGGAGACGAGGTTTCACCATGTTGGCTGGGATGGTCTCGATCTCCTGACCTTGTGATCTGCCCGCCTGGGCCTCCCAAAATGCTGGGATTACAGGTGTGAGCCACCACGCCTGGCCAATCACATTTTTTTTTTTTTTTTTTAAGATGAAGGCTCGCTCTGTTGCGCAGGCTGGAATGCAGTGGCACGAGCTTGGCTCACTGCAACCTCCGTCTCCCAGATTCAAGTGATTCTTCTGCCTCAGTCTCCTGAGTAGCTGGGATTACAGGTGCCTGCCACCATGGCTGGCTAATTTTTGTATTTTTAGTAGAGACGGGGTTTCAGCCATATTGACCAGGCTGGTCTCGAACTCCTGACCTCAAGTAATCTGCCCACCTCAGCCTTCCAAAATGCTGGGATTTCAGGCACTAGCCACTGCGCCTGGCCTAAATTACATATTCTAAAATAATAGTAACTAGATCTGTGATTTTCAACCTTTAATGTGCCTAACAATAATCTGGAATGTAGATTGAATCATCTGGATTTCATTCATCTTCAGGGATTCTGGTTTAGTAGAACTGAAAAGGGGCTAAAAATTTGCATTTTAACATGGTCTCTGGGTGATCTTGGTGCAAGTGGCCCCTGGACCTCACTGATTAACCCAGCCACCAATCATGAGAGCCTGTGCTTGTTACTTTGCCTCAGTTTGCTGCTTGTCTCCAGGAGACAAACTTCTGGAGAGTCTCCCAGAATTCAGCTGACAGTATTGGGCAGGTCTGGTCTTTCTGGACATTCTTCTGCTGGGTGTTTCCTGGGTGTCTGTTTGTCTTACCTAATGCCTTCGAGACTTGCAGTTAGAACAGTTCATTAATTAATGTGTTTAAATTCTGTGAATTGAGTAATCCAATTGCTGAGACAGGAAATTCATCTCTTTATCTTCTCCTAATCCCAACGAACACTGAACCTACTTCTTTTTTTTTTTTTTTTTCCTTCACTTGATTATTTGGTTCAGTGAGAAGTTTTTGAACTGGAACTCAATGTGCATGCAACTGCAGGGAGCTCGACTACTTGATAGACATTTGGGGGAAATTTAGTTATTCTCATTGTATTACAGTAAAATGCTTGCTAGTAATTGCTACCTTTAGGAAGTAAAAAGCTTTTGTTTTAGCTTTTCTAGATATTTTTAAAAGGCTTTTAAAATTTATGAAAATCCTGCAAACATTAATCAATCCAGTTAGTTTTTAATACTTATTTAAAATATGTTGTTCAGACTAATGTTAAAGACAATAATAGAGTATTCTTGGACTATAGAGCTTGTCTAATATTTCTTTCATCACTGTACAAAGCATGACGTTTTGTACATAATGGATTCTCAAAACATATCTATATCCCCAACCTAGACCTCCCCAGTATTTTATATCCAATTGCTTAGTCAGCATTCTTCTTAGGATGTCTAATAGGCATTGCAAAATTAACTTGTCAAAAACCAGACTCCTGATATTTTCCCCTAAACTACCACCACCTCCTCTTCTCCTCCTCCTCCTTCTCTCTCTTCCTTGTTCTCCTTCCTTCCCTTCCTTCCCTTCCCTCCCTTCCTTCCCTTCCCTTCCTTCCCTTCCCTTCCCTTCCCTTCCCTCCCTCATTCCTCCTTCTTCTTCCTTCTTCTTCTTCTTTCTTCGATTAGAGATGGAGTCTTGCTATATCGCTCAGGCTGGACTTGAACTCCTGGGCTCAAGAGATGCTCCCAAGAAGCTGGACTATAGGCATGCACCACTGTGCCTGGCTTATTTCTTTCTCTCCTTAAGATGACTCTTCCCCATCTCAGGAGATACTAACTCCATCTTTCCAGTTGCTAAGGACAATAACTGTGGAATCATCCTTTACATTTATCTCTTATATCAGTTGATCCAAAAGTAATTTCAGGGTCAGGTGCAGTGGCTTATGTCTGTAATTCCAGCACTTTGGGAGGCCGAGGTGGGTGTATTGCTTGAGCTCTGGAGTTTGAGACCAGCCTAGACAATATAGCAAGATCTCATCTCTACAAAAAATACAAAAATTAGCCGGATATAGTGGCATGTGCCTGTGGTCCCAGCTACTCGGGAGGATGAGGTGGGAGGATCGCTTGAGCCCAGAAGGTTGAGGCTGCAGTGAGTTGTGATTGCATCACTGCACTCCAGCCTGAGTGACAGAGTGAGACCCTGTCTCAAAAAAAAAAAACCCAACCAACCAACCAAACAAACAAACAAACAAAAAAAGTAATTTCAGCAATGCCTTCAAAATATATCAACAATCCAACCATTTCACACCACCTCCATGGCCACCACTCTACTTTGAGTCACTATCCCTTCTCACTTGAATGACTGCAATAGCCCCTCAACTAGTTGCCCTGATTCTGCCCTTGCCCCACTTCGGTTTCTTTTCAGCACGGTAACACCAGAGTTACCAGAGTTATCCTTTTAACCCACACCCGCGTCTCTGAACTTACCTCCTAGACACTCCTCCTTGCTTATCATGATAGGGCCACACTGGCCTCCTTGCTGATACTTAGACACTCCAGTGGTGCTCCTGGCTGAGAATTTTTGCATTTGCTCTTTCCTCCACCTGGAATGCATTTCTCCCAGATATCTTCAAGTGTTCTTCCTCACCTCCTTTAGGTCTTTACTCAAATGTCACCCACTTAGTGAAACTTTCCAGACCAGCATATTTAAAGGTGCAAACAGTAGCTCCTACTCCTCATATGATCACTCCTTATCCTTATTCCTTGGCTTTTTTTCTATTATAGTTCTCATTGTCATCTGATGCATTATATTTTTACTTATTATATGATTTAAAAGAAACACAATAAGACAAAATAAGAGATCTTGTCTGAGCACAGTGGCTCACACCTGTAATCACAGCACTTTGGGAAGCTGAGGTGGGAGGATTGCTTGAGACAAGGAGTTCGAGGCTGCAATGAGCTATGATCACACCACTGTACTCCTGCCTGGGTGACAGTGCAAGGCCCTGTCTCTAAAAATAAAATGAAGAAGAAGAAGGTGGAGGAAGAGGGGGGGATTTTTGTCTATTTTGCATATTTCTGTATACAAGTGCCTGGAATATAGTACTAAGAACACTCAGAATAGTAGGTGCTCAAAAAGTAGTAGTTGCAGAATAAATAAATAAAGAACTGTACTGGAAAGCAGATAAATAAGCAGAAAATTGTATACAATGAGATACGTGCTATGACTATGAGGATGTAATGAGGACATACAATAGGGGCACCAAATGCCTTTGGGGTGGGGAAGTGTCAGGGAAGACTACTTGAGGAGTGGATATCTGAGTTGATTCTTGAAGAGCCAGTAAGCAATAGACAGATGAATGACTGCATGAAAGAATGTTGATGAGACAGGATGGGATGGAACCCAGAGTGACCCTAGGGGTCCAGAGGGTTGAGGGAAGGAGCTGGACACGAGTGCAAATGGAGACTGTAGTTAGAATAGGGGAAGGAAGGGAAGGAACAGAATTTGAGGATATTTCTGGCTGCTATTTTTTTTTTGAGTTTAAGAACTTCAACTCTATGACCTGTCTATTCACCATACATATGAGACAGGTCCATTATAATCACTACCTCATTATATAATAGCTCTTTTTTTTATTATTATACTTTAAGTTCTGGGGTACATGTGCAGAATGTGCAGGTTTGTTACATAGGTATACACATGCCATGGTGGTTTGCTGCACCCATCAACCCGGCATCTACATTAGATATTTGTCATAATGCTATCTCTCCACTAGCCCCCCACCCCCTGAAAGGCCCTGGTGTGTGATGTTCCCCTCCCTGTGTCGATGTGTTCTCATTGTTCAACTCCCACTTATGAGTGAGAACATGCGGTTTGGTTTTCTGTTCTTATGTTAGTTTGCTGAGAATGATGGTTTCCAGCTTCATCCATGTCCCTGCAAAGGACATGAACTCATCCTTTTTTATGACTGCATAGTATTCCAAGGCATATATGTGGCAGATTTTGTTTGTCCAGTCTATCATTGATGGGCATTTGGGTTGGTTCCAAGTCTTTGCTATTGTGAACAGTGCCTGGCTGCTACCTTAATGTTTCCTATGAATTAGAGATGAAGTTAGCATTATAATAGAATGAATCATTGGTTGATCACTTTGGATGTGCTGTTTCAAAACCTTAGCTAATTATTTTCATAGAGATAACATATTTTTAAGATCCAAATCTTTGTTTGAAATAACCCTTCAGGAAATAAGAGTGTCATGCATATTGCATAAATCTCTTAATTGCTTTTGGCAAGTCCACAAGTGCAAGGGTTGTCTTTTAATCTAGAATGTATGTAAAACAAGTAAGATAGGACTTTTCATTTTTCAGGTTTCTCCTATAAGGTTATTCGGGTTCCTCCAGAGAAGGTGGACCTTGGGGAGACCATCCATGGAGCCCAGGTGATATGTTCTATTGCTCCTACAGAGAAGGGGAAACCTTCTTACTACCATAGCTTTGGTGAGTCCAAGGATAAGGCAAATTTCAGTGGGCCCTGCCTTGATGTTGCTGTAGCAGAAGGACTAGTTTGGCAAATGTTATGTTAATAGTTTATCATGCTATGGTGATAATGAGACCAAGGTTGCATTTTGATGCTAGTTAAGGTTATTCTGTTTAGTCACATACTCCTGACCCTAGCCAGCTGACTGCTTGAAAAGATATACTGTAGTTGCTGCTTTAGTATAAGCAATTACTAAAAAATTAGTTGATAGAATTTAAAATTTTAGGCAACCAATAGCAATCAGACATGAAAAGGTCATCTTGACTCTATTTTGAGGGGAAATTCATATTCTATATAGATTGGTTCAGCTTTTACTCAGACTATTTATTTTCTGTATTTTAAATCATATAGCCAAACTGCTCCTAGATTCTTATCCCGAGTATAAGCAGGAAAAGGATTAAGGGATACATGTACAGATCATAAAGGACACTTTAATACTATACTTTTTTACTTTGATCCTAAACCAAATAATTTAAAAAGAAAAGGAAAAAAAGATAAAAAGCAAGCTGAGAACATGCAACCCAAGCTATTCTAAGCAGTTCCCTTTTTTATGTAGGAATAGGAAATATGTATAGTAAAGCTGGGAGACAGTAAACATGTATTTCTGGCTGGCATTTGTTTAGGGCATCAGTAACATGTCCAGGCATTCAGACAAGTCCCCATAACTGTCACATTTCAGACAACTCTAGTTTGCCAAATAACATTTTTATTGTTTGCTGGAACCTTTTAGGAATGACAAGGAACTATATTATTTTCATTGAACAACCTCTAAAGATGAACCTGTGGAAAATTGCCACTTCTAAAATTCGAGGAAAGGCCTTTTCAGATGGGATAAGCTGGGAACCCCAGTGTAATACACGGTTTCATGTGGTGGATAAACACACTGGACAGGTGGAGTATATTTATCATGAAAATTGTTGGAAACAAAGGCAAATTTCCATATAGTTGATTTTTTAACCTTCCCTGGATATTATTTGCATAGGACACTTTTAATCAAGGATATTACCTTCTTCTATAGGTTGAGCTAGCTACTTATTAATTAGTACGATGGATTTTGCATATTAGAGAATTATAGGAAACAATTTTATCCTTTTAATGATCTGATTCAATTAAAATGGCATCCAAGAAACTCTCTTAGCATGGATTTTTTCCATATCATAATAGCTGCTAAAGAGGGTGTTGTTCGTGCAGAAATCTTCTGTAATTTTTGCAGTAATACTCTAATTAGTTGATTCTCTGGCTTCTTTTTTCCTTTTTTTTTTTTTTGAGTTTTTTTTTTTTTTTTTTTTTTTAGACGGAGTCTTCTCTATCACTAGGCTGGAGTATAGTGGTGAGATCTTAGCTCACTGCAACCTCCACCTCCCGGGTTCAAGTGAGTCTCCTGCCTCAGCCTCCTCAGTAGCTGGGACTACAGGCATGTGCCACCACACCCAGCTAATTTTTTTGTATTTTTAGTAGAGACAGGGTTTCACCATGTTGACCAGGATGGTCTTGATCTCTTGACCTCATGATCTGCCCACCTCCCAAAGTGCTAAGATTACAGGTGTGAGCCACCATGCCCAGCCCAATTCTCTGGCTTCTTAATATGTGAATGTGACAATCCTACTAAAGTCCAACCATGATGGTTGAATATCTTTTTACACTCCTGATTCATACCACTATTATATTTGCCTACTTTTTACCTCTCTAAAGAGATAGTATCTTAAATTTACTCTATCTGGATCTCATTACAAAAAAAAATTTAGTAATGACTGCACTTTAAAAAAATTAGTCTCTTAATTTATCATCAATATACTGAGTAGCAATATTTTCTATTTAACCATGCAGTTAGAGTCCAAGATTTACATATCATTCAAAACATTGGGCTATATTTCATGAGGGTTTTTAAGTTCATTGTAACAATTGATCAGTCTATATCAAATAGCCCCAGTTCATTGCTTAAGCAAACAATGTTTAAATCAAAGCATATTTGCTTCTACATTCTGTGTTCTACTTTTATATATACTGGACCTGCCATTTCAGAGGGGGAAATCCTCCTAATTTTCTTATTTTGAACTTTTTGGACCTGTTTCCTAAAGGAAAGGGAAAAAGAAGAAAACTAAAAAAAAAATTTTTTCATTGTTTGTGTTTTCCCCTGCAGCTTCTTCCAGGGAGATACTACAGCAAACCTTTTGTTGCATTTCATCATATCAATGCCTTTGAGGACCAGGGCTGTGTTATAATTGATTTGTGCTGTCAAGATAATGGAAGAATCCTAGAAGTTTACCAGTTACAGAATCTCAGGAAGGCTGGGGAAGAGCTTGATCAGGTAAACATTAGAATTTGTCAAGAGTCATCAGAATAATTTTGAACTCCAAGATCTTGCTTTGGCTTTGGAATTACATGTTTTTTTCTCTCTGTCTCTCTCTCACATGTTTCTCTCTCTCTCTCTCTCTCTTTTTTTTCTTTTGAGACCGAGTCTTGCTCTGTCACCCAGGCTAGAGTGCAATGGTGCGATCTTGGCTCACTGCAACCTCCACCTCCCAGGTTCGAGAGATTCTCATGCCTTAGCCTCCCAGGTAGCTGGGATTATAGGCACGCACCACCACGCCCTGCTAATTTTTAAATTTTTTGTAGAGATGAGTTTCACTATGTTGGCCAGACTTGTCTCAAACTCCTGACCTCAAGTGATCCGCCCGCTTCAGCCTCCCAAAGTCTTGGGATTACAGGCATGAGCCACCATGCCTGACCTAGGAATTACATATTTCTCTTGTTTCCTTGTGACAAGTAATGAGAGAGAGTAGTTTTAAAGCATTGAAGACATAGCTTCATCATTTATTTAATATTAAAAATAATTTGAAATAGCTTATTTAATACCTAATAAGTAAAAAGCATGGCAAAGAGAGCCAAGATATGTGTTTAAAAGCATATGTGGCTGGGCATGGTGGCTCACACCTGTAATCCCAGCAGTTTGGGAGATTGGGCAGATCTGAGGTGGGCAGATCACTTGAGCTCAGGAGTTTGAGACCAGCCTGGACAACCAAAATGGTCAAACCTTGTCTCTACTAAAAAGGCAAAAATTAGCCAGGTGTGGTGGTGGGCACCTGTAATCCCAGCTACTTGGGAGGCTCAGGAAAGAGAATCGCGTGAACCCAGGAGGTGGAGGTTGCAGTGAGCCGAGATTGCACCACTGCACCCCAGCCTGTGCAACGGAGCGAGACTCCATCTCCAAAAAAAAAAAAAAAAAAAAAAAGCGTATGTGATAGTTCCTTATCTCCTTGTTACACTTAAGCACCAAACAAAGTTTGCTGGAAGGGGCAGCAAAGTAGACTCAATCAGTCCACCTAGTTGAAGGGATTCACTTTTTCCTGATGCTGAATCCAAGGTAAAGTTTTTCCTTGAATTATGTAATATACATTGTTTCTAGCTGTAGCTTTATTTTTTAGCTATAGTTTTCTTTTTAAATGTTTGTAAAATAGTACTTATTACGTTTACTTATGCCTTACTAAGTTTACTTATAGCTTCATGGTAGTCCTGACATCTGTGGTTATCTCTTTTCTGTTTTAAGATTGCCTGGGTTTTTCATGGCCTTTTGCATTTCTATAAATTTTAGAATCCATTTATCAGGTTTTGTTTTTGTTCTTGTTTTAAAAATAAAATTCATTGTATATATTTGAGGTTTACAACATGATGTTATGGGATACATGTAAATAGTAAAATGGTTAGCATAGTGAAGCAGATTAACATATCTATCATGTCACATAGTTACTTTTTTGTGTGACAAGAGCAGTTAAAATCTACTTGTTTAACAAAAATCTCTAATAGAATACAATCTTATTAACTTTATTTCTTGTGTTTATATATTAGAGCTCTAGACTTGTTCATACTACGTATCTACTGTTTGGTATCTTTTGAGCTACATCTTGTCTTTGTCTTCCCTTCCCCTCTGGTGGTAACCACTGTTTCATTGTCTTTCTCTGTGTATTTGAGATTTTCTTTAAAAAATTCCACATGAAAATGAGATCATACAATATTTTTTTTCTTTTTTTTTTTTGAGACAAAGTCTCACTCTGCCACTTAGTTTGAAGTGCAGTGGTGTGACCTTGGCTCACTGCAACCTCTGCTCCCGGGTTCAAGTGATTCTCCTACCTCAGCCTCCTGAGTAGCTGGGACTACAGGCATACACCATCATGTCTGGCTAATTTTTGTATTTTTAGTAGAGACCAGGTTTCACCATGTTGGCCAGGCTGGTCTTGAACTCTTGACTTCAGGTGATCTGCCTGCGTTGACCTCCCCAAGTGCTGGGATTACAGGCATGAGCCACAGTGCCTTGCCTCATAGAATATTTTTCTTTCTGTGTCTGGCTGTTTCACTTAGCATAATGTCTTCCAGGTCCATCCATGTTGTGTCAGACATCAGGATCTCCTTTTCTAAGATTGAATAATACTCCATTGTGTGTATATATCACATTTTCTTTATCCATTCATCTGCCAATGGGTATTTAGGTTGTTTCTGTTTCTTGGCTATTATGAATAATGCTGCAATGAACGTAAGAATGCAGCTATTTTCATGAGGTGGTGATTTCATCTCATTTGAGTGTATACCCAGGAGAGGGATTGCTGGGTCATATGTTGTACAATTGACCCTGAACAACGTGGATTTGAACTGCATGGGTCCTTATATGCAAATTTTCTTTTACCTCTCCACCCCTGAGATAGCAAGACAAACCCCTCTCTTCCTCCCCCTCAGACTACTCAATGTGAAGACAGTGAGAATGAAGACCTTTATGATGATCTACTACCACTTAATGAATAGTAAATATATTTGCTCTTCCTTATGACTTTTAATAGCATTTTATTTTATTTTTTTTGAGACAGAGTTTTGCTCTTGTCGCTCAGGCTGGAGTGCAATGGTACAATCTTGGCTCGCTGCAACCTCCGCCTCCTGGGTTCAAGCCATTCTCCAGCCTCAGCCTCCCGAGTAGCTGGGATTATAGGCACCCACCACCATGCCCATTGCATTTTTAGTAGAGATGGGGTTTGGCCAGGCTGGTCTCGAACTCCTGACCTCAGGAGATCTGCCCACCTTGGCCTCCCAAAGTGCTGGGATTACAGGCTTAAGCCACCATGCCTGGCCTTTAATAACATTTTCTTATTTCTAGTTTGCTTTATTGTAAGAATACAATATATAATACATATGAGATGCAAAATATGTGCTAGTTAACTGTATGTTTTTGGTAAGGCTTCCAGTCAAAAATAGGTTATTAGTAGTTACATTTTTGAGTAGTCAAAAGTTATGTGTGGATTTTTGACTATGTGGGGGGTTGGCACCTCTACCCCTCTCCGTGTTGTTCAAGGGTCATCTGTATTTTTGATTTCTTTAGGAACTCTTATACTGTTTTTCATAATGGATGTACCAATTTATATTCCCACCAACAATATACTAGGGTTCCCTTTCTTCTACACCCTTGCCAACATTTGTTATCTCTTGTCTTTTTGATAATAGCCATCCTTATGAGTGTGAGGTTTTATGTTTGTATTTCCCTTATGGTCAGTGATGTTGAGCACCTTTTTATATGCCTATTGGACTTTAAAATTTTATTTTATTTTGTTTTTTTAGGGACAGGATCTCACTCTGTTGCCCAGGCTGGGTGCAGTGGCATGATTATAGTTCACTGAAGCCTCAAACTCCTGGGCACACGTGATCCTCTTGCCTCAGCCTCCCAAGTAGCTGGGACTACAGGTGTGTGGCACCACACTCAGTTAATATTTTAAAAACTTTTTTTTGTAGAGACAGGGTCTTGTTATGTTGCCAAGGCTTTTCTCAAACTTCTGGGCTCAAGTGATCCTCCTGCCTCAGCCTCCCAAAGTGCTGGGATTACAAGTGTGAGCCACCACACCTGGCCTCTATTTTTGGAGAAATGACTGTTTAGGTCCTTTGCCCATTTTTTATTTTTATTTTTCATTTTATTTATTTATTTTTAACTTTCAATTAAAAGGTAAACTTTAATGTCAAAAATGCAAACTTGGGGAAGGCAGAAAAGACACACACAAGGCTGTCACTTCACACTTGGAAGGTTGCACAGCGGCTGGGCAGAGGCGCTCCTCACATCCCAGACAGGGCAGCGGCCAGCCAGAGGCCTCCTCACTTGCCAGACCGTGGGTGGCTGGGCAGAGGCGCTCCTGGGGCGGCAGGGGTGGCAGCTGGGCAGAGGCGCTTCTCAGTTCCCAGACGGTGGGCAGCTGGGCAGAGGCGCTCCTGGGGTGGTTGGGCGGCAGCTGGGCAGAGGCACTCCTCACTTCCCAGATGGGTGGGATACGGTATTGCAACTGTAGATCAATTTGGAGATAACCGACTTCTTTACAATATTGAGTCTTCCAATCCATGAACATGGAATATCCCTCCATTTATTTGGGTCTTTAAAAATTTCTCTCAGTAATGTTATAGTTTTCAGTATAAAGATATTACATTTCTTTTTGTGTGTTTTGAAATTATTGTAAATGGTATCTTTTAAGCTTTCATTTTCTGTTTTTTGTTCTTATATAGAAATATAATTGATTTTGTATCCAGAGATCTTGCTAAATTCACTTATTAGTTCAAATAGTTGATCCACAAATTATTTTGGATTTTCTATGTGCACAGTCATGTTACCTGAAAATAATGACAGCTTTCTTTCTAATACTTAGGGCTTTATCTCTTTTTCTTGCCTTACTGTACCAGCTAGGACTTCAAGTTGAATAGAAGTGCAAGATAATGAATAGAAGTTGAACAGGTAGTGTTGAAAAATGTTTAACAATTCATTATTAAATATAAAATTGCTATAGGTATTTTTCTAGCTGTCTTTATCAGATTATCTTAATAGTGCCTTTTAATGAATAAACATTCTTAATATGGCCCAGTATACAATCTTTTCCTTTGTGACTTATACATTGTACATCTTGTTTTAGACATCTTCTCTTGGTAACGTAATGCAAATATTATCCTGTGTTATCTTCTAGAGAAGTCAAGTATCTGTATATGCATTATTCTGTTTCTGTACTCTATATTCTGTTTCATGGTTCTACTTATGGTTACTTGTGCACTGCATTAAAAAAGTCTTAAGGTTTAGTATCAAGTTATCCTAATATTTTTCTTTTGCAAAGAGTGTCATGGCCATCCCTGGCCCTTCACATTTTTGTATAAATTTTAGAATCAGCTATCAGTTCCCCGCACAAAAATATGGTCATATTTTAATTGTATTTGCACTGAACCAATGTATCAATTTGAGAGAGGACTAACCTCTTTACACAATGTTGAGTCTTCCAGTATGTGAACACAATATATCTTTCCATTTATTTGAGACTTCTTTAATTTCTTTCAATGTTTATAGTTTTCTGGTTACAGGTTTTCTGCATCTTTTGTTAGATTTATTCCTAGATTTTTTTTACATTATTTTAAATGTTGTTTATTTTTTGCTTTCATTTTATGTTAGTGTTGCTATATAGCAATTGATTTTTTTTTTTTTTTTTTTTTGAGACAGGGTGATGGTCTCACTGTGTCACTAAGGCTGGAGTGCAGTGGTGTGATCTCAGCTCACTGCAACCTCTGCCCCCTGGGTTCAGGCGATCCTCCCACCTCAGCCTCTTGAGTAGCTGGGACTACAGGCACGTGCCACCATTCCTGGCTAATTTTCATATTTTTTGGTAGAGACAGGGTTTCACCATGTTGGCCAGGCTGGTCTTGAACTCCTGACCTCAAGTGATCCACCCGCCTTGGCCTCCCTAAGTGCTGGGATTACAGGTGTGAGCCACCGCACCTGGCCAGCAATTGATTTTTGTTTGTTGATCTTATATTCACTAATATTGTAATTACACTTACAAATTCTAATAGTTATAGATTCTTTTAGATTTTTTACATCTATAATATCACATGCAAGTAATGACAGTTCCTTTTATAACTCTACATGTAAGTTGTTTATTGGTTTTCTTTCTTTTTTTTTTTGTCTTATTTCACTGGATCTTCAGTACAGTGTTGAATATAAGTGATGATAGTGGCATCCTTAACTTGTTCCCAATCTGTGAGGCAAAGCTTGCACCATTTTACCATTAAGCATGCTGTGTGCTGTAGATTAAAAAAAAAAAAAATAGAAACTGTCCCTTCTTGGGGGTCATGATGGGCAGCAAGATGTGTCTGCTAGCAGGGTTGTTCAGGTAGTCAAGCCACATGCTCCGTTAATAAGCTTCCCTGCTAGAAGAGACAATCCTAAACCCAATGTACCAGAAACTTTGAGATCAACAGGACAACCATCTCACTCTTCTGCAATTTCCCAGCATTCTAAGGGAAGTAAGTTACTAGATTTGCAGATGCACCAGACACTGCAGAAGTAATGAAAACATTACCTCAGAAATACAGAAGTAAACTTGTGTCTCAAGAAGAAATTGAATTTGTCTAATGTGGAGATCCAGAATAATCACTGTGGCTGCCGTTTGTCATCAGACAAAAGAATTACCTTTACAATAAAGGACTTCTAAAATAATAATAATAAAAAAAAGACTGTTTTTTAGAGCAGTTTTAGGTTTAAAGAAAAATCAAGCAGAAAGTATGGAGAGTTTCCATATTTCCCCCTCCTGCTAGTTTCCTCTAGTATTAACATCTTGCGTTGGTATGATATATTACAACTGATGTATCAGTGGAGGAGTGTTACATTATTACTAACTAAAGTCCATACTGTACATGATGGTTAGGTCTGTGTTGTACAGTTCTACAGGTTTTGACAAATGCATAATGTCATGTATCTACCAATATCATACAGCATAGTTCACTGCCCTGCAAATCTCCCTGGGCTCCACCAATTCTTCCCTTCCCCTTTCCTTCTCTCAGCCCCTGGAAACCACTGATCTTTTCACTATTTCTGTAGTTTTGGCTTTTCCAGAATGTCACATGGAATCATACAGTATGTAGACTTTTCAGACTGACTTTTTTAACTTAGCAATATGCATTTAAGGTTCCTCTGTGTCTTTTGTGACTTGAGAACTCATTTCTTTTTATCACTGAAATACATACCATAGTTGTGCATTCATTCATTTGTTGAAGGACATCTTGGTTGCTTCCAAATCTTGGCAATTATGAATAAAGCTGTTATAAATATTTGTTAGCAGGTGTTGTGTGGACATCTTTTTAAAAAGATACATTTTATTAGATTAGGAGAGTTCCCTTTTACTCCTAGTTTACTGAGATTTTTTGTCATGAATGGATATTGGACTTTATCAACTGTTTTTTTTTTCTGCACTATTGAGATAATCATATAACTTTTATCCTTTATTCTGTGAACGTGGTGAAGTCCATTGACTGATTCCTTAAAAAATGTTCATAACAGCCATTGATTGATTTTTGAATGTTAAGCTGCCCTTCCATTCCTGAAGTAAATCCCAATTGGTCGCATTGTATTTTCTTTTAAATATATTGCAGGATTTGCTTTGTTACTATTTTGTTTAGAATTCTTTGTATCTATGTTCATGAATAAAATTGCCTTTTGATTTTTTTTCTTTTCTATAATGTTCTTCCTAGGTTTTGGTTTCATGGTTTTTCTAGGTTTTGGTTTCATGGTTTTTCTCATTCTCATACAATGAGTTGGGAATTGTTCTCTCTTTTCCTTCTCTCTGGATGATATTGTATAGGATTGACATTATTTCTTAAATTTTTGGAATAATTCAACAGTAAAGCCTTCCAAACCTGAAAATTTCCTTATAGGTAGATCTACAGTTCTAGAATATTGATTTGGTTCTCTTTTCCAATTTATAGTTCTCTACCACAATTCTCAGTTTAAAATAATTTCCTTAAACATATTTAGAATAGTTAAAGTCTGATAACTATTATCTGGATCTTCTGTGATTCTGTTTCTGTTATCTGTTGTTTATTTTGGTTTTTAATCATGTTGCTTTGTCTTTTCATGTGCTGGTTATTTTCTTTCATTTGCAGAATATTGTGTTTTAAAAATTGTGGAAATATTTTGAGACACAGGATGATGTTATCTTCCTCTAGAGAAGAATTTCACTTGCTTGTATAATTTGAAGCAGGATTCAGTCCATGCAAGTACTGGACTATTTCTTGTTTATTCTAATTCATAAGGTACAGACCTATGAGGTCCAAACCCAAAGGACTAGAGGTTTGGTAGGTCTTCCTCTTCTTGGAAAATCGTAAACTCAAACTGTTGTCACTCTAGCCCTCAAAACTATTGGAAAGCCCTTCTCTTTAAGGTTAAGGGATGAGCGAGTTGCTATGGTATATCCTTATCAAAAAGTAGCGTGAAGGATCCGTGTGGTGATGGCCTGTTCTGTATCTTGAGTGGGGTGGTAGGTACATGAATTTTCACATGATAAAATAGCATAGAACTAAATACACGCGCACACACACACACAAATGAATGCATGTTAAACTAGAATAAGGTTGGTGGATTGCATCAATGTAAATTTCCCAGTTGTGATATTGTATTGTAATTATGCAAGACATTCCCACTGGCAAGAGAGGATGATGAATACATGGGAAATCTCCATATTATTTCTTTTTTTACGGTGTAAAAATTATATATATAACATTAAATTTACCATTTTAACCATTTTAGGTGTGCAATTCAGTGGCATTACGTAAATTCACAATGTTGTGCAACATCACCAATATCCATTTCCAGCACATTTTCATCATCTCAAACAGAAACTCTGTACCCATTAAACAATAATTCCCTGTTCCCCCCGCCTCCAGTCTCTGGTAACTTCTATTCTACTTTCTGTTTCTATGAATTTGCCTATTTTAGGTACTTCATATAAGTGGGATCATACAATACTTGTCCTTTTGTGTCTGTCTTATTTCACTTAGTGTAATGTTTTCAAGGTTCATCTATGTTGTAGCATGTATCAGAATTTCATTCCTTTTTAAGGTTAGATAATATTCGATTGTATACACAAACACACACGCACTATATTTGTTTATTCATCTGTTGATGGATACTTGGGTTGTTTCCATCTTTTGGGTATTAAGAATAATGCTGCTATGAACATTGGCATACAAATATCCAAGTTCTTTTTTTTAGTTCTTTTAGGTATACATTTTAGAAGTGGAATTGCTAGATTGTATAATTCTATGTTTAACTTTTTGAGGAACCGCCAAGCTATTTTTCCACAGTGGCCACAGCATTTTTCATTACCATCAGCAATGCGCAAGAGTTCTAGTTGTTCACATTTTTACCAACATTTATTATTTTCTGGGTTAAAAAAAAATAACCATCGTAATGGGTGTGAAGTGATATCTCATTGTGGTTTTGATTTGCATTTTCCTAATGACTAATAATGTTGAGCGTATGTTTAAATAGGTGGGGGAAAACTTGCCCCCGTATCCAGTTGGTTTCTGTGGGTTTCTGTTTCATCCCAAACCTGGCCCCTTTGTTCTTCACTGTCTTTTTAGGTCACCAGTCCTTCAGGCAGCTGTTTTAAACATTTTGTCCATCATTTCCAGTTGTTTTCAATGGGGTAGTTGATCCATATGATGTAATCTACCATTATTTGAAGTGTCTTTTGGTTTTGCAAGAGAAAACAATTGTAAATATAATTAAAGTCATTTTTTAAAAGCTAGTAACTTCTGAAGCCATGGTGACCTTTTAGAAAAAAAGCTAATAACTCTTTATGAATCTTAAGAATAGCACTAAATCTTTACTCACTAAAAATATTTCTGCAGGCTACAGAGATCATATAGACTAGGTATATGGGAGGAAATGATGCAGTTTGTTCTCCATCCTACAGTATTTCAGGAGAGGAAAATGGGCTTAAAGCACTTACTGTCAGGAAAAACACACTTACTTTATTTGGGTCTCCTGCTTAAACATCATTTCTACAGAGAAGCTGTGTTGGGAGTTCCCAGGATCACGCCTAGGTTTGATGATTCATTAGGAGGATTCATAAGACTCAATATAGGTTGGGCGAGGTAGCTCATGGCTGTAATTCCAGCACTTTGGGAGCCCAAGGCAGGAGGACTGCTTGAGCCCAGGAGTTCGAGACAAACTTGGGCAACATAGGTCCCATCTTTATTAAAATTTTTCAAAAAGACTCTATATAGTGATGACTATCATGTAATCATGACTCATGATTACAGTAAAAGGATCAAAACAAAATCAGCAGAAGAAAAAGGCGCATGAGATGCAGTCTAGAGGAAACCAGGTACATGCTTCCAAGAGTCCTCTCCCAGTAGAGTCACAAAGGACATGTTTAATTCCTCCAGGAACTAGTGACAACATGTGTAAAATGTTGTCTGCCGAAGAAACCCACCCAAGCCTGCTTGTCCAGGGTTTTTACTGGGGATGAGTTATATAAGCATAAAACCCCTACATGATGACACTCAGTTACTGATGTTCCAGATGCTCAAGGGAATGGAGGTGTTCATTATAAATCACATTGTTAGCATAAACTGTCTGGACAAACTACTGCAGAGTCACTTAAGGACTGGCACATGCAAGAACACTCTTATCAGGCAGAACATCCCAAGAACTCAGTTCCCAGTAACCAGCCCAAGGTCAGTCATGAAAACAAGTCATTCTTGAAATAGTGCAGGGTCTGAGCAACCCAGGCCTGCAAAGTTGATCCTTTTCCACACAGAGGTCTACCTGATCAAATCTGAAGAAGGAAAGCACCCCTTGTTACTCTCTAGTTTCTTACTCTTTGTTATATAATCATTTGTTTACTTGATGCTAATTAAATAACACTTTTTTTTTTCTTTTTTTTGAAATGGAGTTTCACTCTTGTTGCCCAGGCTGGAGTGCAATGGCACGATCTCGGCTCACTGCAACCTCTGCCTTCCAGGTTCAAGCGATTCTCCTGCCCCAGCCTCCTGAGTAACTGGGATTAGAGGCATGCGCCACCATGCCCAGCTAATTTTGTATTTTTAGTAGAGACAGGGTTTCTCCATGTTGGTCAGGCTGGTCTTGAACTCCAGACCTCAGGTGATCTGCCTGCCTCGGCCTCCCAAAGTGCTGGGATTACAGGCAGGAGCCACCGTACCTGGCCACAAATATTTTCTAATTTTTAAATTTCTTTATTATTCCTCCACTAGAATATAAATTATATGAAGTCAAAGTCTTTGCTTTATTCATGACTGTATCTCCAGTGTCTAAAACTGCTTGGGCTATAGTAGGTACTCAACAAATATTAAGTAGATGAATGAATGGAAATTATCATTTATTTAAATATTTAGGAATGCCAATGATGTTGACTGGATCTAAATTATTGGGACATACTGTTACCGTATGAATGACAATTTTCATCTCTTTCTTCTTCCCAAACAGGTCTATAATTCAGCAGGCAGATCTTTCCCTCGAAGGTTTGTTTTGCCTTTAAATGTCAGTTTGAATGCCCCTGAGGGAGACAACCTGAGTCCATTGTCCTATACTTCAGCCAGTGCTGTGAAACAGGCTGATGGAACGGTATGCTATGAACAGACATTAGAGTAAGACTTTGAGCTTTAGTGGTGTTACTTTATTCCTTAGCTGTTTTCCAAAATGTTTGGTACCCAATAACTTTTATAACATTCATCCGAGCAGGGTAAGGTCATGTAACACTGCTTGCACAAGAATTGCAGAAACAGTGGGAATGAACACAGTGTTTATCTATCCTTCCTGTGCTTTGAAACAGAGATATGGAACTGTCTAATGGTTGTGGAATGTCTATTCATTTGAGCTTGACATTAGCAATCCCCACCTTTTTTTAATTTTTTTAAATTTTTTTTAATTTTTTTTTTTTTATTTTATTTTTTTGAGACGGAGTCTCGCTCTGTCACCCAGGCTGGAGTGCAGTGGTGCCATCTCAGCTCACTGCAGCCTCTGCCTCCTGGGTTCAAGCAATTCCCCTGCCTCAGCCTCCCGAGTAGCTGGGATTACAGCCACCTGTCAGCACGCCTGGCTAATATATTGGTATTTTTAGCTAAGATGGGGTTTTGCCATGTTGGCCAGGCTGGTCTCGAACTCCTGACCTCAGGTAATCCACCTGCCTCAGCCTCCCAAAGTGCTGGGATTACAGGCTCGAGCCACCGCGTCCAGCTGCAATCCCTACCTTTTAGATAATATGTGCTTAGCACAGGTCTATCATTGTGTAGCTGTCAATGCCTTAGCTTTAGAAGAATAAAAAGCATATGTCTACCTCCTATGTCATTTGACAGCTTATTAATAAAATTTGATAATCATTATGCATCCATACATATGATGGAAAGAGGAACAATATTAAAAAATGACGTAGAACCTCAGTTCCCACGCCCTGTCACAAACCTTTATAAGTATGAGGCTCCTCACTGACATACATAAGAGGAAAATAAGAATTAAGCAACCACTACAAATCCTTTTGAAATCTCTTTTAGATCTGGTGCTCTCATGAAAATCTACATCAGGAGGACCTAGAAAAGGAAGGAGGCATTGAATTTCCTCAGATCTACTATGGTCAATTCAGTGGCAAAAAGTATCGTTTCTTTTATGGCTGTGGCTTTCGGCATTTGGTGGGGGATTCTCTGATCAAGGTTGATGTGGTGAATAAGACACTGAAGGTGATGAAAAACTCTTTCCTTTTTGAACTTTTCAGAAACCTGTTCTTCCCTTTGAATTAGTTCTATTTAAAGTAGATCTTAAGATTCTTCAGTATTTAAGGAGCTCAGCCATTTTCTTTTATTGAGTTTGAGAACTATGAAATCATCTAAGTTAGGGGTATGTTCCTTCTAGGGAATCCAAATTGACCCCAAGCCCAGCAAAATAATTCTATGTTTGATCTTGATGTTATTTTGGGGGCAATTGTGGGGTTAGGGTTGTTGAGACACCTATATTTAAAGTAGATAGCAAATTATAGTTACACAAATTGTGTTTGATGGTGATGGAATCTGGGACTGCAAAGACTCCCTCTCTTTCTCCTATATTCAACTCAGTAGGGCTGATTCTTTTATTTTTGGATTATTCTATTGACAGCCTGTGTCAGTCTGTTCTGTGTTATAAAGAAATCCCCGAGGCTGGATAATTTATAAATAAAAGAGGTTTAGGTCGGGTGCGGGGGCTCACGCCTGAAATCTCAGCACTTTGGGAAGCTGAGGAGGGGTGGATCACAAGGTCAGGAGATCAAGACCATCCTGGCCAACATGGTGAAACCCTGTCTTTACTAAAAATACAAAAATTAGCTGGGCGTGGTGGCACATGCCTGTAATCCCAGCTAATAGGGAGGCTGAGGCAGGAGAATCGCTTGAATCTGGGAGGCAGAGGTTGCAGTAAGCTGAAATTGTGCCACTGCACTCCAGCCTGGCGACAGTGCAAGACTCCGTCTCAAAAAAAAAAAAAAAAAAAAAAAAAAAAAAAAAAAAAAAAAAGAAAGAAAAAGAAAAAGAAAAAGAGGCTTATTTGGCTCATAGTTCTGTGGGATGTACCAGCATGGCACCAGCATGTGCTCAGCTTCTGATGAGGCCTCAGAAAGCTTACAATCATGGCAGAAGGCAAAGGCAAAGGGGCAGCCTCATGTCACATGGTGAGAGAGTGGGAGCAAGAGAGGAGGAAGGGCCAGCCTCCTTTAAAACAACTACCTCTCAGATGAACTAATAGAGCCAGAGCTCACTTATCACCAAGAGGATGGTGCTAAGCTATTCATGAGGGACTGGCCCCCATCACCCAGCCTTCCCACTAGGCCCCACCTTCAGCAGTGGGCTCAGCACTTCAGCATGAGCTTTGGAGGGGACACACATCCAAACTATATCACAGCCAAATCCATGCTTGAAGTGACAAAAGCCATAGAAAGCTCCCAACTTACTACCGGCCTTTTATCGAATGCTTTTTTTGGGACTTACAGGTTTGGAGAGAAGATGGTTTTTATCCCTCAGAACCTGTTTTTGTTCCAGTACCAGGAACCAATGAAGAAGATGGTGGGGTTATTCTTTCTGTGGTGATCACTCCCAACCAGGTAAATATATTTCCCTATCACTAGTCAGAAAGAAAAGTAGCACTGAGTCATCTGATAAGTCAAGGATGCACACTCATCTGTCGATAGTTTACTTTGATTCCTTTTCCCTTCTCTTCCCCTTCTTACTATTTACATACCCTTTTGTCTCAATCCATATTTTGTTGTTTTAAAGTTCTGTTTGGAAGACCATAATAACAATTTGTATTTGCATAGGAATTTGTTATTTACGAACTACTTACACATATTCAGTTATCAAAACAACTTTGTGGGATACCATTTTATACATGTGGAATTTGTAAAGAAGTTGAAGTAAACTTGCATCAGATCTCATAGTGGTAAAGCCAGTATTTAAATCCAAGTCTTTTGACTTCTGGTCTAATGTTTATACCATCATGTGTGCTGCCAATTTCAATGAACTGACCTCCAAGTCCAATGTCATCAGTCCTGGTCCAGTGTCTCAATAACACTATTCACTATCTGACTCCTTGTCTAGGGCAATCTTATGGTAAATAGGTTCACTTTGAGTATCAGCTTTGATTAATTATTAGTGGCTGCCTGGGGTGCAGGGCTCTGAGGCCTTTTAAGGGTTCAGTAAGAAAGGCTGTGATCAATTAGCGATACCTGTCATGGGCTTTAGGAGGACTTTGTTCTCATGCCATGCACTTGCCATTCCTGGAATTCGATTTGGCAGATCTCAGTCTGCCTTGCAATGCTGCCCTTTGAACAGCTACAAAGTAACACAAAATGGAGGCATTTCTAACTTGGAAGAAAGAGTTTCTGTCTTTTAAAAGATTGGCAAGGTGCAAGCAAAAATATTAAACTCAAAGAAATCCTATGAAGGTGATTGATAGAAACAACTTAATTTATTTGCTCTAGGTATGAACTTCTTTAGCTATGATATCCTTTCCAGTCCAGTTCAGCAACTGAGGAAACAATCTGTGAGCATATAGGTGAGGCACTGTGCTAGGTTCTAGGGAGAGATATGAAGATGTGTAAGACATGGTCTTGCTCTTTCTCTCTCTCTCTCTCTTTTTCTTTTCTTTTAAAGACAGGGTCTTGCTCTGTCACCTAGGCTGGAGTGCAGTGGCACAATCTCAGCCCACTGCAACCTCTGCCTCCCAGGCTCAAGTGATCCTCCTGCATCAGCCTCTGAGTAGCTGGGACTACAGGTGTGCACTACACACCTGGCTAATTTTTGTATTTTTTATAGAGATGGGGTTTTGCCATGTTGCCGAGGCTGGTCTTCAATGATGAGCTCAAGCAATCCACCCACCTCAGCCTCTCAAAGTGCTGGGATTACAGGTGTGAGCCACTGTGCCCGACCAACATGGTCTCTCCATTAGGAATTTTACAGCTTAGTGGAAGAGACAGGCAAATTTTTGATGAAGAAAAGATAATTTTCAATATTGTCTTTCCTTTTCTAGAATGAAAGCAATTTTCTCCTAGTTTTGGATGCCAAGAACTTTGAAGAGTTGGGCCGAGCAGAGGTACCTGTGCAGATGCCTTATGGATTCCATGGTACCTTCATACCCATCTGATGGGACAACCACAAGGTCTGGAAACTAGGTTTAAAATAAGTGTGCACTTGGACATAAAGACTAGAGCAATAGACACTGAGGACACCAAAAGGGGGGCAAGGAGGAAGAGGGGCAGGGGTTAAAAAGCTACCGATTGAATACTATGTTTCCTATTTGGGTGATGGGATCATTAGAAGCCCATACCTCAGCATCACACAATATACTCATGTAACAAGTCTGCACATGTACCCCAGAATCTAACATAAAAATAAAAAGAAAAACAAAGAATGTACTGTATAGAAAAGACAGAGCATAAAGGGCACCGTACCTCCCAAACCAATGTCCCAAATAGACATTTGGTTTAAAAATTTCTGTTAAAACCATAATTCACTATTTCCTTGCCACTGCCAAGTCACGCCATGGCAGAGGCTCGAGTGCATATGAGGTTCCGTTTTACCTTTAATACACCATCATGGCCAACGGAGGCATTGCTGCTGGAGGTGTCATGGCCATTAACACTACTTTATAAGAGGTGCGGAAGACTGCCCTCACCCATGATGGCCTAGCATGTGTAATTTGTGAAGCTGCCAAAGCCTTAGACAAGCGCCAAGCCCACCTTTGTCTGCCTGCATCCAACTGCAGTGAGCCTATGTATGTCAAGTTGGTGGAGGCCCATGGTGCTGAACACCAACTCACCCTAATTAAGATTGATGACAACGAGAAACCAGGGGAATGGGTAGGCCTCTGTAAAACTGAGAGGGAAACCCCCGAAAAGTAGTTGGCTGCAGTTGTGCAGTAGTTAAGGACTATGTCAAAGAATCTTAAGCCAAGGATGTCATTGAAGAATATTTCAAATGTAAGAATGAACAAATAAAACTTTGGCACTCATGTTTCTTTCTTTCTTTTTTTTTGAGATGGAGTCTCACTCTGTCACCCAGGCTGCAGTGCAGTGGTGTGATCTTGGCTCACTGCAAGCTCCACCTCCCAGGTTCACGCCATCCTCCTGCCTCAGCCTCCCGAGTAGCTGGGACTACAGGCGCACGCCACCCTGCCCGGCTAATTTTTTTGTATTTTTAGTAGAGATGGGGTTTCACCGTGTTCGTCAGGATCATCTCAATCTCCTAACCTTGTGATCCGCCTGCCTTGGCCTCCCAAAGTGCTGGGATTGCAGGCATGAGCCACTGCACCCAGCCGGCACTCATGTTTCTTAAGAAAAAACACCACAAAGCAGAATTCATAAGATAACTATGGTTTTATATATATATTTTAGGGCTCTTCCTTGAAATAATTAAGAAAGTATTGATACAACCTTTTGAAGAGAGTTTTAAATTTCATTTATTGGATATATTTTCCTCTACGTAATAATAAGAATACATGAAAGAAAAATTCATGCATTTTGGTCATTACCGAAAGAATTAAAGAAAGATGAAAGAAACATGAAAAGTGGCTTGCCAGATAAGACAGGTTTATTTTAGAGAAAACAAACACGAGAGGAGCCTTTTGACTGAGTTAGGTTAGAGACAAACTTTTTTTTACAGACTAAGAGTTTTTAAGGGTTCAGGGTGGGAGAGTTTATTAGAGGCTTGGACTGCTTCTGTGTTTCTTTGTTGTGCTTATTTGGGAGGGAGAGTTGTGTTTTTTTGTTTGTTTGTTTGTTTTGGTTTTTTTTTCAGCTGCAGACATACCCCCCAAGTCTGCTTTTAGCTTCCCTATCTTAGTGCCCCTGAAGGGAGAGGAATGTCCTTATTAAGGCCCATTGTATGAGGGTGAAATTTGACAGTTACCCAAGAGACTTTCCCCCTACTTCCCTCTGTGCCCGAGCTGTTTTATTTGTGTTTAACTGGCTGCTTTTTCTGTTTGCTTATAGTTAGAAGTGATTTCCTTGAAACACATGAGGCTAGAAAGGGAGTTGGAACTTAAAGTGGCGGTTTGTCCAAAATAAAGGTGCTCCTGCCCTGTCAATTACCATCATCAGATAGGTGGGTGACAGAGGTCCTAGGAGAAGAAATACAGATGATCATAGATAGTAGACTTTGAATATAAATCTGAAAAGCACTTCGTTCTTTCCATCACAGTCTGCCTGTCACCATTGGTCCTAAGATACTCAGAAGACAGGAAGCTGGCTATATCCTGCATGGAGGCTTCTTCTAAACTGTTTTTTTCTCTGCTGTCCACAGCAGATGCTACTGCAATTGCACAACCTCCTGTGGACCACCCACTACCCCCACCCCACCTTCAGCTCTGCTTTGGGAGGTTATTTTGAGGAACATCATTAAAATCAGGCATTTCTTCTAATCTCTAGGTGTATAGTTCTCAGGGATTGTTGACAAGCCAGTAGTTCTTCATTTAATTGGACAACAGGTGGCACTAGAGACCATATAATCTCCACATTTCTAAACCCTGCCTGTTCTTACCAACAGCTGTAAGCAGGCAAGGTCTGTCACTTAAACCACACTCTTGCCAACACCCCTAAAATCCCTTGTTCCTTTTTCCTTCAGTTACATTCCCTTCCCTCTGCTGAACTCCATTCCAGGACCAGTTAAACTGTTTATGCTCCTTCTGCATGGTGAATGCTCTGGAGAAGACCCCCAGACATACAATATGGGGCACCTTTGAACTCATGGTTAGGCTCTCTGCACGGGCCTGGACTAACATAGTTTCCTGTCTAATTTTCCTTAAGAGTCACTTCAAACTTCACAGACCCTATCTTCTTTAGTAATGTGTTCCATACATGCAAATGCCATGTGTGGGGTTTTGCACTGTGGCAATAAAGTAAAAGGGCTGAGTTCCATGTCTGGGTTTGTGAGATGCAGAACATAGTAGCAGGTTTAGAATGGCAAGAAGATGCCTAAACAGAAGGAATACAGCAGATGCAGGAGCGAAGAGCCTCAGGTAACCGAGAGTGTAAGTCCCCCACTGTTTCCTTTCACACAAGTCCCTGAAAAGGCATTCATTGTACTTCCTCAGACAAAACATGGAGATTTGATTGATCTTCCTAGATCTGAAGGGTGAAGGAGACTCTGGATGACCTCTGGCAAGTCCAGAGATCTGTCACATCTTTCCTCTGTTTATAAATATCTGTCTTAATACACAGGGAATGAAGTTCAGACATATGAAGGATAGCAGTATAATCATAAGATTTTGACCTAAGGATACCTGAATTCTGCCTTGGCTCTGCTCTCTGTTTCCTGAAGGAGAAGACAAAAAAGGATCAGTGGCATGTTATAATCTAGGCACATATGCCGGTAATCCAAGGGAGAAAGTGAGTGAGCTTATGACCAAGGCCCAAAGCATAGGCTGGGCCTCTTCTTCTCCCTAAGCCCAACTCTTACCACTAGCCAGTGTCCGAAGATTCAAGGAAAGGGAGTAAGTGGTGCACAATTGAGGGAAAAGGAAGAGGCAAATGGGCAGATTGGGTCCTCCACAGGATGCAAGCAGTAGAAAAACATATGAACCAGCCAGCTACCTTGGGGCAGGGTGGGAGTAGGGGAGAACTTTGGCTTGATTTTTTTTTTTTTTTTTCCTCTGAGGATAGCTTTGGAGAGTAAGCAACACTATATATGGTACTTTTAACACATTGTAGGCCTGCTTGTGAGTAAACAAGGCCCAACCAGTGCCTGGAAATGTGATTTAAGCAGATGAAAATTCCCTTTTTGTGGGGAGCTAGGAGGGAGATAAGGGGGTGAAGCTTCCTTTCCTTTATACTTAAATGGCATTCTAGGCCTTTCAATAATTTGGTCCCCAGTCAATGTTTCCAATCTTACCTCTCACCTATCTCTCCATTGTAGCCAAGAACTCGTCAATATGCACTAAACAAGCTGTACTTTTCCACATTTCCTTTGCTTACATTGTCTTCTCTTCCTGGAATTCCCTTATCTACCTGGTGAATCTTAAAATCCAGCTCAAAAGTCATCTCTTCTTTGAAGCCTTCTTTTACTTCCTGAGGGAGAGCTAGTGGGTTTTTTTAGTTTATCATGATTTATTTCTGTGTTTAGCTCCCTCACTAGCTTGAACTGTATGAGGACAGGGACCATGTGTTTGTTACTCATACTGCGCCCCTGGCACTTAGCAGTGCACTTGGCATTCAGTAGATGTTAAATAAACACTTCTTCTTTTTTTTTTTAACTTAGTAAGTGAATGAGGACTGGAAGGTGCTAGACATGGGGCCTGCCTTGCCAATATATGTCCATTGGAGTATCTTATGGGATCTTTTTTTGGGGGGGGGGCTTGGGAGGGTTTATTAAGTGATGCTTTAGTTTCAGTCTCTGCCAGCAACTAGGGGTGGGGTGACTCCACTCACCCCAGGATTTCCCAGACTTGCTGCTTTAGAGGACAGAGGCAGGAAGCCAACTATCCTCTAAGCCACAGCTTGGGAAGCTAGGCTAGTACCGGGGTGGGGGCAGCAGAGCTGAGACCCTCCACCCTCAGCCCCCAGCCTGTGCTATCCTCCCAGCCTGAGGGGGAGGAGCTGAGGCAATCTTGGCTGCAGCCTCCCACACACAGCCCTGCTCTTGGTGCACTGTTCACTGCCCTGAGTTATTCATGATCTCTGCTCCCACATATTCACCTCCACACTCCAAAAGCCAGCCCCACACCCAGCCCCTCCAGGTCTTTAGTCCTGGGGAGGGCAAAAGGAGGGACAGGGGGCCTCTCATTGAGCAGCTTCAAGGAGCCTCTCCTTTCTGTTGCCCACTGAATGCCAGCCCCTTGTCTTCAGCCCTCCCTTAGATAGGAAGGGGGGTGGTGGCCTCAGACTGCACCCCCTTTCTTCTCTTCCTGGCATCCCATTCTGTCCCAGCACAGCAGCCAAGAGCACAAAGCACAGCACCTGTGAGGCTGGTGGGCACAAGAGCCCATGCTGGCACAGGCCAGACTGCCTGCAGCCCTAGGTGGGGCCTGCTCCCTGCCCTGGAAGCTAGACAGAGGGAGACAGAAAGCAGTAGTGGGGCAATGGGATGTGCAGCCCCTGTGGCAGGAGGAGGAGCACATGAACCCTGACCCTGCTACCTGGTGCAGGCTACTCCAGGCCTCGCTTCTGTAAGAGCCTCTGTGGCTGGCTCCACAGCTGCCCAGCCCCCATAAAGGGGGCTGAAAGGAGGATGAGTGGTCCTTGAAGAGGTGAAGGGTCTGCAGAGAATCACTCAGACACCAGGTATTACCCAGCTCTTCCCGCAAGACCTGGAGGGTCCAAACTCCTGGCCCCAACCACCCTTCACCTTGGGTGAGGAAGAAGGGCCTCTTCTGCTGTTCCTTCCCCTCAGAGATCCAATAAACCACTCCAGTGAAATGCAGGTACCCATGCCTGCCACCTGCCCCTGGAGACAGCAGGGGAGTTGAGGCAGGAAGGCTGGCCAGGGGCCCTTATGGGATCTTTTAATAGAAGTTAGCCTTCTGAGACAACACAGCCAAGCACAAGCCAGTAAGTGTTGCAAGAGTGAAGTGGGAACTATACCTAAATGGCTGTTGATCTCAAAGAACTGAAAGCTAAAAGAAATGTTATTTTCTTATTGGTTAGTGTGTTAGTCTGCTATGGCTGCCATAACAAAGTACCACAGAGGTCTTAACAGAAATGAATTGTCTCACAATTCTAGAGGCTAGAAGTCTAAAATCAAAGTTGGTTTGTTCCTTCTGAGGGCTTTGAAGAAAGAGCTGTTGCAGTTCCCTCTTCTGGGCTTGCAGATGGTGTTGTCCGTGTCTTCACATCATCTTCCCTCCATATGTGTCAGTTTTTGAGTTCAAGTTTCCCCTTTCTACAAGAACATCAGTCACGTTGGATTAGGGCTCATACTAAAGACCTCATCTCAATACATGTGCAACAATCCTATTTCCAAACAGGTTAAACTTCAACTCTGCAAATGCAGTGAAATATTTTACTAAAACAAACAAGTATTATTAATAAAAACAATTTTGCAGACATTTCTCTTACTCTTTCATTTTATTTTGATCTTTTTTTTTTTTTTTTTTTTTGAGACGGGGTCTCGCTCTGTCACCCAGGCTGGAGTGCAGTGGCCGGATCTCAGCTCACTGCAAGCTCCGCCTCCCGGGTTTACACCATTCTCTTGCCTCAGCCTCCCGAGTAGCTGGGACTACAGGCGCCCGCCACCTCACCCGGCTAGTTTTTTGTATTTTTTAGTAGAGACGGGGTTTCCCCGTGTTAGCCAGGATGGTCTCGATCTCCTGACCTCGTGATCCGCCCGTCTCGGCCTCCCAAAGTGCTGGGATTACAGGCTTGAGCCACCGCGCCCGGCCTATTTTGATTCTTTAAGCTGGTTTTGGAATGAGCAACTATTTGTGTAACCACTGACTGCTAGAGAGTATTTATCATTGAGATAGTCCATACCTGGGAAATAATGTTTCTGTTCTGAGTGATCTTGCAATAGTAATTCACTTATCTGGGGCTGTATTTTCTTATCTGTAAAGTGAAAGTATTGAATTAAATAGTCTATCTCAAAAATCTCTACATGTTCTTTGAAGTTTTTTCTTTACAGTACAATGGGGTAGATGAAACAAACATCTGAAAATGTATGGAGAGTGTTTGCTAAATAACCTGTTAGTAGATTAATGCAGAACAAACAGAATATATAGCTATAAGTAGGAGATATTTGAGGGAAATCACCATTTGAGCTTATTTCTATTACCCCCATGATTTTATCTTTCTTTTTAAAGAAAACTTTTCCAAGTCCGTTATTAATCACTGACTTGTCCTGCTTTTCATCATTTGATTTTTCTCATATACAGTGGAGCTGTCCTCCCCAGTACCTGGAACAATGCCAGCCACATAGTAGATTCCCAATAAATATTTAATGAAAGAATGAATGGAAGCAAGAGGTGACATGATTCTAGGAACTGTGTGTACTTTGGACACCCTTGTGAGTAGATGTGAGGAAACAAGATCCTTTCACTCTCAATGTGTCTACACTGGCAGAAGAATTGCTAATATGTGTTCAGGGGTGCCTTTGTTCACACTATGCCACCCAGAGTGATAAATGGGTCCATACACACTTGTGGATAAGAATGTCTTTAGAATTTCCATTAGTAAGAATCATTACATAACAGTCAAAAGGACTGTTGCCACGTGGTCTTATTTGTGCTCTCAAATTCCTGTTCTTTTAAAAAAATTTTTTAAAGAAATGAGGGTCTTAATCCTATGCAAAAAGAACGAAGCTGGCAGCATCAGGCTACCTGACTTCAAACTATACTACAAGGCTACAGTAACCAAAACAGCATGGTACGGGTACCAAAACAGATATATAGACCAATGGAACACAACAGAGGCCTCAGAAATAACACCACACATCTATAACCATCTGATCTTTGACAAACTTGATAAAAACAAGAAATGGGGAAATGATTCCCTATTAAATAAATAGTGCCGGGAAAACTGGCTAGCCATATGTAGAAAGCTGAAACTGAATCCCTTCCTTACATCTTATACAAAAATTAACTCAAGATGGATTAAAGACTTATCTAGACTGAAAACCATAAAAACCCTAGACGAAAACCTAGGTAATACCATTCAGGACATAGGCATGGGCAAGAACTTCATGACTAAAACATCTAAAGCAATGGCAACAAAAGCCAAAATAGACAAATGGGATCTAATTAAACTAAAGAGCTTCTGCATGGCAAAAGAAACTACCATCAGAGTGAACAGGAAACCTACAGAACGGGAGAAAATTTTTGCAATCTACCCATCTGACAAAGGGCTAATATCCAGAATCTACAAAGAGCTTAAACAAATTTACAAGAAAAAATCAAACAACCTCATGAAAAAGTGGGCAAAGGATACAAACACACACTTCTCAAAAGAAGACATCTATGCAGCCAACAGACACATGAAAAAATGCTCATCACTGGTCATCAGATAAATGCAAATCAAAACCACAGTGAGATACCATCTCACGCCAGTTAGAATGGCAATCATTAAAGTCAGGAAACAACAGATGTTGGAGAGGATGTGGAGAAATAGGAATGCTTTTACACTGTTGGTGGGAGTGTAAATTAGTTCAACCATTGTGGAAGACAGTGTGACGATTCCTCAAGGATCTAGGATTCGAAATACCATTTGACTCAGTGATCCCATTACTGGGTATATACCCAAAGGATTATAAATCATGCTACTACTATAAAGACACATGCACACATTATGTTTATTGCAGCACTATTCACAATTGCAAAGACTTGGAACCAACCCAAATGTCCACCAGTGATAGACTGGATTAAGAAAACATGGCACATATATACCATGGAATACTATGCAGCCATAAAAAGGATGAATTCATGTCCTTTGCAGGGACATGGATGAAGCTGGAAACCATCATTCTCAGCAAACTATCACAAGGACAGAAAACCAAACACCGCATGTTCTCACTCATAGGTTGGAATCGAACAATGAGAACACATGGACACAGGGCGAGGAACATCACACACTAGGGCCTGTCACGGAGTAGCGGGCTGGAGGAGGGATAGCATTAGGAGAAATACTTAATGTAAATGACGAGTTGATGGGTGCAGCAAACCAACATGACATATGTATACCTATGTAACAAACATGCACATTGTGCACATGTACCCTAGAACTTAAAGTATAAAAATAATAATAAAGAAAAGAAAAAGAAAGGAGGGTCTTTCTCCATTGCCCGGGTTGGACTCCTAGGCTGAGGGGATCCCTCTCCTTCCCAATAGCTGGGGCTACAGGAGTGCGCCACCACGCCCGCCTGGCTCAATTCCTGCTCCTTTTGGTCTATAAAGCGGACTGTGGCCGTGGGGCTCATGCGATAGAGTCACCAGCCACTGGAGCTTTACAGGAGAGAGTGGGAGGGGAGCCTCAGAGAGGTCACTCAGTACCCAAAGTGTGCCCAGACGGGCCCTAACTACGTGGCGTGACCTCAGGCGGAGCAAACTGATCAAGGACACCGTGTCCCCACCCACCCTGACCGCTCCAGGGTATGCTTAGGTGTCCGAACTCTTGTTCTCCAAAGAGATTCAAACAGCCGCGAGACACCGCTAACGGTCTCCCGAGGCCGAGATTGTCCGGAGCGGAAGCGGAGCCGCGCTTCCCAGGAGCGCGCCGAAGCGCACTGCGCAGCCGCGGTGGGAGGAGGCACCGGCCGCGCGGCGGGAGAAGGTGCTGGCCGAGTAGTGCACACAGCGCCGGGAAGATGAGCACGGCAGGTGGCGGCCGTCGCCGCCAGGCGCAAGTGTCCCGCCGCATCTCCTTCAGCGCGAGCCACCGATTGTACAGGTAGAGTGTGCACACAAGTGCAGCGCTGGGCGGCGGGCCCCGGGCCCCGGAACGTCACCGGGGCGGAGCTGGGGTCGTGCTGACGTCGGCCTCGGGAGGGGCGCCGGGGCTTCTGGGGCGACGCTGAGTACGGAGGACGGCGCGCGTTGGTCGCGTTCGCTGGTCTTCGGTCGGCCCCGAGCATCGCGATGGCGGCTGGAGTGGCCCCAGCCCTGGAGGAGTCGGGGAGCTTGGTGGTTAACGGAGCCGACTGCGGAGGGCGATGGCCCACGTCTGAGTGTGGGGCCCACGTCCGACTCTGCGACTCGAAGAAACGTCTCTGCCCCTAGGTGTCCCTTGGTGTACGCCACAGGGTTGTTGTGAAGCTCAAGGGTGTTAAACTCGTCTATGTACACAGTACCTGCCGCGGCGTAGACACCCAGTAAATGTTAGCTAATCTTGTATGCCAGGAGCATTGGCGACCATATCTAATGTAATTACAAGGCAAGTTTTAGCGCCTTTTTAACCAAAGACAGAATGAACCCAGTCCCTGGTGGTTTAGTGGCTAGGAGAAAAAAAAAACAAAACAAAAAACAACGAGCCCAGACGTTCAGTTTCCGAAGCAAGCAGCATAGTTGGGATTTGAAACCCGATCGTACATACCGCTTGCATGCACTGAAGAGTTGATTTTGAGGAATTTTACCACTCACTAACAAGCTCCACTCTCTGGCCTTCCGTATCGTCGTCTGTGAAATAAGGATGACCATTGCTATCTGACGGGATTCATCCCTCCATTCGCTAAACGAGGATTTGTTTCTTGGTTGTCAGGGCTTGTGCTAGGTAACGGATGCATCAGGGGTCTTGTATGGGGTTTCCAATCTGGCCTATTTTGTGGAGGGTACACTGAGAGAATTTTGTGCAAAAGACTTTAGCACTTTAAATACAAGAAGTGGCTGAGCAGGAGAAAGTGGGGGTGTGTTATTCCATTTTGCATTGCCATAAAGGAATACTGAGACTGGTGTTTTGTAAAGAAAAAAGGTTTATTTGGTTCAGCAGGCTGTACAAGAAGCATGGCACCAGCATCTGCTTCTGTTGAGGCCTCAGGGAGCTTCCACTCGTGGTGGAAGGCGAAGGGGGAGCAAGCAGGCAACTCACAGTGCAAGTGAGGGAGCAAGAGAGAGGAGAGGAGGTGCCAGGCTCTTTTTAACGACCAGCTCTCCCATTAACTAATAGAGCCAGAACTCACTCATTGCTTCAGGGAGGGCACCAAGCCGTTCATAAGGGATCCACCCCCATGAGCCAAACATCTCCCACTAGGCCGCACCTCCAACATTGGGGATCACATTTCAACATGAGATTTGGAGGGGACAAACATCCAAACTACATTGGGGGGAATCATAAAGAGGATCTCAAAAAGAAAGGGGTTGTATAGTAAGAGGCATAAACACCTGAGGGTGGTAAGGCCTCATAGAGGATGCAAAATTGAATGGATGTGTATAAGTATAAACATTCATTAAGCAATTTGGTTTCCGTCTGAGACAACAGTCAAAGATTGTAATTTTAAAAATTCACCTGCTTTGAATATTCCTCAACAGATTGGTAAAGTTCTCATGAGGCAGTCATTGAGACATAGTATAAAGCAAGATTGTTAAATAGGAGACTTACCAGGTCATGTAATTAAAAAATTTTTTTTTTTTTTCTGGATGAGTAGTTTAGCTTCTGAGAGAAATGAGATAGTAAGCCACTTTGCGGATCACCATCTATATTTATCATTATATGCTGTTATTTCATTCAGCACTTGCCTAATACATTGTAGGCACTCAGTAATGTTGAATTGAAAAGCGGAAGTCCCATGAGCAGATCAGCTGCTGTGGAACAAGGGGCTTGAAGTTAAGGTTTGTTTGTGCTAATTTGTATGGTACAGTCTTCTAATTAGGGAATATGCCATGGTTTCTGACATATACATGAGTAATAAAAATCAACATGATTTCTGACTCCCCGTTTGGTGAACTAAAGTAATAACAAATTGGGAGACTTTTCAAAGATCAGAGCAAATAATAAATATAAGGAACAGAGAAGGGGGTTTGGATGTGATACTTGTGTCATGCTGACTTTTTTTTTTTTTTTTTTGGTTAGTAAATTTCTGAGTGATGAAGAAAACTTGAAATTGTTTGGGAAATGCAGCAATCCAAATGGCCATGGGCACAATTATAAAGGTGAGAGAAAAACTGATGACATTTCAGCCCTTCAATAAGGATGAAAGAGTATTCAGCAAATGTAGACACAATGAATGGGAAAACTTACGGACACAGTGTGAATGCTTTGAGCTTTGAATGAGAAGTTAAATGGGAGTAGAATGAAAGGATCTGTTGTCTTGGTTAGATGTGTGTTAAGTTTTACCTTACAATTGTCAACTCTTACAAACAGACCAAAACAATGAATGGTTTAAAGCATTTTTCTTTGTCCTAGAGTACACAATTTCTTTCTGATTAGGTGTGGCTGAGGCTAATGTTAAAATTAGATTTTATTCTTTGAGTAAATAATGACTGACAAAACGAGAATGTTGCCTAGGAATGTAATATATGGCAGAAAAATAGGTTTGGTCTAAAGCTTTGCCAGCAGTATTCCAAGAAAGTAGGTAATTTGTCCAAAGATAAGAGACTTGATTCTTTGAGGTACAGCCTGCCTTAAAAAACAGCTACATAAGCCATAGAGTATAAAACAGTGTGTGGTGGTGGCATAAAAAAAGACCAGACAAGGTGTCAGATTAGGATTACTGGTTTAGCTACTGCCTCTTCCTTAATCTATGGTATCTCAGTCTCAGTGTACTTACTTATCACATAATACCTAATGATATTTGTATAGAACTAAAATACATACATCCGTAAAAGTTATTAATGTGTAAAGCACTGATCAAGATTTTTTTTTCCTTTTTTTTTTTTTTTTTTTTTTTGAGACTGAGTTGTGTTCTTTTTGCCCAGGCTGGAGTGCAATGGCGTGATCTCTGCTCACTACAACCTCCACCTCCCAGGTTCTAGCGATTCTTCAGCCTCAGCCTCCCGAGTAACTGGGATTACAGTTGCCCACCGCTACACCTGGCTAATTTTTGTATTTTTCGTAGAGATGGGGTTTCACCATGTTGGCCAGGTTGCTCTCAAACTCCAGACCTCAGGTTATCCTCCCGCCTCGGCCTCCCAAAATGCTGGGATTACAGTCATGAGCCACCACGCCTGGCCAAGAGTTTTCAAATGCTTTTCACAAGCACTTTTTAATTTACAAAGCATTACTTTAGACTTTGTATACATTCACGTGAGTAAGGGGATAAGAATTTAAGGCCCAGTAGTATTGCTTGTTCAGAAAGGTACTGTTCAGTATTGGACCAGCTTGCTGTGTAGCTGGACACCTACAAGTACAGTTTCTAATTCTACAGGCAGAGATTGAGCAGCATCTTGATGCTCTCTAGTGCATTAACATTATAAGCAGAATTTACACCCTTTTCAGCCTTGGCTGAGTGCCTCTGCTTAGCCAAAGTTCCTAACTAAGCTCCTTTGTCTTGCTTGCGTCTTGCTTTGGTTGATTTAAAAAAAAAAAATCTTAACTAAAATAACAAATGTTTTGGGGTAAATATTTAAGTATAGCTTTTGGGGACAGATCTAATAATTTATGTTGCCAACTTGTGCTTGTATGTTGCTAACTTGTGCTTGGATGTTAATCTGTTGAAAGTCATGCTGTTTTTTTGGTATTTTGTTTCCTTTCCATAGTTGTGGTGACAGTACATGGAGAGGTATGTGCAGAAAATATTTGTGTGGTTTTTGCAGATTGCTGGGCTCTCTTTCAGCCAGTGTGGTGGATTTTGTGTTGAAAACTGTTCCAGTCAGTATTGCTCATTGTTGGCCCTTGTATATGTGTGTGTGGTGAACTGCTGCCATTCCAGGCCTCTCCTCTACCAAAGTGTTGTCTTTAATGTGCTGTGTGTGGACAGGTAGAAGGGCTATACCATGAAAAGGATGCTTGAAGTACATGGTGCTTCCATGCTGAGGTCAGTGATTATCTCTGGGATGAAGGCAAATGTGGGCACAGTCTCTGCATACTGTACTGCCTTTAATAATTTGCCAGCTGTTTAATATGGAGAGCCTATGAGAGTAATATTCACCTTTGTTTATTCTTTAGATTGACCCTGCTACGGGAATGGTTATGAATTTGGCTGATCTCAAAAAATATATGGAGGTAATGGCATGTTGGGTGCTTATTATGTGCTATTCCCTAAGTATAATATTTGGTGGCCCCCTATCTACCTCCCCAACCAGTTATATCCTAAGGCTCCATAACTCTGTGAGTAGAATTGGATGTGGGTGTTGGGGTATAGTTGGAGGACCTACTCGCATGGCCTCTAAAGGTGTTTTGGTGACTTAATGGAAATTAGTCACAGTTGTGTTACAGCGATGGGAGGAAATATAACATACTTACCTTGTATTCCTTGTTGGAATATCCTGATTTCCTTCAGTTAACAAATTCTCCATTTCTTTTAAGACATAGCTTTCTCCTTGAGACTTACTTTTTTTTTTTTTTAATAGGCACAGAGCCAATGCAAATTTTTCTTTTTGTAGAGGTAGGGGTCTCACTATGTTGTTTAGGCTGGTCTCAAATGCGTCCTGCCTTGACCTCCCAAAGTGCTGGAATTACAGGCATGAGCCACTGTTCCTGGCCTTCTCCTTGGAGCTTTCTCTTCCCTCTCTGAATATTCCTTGTACTTTTGATCATAGATTTAGATACCATACCATGTTATTCACTCTAGATTTATTATAAACCCACCAGAGCAGTACATCATAGAGATAACACACAAGGGGTTCAGTGAAGAACTTAACTGATTATATCATTATAGAATTCTTGCTTTGTAAGAGACTTTGGAGATTATTCAAACCAACTTCTTCAATCCGTAGATTAAGATTGAGAGATGCTGAACAGTTAACGGACTTGCCGCAGATTGTGTGGCTAGTTATTTGCAAAGTTGGGAGTAGATTTCTTTCCATCCAGCTGTTTATTATGCCGTCATTTCACTTGCAGCTTAGTTTTGTTCTGAAATTTGACATTTGCTTTATTAAAATGATGTTATTAGTGATGTTTACTTCTTTCACATTATTCATATATTCAACAAATTTGTCTACTTTGCATCAGTTTGTGAGCTAAGTATACAAAGATGAATGAGATGTAGCCCACAGAGTGTATACATTCCTTTTTCTAGGAGGTGAAGAATAGTAATTGTTAAATAACTGTTGATTTCATAAATGAGGAAAAGAATGAGTGAATGAAGAAACAGCACTGTGCTCAAAGTACTTTAGGAAAGTTATAGAGATAGGGCCTGCACGCATTTATGGGGCAGGGGTTGGGGGGGCCATGGGGGAGAGAGAGAGACAGAGACAGGAGAAGAGGAAAAGGGAGGAGAGTAGAGGGGAGAGGAGGAGATTAGAGGGGAGGGGAAAGAAAGAAAAAGAAAGAAAAAGAGAAAGGAAAAGAAAAGAAATAGAAAAGAAAGAAAGGAAAGAGATAAGAAAGCAACATAAAAGCCCTCAACATCTGACTGAATACTGGAGGAGGGGTTCTCTGTGCTGTTTTCTGCTGTTGTGTGCCTGAAGGACACCACACACTTTCATCAGTGAAAGTGACTCATCGTGGCATAGAGAGTGAACTTAGAACCCTACCATGGGGAGAGGATTGCTTGAGCCCAGGAGTTCAAGGCTGCAGTGAGCTATGATTGTGCCACTTGTACTCCAGCCTGGATGACAGGGACCCTGTCTCTAAAAACAAAACAAAAGAAAACAAAAAGTTTGGCATAAGAGGCTTTACTGGAGAAATTGGGACTGGAACTGGGATTGAAGATGAAGCAAAGATACCTATTTTCTTGCTATTCATGTGGAACATCCTTCATTGGATCTGTTTCAACAACCGTTTGATCTAGGAGTTACTCTTTTTGTATGATTCTAGTTTTTCTCAAGAAATGATTGCTATTACTGTTATTAATGTACCCTTCTTGAAACTACACCATATGGAAAATTAGATTTTTTTTCACAAATGCTAGATTTTTTGCAATAGCTAAAAGCAAAAAGCAAAGAAAGAATAAAGCAATTTAATCCTTGCTGATGATGAGGAAAAACATTATGTTAATATACATGAGCATTAGGGAGTAATAGTCTTTACATATTTGTACTTTTCCTTCTGTGAGCCCAAAACCATTCTTAAATTACTCCTCCTAGCAGAAATTTAGAACTACTTACATAGTTTCGGTCAGATCTGCTTTATAAAATGTAGTAGTCACTGAATCTTTGTCCATGATATTGTGGCATTGTTCCGTAGGTGTGACAGTGTTATGGAAAAATATTGGTGCTAACTCTTTGGATAGGATTCCCAGAGTGCTAAACTGAATTCTGAATTACAGTGGCTTGTGTTGCAAGAAAGCTCCAGGATTCTCTGCGTTTTGGTTTCTCACCTCTTTTTATTCAGTAACAAGGGTTCCTAATCATTACCAACAGCTGGGCCTGACTTTATTTCACAACTTAAAATTTTGTAAGGTTGCTTTGTAAGACTCGAATCTAGTACTTACAAGTATTTAGTTAGTGGCTAAGTGATAAGGTGAGGTTTAGAGGCATAAGTGTAACAATTTGGAATTTGAGTCATACATGGAGCCAATGATATTTTCCCTTGGTTTTGTCTCTAGGAGGCGATTATGCAGCCCCTTGATCATAAGAATCTGGATATGGATGTGCCATACTTTGCAGATGTGGTGAGGTGGGTGGCACTATACCTTGCTTTATATAGATTGTAAAACAAGAATTGATTTGAATATTTGATTGTTGTGTGATTTCTGAAGTTTTAATTAAATCTTTCAAAACTAGAATTTCTATTCTCTATAAATATTAAACATGAAATTTTATTGTTTGCATTTTGAATTTTTGTTTGTTTGTTTGTTTTCCTATAGCACGACTGAAAATGTAGCTGTTTATATCTGGGACAACCTCCAGAAAGTTCTTCCTGTAGGAGTTCTTTATAAAGTAAAAGTATATGAAACTGACAATAATATTGTAGTTTATAAAGGAGAATAGCTATTAGGGGTTAGCACTGTACAAAGCCCAGTTTCCTTCTGTGTTTGAAAAAGATTTTGATCCCCTTGGAATATTAAGAGGTCAACACGTGATTGTTGTACCTCCACATTGTGCTCTGGAGTCCCTATTTATTGAAATCATTGTAAGACCTGTTATAAATATAAGTCTATTTAAAACTAAACTTGTAATATATTCTGAAAATCATTTAGAGAGTCTTTTATTTATAAATTAAAAATCACTTCATTTCCAGCAAAATGTTTTGGTGTGGAATTATTTGAAAGCAAAAGAAATCTAATTTTGTTGTTTTCTCCATTACCTCATTTTTAGTATTCATTTTTACTTGGTATAATATACATGGTTAAAATGCTTATATGACTTCGAGTATGTGAATCTTATAAGAAATAAAATTCAAGTGACCACAAAGTCTGGAGACTATATATATTTTTAATAGATTGAACTCTCTTGATTACTACTTGTTGGGTGTGCTGAAGGCAAAAGTGGATTCAGTGAAAAATCATCTGAGGCAATGTGTTGTGGACACATGTACAAAGATTGATGGAAATGCTGCTTTAGAGCACATCGTTTATTATAATTTTGCACAGCATATTGAATTATGAATTGCTAGTGAGGAACAACACATTAAACATATCATGGAATATCAGTAAATTATTTATTCAGTGTATTCATCTGAATTTCTGAACCTTATGGGCATTGAATAATTTTAACTCAGAAGACTGCAGAATTATCATATATTTTAAACTCTACAGTCAGCATAAAAAGGATCAACTACCATATAAAGTATTTCCTGTGTGTAGTTTTTCCTAATTGATCCCATTTTGTTCTGATTTTAAACTTACAATATTCTTGGCATTCTTCTCTGGGATCTTTTCCTCGTGACTAAATCCACAAGAAAGTATTTGCTGACTTTGCACAAAAGATGTTCTGTGTTCTTGTTTGTATTCTAAATTTCTTAAATGCAGGGTTCTGATTTTCTCTCCACATAGCAACTAGCATACAATGAATTCCCAGAATGTTGTTGCCTGAAAATAGTAAAAGGGCTTTTGCAGTGATTACTGTTCTAGAAAAATTTGCAAAGAGTGGTCTTTTTTAGTGATTGCAGAAATATAAAGTTTGACAGTAATGCAAATGGCCACTCAATTATATTTAATGTATTTTAGTTATCAGTTTGAATGTTCTATATGTAGGATGTTTTGTATTGATTACCTGAAAGGCAGATCGCTATTATTTATGAAGGCACTTTATGTTTTAATTCACACAAATACCCTGCAAGCTGGTGTTCTCATTCTGTTGGTAAGATAATTAAAGTCGAGCGAGTTTAAGCTATTTGCTTTAGATCATTCAGCAAATAAATTGCAAACTGGATGTTTAACATTCAGGTTATTTCTGACTCTGAAACACAGACTCTGAAAAGGGACAATTTGAATATTTACAGATTTTTTGAGAGTCTGATCTTACTTATTTGTTACTCAATTTAATTTTTTTTTTTTTTTCTTTTGAGACCAAGTCTTGCTCTGTCACCAGGCTGGAGCACAGTGGCGTGATCTCGGCTTACTGCAACCTTCACCTTCCAGGTTCAAAAAATTCCCCTGCCTCAGCCTCCTGAGTAGCTGGGACTACAGGCACGCACCACCATACCCGTCTAATTTTTTGTATTATAGTAGAGATGGGGTTTCACTATTTTGGCCAGGATGGTCTCAATCTCCTGACCTCGTGATCCCCGTTTCAGCCTCCCAAAGTGCTGGGATTACAGGCGTGAGCCACTGCGCCCAGCCAAAAATCTTATTTTTGACTGGATTCAGACTGAGAAGTAGAGGCTCGCAGTGAGGACAGTCTGTGTCTCTCGGCCGTCTGTTCCTGGCACTCTTCTTTAGCCTCCTTCATTCTCTTGGCCAAAAGTTTAGCATATTCTGTAGCCTCTTCCTTATTTTTCTTAATACACTGTTTCTTCATAGCAATATGCTGGCGTTTGTGCTGCAGGACACGTGGAGGAACAAGATGCTGAATCTTGGGTACTTTGGTCCTAGGTTTCTTATCTTTGTTTAAGTGCTTGCTTATGACATACTGGCAGACATCATCATCTTGAGAGAGATTGAAAAGTTTGCGGATTCTGCTAGATCTTGGGCCCCAGGAGATGAGACACCATAGGATTAGCCCAGGAATATCCTTCTCTCCTTATTTATTTATTTATCTATCTATCTATCTATCTATTTATTTTGAGATGGAGTCTTGCTCTGTCGCCCAGGCCAGAGTACAGTGGTGCAGTCTCGGCTCACTGCAGGCTCCACCTCCCAGATTCACCCCATACTCCTGCCTCAGCCTCCCGAGTAACTGGGACCACAGGCGCCCACCACCATGCCCGGCTAATTTTTTGTATTTTTAGTAAAGACGGTGTTTCACCGTTTTAGCCAGGATGGTATCGATCTCCTGACCTTGTGATCCGCCCGCCTTGGCTTCCCAACGTTCTAGGATTACAGGCATGAGCCACCGCGCCCGGCCCCTTCTCTCCTTTTTTTTTTTTTAACAATAACCAATTTGAGAATGCTCGGATTGGCATCCACAATGCACACTTGAACAGATTATTGCTTTCTTTCTCCAGTTCTCCCGGGTCTATAACAGGAATGCCCCTTACCCAGCAGCAGGCAGACATGGCCATGGGTCAAGACATCCTGCTTCATGAGGAAACCTTGTTCCCACCACTGAATCAGACTGTGTAACCCTTCCAGTGTTTACCCAGAGCGCCAGCAGCAACTTCTGTGGCCATACGCTTCTCATAAAAAGCATGGTTTGCTTTTTATCTTGAAATTTTACCCATTCAGTATTCCTTCCCTGTTTTCTCCTGAGTTCCAAACCACCTTTCTCCCTACCTCATCACTGAAGCATCTTGAAGCAGCTGATCGCCTCTGAGGTGTCATGAAAAAGAGGCACGACTTCTGCTTTCATTTTTTATTTCTATTTTTATTTATTTATTTATTTTTTGAGACAGCGTTTCACTCTGTCGCCCAGGCTAGAGTGCAGTGGTGCAATCTCAGCTGACTGCAACCTCTGCTTCCTGGATTCAAGTGATTCTTGTGCCTCATCCTCCTCAGTAGCTGGGACTACAGGAGCACACCACCCCGCCTGGCTAATTTTTGTATTTTTTGGTAGAGACGGGGTTTCACCATGTTGGCCAGGCTGGTCTTGAACTCCTGACCTCAAGTGATCCACCTACCTCGGCCTCCCAAAGTGCTGGGATTACAGGTGTGAGCCACTGTGCCTGGCCACATTTTTTTTTTTTTTTAATGCGGAATTTTGCAGATCTGATACCATATTAGAAAAACATGGTTCACAGTAACATTAACACTCTAGGTATTTGTTCATGAGTTGCTTCAAGAGAACTTTTGTTCCTACATGCCAAATAAATAAATATTCTTAATGTAGAGAAGGAAAAAAATCATCATGGGGTGATGAGGTTTGGAAAAGCTTAGTGGAGGAATGGTACTTTCAGTGATGGGGTAGGGAGAGTGGTGGTTTGGAACTCAGGAGAAAAGAGAGAATGAATACTGAATGGGTAAAATTTCATTAGCACAGTTACTAGGGTGGGAATATACAAAATATATTTGGGTTATAGCGAATATATTGATCTTAGTAGAGTGGTAGTGAGGTGTGGGAGTGTAATGAGAAATGAACTTGGAAATACAGGTTGGAGACAGCCTGGAGGGCCTTGAATGTCAATCAGTCTTTATCTTTTGAGGAATAGCAAGCTTTTTGTTTTTAAAGAAGATAACCAGGTGGACAAAGGAAAGTGAGGAAACTTTGCAAAACTGTTGCAGGAATCTAGACATGAAGCGATGGGTGCTTGGACCGTGGGGGTGGCAGTGGAAATAGATGGAAGGAGGAGAATAGAGCTAATTGTGCAGTGCCCACTATGGTGTCAGGCATTTTGCTAAATACTTCTTATATGACCTCATTTCATCCTCATAACCACCCTGCTGGGTGAATGTATTAGTTACCTACTGCTGCGTAACAAATTACTCCCAAACATAGTGGCTTAAAACAGCACACATTTATTATCTCAGTTCTGCATACCAGAAGGCCACCTCTGGCTCAGAGTCACTCATAAGACTGCAGTCATCTCAGGGCTTGACCAGGAAGGATCTGCCTCCCAGCTCACTCCCATACTTGGTGGTTGGACTGAGTCCTCAGTTCCTCCCTCTGTTTCTTGCTGTGTAGGCCTCTTCACAGAGCATCTCCCAACATGACGGCCTGCTTCAGCAGAGCAGGTAAGAGGGTAAGGGAGAGTGCCACCATGATCGAAGACAGTCATTTGTAAGCGAATCGCTTTTTCTGTATTTTGCTCCTTTGAAGCAAGTGACTCCATCCAGTCCATACTCAGGGAGAGGGGATTAGACATATATTGCTAATGTGCACATTTTGATGTGGAGATATCAGGTGATAAGACTGGAGAGGTAGGCAAGGAGTATATATCATGCCCTTTTTGATGCCAGGGAAGTAAAGCACATTTCATTTCACAGGAGTGAAATGTCAGAGCAGCAGCTGTTGTTTACAGTGGGAATTGTGGAGTTTGTGGGTGGTAGAGGAGTATAGAAATCTTGGAAGCACAACTCTTGAAGTTAAAACCAATTCTAAGGTGAGAAGTTAAAAAATACCACCATATCTCTGTGAACATAACGACCAGAGCTGAGCGATCATTTGTATCACCTCAATTGATGTAGGAACTACCAGCGGATTATAAAAATAGCCAGGATGCTTTGATCAATTGTGTACATGTGGCCACTAATACATTAGACCTGTGATAAATGATCTGTTTGGCTTTTTAAACTCCAAACTTTTAAATTCCCTCTGGAATTGAAACTATCTTAAAGATAGGAAACAGATTGTGCTCATTTTGCTTTTGTTATGTCTGGGATATTTCTAGCCTCCCTTGCACATAGAAAAATCATTGTTAGTTTCACACAATTTAACTTTATAGCAAGGTTCTGCCGCAAGACACTTCTGGAAAGTGTCCCAGATAAACACCGTTAAAGTCTCCACATAGCTGCAGAGAGAACTGTTGTCGCCACAAAAGTAAGGGAAGGTGGTTCTTGCCCTGGAGAATTTTCAAAGCAGCATTTCCGCTTTCAAGTAGCTCATCGGTTGGTTCTCTTCAAAAATTGACTCACCCATTTCCACCAGTGTTCTGCAACCATTGAGACAGAAGAATTTTTATATATATATATATATTTTTTTTTTTTTTTTTTTTTTTGAGACGGAGTTTTGCTCTTGTCACCCAGGCTGGAGTGCAGTGGTGTGATCTTGGCTCACTGTAACCTCCGCCTCCTGGGTTCAAGCGATGATTTTCCTGCCTCAGCCTCCTGAGTAGCTGGGATTACAGGCGCCTGCCACCACACCCAGCTAATTTTTGTATTTTTAGTAGAGATGAGGTTTCACCATGTTGGCCAGGCTGGTCTCGAACTCCTGACCTCAGGTGATCCACCCGCCTCAGCCTCCCAAAGTGCTGGGATTACTGGCATGAGCCACTGTGCCCGGCCAAGAATTAATAATTTTAAAAAAGAAATAGAACAGTGTCCTTCTTCCTACCCACCTTTCTTTGTAGTTCTTGGCTAAAGAAGCACCTCCCAGGCTTGTAAGCCTTGTATTCTTGAAGAAGCCCTGCAGGACGCAGTGGCTCATGCCTGTAACCCTCTATGTTTGGGAGGCCTAGGTGGGTGGATCACTTGAGCCCAGGAGTTTGAGACCAGCCTGGGCAAATGGCAAAACTCAGTCTCTATGAAAACAAAAACCCTAAAAGTAGCTGGGCATGGTGGCATGCACCTGTAGTCCCAGCTATTCAGGAGGCTGCAGTGGGGGGATTGATTGAGCCTGGGAGATTAAGGCTGCAGCGAGCCATAATTGTTCCATTGCACTCCAGCCGGGGCAACAGGGCAAGACTGTCTCCAAAAAAAAAAAAAAAAAAAAAAAAAAAAAGCCCAAGAAACAAGTACTGAGTACTGAAGCCCATATTTGTCCTCATCAAGCCAGTTTATTATTCAGTGAAAATTCTCAAGTTAGTGTGATAATAATCTGAATCAAGTTTTCAAACCCTTTTCACTTTTCACAAGTATCTTCATAGATGCAAGCACCGTGGCTACAAACAACCTGAAGAAATAAAGGGGTTAGTGTGTCTTTTACCTATTAAAAATTTTACTTGACCACAGATAAAGCCACTGATGGTTGTCCTGTGGACACCTCAAACTTAACATTTCCAAACATGAATTTCTGCTTTCTCCTTCAAAACCTGTCCGTCTGCCAGTCTTTTCTAATAATGCCACGACCATCCATTCTTTTTTTTTTATTTTTGAAGACAGAGTCTCACTCTGTTGCCCAGGCTGGAGTGCAGTGGCGTGATCTTGGCTCACTGCAGCCTCTGCCTCCCGGGTTCAAGTGATTCTCGTACCTCAGCCTCCTGAGTAGCTGGGATTACAGGCGCCTGCTACCATGCCCAGCTAGTTTCTGTATTTTTAGTAGAGATGGGGTTTCACCATGTTGGCCAGATTGGTCTTGAACTCCTGGCCTCAAGTGATCCGCCCACCTCGGCCTCCCAAAGTGCTGGGATTATGGGCATGAGCCACTGTACCCAGCCCCATTCATTTTTTCAAGTGAGAAACCTGGGAACTCTTTTTGACCTACTACTTCCCCTTCCCACCTGTTACATCTTATCTATCAGAAAGTTCTGGTTCTACCTCCAACATATATAATGGGTTTTGTCTGTCTCTCTTTTCTTTTTTTTCTTGGGGTGGGGGGCAGGGACTGAGTCTTGCTCTGTCGCCCAGGCTGGAGTGCAGTGGTGCGATCTTGACTTACTGCAGCTTCCGCCTCCTGGGTTCAAGTGATTCTCTTGCCTCACCCTCCCTAGTAGCTGGGATTACAGTTGTGTGCCACCCATGCCTGGCTAATTTTTGTATTTTTAGTAGAGATGGGGTTTCATCATGTTGGCCAGGCTGGTCTTGAACTCCTTATCTCAGGTGATCTGCCCACCTTGACCTCCCAGTGTGCTGGGATTACAGGTGTGAGCCACCGTGCCTGGCCCTGTCTCTCATTTCTGATGCCACCACAAGAGTCCAAACTGCCACTGTTTCTTGCTTGGATGACTGACATGGCCTCTTAACTGGTCTCTGCCTTCCCCTTTAGTTCTCTTCCACAATCCTGTGGATCTTTCTAAAAGAGTAAATCAGATCTTGTCACTCCCCTCGCCTGTATCACCACTTGAAAGCTTCCTCCTGCTTTTGGAATATAATCCAAACTCCCCACACTGTCTAGCTAAGCCTGATAGGATCCAGTTACTGCCTGCTTCCCAGCCTCAAGCCCTTCGCTATGTTTTGGTTACATTAGCCTACTCTGAAGTCCTCAGATGCACCAATTCCATTCCCATCTCAAGAGCTCGGCATTTACTGCCCTTCTCCCTGAACTGCTGTTCCCCCAAATCCCCTGCAGAAAACCTAAGCATTCTTCAGATCTCAGCTTACATGTCATCATCTTGGAGAAGCCTTCCTCAGGCCAGTGGTGTAGATAGAACCCTGTTGTATTCTAGGACAATACCATATACTCCTCTTTCTTGCAGTTTTAAAGTTTTGCATATTTGCTGCTTTTTGTCTTTTTCACTAGTTTACTGTCTGTCCCAACCACGAGGGTGTCAACTTCACAAGGGCTGAAGCCCTGTCTGGTTCACTCTTGTCTCCCCAGGACCTAGTGTAATGCCTGCCATACAATAGGTGCTGAATAATTATTTACAGAGTGAATAATTATTTACAGAGTGAATTATTTACAGAGTGACTGCCATCTCTAAAGGAGTGGTTGAATCTGGTAATCTGGTTTGGTAAATTTTTTGAGATTTAATAGCTAGACTACAAGCGTGTACCACCATGCCTGGTTAAGATAGATAGATAGATAGATTAGATAGATAGATAGATAGATAGATAGATAGATAGATAGATAGATAGATATAGATAGATAGATAGATAGATTAGATAGATTAGATAGATAGATAGATAGATAGATTTTTAGTAGAGACAAAGGTATTGCCATGTTGCCCAGGATAGTCTTGAACTCCTGGGCTCAACTGATCCTCCTGCCTTGGCCTCCCAAAGTGCTGGGATGATAGACATAAGCCACTGTATCTGGTCTAATGCCAAACTTTTTGAGCATCATTCAGATATATGTTATTCTTTATGCAGTTCGGCTTAGAGAACAACCACTACAACATAAAATAACATTTCATAAGTATTCCTTCAAAGCTGTTTATCTGCCTAACTTTATCTTCCTGGTAATCTTCCATTGCTATTTGTGGGTACAATTTGTTTTAGTCTTCAACTACTGATTTAGGTAAAGATAAGCCAGAACTCTAAATCCCAGCCCTTTTGGTAAATGGCCATCCTCATGACCACACAAGGGGTCTCCCTTTTAGCAGGGTAAACAATAAAGGTTGCGTGTATCTGTCTCTGTCCCAGCTGTTGGAGAATAGATTTGTCCTAGGCAGGGAGAGCCTCAGCTCATTTTGTAAAGAATGCTCTTTATCATTCTATCTGTTTGGCCCCAAGAGCAGGATTCCTCATGGAATGTGGAACTGACTTCATTTGTGGTAACACTGAGGCAATATTTATTTTCTAGCAAATACGGGCCTCCTAATTTGTTGCCATAATAACCCTCAATAATTCCCAGAGTACAAGGAGGAGAGTGAAGGCTCCATTCTTGAAGGGGAAAATGGTATTTGCAAAAGAAAAAAAAAGGCAACTTAAGCAGATTGTGGGATATAACATATGCCACCCTTATTTGAGAGCGGGTTGATGTCTGTGTGTTACTGGAAAGGGATCTCAGACTAGACCCAAAGAGCGGGTTCTCGGACCTCACACAGAAAAAGAATTCAGGGTGAATCACAGAGTCTGGTGAAGTTAAGGTGGTTTATTAGAAACTACTCTTATTAAAGAATAGGATGTCCTCAGAAAGCAAGAGGAGGAACACCCCTACCTCAAGCATAACGCTTGCTTATATAGGATATTAGTGTAACTGAGTACTCCCATTTGTCTAAGAAAAAGAGTTATTTTTAAAATTATTATTATTTGTTCTTTTTTCTTTCTCCTTTCCCCCTGCTCCCAACTTCCTACTTAGCTCTTCAGAAATGCAATTATAACCTTTTACCTCCCCTTCACCAGACACTCCCTACAGGGCAAGTTCATCTAACATGCCAAGTCCCCCTTTAAAAGCACCTGCTTTCTGTTCCAAAAGGGAATTGGTACCCTGAAAGGCGGGAGCCTTTACTTCTTCCTCTAAGCTAGCTTTGGAATAAAAAGTCACTTCTTTTTTTTTTTTTTTAAGATGGAGTTTTGCTCTGTTGCCCAGGCTGGAGTGCAGTGGCGTGATCTTGGCTCACTGCAAGCTCCGCCTCCCAGGTTCACACCATTCTCCTGCCTCAGCCTCCAGAGTAACTGGGACTACAGGCACTCACTACCACGCCCAGCTAATTTTTTGTATTTTTAGTAGAGATGGGGTTTCACTGTGTTAGCCAGGATGGTTTCGATCTGACTTCGTGATCCGCCTGCCTCGGCCTCCCAAAGTGCTGGAATTACAGGCATGAGCTGCCGCGCCCACCCAAATGTCACTTTCTTTATACCAGACCTTGCTCTTGTTAACTGGACTCTGTAAGTGGCATGTGACTGAACCTGCTTTTTGATTACATAAGGGCTAAAAATAATGTGCTTTATTGTATATTTATTGCGGCACTATTTACAATAGCAAAGACTTGGAACCAACAACTCAAATGCCCATCAATGATAGACTGGATAAAGAAAATCTGGCACATATACACCATGGAATACTGTGCGGTCATAAAAAAGAATGAGTTCATGTCCTTTGCAGGGACATGGATGAAGCTAGAAACTATCATTCTCAGCAAACTAACACAGGAACAGAAAACCAAACACCGCATGTTCTCACTCATAAGTGGGAGTTGAACAATGAGCACACATGGACACAGGGAGGGGAGCGTCACACACTGGGGCATGTCGGGGAGCAGGGGGAGGGACAACATTAGGAGAAATACCTAATATAGATGATGGGTTGATGGGTGCAGCAAACCACTGTGGTGCAGGTATACCTACATAACAAACCTGCATATTCTGCACATGTATCCCGGAACTTAAAGTGTAATAAAAAAAAGTGCTTTATTAAAAAGGCTTGTGATCAATTTACAACAGGCTATTAGTATTGTTATTCTCTTGTGTAATTATTGATTTCAGCAAGAACTGGTGAGTGTACTATGATTTTTAAAGCAAAACCTATTCTTAAACTAAGAATGCTTTTTGTCCCCTGCCCGATCCTGCCCTTTTTCTTTTGAGACAAAGTCTCACTGTCTCCCAGGCTGGAATGCAGTGATACAATCATAGCTCACTTCAGCCTTGACCTCCTTGGGTTCAGGTGATCCTCCTGCCTCAGTCTCCCAGGCAGCTGGGACTCAGGTTCACACCACCACACCCAGCTAAATTTTGCATTTTGGTAGAGATGGGGTAAAGTATCTTCTCTGAACATAATGTAATAAAACTAGAAATCAATAACAAGAGGAACCTTGGAAAATATGCATACACATGGAATTAAACAACATGCTCCTTAATGACCAAGGAGTCAATGAAGAAATTAAGAAGGATATTTAAAAATTTCTTGAAACAAATGAAAATGGAAATACAACATACCCAAATTTATAGGGTATGGCAAAAGCAGTACTAAGAGGGAAGTTTATAGCAAAAACACTTATAACATAAAAGAAATATTCCAAAGAAACAACCCAATAATGCACCTCAAGGAGCTAGAAAAGCAAGAGCAAACCAAACCCAAAATAGGTGGAAAGAAAGAAATAATAAAGATCAGAGAAGCAATAAGTGAAATTGAGCCAAAAAAATACAGAAGATCAACAAAATGAGAAGTTGGTTTTTTGAAAAGATAAACAAAATTGATAAACCTTTAGCTAGACTAAAGGTTTAAAAAAAGAGAGAAGACCCAAATGAATAAAATCAGAAATGAAAAAAGGAGACATAACAACTGAGACTTCAGAAATACGAAGAATCATTAGAGACTATTGTGAACAAGCATACACCAATAAATTGAAAAACCTAGAATAAATTAATGTGAAGAAATGAAATTATACTTTTCATCTTCTATGTACAACATACCAAGAGTGAATTGTGAAGAAATAGAAAATCTCAACAAACCAATAACTAGTAATGAGAGCAAAGGTATAATAAAATGTCTTCCATCAAGGAAAAGCCTAGGACCTGATGGATTCACAGGCAAATTCAACCTAACATTTAAAGGAGAACTAATATCAATCCTACTCAAACTCTTAAAAAAAAAAAAAAATTGAAGAAGAGGGAGTACTTCCAAACTCATGAGGTCAGTATTACCCTGATATGAAAACTAGACAAGGACACAACAACAAAAGAAAACTACAGACCAATATCACTGATGAACATACATGCAAAAATCCTCAACAAAATACTAGCAAACTGCATCCTATAATACATCAAAAGGATCATTGACTACGATCAAGTGGGACTCATCCCAGGGATGCTTCAGAAATGATTCAATTGACATAAACATGATATACCATATTAGCAGAAGCAATAACAAAAACCATGTAATTTTTTCAATAGATGTCAAAAAGTATTTGATAAAATTCAACATCCCTTTATCATAAAAAGCCTCATCAAAATGGGTATAGAAGGAACATACCTCAAATTATTAAAGGCCATCTATGTCAAACTCATGGCTAACATCATACTGAAGGGAAAATTTGAAGGCCTTTTCTCTAAAGACTGGTACAAGATAAGAATTGCCCACTTTTACCACTTTTATTCAACATGATACTGGAAGTCCTGGCCAGAGCAACTAGACAAAGAAAGAATAAAAGGGCATCCGAATTGTAAAGGAAGAAGTCAAGTTAACCTTGTTTGAAGAGGACATGATCTTATTACTTAGAAAGACCTAAAGACTCCACCAAAAACTGTTAGAACGTAAAACAAATTCAGTAAAGTTGCAGGATACAAACTTAACATACAAAAATCAGTAGCATTTATATGTGCCAACAGTGAACAATCTGAAAAATAATAAAGTAATCCCATTTACAGTAGCTGCAAAAAATATAAAATACCTAGGAGTCAGTCTAACCAAAGAAATAAAAGTTCTGTACAAGGAAATAAAATTCTGATGAAAGAAATAGAAGAGGACACCAAAAAGTGGAAATATATTCCATGCTCATGGATTGGAAGAATAATATTGTTAAAATGACAATACTACACCAAACAACTTACAGATTCAATGCGATTCCTATCAAAATACCGATGACACTCTTCACAGAAATAGAAAAAACCCCTAACATTTATATAGAACCATGAAAGACCCTGAATAGGCAAAGCAATACTGAGCATAAAGAACAAAGCTGGGGTGGGTGCAATGTCTTATACCTGTAATCTCAGCACTTTGGGAGCCCAAAGTGGGAGAACCGCGTGAGGCCAGGAGTTTGAGGCTGCAGTGAGCTATGAGTTTACCACTGCACTCCAGCCTGGGCAACAGAGTGAGACACACACACACACACACCCACCCCAAAACACAAAAACCCCCAAACCAAAAAACGAAGCTGGAGGGATCACAATACCTGACTTCAAAACTTATTACAAAGGCATAGTAACCAAAACAGCATGGTACTGGCATAAAAGCAGACACATAGACCAGTGGAACAGAATAGAGAACCCAGTTACAAATTCATGCATTTATAACCAACTCATCTTTGACAAAAGCACCAAAAACTTACAGGGGGAAAAGTACAGTCTTTTCAATAAATGGTACTGAGAAAACAGGATAACTGTATGCAGAAGAATGAAACTAGACCCCCATCTCTCACTATACAAAAAAATAAAGTCAAAATGGATTAAAGAGTTGAACTAACACGTGAAACTATGAAAGTACTAGGAGAAAGCATTGGGAAAATACTTTCAGGTGTTGCTCTGGGCAAAGATTTCTTGGATAAGACCTCAGAAGCATAGGCAACCAAAGCAAAAATAGACAGTTGGGATTACATCAAGCTAAAAAGTTTCTGTATAGCAAAGGAAACAATCAACAAAGTGAATAGACAATCCACAGAATGGGAGAAAATATTTGCAAACTATTCACCTGACAAGGGATGAATAATAAAAATATATAAGGAGCTTAAACAACTCAATAGTAAAAAAATCCAATTTAGTAATGGGCAAAAAAATTGAACAGACATTTCTCAAAAGGAGACATGCAAATTGCCAACAGGTATAAGAAAAAATGTTCAATATCACTAATCATCAGAGACATGCAAATCAATATCATAATGTGATATCATCTAACCCCAGTCAAAATGGCTTGAATAAAAAAGACACTAACAGATGCTGGAAAGGATATGGAGAAAGGGGAATCCTCATACACTGTTGGGAGGAATGTGAATTAGTACAGTCACTACAGAGAACAATATGGAGGTTTGTCAAAAAACTAAAAATAGAACTACCATGTGATCCAGCAATTCTACTACTAGATACATATCCAAAAGAAAGGCAATCAGTATATCAAAGAGATACCTGCACTCTCATGTTTATTGCAGCACTATTCACAACACCCAAAATACGGAATCAGCCTAAGTGCCCATTAATAGATGAATGAAGATAATGTGCATATACACACATGATGGAATATTATTCAGCCCCCAAAAGGACAAACTTCTGTTATTTGCAGCAACATGGATGGCATTGGAGGCCATTATATTAAGTTAAATAAACCAAACACAGAAAGACACATTTCATGTTCTCATTCATATGTGGGAGCTAAAAAAAAGTGGATCTCATGAAAACAGAAAGTAGATTGGTGGTTACTAGAGGCTAGGAAGTGGGGGGGAATGGGGAGGATGAAGGGAAGAAAAGAATGTAAATGTATTACCACCGAACTGTACACTTAAAAATGGTGAAGATGGTAAATTATATATGTATATTTTACCTCATTAAAAAAGTTTTTTAGGGCCGGCATAGTGGCTCACATCTGTAATCCTAGCACTTTGGGAGGCCAAGGCAGGCTGATCACCTGTGGTCAGGAGTTCGAGACCAGCCTGGCCAACACAGTGAAACCCCATCTCTGCTAAAAATACAAAAATTAACTGGGCATGGTGGTGCCTGTAATCTCAGCTACTTGGGAGGCTGAGGCAGGAGAGTTGCTTGAACTCGGGAGGTGGAGGTTGCAATGAGCCGAGATTGGGCCACTACACTCCAGCCTGGGTGACAGAGTGAGACTGTCTCAAAAAAAAAAAAAAAGTTTTTTTAAAAACTTACCTTCTTATTTTTTTCTTTCCCTTTTTTTTTTTTTTTTTTTTTTTAAGAGACAGGGTCTTGTTCTGTCACCCAGGCTGGAGTGCAGTGGCACCATCATAGCTCATTGCAGTCTCAGACTCCTGGACTCAAGTGATCCTCCTGCCTCAGCCTCTCTAGTAGCTAGGACTACAGGTGTGCCACATCTGGCTAATTTTTACTTTTTTTGTAGAGATGGGGTCTCACTGTGTTGCCCAGGCTCCAAATTTGATGTCAGACATGAATGTACACATATGGGAAACTCAACAAACTCCAGATAGTATAAACTCAAAGAGATGCATGAGACACATTGTAACAGCGGCTATCATTTATTTATCTGTTATTACTACTACTATTAATGCTATTGTTATTATTACACACTAACACAGTGAAGTGGGGCAGTTGTTTTTATCCCACATCCTTCAGCTACTTAAGGGCAGGCCGACTCCAAGACCTGTGGTTAAATGGGAGAGCACAGTCCTTGAAACAGGTCTGTACTCCTGTACTCCTGTCCTGCCTTTCACTAGCTCTGTGATTGAGGCCGGTCACATAACTTCTCTGAACTTCAATTTTCTAACTTTAATTAATTAATTAATTAATTAATTTATATTTAGAGACAGAGTCTCGCTCTGTTGCTAGGCCGGAGTGCAATGTGCAATCTCGGCTCACTGCAACCTCTGCCTCCCAGGTTCAATTCTCCTCTCTCAGCCTCCCGTGTAGCTGCGACTACAGGTCTGTGCCACCATGCCTGGCTAATTTTTGTATTTTTACTGGAGACAGGGTTTCTCTATGTTGGCCAGGCTGGTCTCAAACTCCTGACCTCAAGTGATCCGCCTGCCTCGGCCTCCCAAAGTGCTAGGATTACAGATGTGAGCCACTATGCCGGCCCTAAAAAAACACACACACATACAAGCACACACATATATTTTGCCCATTTCTTAATGGAAATTACTATTAGGGGAAAAATGACCAGTTTGCACTTGAGGGAAATGAAAATTGAGATTGTTTTGCGCTGAAGTCTGGTCTTGAAAACACACATACACTCGCCATTTGATTCATACTTTAATACCCACACACAAATAATACAATTCGACAAAATTATCTGTATTTTAACCTACTCATTAGAGATTTATATTTGAATGGAACACATTCATTATTCTTGTTTAAAGTATAATTTATTTGTTGTGACAGAAGTGTTTTTATAGCATAGATTTTTTCTATATTGGCTGCTCAGACATGGTTCATTCCTATTCTCTTGCCCTTCAAAATCTACTGGTGTGGACAAATGGGAAGCTGTCAGCAGCCTCAGAGCTATTTCTCCTTTCTCCTTTCTTTCTTGAGTCACATGAGTCACAGAAGTTCCTTGTAACCTGAGTGGGTTTGGTCAGAAATCTGAGATCATCTTGAAAGCAAGGAAAGATTCTTCCCACAGAAACTCAGAGGGTGCAGGGGAATCATTTGGCAGTGAACTAAAGTTGAGATTGGCTGCGGAATTGGCTGCCAACCTGTTCAACCGATAGGGAGAACTCTAGGTGACTACGTTCTGGCCAGATCTAAATATTTACAAAAAGTGTAATATCTGTCCTGAAAGATCCAGATGAACATCTGTGTGACCCAAGCCTACCAATGAGTGCCTCCAGATCTTCGTTTTGGTCTGAAACCATGGCAGCAGAGTTGCACATTTGAGAATGTAAAGCCTTCATTTACACACATTCGGTTCCCAGCACCGGCTTGGAACTGAATGTAGGAGATTGCAGTGGAGGCAGAAACAATTGTTTCCCTAGATTCCCTTTAGAAGAGAAGTGTGCTGGTGAGAAAGCAAGCAGGATATAAATGGCATCTGTGATGGGGCTGCTGAAGACTCGGTTGACCAAGCTTTCGAGTCTGATACTCTTGGGCGTAATCAAGAAGAAAGGCTTCAAGGCTGAGCTCTGGGGAATCTTGGCGGCTAAGGTTAAGGTTGACACTGGAAAGGCGGTTGAGGGTGTGGTTGGCACTGGAAAATGGCATCGGAACCTCTGTTGGGTGCTGGGTGGGCACTTGAGAAAGGAGGCCAATCTGATGGAATGCTAGAGCCAGATTCATGAGCAAAATTCAGTCAACCCTTCTCCAGTGCCAGTGTTTTCAGAGGAGGGGGAAAGCTGGGGGTTAAACAGAGGGTTAAGTAACAAAAATAAGGAAGAAACACTTTCTACCCTTACGGTCTGCATAATTCTATGAGATGAGGTGGAGACCTACTGAATTTATACAACTGCTGCATTTGTTGTTGGGGTGGGTAGTCTCCTCCTGCATGTAATATTGTCTTTAATAGATGAGGTTAATCAGTGCAGATATGATCCAGAATGGCACAATTTTATTTTCTTCTTGCTAATTTCAAGGGCTTGTAAGAACTAGATCCCATCCAGACCTCAGGACAGCCATCCCTGCTTTAAAGTTAGTGGAAAGGTGCCCAGTCCAAAGCCCCGACTCTTTCTGTGATTTCTGAGGCACTGGTAAGTTTTATATGAAGGGACCTGATCACACGTTGGTTCTCTGGGGTTAACTTGCAGAGAAGCAGAGAAAGCCAGGCCCATAGTCCTGAGGGGTTGTCTGATCCTGGACAAACTGGAGGTTGGCGGGAATACCTCCAAGACTCTGAGTGGACCGTAGCGGGGTCTATAAGGAAGAGGAAGAGACCAGGCATCTGTAATCCCAGCACTTTGGGAGGCTGAGGTGGGTGGATCACTTGAGGTCAGGGGTTCAACCTTATGGCCAACATGGTGAAACCTGTCTCTACTAAGTGTACAAAAATTAGCCCGGTGTGGTGACAGGGGCCTGTAATCCTAGCTACTGGGGAGGCTGAGGCAGGAGAATCGCTTGAACCTGGGAGGCGGAGGTTGCAGTGAACCGAGGTTGTGCTAATGCATTCCAGTCTGGGTGAGAGAGTGAGACTGTCTCAAAAACAAACAAACAAAACAACAACAACAACAACAACAACAACAACAACAACAAAAACAGGAAGAGGAAGAAGGGGAATGTCCAGGAGTCGACTCCGGCCTGTGGAGTCTTCTTCCTGCCTGGAGGGTGCTTTCCAGTAACGTAGCATTGTCTAATCTTCTTTAGCATTTCCCCAGGCCAAATGTTTCTCTGGCATCCCACTAACCCAGAGAGTTGGAATGCAACTACTTTCTTCTTCTTTTTTTTAAACTGGATTTTATTAGCCTGGAGCTAACAAGTCTTGGCTAGAAACAAACCTTTTTTTTTTTTTTTTTTCCTTTTTGGCATTTATGTCAGGGAAGCAGGAGCTTAGGAAAGTCAGAGTGACACCATTTAAAAGTCAACTATGTCTTGAAACTAGCAAGCACATTCCTTGCCAGTCACAGCCCATGGTCCTAAGATGTTTACAGTTGAGGAAACAGACCGAATATACCAACAAGGACACACTTGTATAACAGCAGAAAGTCCAGATGTCCCAATACCCTTAACAATATATGCTTTCAAGATAATTATAGTTATGCTTTGATGGACTTACACACTAAAATGTCAGGGATAGTTTTCTTTACATCAATAAAGTAATAAATTTTGTCATGCCATCAGCCCATCCACACACAGGCACAGCTTAGTTTTGTCTTTACATAGACAAAGCCCCTCTACAAGAAAAACTTAGAGACAGTGTTCCTCCATCTGCTTTCTGAGAACACCCTGCTCTGTAATGGAGTAGCTTTCAGTAAACTATCTCTTTTCACCACACGCTGCCACTCACCTTGAATTCCTTCCTGTGTGAGATCCAAAAACCCTCTATTGGGATCTGGATCAAGACCCCCTTTGTCCAGTAACATTTACACAAGGGTTCATCCTGACAATGGCCTTGAGGAAAAAGCTACTATCTGTTTTCTTGCAGAGGGAAATCCACCAAGGAAACAGTTAAGACATTCGTATAATAGTTTCATTAGGCACAATCACTTTACAATTTGTTGTTGAATATAATTCTCCCTTTGAACACATTTTGCAATGCGTAACCGGCGGGAAAACAGGCAGCATGCTACGTGTCTTTCAGTGTCTGGGGGCTCATGAGGACCACCCATTGTTGGACAGTGAGAAAGTCTAATGTTTCTTGTTCTTGGTTGAATCTTGTATTTAAAAAAACAAGATACAGTTTTGATGTAAGTCTAAGAAAAGTGGAAAAAATATGATATGGAATAGGAGTCTTCTTTTGGCCATTTACTTTCTGTGTGGCCTTAGACAAGTTACCTATTTTTCTGAATCTCCTTTCTTGAACGTTTTTGTAAATTAAAAAAAAAAAAAAATTAGGCCAGGTGTGGCGGCTGACGCATGTAATCCCAGCACTTTGGGAGGCTGAGGTAGGTGGATCGCTTGAGGTCAGGAGTTCAAGACAAGTCTGGCCAACATGGTGAAACCCCATCTCCACTAAAAATATAAAAATTAGCCAGGCGTGGTGGCTCATACTTGGGAGGCTGAAGCAGGGGAATCGCTTGAACCTGGGAGGCAGAAGTTGCAGTGAGCTGAGATTGCACTACTGCACTCTAGCCTGGGCAACAGAGTGAGACTCCTTCTCAATTAAAAAAAAAAAAAATCAAATAGAGACAAAGTCTCACTGTGTTGCCCAGGTTGGTCTTGAGCTCCTGGGCTCAAGGGATCCTTCCGCCTTGGCCTCCCAAAGTGTTGGGATTACAGGTGTGAGCCACCGTGCCCAGCTTTAAATTTGTTATATATAGCTCCTTAGAGGGAGGTTAGAGAAAAGAAAGGGAACAGGGAAGAAGACAGGCAAGGAAACTCAGGGAGGTGCGAAGCTGGGGGCGACAGCCTGTGAAAAGCTGTGGAAATTCCTAGTGGAGTGGTGGTGGCCAAAGGCCACTTTAAGAACTACAGACATTATTGCTATTTCTATGTTATCAATCCTTCTTTGTACAACGCCCCAGCCTCTACCCCCAATCCCTTAAAAACCCTTTGGTTAAAGTCTACTGTATCCATGAAGGCTTTGTGTGAGTGGGAGTTATTTGTGGAAACTGAGGAAGATGTTTTCACATTGTGTCTGTGTGGTATTGAACAAAAACAGCTCCTATGGAAGCGGCATTTGGAGACACAGATGACCCTGAGAATATAAGGACCCTGGGAATTTGCAGACATCTTGGGGGAGGGTTTTTGTTTTCCAAAGGGCATGGGACAACAGGTTGGGCAAATCTTCTATAGGTCTCAAGGTGCAGGGAGAGTCAGCTGATAGATAGCTGAGTGATGCGTGGTAAGAAGACCCTCTTTTCTAGGGAGCTCACAAGGTAATTTTCCAGGCTGATTGAGTTCACTGCCAGATTTGCAAATGGGCTACAGAGGAAGTCACCTTTTTCTGTTAGAGTAGAAAGTATAGTCAGGGCTCTGGTCTGGACAGAGGAAGCTCTGTGGAGGGCAAATCATTGAGAGAGAATGGTGAGGACCTCATGCGGAATTCACAAGTTCAGCTCACATTTCTGACTTCCCAGCCTCTTAATTCTTTTTGTGCTTACTTTCTGTATGGCATAATGAGCAGATCATTAAATACTGGTCTGCTTTTTATTGGTAAGATCCTCCACGATCTTGGTCAACTTCCAGATAGCCTCCCCCATTCCCACACACCCACCAACGTCACCACCCTGACTGCCCACAGGCTGGTACACGTACCTCTGGTCTTTGTTTGAGCCAGTCCCTCTGCCTGTAATACCTCTCCTGGTCAATCTGCTCATAGACTCAATGGTAACCTCTATGAAGTTGTTTTCCCCTATTGTCACTAAGCTAGGCATGACACTGTGTTGCACTGACTTGCTAGGAGCCTCTGTCCCCATGGGAGGACCAACTTCATAAGGCAGGTTCTGTTGTCAACAGTGCCTGACATATCATACATAGGTGCTTTATGTTTGCTAAACGACCGGTACCACTTGGTCTGTTATCCTATCAATAAACCCATTATTACATGAGTCCCTTGTTCATACCTGTGTTAGATCATTAATGAAAGGACACCTCATGTCAGTCACTGTGCCTGGTGCTGAGGGGGCAGTGTTTGAGCAAGACAGCCTGGTTTTCACCCTCAGGGCACTTACAGTGTCTTCAGAGGGACAGATTTTAAACAGATGATCAGTTACCTAGGTAAGAATTGATCTGTGATGTACACTGTGATGAAGGGGAAGAAATTCTAAGGGTGTATAACTGGGAGCTTCTATTTGATTTGGGAGTTCAGGGAATGGTTTCTTGAGGAAGTGTTTAACCTGTCATTATCTCTGTATAGGCCTTGCCTCCCTAACCTCACCTCCCTAACCTCATTGTAACAGTCCATGAGTAGGGACCTCTTCCCATCCCTTTTGTGCCCAGCCCACCACTGTGGGGTCCCCTGCTTTCTGCATCCCCCATAATATGTGGGGCTCCACTCCCCTTGACTCAGCCTCGCTGATCAAGGCCATGTAACGTGGTATAAACGAGCAGGGAGGCCAGCGTGTTATCGCGGGTGTGGAAGTTAGGAGAGGTCTGGAGAGCACACTGTCAGTGGGATTGGGCCGTTTCTCTTGCAGATGGTCATTGTTTGGTCTTTCATCTCTTGTTGCTTGGAATGTGGAGGCTTTATGACGTGAGATGAAAAGAAAGCCCTTGCCCTAATTGGCCTTGGCTGGCTTCTAAGCAACTGCTGTCACTGGGAGGCTGGATTGTAGTAGCTCCCATGGGTTCTACTCTTGCAGTCACTCTGTGGGCACAATAGTCCCTCCTCCAAAGCCAGTTAGGTCTGACCAGGCCCAGTGCGTGGAGGGAGAGGGCAGCGTGGTTCGACAGCATCGTCATCATTACCAGCTTCCACAGAGACATGGCTGTTCAAGCTGACACAGCCTGAGGGTCAGACTGGCCCTTTCAGTACAGAATGGAATCTGAAAGCTTTAAGTACTTCCCAGCATGTGTTTCCTAAAGTAAACCTAAAGACAGATCCTATTTGGGAGGAAGATTTGTTGTTTAAGTGTAATGCGATTCCAGGTGACCTTACCTCAGAAGCTGAGTGTGTCCATTTCGTGTGACACTAGCAAGACAGTTTTATTTTGCAATCATCACACTTTCTGTTAGCGAGCCATTTCCAAAATGAAGCCATGTTTTAAAAAACGGTTCTCCAGTTTGAACGTAGGAATATGAAACAAAGAGGGTGCTCAGTTCTTTCTGAGGATGTTGAGCATAAGTGTGTGTGTGTGTGTGTGTGTGTGTGTGTGTGTAGAAACGAGGTATGTGTGGGAATGTGGTCTGGTGTGTGCGTGTCTGTAAGATACGTGTGTAGTGTGTGTATATGGTATGTGTGTGGTGTGTAGTGTGTGAGTAACGTGTCTGGGGGTGGTGTGTGGTGTGTGTGTGGTGTGTGTGTGTGTGTGTGTGTGTGTGGTATTTGTATGGTGTGTGTGGTGTATGTGTGGGGTGTGTGTGCGGTACCTCTATGGTGTGTGTATGGTATGTACTTGTGTGTGGTATGCACATGTGCATGGTGTGTGTGGTATGAAAGTGTGGTGTGTTGTGTGTGGTATGTGTGTATGTGGTGTGTACGTGTGTGTGTGGTGTGTGTGCTGTGTGTGTTGTGTGTGGTGTGTGTGGTATGTGTGGTGTGTGTGTGGTGTTTGTGTGTGTGTGGTATGTGGTGTGTATGTGTTGTGTGTGGTCTGTGTGATATGTATGTGTGTGGTGTGTATGTGTTGTGCATGTGGTGTGTGGTGTGTGTGGTGTGTGTGTAGTATGTATGTGTGTGTGGTGTGTGTGTGGTGTCTGTGGTGTGTGTGTGTGGTATGTATGTGTGTGGTGTGTGTGGTGTGTGTGTTGTGTATTGAGTGTGGTGTGTGTGGTGTGTGTGTAGTATGTATGTGTGGTGTGTGTGTGGTGTGTGTGTGTGTTGTGTATTGAGTGTGGTGTGTGTGGTGTGTGTGTAGTATGTGTGTGTAGTATGTGTGTGGTGTCTGGTGTGTGTGTGTGGTATGTATGTGTGTGTTGTGTGGTGAGTGTGTGTGTTGTGTATTGTGTGGTGTGTGGTGTGTGTGTGGTGGTGTGTGTTATGTACGTGTGTGGTGTGAATGGTGTGTGTGTGTCGTGTGTGGTGTGTGTGGGGTGTGTGGTGTGTGGTGCATGTGGTATGTATGTGTGTGTGGTGCAAGTGTGTGTGGTGTGTGTGTGGTGTATGTGGTATGTACGTGTGGGTGGTGTGTGTGTGTGGTGTCTGTGGTGTGTGTGGTATGTATGTGTGTGTTGTGTGTGGTGAGTGTGTGTGTTGTGTATTGTGTGTGGTGTGTGTGTGGTGGTGTGTGTTATGTACGTGTGTGGTGTGAATGGTGTGTGTGTGTCGTGTGGGGTGTGTGTGGTGTGAGTGGTGCATGTGGTATGTATGTGTGTGTGGTGTGAGTGTGTGTGGCCTGTGTGTGGTGTATGTGGTGTGTGAGGTATGTATATGTGGGTGGTTGTGTGTGTGTGGTGTGTGTGGTGTATGTGTGGTGTGTGTATGGTGTTTGTGGTAGGTATATGTGGCGTGTGTGTGGCATGTGGTGTGTGTGGTGCATGTGGTATGTATGTGTGTGGTATGAGTGTGGTGTATGCTGTGTGTGTGGTATGTGTGTGGTATGTATGTGTTGTGTGTGGTGTATGTGGTGTGTGTTTGTGGTGTTTGTGTGGTGTGTATGTGTGTGTGCTGTGAGCGTGTGAGGTGTGTGCGGTGTGTGTGTGGTGTGTGTGGTATGTATGTGTGTGGTGTGTGTGTGGTGTGTGTGTGCTGCGAGCTTGTGTGAGGTGTTTGGTGTGTGTGGTGTGTGTGGTGCGTGTGATATGTATGTGAGTGTGGTGTGTGTAGTATGTGTGGTGTGTGCGGTATGTATGTGTGTGGTGTGAGGTGTGTGTAGGGTGTGTGTGGTATGTTTGTGTGTGTGTGGTATGTATGTGGTGTGTGTGGTATGTGTGGTGTGTGTGATATGTATGTGAGTGTGGTGTGTGTGGTATGTGTGGTGTGTGCGGTATGTGCGTGCGTGTGGTGTAAATGTGAGGTGTGTGTGGGGTGTGTGTGTGGGGTGTGTGGGGTGCGTGTGGTATGTGTGTGTGTGGTGTGTGTGTGGTATGTGTGGTGTGTGTGGTATGTGTGTGAGGTGTGTGTGGTGTGTGTGTGGTGTGTGTGTGGTGTGTATGTGGTGTGAGTGTGTGTGTGGTGTGTGGTGTGTGTGTGAATGTGTATGTGAATGTGTGTGTCTGCAAGCTCCTATAGATGGAAAGTGTGGTAGAGCATTGTGAGACGGTAATGAAATGTGGCTGCTGAGTACTGCACATCACATCTGGATTGTATTTTAAGTCTTCCTTGCTTAGTGTAAAACTGCATAAACCCAGTATGAAAATTAAAGCCCAAAGCAAAGCAAGCTAGGTTCTTACTGTATCTCCACTTCAGTTATGTTCTCAGATTTAGGAGCTTGCCACTGTGCCTCTAAGACTGTCATGTATTGATCATTCACGTAAAACGTGGAGTTGCTGTAGCAATCTTCATCCGCTCTTTGCCAGAGGCCCACTGAGTCACCGTTCTTGTCCAAGGCTTTCCTGACCACAGCATAGACGCTGTCATTCACGGAAACGAATTCTGGGTGAAATGGTGAAGACACAATCAGCCGTCTGTTCCCTGTGAGCCAAGCTCAAGGGATGCGGGCGGTGACATCAAAACAAAGCGTGGAACAAGAAAGTTACAAAGAATATGTACACAGAATGCGGTCTCACTTTTGTAAAAGAAGTTGAAAGTCTGGAAGGAAATACATGAAGATTATTAATTGTGGTGATTTCTTGGTAGTGGGATTGTGGATGATTTTTATTTTCTTTCTAGTGCTTTTTGGTGTTTTGCAAATTTTCTACAGTAAAAGGCAGACAAAAGAAAACCTATACCCAGCTCTGGTTTTGCTGCACACGAGGGGTGAGATTCTGGGAGTGAATGTCTACCTCTTTGAGCCAGGGCCCATTTCTCAGATGAGAAGACAAGTCTGCTTGGTCACCTTCTCAGGCGGAGTGTGGGGACGGAAGAGGCTGATGCGTGTGGAAAGGCCAGGTGGGCCAAGTAAAAGCAAAACCCTTTTTGTGGTTCCAGAAATGCTGATTCTCTTGGTCTCTGTTGTTAGGGTGTGGGAAGGAGTGCCTTTGAGCCACAGGGGCCCTAACTCATTAGAGGGTTACCCCAAGTAACTTGTTAATTCCACTTGTTAATTTCAGCCTTGGGATATATAATGGAGAGGGCATTTAAAGAAAATATCTGTCTCTCCATTTCTTCCCTTAGGAGATCTCTTCTGAGTGAATTCCTCAATGCTAGGCTATTGTTCTTTCCTGGGCCCTTTCAGCCACGGAAAATTTCTTTAAGGCTTCTCCTTAACAAAGTGAAGCAAATTGATCATGTAACGCAAAAGGATCAGACAGTCCTGGATCTGAATTCTGACTCTAACACTTAGGAGCAAGTCATTTCACCTCCGAGCCTCGGCTTCCTTATTGTTCATCATTCACTCCATAAATACTTCTTGCGTGCCCACTTTGCACCTGGCCTGGCTCTAGGTCTGGGGATAATGACGTTATCCTTCATTATCTGAGATCGTGATACCTATCTTGAAAGGTCCTGGAGAATAAAGAGAAGAATGTGAAGATTTTAAGACTTGGGGAGTACTGGATACGTTGCAATTGTTATTATGTGACTACATGCACACTACAGTTCTGTGTTCTAGTTGTTAGTTTTGCCGGTCACGGTCGGGTGATGCAGATCCCACAGACCTCGGCTTGCTCAGTGAGCACCTGACAGCTGTTCTAGATCTGTGCGTCAGGTGCAGTAGAAGGTGAGCGGAGACGGTGTCATCCAGGCAATCGTCAGTGTGAGCTCTGCACAGGTGTGCCCTGTCCTGCTTTTCCCCTTCCCCTTAAAGAGGTTTAAGTCCTCTTTCTTCCCTCTTAGGCACCCACATTTTCTGGATTTCTGGCCTTAGGTTCTTCTCCTTTAGGTGGCCTTGCAACATGCTGCAGCCAGACCAGACTTCCTTATGCAGCACGTCCATCAGAACACACTCCTGTTCAAACCTTCAAAGGGTCCTTCCTTCTAGAGCATGTCAACATTTCTGCTTTTATATTTCTGCCTCTGGTGTGTTGATTACAGTGTCCAACACATGTTTTTGGACTGTAAGAACCTAGCCTCAGCCTGCTGTTTGTATTCCCACTCTAAAGGCAGCCAGGCTTTCCCTTTTTCTGCAAATGCACCTGCCCCTGATCCTTGCTCACCTTTGGCAGCCTGCCTGAAAGCCTTCCTTCCCTCTCGTCATACATCACATCCCCTCTTCCACTCCAACAGCTTGCTGATGTCCCACCTCTGGACCGATTTATCCCTGTTTAACTCTCATTCTTTTTTTTCTTTTCTTCTTTTTTCTTTTTTTCTTTTTTTTCTGTTGAGTTCTTAATCATATTCTACTTTGTGCTGCATGCTGTGGTTTCATCTGTGTTGGTATCTGGACAGCCCAGTGTTGTGCCTCTGGAGGGCCCTAAGTAACTACTCATTGGTTGATTTTAAAAGTCATGCATCCAATGTTGTATAGTGCCCTTAAGGCTTAAAGTTTAGCAAGAAAAGCAAGCAAATCACATCCCTCTTGCCCACAGAAGTTTTGTTTTTGTTTTTTTAAAAAAAGGCAGATGGTTGCTCAGCGCAGTCTTAGTGTAAATGTCACTGTATTAAGGGTTTCTTTCACTGATACCAAAACAGACCCAGGAAACCTGTTCTAAGATGTTGCTTGAGCTGCAGTTGTCTCTTGGGACCTGCCAAGCCATTTATACACGATTTACCAATGTTGACATAGCCCCAGAGTTTAAAAGAATTTCAAAATCAAAATAAGGAAAAGCAATTGGCCTGAATGGCCGTTTACTCAGAGTCCCCAGAAGTCCTGAGTTCTGGCAATAACACCTACAAGGCAATCGTGGAGCCTGCTGTGTAACCACGGGGGTGGGATCTGGCAATTCACATCTCCGTGGGTGAGGATTTAGACCCTCGACTTAAATCATTTGTATCATGAGTCAATTTGCCACGGAGCTTTCACAGCACATTTATTTTAAAATGGAATTGGATAAAGTTTGGGGGTACATGGCATAAGTAGGCATTCAAGGAACCTTAGTTCTTCTCCTCTTTCCCCGTTCCCTTTCCCTGTTCCCTGACGCCTCTGTGGCTGCTGTGATCCCCTTCACCCCAGTGGATCACGTTGACTCATCTTTCTCCTGTCTTTCTACTTTCAGAAGGCTCCCATGTCTCCCCTCCATAGCATCTTCACATGATAGGTTTCTTTTTTTTGTTTTGAGATGGAGTCTTGCTCTGTCACCTAGGCTGGAGTGCAGTGACGTGGTCTCAGCTCACTGCAACTTCCACCTCTCGGGTTTAAGCCGTCCTCCCACCTCAGTCTCCTGAGTAGCTGGGATCACAGGCACGCATCACCACGTCTGGCTAATTTTTGTGATTTTTGTAAAGACTACGTTTCGCCATGTTGCCCAGTCTGGTCTTGAACTCTTGAGTTCAAGCAATTTGCCTGCCTTGACCTCCCAAATCGCTGAGATTACAGGTGTGAGCCACCGTGCTCAGTGATAGATTTCTCTTTCTTCCGTTGCATTAGCAAAATCTTTCACCTTAAAGATTTAAGATAAAATCTTTTATCTTAAATGCCAGAGGCTTGTGATCTCTTTTGCAGTAGTGCCTCTGACCCCTCAGGCTCTCCCCCAGGTTGCACATATGTCCGTCCACCTGTGCTCATCTTGAATTACAAGATTATCCTCCCTGCCCTGTCAGGACAATATCGACTGCCTGAGGGAGTGGGATGTAGCTGGCCCCATCACAACTGGAGCACATAGTGTCATTCCTCATTTAAAAGTAAGACAAAAGATAAGCAAGGTGAGTGCGTGAGTCATGCCATGATTGTTCACCTGCTAAAGTCTGAGACCTAGACTGTGAGTGTGGAGATCACCCTGGTGGTCTTTGCAAAAGTTAGTTAGACTTTTAAGAAAGGCAGGATAACACAGTAGATAAGAAGACAGGTTCTGAAGCTGGACAGCCTGGCTGGACAAAAAGCTGTACGAGTTTTGGCTGTGCTATTTAGATTCAAATCATAGCTAGGTTACTTATTAGTGTAAATTTGTAACTTCTCTGTGCCTCAGTTCTTGTCTGTAAAATGATAACAGCATCTACTCCTAAAACATGCCCAGCACATCGTAAGAAGTGTTAGCTCTCATTACTGTAAGGAAGAGTATACAGTGGTTAAAGGCAGGGTCTCTGAAGCTGGAATGCTGGTTCATATCTTAGCTTCACCATTTAAGTAGCTCCGGGACCTGAGCAAGAGTCACTTAGCATCTGTCTCTGTTTCTCATCTACAAAATGGAAATGATAATGGTATCTCCCTAATAGGTCACTATTACGTGTAAACACCATATGAAGTGTTATTATTATGAAACTAATTAGAAAGCATATTCCTTGACTTTTAGGTTTGACTGATTCGAAAAGGGATATATAAAAAATATCTACTGGACACCTCTAAGAAAAGTATTGGATTAAGAATGAACAGACTAAGATTCAAGAGCCAGTTCTATGACTTACTAGAAGGGAGACTCTGGGCAGGTCATTTAATTTCCCTTGGCCTCAGGCTTCTCATACATAAAGTGGGTTAGTAATACTTCCCCTGTATAGTTTATTAGATTTTTTTCACCCACGGACTAAATGCAGTATACAGTTATCCCCAGCAGCATCATTTTGTCAAATAGATATGAAAAGATTACACACTGGAGGCTGGGTGCGGTGGCTCACACCTGTAATTCCAGCACTTTTAGTGACTGAGGTGGGTGGATCACTTGAAGCCAGGAGTTCAAGACTAGCCTGGTCAACATGGAGAAGTCCCATCTCTACTAAAAATACAAAAAATTAGCCAGGTGTGGTGGTGCGCACCTGTAATCCCAGCTACTTGGGAGGCTGGGGTACGAGAATTGCTTGAACCCAGGAGGCGGAGGTTGCAGTGAGCTGAAATTGTACCATTACATTCCAGCCTGGGTGATGAAGTGAGACTCTGTCTCCAGAAAAACAAAAACAAAAAGAGAAAAGATTACACACTGGAATGCAATGATTATCCCTTAAAATGATAAAAGTGCCCATTTTATTTAAGTCAGAGGATTTACCCCAAGCATGCTCTTACCGGGACTCAGTGACTCTGGGGTTAGGGCTTTCTCACTCCTGTGGCTTGAGTTCACAAGGAACATGCAGAAATAGCCACCCCCCCCAACCCACTCCCTTAATTCTCATTCTTTCTCTTCCTTCCCTTCCCATTGGGTTCAGAAGACACATGTTTTGTATAATTGCGAGTAACGATAGAGGAGTGTGTTCTGAAATTCTGGTTAATTTCCCTCAGGGAACAAAGTACAGCAGAGAGCATGGCTTCTACTCACCAGAATAGACTGCATTGCTTTCGTAGATATGTGAACTGGCCTTGATGTCTAGGGTGATGGTGTAATATTCATCAAAGGTGAAGCAGGTGTTACTGTACCTTATAAAGGTGGCAGAAGAAAGCTGCAGACTGAGGCACGGAAACATCTTCAGTGGCTGCAGCAGCATGGCATGGAGGACTGCCATGGTCTCAATCTGTTTGGAAAGTGCTAGGCCTGGTAATGGGTAAAACTGACGCACCTCTTGTTTATATGCCAGGGCTTCTGGGTGAAGTCATATGTGCAGATCTTCTCCCTGCCCCTTCTGAATATACATTGGCTTCTGGAATTTGGCCCAAGACATCATCAGTAATGAATCACCAGTCACCATTACCTGTCACCGACGATTTTGCAAATTGCAGTTTTGCTTAGGAAGGGGAATGTCCTGAATATGGTTTTTTTACACCTCTCATTTCAGCATCTGCTGTTTGAAGAAAGCCATTGAGAAGACGTAAATACCAGCAAGTGAAATTCAGAGTTGTGTAATCATTACATACCTGGTCCGTTGAGAAGTTCCGCTCTTCTCACTGCAGGAAACCCAGGCACAAAAACCCTCTTTTCCTGGATTACATACCCTCTTCCATCCTTCCTTAATCAGAGAAGTCTCCAATCCCCAATTCATTTAGTGACTAGCATAGAATGAGAAAGACTCTGCTTCTGGACTTACATCTACTTATATATTATTTATATTTATTTGGAAAGAAACAGCTTAGGTTTACCTTGTTCCTGATACATTCTTCCATAACACCATAGCACACACACACACACACACAAATCAGAAAATATGCTTTTTCACATCTCCTTTCTGAATTTTATGACTTACTCACTGAAGAAGAGGAAAGAAATATGCAAGTTTGTGAGTAGAAAGAAACAAAATGTAGATTAGAATCAAGATAATATTTACTATGTGTTCCTTCAAGAGAAACACTGACAGAATGGTGGCATAAATACCTCTGAAAAATCAACTCCTTCATTAAAACAGTGAGAACACTAGCAAAAAATGGTCAAAATAAGTTTTCCAGAATTTTGGAAGTTAACCAAATCCTTGCAACAATCTGGGAGCATTTATTTAAGAAAAATGGTTGAATATCATTAAGAACAATGAGCGTTATGGCATATCAAGTAGCCCTGGTCACACTCACTTCACGCCACTTCCATGAGGGCCTTTGCAGCTATGGTAACTGTGAAGATTAGCAAACTAGCAGCCTATGGAAGGAAACAGAACAGGTTTGGAGCTTCCCAAAAAGCCTCATCCCCAGAGAACTGTCACTTTGTGACCTTTTTGGAAGTTGCCTGTAAAGTTTCGTCCTCCGGGCTTTTCTTTATGTGACCTGACTCAGAACATCCTCTGTGTGAACAGCTATATTGCTAAGATGTTTGTCAAAAATAATCAGTTGGAATTTTTCAACATTGTAACGTTCTGAGGCAGTGATTCCAGTTGGGACTAACAAAAGGCTGAGTAAAAAATGTAAAATAAACCCCGGAGGAATGAGATGTCTGTAGGGGGTTTGAAAAGCTTAGACAAATCCCTGGGAATCTAAAAAGCCATGTGCATGTGCAGGGCTACACACATTCCCAGGAAAGACCTGAGAAGCCCCTAATCTCTCACCTCTGGCTGACCTTGAGGCTCTGCACAAGTAAGAAGTGAAGGCTAAGGCAGAGCTGTAAACTGCCTATCTGATCATTGAAGGCATGCCCCAAAACACACATGCAGAAGTGCTTGGCAAAGACTGGGGGACTTGTTGGTTCCAGAGTTATTAGTTCAAGAAATTAAAAAAAAATCTCTATTTATTAGCTGGTCAATAAGCAAATAGAACAGAGACTTTGGCAGTTACACATGATAAAGAATACAGACTTCACAGAATTAATTTAAGAAAGTCAGGAAACAGCAGCAACAACAATAAAAAAAAGAACGACGAACAGCAACTAAAACAAACTCAGGGAGGAGAAGGGAGTCTGGTGGTCCAAAGTTGTCACGTTGTGTGTGTGTGTGTGTGTGTATTTATTTATTTTTTTGAGACAGGGTCTCACTATTGCCCAGGCTGAAGTGAAGTGGTGCAATCATAGCTCACTGCAGCCTCAAATTCTTGGGCTTAAGTGATCCTCCTGCTACGGCTTCCCAAGTAGCTGGGACTATAGGCATGTGTCATCACACCTGGTTAATTTTCATAGTTTTTGTAGAGTCAGGGTCTTGCTATGTTCTCTGGACTGTTATTGAACTCCCAGGTGTAAGCAATCCTTCTGCCTCAGCCTCCCAAAGTGCTGGGATTACAGGCATAAGTCACTTTGCCAGGCTTCGTGTTTTTTAAATGTTCAGTTTTGAAGAAAAATTATAAGATATACAAATAAACAAGAAAATATGGCTTATACAGAAGAAAAAAAAATTCCAGGTAAACAGAAATTGTCCCTGAGGAAGCCCACACACTGAACTTAACTGAACGTAGATATTAACTCAGCTTTATAAATACGTTCAAGGAACTAGAAGAAATCATATCTAAAGAATTAAAGGAAAGTATGAGATTGATGTCTCACCAAATAAAGAATAGTAATAAAGAGATAAAAATGATAAAAAGAACCAAATAGAAATTTCTGCAATGGAAAAGTACAATAACTACAATTTTAAAAAGTCACTAGAAGAACTCAACAGCATATTTGAACTGGTAGAAGAAAGTATTGGTGAACTTGAAGATAGGTCATTTGAATGCATTTAACAAAACAAATGCAAGACTTGTATACAGAAAACTATAACAACACACTCAGGATAGTCAAAATGATCTTGAAAAATAAACAAAACTCAATAAAGTTTGAGGACTCACACTTCCCAATTTTAAAACTTACTGTGTAGCTACAGTAATCAAGATAGTGTGGTACTGACATAAGGATAGACATATAAATCAATGAAATAGAATTGAGATTTCAGAAACATACCCACGCATTTATTATTAGCTGGGTTTTGATAAGGGTAACAAGACAACTCGATGGGGAAATAAATGGTACCGGGTCAACTGAATATCCACATGCAAAAGAATAAAGTTGGAGCCCTACTCATACCATATACAAAATTAACTCAAGGTGAACCAAGGGCCTAAATGTAAAACTATAAAACTCTTAGGAAAAAACATAGGTATAAATCTTCATAATCTTGATTTAGGCAACGGTGGCGACGGTTTATTAGACATGATGCCTGAGGCAAAAATAAGTAAAAAAAAAAAAATAGATAAATTGGACTTCAAAACTAAAAACTTTTGTTCTTTGAAGGCCACTATCAAGAAAGTGAAAAGGGCTGGGCACGGTGGCTTAAGCCTGTAATCCCAGCACTTTGGGAGGCCAAGGAGGGTGGATCACCTGAAGTCAGGAGTTTGAGACCAACCTGGCAAACATCATGAAACCTTGTCTCTACTAAAAATACAAAAATTAGCCAGGCGTGGTGGTGTGCACTGGTAATCCCAGCTACTCAGGAGGCTGAGGCAGGGGAATTGCTTGAACCCGGGATGCAGAGGTTACGGTGAGCTGAAATTGCACCACTGCACTCCAGCCTGGGCAACAGAGTAAGACTCCATCTCAAAAAAAAAAAAAAAAGTGACAAGATAATCTACATCATATATCTGAAAAGGGCCTAGTTTCTAGAATATATAAAGAATACAACTCAACAACAAAAAGACAAATGTCCCAATTTAAAAATGGGCAAAGATTTGAATACTTTCTCCAAAGAAATGTACAAATGGCCAATAGGCATGCGAAAAGGTGCTCAACATTATTAGTTATTAGGAAAATGCAAATCAAAACTTGAGTGAGATACCTCTTTACAGCTAGAATTATTGCTATAAAAATGACAGATAATAATAAGAGTTGGCACAGATATGGAGAAGTTGAACCCTCATTCATTTCTGGTGGAAATATAAAATGATGTAGCCACTTTAGAAAACAGTTTGGCATTTCTTCAGAAAGCTAAACATAGACTTACTACTATATGGTCCAGGAACTCCACTCCTAGGTATATACTCAGGAGAATTAAAAATGTATGTCCACACAAAAACTTGTACATAAATGTTTATAGGAGCATTATTCATAATAGCTAAAAAGTGGAAACAATCCAAGTGTCCATCAACTTATGAATGGATAAACAAAATGTGGTATGTTCTTATAATGGACTGTTGTTCAGCTGTAAAAATAAATCAAGTACCAATACATGCGACAACATGGATGAACCTGAAATGACTGTGCTAAGTGAAAAAAGCCAGACACAAAAGACCACATATTGTATGCTTCCATTTCTATGAAATATCCAGAAGAAGCAAATCCATAGAGACACAAAGTCATTGCCAGGGACTAGGAATTATGCGGGGAATGGGAAATGACTATGACTGCTCATTGATTTGGGGTTTCTTTTGGGGATGATGGAAATGTTCTGGAGGTAATTAGTGGGGATGGTTTCACAACCTTGTGAATGTACTAAAAACTACCAAATTGAATTTTATGGTATGTGAATTATATCTCAACAAAATTTTTATTTACATAATATGTTATGTAGGCAAGTTGGGGTAGCAGAAATAATGTGACAGGACTTTAGTATTGGGTCCTGTTCAGAATCCTTGCTTTGGGAGAGTTTTTAAACTATCTGAGCTTTAGTCTCCACTTCTAAAATTAAGGCAATAATATCAATCTTACATACTTTTATGTATATTAAGTGAAAGGTGTATGTAAGCTGTTTTGAGCTGGCTCTGGTGCACCCCTATAGTCTCAGCTACTTGAGAGGCTGGGGTAGGAGAATTACTTGAGCTTAGGAGTTTGAGGCTAGGCTGAGCAACATATTGAGACCTCCATCTCAAAAAAGAAAACAAAACAAACCCCAAAACCATTTTAGGGAACAGGGTGGGCCTGACATATAATATAAATTTTTAACAAATGTTAATTAGTTTTCTACCTTTCTTCCTTTCTTCTTCCCTCTTTCCTAAATTTATACAGATCAGGATGGTAGAAAATAAAACATAGGAGTTCTGCTATTGATATGGGGATGATGGTCTAATCTTATGAACTGGGAGACATGGGATTGGGGGATGGGAAATGACTCAGAAGGGAACACTCTGATTTATGTAGAATTGTTCCATGCATTTTCTGCAAGATGGGGCTCAGCCTAAGAGAGGGCCTGTGTGAAGACACTGGCATGTCCTCTAGGGAGGGGGGGCGTGTCTACTGGCCTATAGCCCTACGGCTATAGGGACAGCTGTTCATAAAACAAAATTGTTCTTTGAATCAAGCTGGAAAGGACTTGATTTTTCTTGAGGACAGAGGACCAAAAGAAAACAAGTTTTGAAATAAAATACACATTTTTGGGGCCTCCTTGTATATTTCTTCAGCCCCTTTTCTACAATTCTGGACTGTAGTTCCTGGAAATTCACACTTTCAAAAAGCCCCATCAGTGATTCTTGGATGGAGCTTTTGAAACATGCATGCATGTTCAAGTCACCGGAAGCATCTTGCTAGTACACAGATTCAGTGTGTCTGATATGGGGCCTGAGATTCCTCATTTCTAACAGGCTCTTGGGTGATACCAGGAAGTTGCTGATCCATGGACCACACTTTGAATAGCAAGCGTTTAGCAGCTGGTTTGAGTAAACCAGGTTAGAATTAAATGCCAGACTAATCAAAGTTGGAAAAGCTAGGTTCCATGACTGCCCTGTGCACCCCAAGCCTGCCCGTCTGCCTACAGCTTTATATATGCAGAGGCTCTTCATGCGGTAGAAAGTCTGGTGGGTGCTTCAATGCCTTGTTGGTCTCCCCGGGAAGGAGAGCTGTCAGAGAGGAGGAAGCAGTTGGCTTTCCAAGGTCAAAGTCTAATGGGAGATTCTCTGAAATTCACCAGACACGACCACTGATGGATGCAGGGATCATTTGTCTGAGGGGCCCTGGGGTTTTTGATGTGTCTCTTGGGCATGTCAGCGGTGTGACGGATGCAATATGGTGAACATGAGGAAGGGGCGCAGATGTTAGAGTCCAAGAGACCTCCACTGGAATCCTGCTCCTCACATTGTAACCTTGGACTGTACTTAACCTACCTGAGCCTCAGTTTTCTTATCCATATTATGGAGAGACTTTGACCAACCTTGCAGGATTGTGTTAAGGTTTAAAAGAGGTAATGCATGTAACATGCATGCCACAGAGTCAACACTCTAAGAGAAGTTTTTTACCACCGATGGCAAGTATCTGTGTTAACTCGAGGGACAAGGGTGACCAGGGAGCTGGGGTAGCTGGAGAAGTTTTACTCTCATTTGTTGACCCACAATGGATGCTCAAGTCCACATATATTGATTTATGAGCCAATTGGGTTGTGCCTCTGGCTCTTTGGTTCAGCATTGTGGGTGTTATGCCTTTGAATAGCCCAAAGTGAGAATCCCTGTGCTTTAGGGATAGCCCGTGGTCAGCTTTTGAAAAGATGCATACCATTCTTCTCATTCCCTGAGGCCTTACAAATTCTCAGAGGGAACATGCTGTTATGTATTAGATTAAGTATTTTCAAGCAGGACTGGCCCTAAGAGATAATTTTAATCTAACTCCCTTAATTATGTCTGAGAAAACTGAGCACAGAAAAATTAAACAACTTGCCCCAGGCTTAAGAACCACTTAGTGACAAAGTCAGGGCCAGATCCCGGCCTCCTTCCCACCGGCTGGGAATTCTCTCCACCGGACAGCTCTACTACCTAGGGAATACACGTGTGCTCTGCTTAGCATTTCAGATTCAGATGTATTCCAGATATAGCACATTTTAATTTTAATATGCCATGTGTATATTTTGTTGTACATGTGGGACACGTGCCTCATCTGCTTACATTTGATAGAACTTGGAGAGAAGTTTATCACAGCAATAGTTAATTGTTCTGTCTTTGCTCAAGACTTTTTGTTGATCATATTTGTGTCTTCGTTTAATCCAAAATTGCGTGTCAAGAGCACAGCTGGATCTGCACTGTGCTTTGCTTGTGTTGCCTTGTTGGCCTGCCGGGGTCAGTGGACTGGGGTTGGGTGGTTGAGCTGCTCCAGGTCACAAGGCCTTCTGGGAAAATAACCCCTGCTTTATAGCAATTATTGCCAAACTCTAGGCTGGCAATGATCTTGATCAACTGTTTACCTGTTTTCATGGCATGACAGAGATGAGGGCAAAATTATGACATTTTTAAAAAGAAAGAAACATTGATTTGGTTTAAAGGCCTGCCTTTTATTTTGACATTATAGCTTTATGATGTTTTGTTGTTCTTTCTTTTATGAAACTATGATCATTGTAGATTATAGATGGTAGATTTTTCCTTCCTTCACCTATTTATTTATTTTTTTTATGTTTGCCTTGCACTAATAAACTTTTATTTCACTCAAATTAGAGCAATAATCTTCCATACTTAAGTATCTTCCCTGCCCAATAATTGAAAGAAAAAATCCAAAATGATTAATAAAGAAAAATATAAGAATTAACAGTCCCTTTAAATTTGTTTTAAATATTTTTAAGGTTTAAAAACGGTTTAAAGTTTGTAATTCCTAGTAGGAAAACATTATCTGAATGAATGGCAAACCACAGTAAATGCTTCAGCTGCATTTGGGGGAGAGGGATATGGATTATCTTCAAAGCACCCCAGCTCTCTTGATGAGAAGATCAGAGGTACACTGGTTTGTATTATTGCGACATCCATAACGTGATCTAGGTTGCTTTTCCTTCAGCAAGGTCTTTATTTATCAGAAGGACATTACGCTTGACCTCCAAATTTGGCTGACAATTTACTGATAAGATTCATAACCTTTTGGTTGCTCTGGTATTGTGACATATTTGCTGGGTTCTGAGCCACATCCTGGAAGAGGCCACCGTAACTTCTGGATCCTGCATGGCTGCAAGAACCTCTGGATCACTAAGAAGTTCATTGAGTCCAGGGATTCCGGCCATCCCAGGCATGCCCCCTCCCATTCCAAGCATTCCCTCAGGAAGTCCACCTGGAGAAGAGCCATACTGAATTCCCGACTGTCGTCTGGCTTCTTCCTCCCTCTGGGCTCTCTCATGCTCTTCTCGAGCCTTCTTAACTCTTTCTATTCTTTCTTTGATCTCTCGCTCTTCACGTTTTTGCTCATACTTTCTCCCATGTTCTGCAATGTCTATGCCCTAGGCTGAACTTCTTCCAGCATTATACTAGCATCTTCGTCATAATCCAATTTACAGGCAAGGGCAAGATCATGTACTGCTTCTTCCCAGTGGCCTAGAGGTCTGTGTGCTTTCCCTCGCCACTTGTAAGGCTGAGCTGAATCAGGATTTATTTCAATGACTCTGTCACAGTCTTGGATGGCAGCATTTGGCTTCTGTAAGTTGACGAAGACACTGGCCCTCTTGGCATGCCAAATGGCCAACTGAGGATTCAGCTTGATGGCATCTGTGAATAAGTCAATGGCTTTCTGTAGCTCACCATCATTTAGGGCTTCAATAGCAGTCACTTTCTTATCGTTTGCCTGATCCATCATCTCTTCCATTATCTCTGCATTTTCCTCTCCCATTTCTTGAGGGGCATCAGGGTCTGGTTCAATCACAGCTTCATTATCAATTTATAGATTACTTTTCTCACGTGATGGTTCGTCTGCCTTTAAGTCTTCCTCCACCTTCTTCTTATCAGGTTTTTCTTCCTTGGTATTTTCTTCTGATTTAACTTTCTGAGTAGCAGGTGGTAGTTTACCCCCCATGCTCTCCACCCACTCCCTCAGGAAGTACATTTCCTCGGTGTGCAGAATGCTCGGATCCTGCTTACATATTTTCACAAAAGCCTGAAGTGCGTTCACTTTCCAGGGGTCCATGGTTGGGAGGCGGTGGATGAAGAAGCTAAGGTGCTGTGGCCCAGTTCCAGGCCTAGGCGCTGGCTCGGTGTGACCGCAAAGAAGGGGGCACCTATTTATTTTTTAAATATCCTTATTTAACAAAATGAAAACTTGACACCTATCTAGGTGCCTAAAACCCAAAGTCTTGAAACCGGAGCTCTAAAAAGATTTACTTTGCAGCATAACTTCCAGAAATGCCTTGCCTCACTGTGGCAAAAAGCAGGAATTGCTCGCATTTAAGTGGGAGTAGGGAGGTTATGTCTCAAGAAAGGTGTTCAGGGACCCCTTTCTCACTGAGTGGGAGGTCGGATCTTTTAAGCTCCTCTTCCCAACATTAGAATCAGTCATCCCCCCAAAATTGGACATCGATTTCAGTCATTCTTAGGCAGAGATCAGTGTTGAGGGCACTTCGTGGTTGAGTGAGAGCAGGGGTTGGTGGGTGAGAAAGTGAAATCAGACAAGAGAAGTTGGGACTCAGAGCTTCCCAGTCCCCAAACAGAAGAGGAACTGGGAAGTCTCTCCAGGTACGGAAGAGGAAGGTTTGGACACTCTCTTTACATGGCCAGTGTGGCTTCTTCCTTTGAGAGGCAAGAACTCACTGCTCGAGAGGAAACCCACTGCGGGAACCCGGAAGAAAACCAAGTCCGCCCAGGTCAGTAACTAGAAACCGAGTGGCTTTTCCTCCATGCTGCATAGCTACACTTAGAAATTTCACGGAAAGCTGTGACATTTTATCAAGACATTTGACTGCACTGCTCCTGCTGTTTAACCAGAGGATTCAGTAGAAAACAGACAAACAAACAAACAGGACGGTTTAATGAGTGAGACATGAATTGGAAGAGGCAGGATGAGCTGTGGGTTCCTGTGGTGGTCTGACAATGATGTGATGAGGACACCTTTCCAGGCGCAAAGTCAAGGCCATGTGCTGCTCACAGGAAATTCCCTTCGGTTAAGTTCCTGAAGAGTGTATTGATTTTGTGATACCCTGCCTTATTCAGGTAGGATTTGAAGCAGCTTACAGAAAAACAAGATTTAAAATGTAAGAAGTGAAGGATATAGGGAAAAGAAAGGTAGAACAGCATGATAAGAGAAAGGTGGGGTTTGTGATTGCAGAAATGCTTGCTTGTGTCTCTGTGTTGGTTCTGTTGTTGCAGGTACTGGGAGGAGGAGATGAACCCTGCTCCTGTGGAGGCTGTGAGGTGTTGGTGTCGTGTATACATCCAAGGGATGGCCTAATTAGTTACAACTAGGCTCCTGAAAATCAGCCCTGAATCCAGCTTTCTACCTTCTCTTTTCAATATCATTCAATTAATTGAGTCACAGAAGCAGCCTTTAATTCATTTAATTCCCTTACATTCTTCTAACTTCTGCCATATATCTCGTGACCTGTGATTTTTCCTTTTGTACTGATTTGATACTATGTAATAGCAATTAAATATCGTTACTTATACCAGAGCAGCTTATCTTTCTTATCAACAAAAACAAATAAGGTCCACACTCCTGAAAACAAATAGGCTCAATGTCTAGCCTTGTGAACAAATGCAATTTTGTCACTTACATAATTTGTTATTGATACAGTAACTTCAGAATTATTTGTGGTACTGCTTCCTGAGACATGTAAAATCATATTAATGATTTTTGAATAGCGATCAATAATAACATTTATTAAATACCCATGGTGCTTCGAATCTTTCAGTTGGTCAGTCAGCATTTTATGTTCTTGATATCACTCCCAAAGCATCATATAAACGACTTCTTCCTCTTCTTCTTTTTTTTTTTTTAAGAGGGAGTCTCACTCTGTCACCCAGGCTGGAGTGCAATGGCACTGCAACCTCTGCCTCCCGGGTTCAAGCGATTCTCCTGCCTCAGCCTCCCGAGTAGCTGGGATTATAGGTGCCTGCCACCACACCTGGCTAATTTTTGTATTTTTAGTAGAGACGGGTTTTCACCATGTTGGCCAGGATGGTCTTGAACTCCTGACCTCAGGTGATCCGCCCTCCTCAGCCTCCCAAAGTGCTGGGATTACAGGCGTGAGCTACCGCGCCCAGCCCATAAAAACAACTTCTAACCTCAGGAAGCCTACACTCCAATGGGAAACCAAGGGTGACCCCAGACCAATTTATGCGACTGCTCTATTTCCTTATCCACAAAGCGGGGAGAATGACAGTGCCCAGCTCATAAGGCTGTTGGGAGCTTTTAACGACATAATACTTGTGGAGCACAATGGCTGGCAGAGAGAAAGCACTGGATAGCTGCTTGTTTTCCTTCTTGTTATTATGATTGGAGAAATTCTGCGGAGGTGGTGCCTAGGAGCTGGCCACACCTCCCCCAGAGGGGATTTCCAGGTTTCACAGGTTTCCTTCCCTCCCTGAGCAAGGGCAGGTGAGTCAGGGTCTCTCGTGCTCCCCTCCAGCTCTGGAATGTATGCTGTCCAGCTGGTAACGAGTCTCCGTCACATCCGAGGAAAAGTGGAGCTGGCTGAGGGGAGATGGAAAAGAAGGGCAACAAATTCCAGTTTCTTGTGAAATTTTGTAAACGTAAGGCTCTTATCTCAGTCTGCAGAGCAGAAACAGGGTGGGGGCCATGTATCTGAATGTCTCCACTCGTGCATAACAAATATGATTAGAACTGAAGACCTAGAAATCCCTTCCCCGGGCAAGGGATGAACTCTTCTGTTTCTAGAACCATTTAGGGAGGTGACAAATTGGCTTCGTCCCAGAGTTTCAGGTGAGGACAGAACAGAGGGCAGGGTATTCTTGCCCTGAGTTCCCTGCTGATGAGCTAATTGTGGCCCCTCACCTTTGTTTAGCATGCAGTTTACCAGAAAAGGGCATCCTACCTTTATCCTTGGTTCTCCATCCCCTCGCTACCTTTCCTGTGTTTTGCAAACATGGGATGGTGTATTTAGCTTTCTTTTGCTGGATTTTCACCCCATGTCCTGTGTCTTCCTTGTCCAGAAGAAATCATCTTCTAGTCTAAGGAGCTCCAGAGAAGGGCGTGCAGGGGATGGCCATGTTCTGTTGCATGCATTTAGCTGTGTTGAACAGTCCTCCTGTTTTGCTACTGTCTGAGAATATTCTCTTGATTCTATGGGCTCCTGGACCTGGGATTTCCTTGGCTTATCTCATGAATCTGCCTCTTGGTCCCTTTCATTGGCTGCCTTCTGTGTTTAGGTTTGTAGGGGAAGGCCCCTGGAAGGTGGGTGGGAGAAGAGGCACCTCTCAGGAGAGGCTGAGGTGCACAGACACTCTTGTCCACACAAGTCCATATTTATTTATCTTCTAATATACTGTGTTAGTTTGTTTGCTTTGTTTGTTTTGAGGGTCTCCTTCTGTTACCCACCCTAGAGTGCAGTGGTGCCATCATGGCTCACTGCAACCTCAACTTCCCGGGCTCAATTGATCCGCCTGCCTCAGCCTCCTGAGTAGCCAGGACTACAGGTGCATGCTGCCATGCCTGGCTATTTTTTTTTTTTTTTTTTTTTTTGTAGAGAGTTTTTTCATGTTGCTCGGGCTGGTCTCAAACTCCTGGTCCCACGTGATCCACCTGCCTCAGCCTCCCAAAATGCTGGGATCCTAGATGTGAGCCACTGTGCCTGGCCTTCTAATATAATTTGGATATTCCCGCCTTGATATGCATTAGGAACTTCCTGGAGGCTTGTACTCAAGAGAGGTAGTGTCTGCTTGCTCAGCAAGCAGAGGCTGAGTAAGTGCAGGACTCTGAATATGGTTGTGCAGCAGAGTTGTGGGTATTTGTGGGGACATGGGCCTCAGGCCCAGGATTTAGATTTAGCTAGCAGACATGCCTGGGCAGCTAAACTGGCAACGTCAGACCAACCTGCCCGGCCTGACATTGCCAGGCAGTTTAGCTTATCAGGGCTCTGCTTAGAAGCCACAATGCCAAGGCCTCATGACCATACTCTTCCACCCTCCAGAATCTTGTCCACCTTCATATCCCTCCATTCCTCACGCATCATGTCCCAGGCAGGTGCCCCAACACCTCATTCTCATCTCCACCTCCATGCTTACTCATGTCTTCCAGGTTGTACTTGAGAGAGCCTAGGCCTTAGCAGTAGAGTTGGTTTCAAGTTGCTGCCCTCCCATCTCCTGGTATGTAACTGGCTTTCTGGGTGTTAGTTTTTTTCATTTGTAATGCCTGCCTTGTAGCCCCATTGTGAAAATTAATCAATAATTTATTTTGAGGGCCCAGTATGTGGCAGGCATTGTGGTAAGCTTTAGAGCAGGGGCACAAAGACCAGTTATGATTTCTCCTTTTTAAAACTTTTATTTTTTTGCAGAGATGGTGTCTTGCTATGTTGTCCAGGCTGATCTTGAACTCTCGGCCTCAAGTAATCCTCCTACCTGGGCCTCACAAAGGAATTACAGAATAAGCCACCATGCCTGGCTGATCCCTCCATTTGAATAGCTTTTGGTTAGTGTTGAGAGGCAGGTTCATAAACAGATAATTTCAAATTAATGGGTAAATGCTAAGATAGAGGTAAGCCTTAGGAGTACAAAGGAAGGGAAAGAATGCTTTTTGGAGTAAATGGTGGATGAGCTGGTTTCCTTCCTTCCCTTCCTTCCTTCCTTCCCTTCCTTTCTTCCTTTCTCTCTCTCTCTCTCTCTCTCTCTCTCTCTCTCTCTTTCTTTCTTTTCCACGGATCTGCGCAACACACAGATCAGGAGATCCCACTTGTGAGCTACACCACCAGGGCCTTGGGTCCCAAGCACAGAGCTGTGCAGAGTCTCAGCAGCCACATGACTGCAGTTTTAGGCAGTCTCCAGTCAAGTGGCTGCTGAGAGTCTGCACAGCTCTGTTAACTCTGCACAGGTCTGTTAATAGCTCTGTTCTTTTAACTCTGCTAAGAGTTTCCAGAGGGGTGGGGGAGGCCGTTATCACCGCAGCTGCCTGCTGCCTAAGATGACTGAGCTCCCCCAGGGAGGGGTGGTGGCCATCACTGCAGCTCGGGTCTGCCATTTTTCCCCTGCTGGTGCCGGGGAGACTAGATGGTTTTGACCCAGGAGGAATTCCCCACAGCACAGCACATGGGTTGTGGCAGATCGTGGCCAGACTGCCTCTTTAGGCTGGACCCTGACCCATCCTTCCTCACTGCTCAAGACCCCCCAGCAGGGGTCGCCAGACACCTTATAAAGGAACATTCCCACCAGCATCAGATCAGTGCCCCTCCGGGACAGAGATCCCAGAGGAAGAAGCAGGCAGCCATCTTTGCTGTTTTGCAGCCTCCTCGGGTGACACCTATAGGTGTGGGAGGGACCCAGGAAAATAGTGTCTGGAGTGGACCTCCAGCAAACCACAGCAGCCCTATGGAAGAGAGGCCTGTTAAAAGGAAAACAAACAGAAAGCAACAACAACAGCATCAACAAAAAAGTCCCCACAAAAACCCCATTCAAAGATTGGCAGCCTCAAAGATTGAAGCTAGACAAACTCATGAAGATGAGAAAGAATCAGTGAAACAAACACTGAAAACTCAAAAAGCCAGAGTGCCTCTTCTCCTCCAAATGATCAGAACACCTCTCTAGCAAGGGCACAGAACTGGGCAGAGGATGGATGAATTGACAGAAGTAGGCTTCAGGAGGTGGGTAATAACAAACTTCGCTGAGCTAAAGGAGCATGTTCTAACCCAATGCAAAGAAGCTAAGAACCATGATAAAACATTACAAGAGCTGGTAACCAGTTTAGATGGGAACATAAATGACACGATGGAGCTAGAAAACACAACCTGAGAACTTCCCAATGAAACCACAAGTATCAATAACTGAATAGATCAAGCAGACAAAAGAATTTCAGAGCTTGAAGACTATCTTGCTGAAATAAGACAGGCAGACAAAAATAGAGAAAAAAGAATGAAAAGGAATGAACAAAACCTCCCAGAACTATGGGATTATATAAAAAGACTGAACCTATGACTGATTGGTGTACCTGAAAGAGATGAGGAGAATGGAACCAAGTTGGAGAATGGAACCAAGATGATATACTTTAATATATCATCCAGGAAACTCCCCCAACCTAACAAAACAGGCCAACATTCAAATTTAGGAAATCCAGAGAACCCCAGTAAGATACTCCATGAGAAGACCAACCCCAAAACACAATATCCTTGGATTCTCCAAGGTCAGAATGAAGGAAAAAATGTTAAGGGCAGCCAGAGGGAAAGAGCAGGTCACCTACAAAGGGAAGCTCATCAGACTAATAGCAGGCTTCTCAGTGGAAACCCTAGAAACCAGAAGAGATTGAAGGCCAATATTCATCACTCTTAAAGAAAATAATTTCCAAACCAGAATTTCATATCTGGCCAAATTAAGCTTCATAAGTGAAGAAGAAAAAATTCTTTTCAAACAAGCAAATACTGAGGGAACTTGTCACCACCAGGCCTACCTTGCAGGAGCTCCTGAAGGAAATGCTAAATATGGAAAGGAAAGACTGTTAACAGCTTCTGCAAAAACACACTGAAGTACAAAGACCAATGACACTATGAAGGAACTATATCAACAAGTCTACAAAATAACCAGCGGGCATCATGATGACAGCATCAAATTCGTACAGAATAATATTAACCTTAAATGTATATGGGCTAAATGCCCCAATTAAGACATAGAATGGCAAGCTGGATAAAGAGTCAAGACCCATTGGTGTGCTGTATTCAAGAGACCCATCTCACATGCAAAGACACACCTAGGCTCAAAATAAAGGGATGGAGGAAAATTTACCAAGCAAATGGAAAGTAGAAAAAAAGCAAGGGTTGCAATCCTAGTTTCTGGCAAAACAGACTTTAAACCAACAAAGATAAAAAAGACAAAGAAGGGCATTACATAATGGTAAAGGGTTCAATTCAACAAGAAGAGCTAACTATCTAAATATATATATGCACTCAGTACAGAAGTACCCAGATTCATCAAACAAGTTTTTAAAGACCTACAAAGACTTAGACCCCCACACAATAATAGTAAGGCTAGCTGGTTATTTTGTAAACTTGTTGATGTAGTTGCTTCATAGTAGAAGATTTTAACACCCTACTGTCAGTGTTAGACAGATAATAGAGACAGAAAATTAACAGGGATATTCAGGACTTGAACTTAGGGGAAGGAAAGTGACTTGTCTAAAGTAATAAATCAATTAATAGCAGGTTTCACATTCCTTGAACCAGTACTTTTTCAATCTACTAGTCTCTCTTTGAGGACACAGGGCTCCAGAGAGGGGCTGCTTTAGTCCTGGGTAGGCCCCCAACCAGCAGTGTCACCAGTAGAATGTCCTTTCCTGACTCTCCCAGAAAGCAACTTTTGCTTCTTTTCCCCTTCCAGGCAGTACAGTGCTAGCCTAGGAGAAAAGGGTCATGGGGACCTGCACACGTGTTCCTGGTCCTCTCTGTGAGTGGACCCCAAGGAGTGCTGCCCAGCAGGCCAGGGGCATGTGCTATTTGGACATTCACCTGTGTGGATGACAGCATTATGCTGCTTCTTTCTCTTCTCAGCCTCGATGTATGCATGATGTCACGCTACTTCCGAAAACTAATTTTGTCTGGATTGATTCATGTTCAGAGTGTTGGTGCTGCTGGCTGCTAGGCTTAGCATGAGGTTCTTCCTGTGTTTTGTAATTTTGGATTTGCAGGTTCATGTGCAATGGGAGGCGTTTGGATTTTTTCTTCTTTTTCTTCTGATTGTTCAACTGCATCTGTCTTCAGCTGAGGTTTTGCAGTTGCTTCCTCCTGTCCCTTTGAACCCCAGGTCTAGAAACGCCTCATGAAGGTGGCTAGTGACAGGAGATACTGGAGACAGCACAGTGGGTGGCTTGGTTCAGTTCCTGGAAGGGAGGCTTTGTCCTTCCCCTCCCTGGGCCCACGGCTGCCCAGGAATTTGTAACCCCAGGTAGCATTGGGCAGCCATCCTGCTGCTGCAGCCATGCTCACTGCTTTGGGTTTATCTTCCTTTTCTGATCCAAAGAGATATACACATTTTCAGCTCAAATATATATATATATAAAAGATATATATTATATAAATATATATATATATATTTTAGAGAGAAGTTCTCATTCTGTCCCAAGGCTGGAGTGCATTGGCATAATCATAGCTTACTGTAACCTTGAACTCTTGGGCTCAAGCAATCCTCCCTCCTCAGTCTCCCAAATAGCTAGGACTCCATGTGCTTGCCACCACACCTGGCTTTTTTTTTTTTTTGTAGAGACAGGGCTTTGCTGTGTTGCCTAGGCTGATCTCAAACTCCTGGCCTCAAGCAATCCTCCCACCTTGGCTTCCCAAAGCACTGGGATTACAGGTGTGAGCCACGGCACTAGGCAGGAACTGTATCTTTTGGTTTTCTCTTTTTATACTTTATGTACTATTAAAATGTATTTGGAATAGCGGGGGTGCAACCAAGCCAGATTCATTGTGCTATCCCGCCCTAACAGGTGGTCTTTTGGTTGAGGGTGGGCACTTGGCGCTCAGGGATTGGTTCTGAAAGCTCAGTGGTAAGGCGTCTTCCAGAGTAGCGGCGCCCCCTGGTGGCTCGCGGTAGGATGGCTGGCAAAGAAGCACTCGGCGTGGGCGGGGCGGGTGGGGGTCGCAAGGCAACTTCTTCCTGCAGGTTCTCAGAGATGGAGGGGGTCTTAGGGGCGGTGAGACCAACTCCCCACACAGTATAGTCATCCATCTATGCCACACCCAAAGATGGTCAGTGTCAGCTGGATCCACTCCATAACTGGTCAGCTGTGTTTCCCAGGAGCCCTTCTTGTATTGAGTGGTTTCTCCTTGTAGCTCTCAGCCATGGGCCCTAGTTCCGCCATTTGAAGCTGCGCATAGCAAATGTGGCCCCTCCCCTTATCCTCTCAGCTGTCTGAGGGCAGCATTAGGCATTTCTTCTTCCGGCTCTTTCTTTCAACCGGCCCCTCCAGACGATGGCCATATCTGTTGCCTTGGTCCGCAGGAACGCTGGGTTATGCATGAACTTTGTAGAACACGACCATGTCTTCACCAAGGCGGAGGAGAGCCCATTCGGTTCCAGAGGGGATGCTGCCTCATCTCGTCTCTAAAAGAGGAGGAAGGGGAGCAGGTCCCTTCACGTTCTCTGGTCTCAGCTGAGAATCCTCCCGGGAAGGAGCGGGCCGTGAAATGTTTCACGAGGAAGCATCTCCCTCTAGTGGCCACGATCGTCTATTTCAAGATGCTTTTCTCCCACTAGCCCTCGCGCTTCTCAAGGATTTTTTTTTTTAATTTTTAAAATTTTTATGTTTTCAGCTCAAAAAGATCCACTGAGATGTGACAGGGTGAGGTGTAGATTGCAAAATCCCCCATCTGGCCTTCTGACTAAAATGAACTGATTCTGCAATGGTGACTGGTGAGACAGAACTAAGATTTAGTTTCTGTATTTCTCATGATTATCCTAAGCCAAAATTTGCAAATGGTTATACACATGTTAATTAGTATTATTACCAGAAACTCTAGAATAATTGTTCTTCTTTTAGGTGGTTTCCTTATTGATTGACTTTTTTTTTGTGTGTGTGATTTTCTCTGCCCACCTGTACTTGCTAATGGTTGAATTGAGTTTTTTTTTTTTTTTTTTGAGACAGGGTCTCAGTTTGCCATCCAGGCTGGAGTGCAGTGTCATGATCTTGGCTCATTGCAGCGTTGATCTCCTGGGCTCCAGTTATCCTCCCGCCTCAGCTCCCCAAGTAGCTGGGACTACAGGCATGTGCCACCACATCTGTCTAATTGTTTTGTATTTTTTGTAGAGATGGGGTTTCGCCATATTGCCCAGGCTGGTCTCGAACTCCTGAACTCAAGCAATCTGCCTGCCTCACCCTCCCAAAGTGCTGAGATTATAGGTGTGAGCCACTGTGCCCGGCTGGGTTCTTTAGGTTGCAATAAGCAGATGCCTTTACACACCAGTTTAAGTGAAGTTGGGGAGGTAGCTAGAAGGAGAAGGAAGCAACAAGGGAGTAAGAATGTCCACAGAGCCTGCATTTGGATCTGAGGTTACACTCCAGCAGGAGTCCTGGATCTTTGCTCTGGCTCTCCCCCAGTAAGGCAACCTGGCTTCTGTGAGCAGGTCCTCCATTCTCCACTTGCCACTGGCAGCTCCCTTGCCTTGTTTTCTGCACCTGCCTTTTTCGTGCATCACAGCTTCTGCTGATTCATAACTTTGGCTCACCCCTCACTCATTGTGGTCCCTTTAGCCTCTCTCCACTTGCTGCACTCCATGACATTTCAGCCTTGGCTCCCGCCACCAACGGATTGATTTTCTTGACATTTTCCAGTTTTGCTTTCTGAGATAGGAATCGAATTGACACACCCTCTGCCCTTTTCAGGTGCTGGGCCACATCAAAAGTCTCTAGCCAGCCAATGAATGAGCTCTTTGGGAGTCTGCCTCCTGTTGCAATTAGCTGGGCAGGGGAGGGTGTACCATAAAACAGAAGTGTCCTGCTGGGGAGTACCTGTGGCAGGGGATGAGGGCAGGCGGTTTCCTTTAAAGCGAGATGTAGGTGCAGCACACTATAGCGCTATCCCACCTGGGAGCTCACATGTGGCAGCTGTGAGCTGAAGCCCTTGTCTGGGAGCTGGGTGATTGGTCTGCATTGAAGAGGGCTGGGAGCTCCCACAGCATGGAAGTTTCGGGACATCTTGTGGTGGGATTCATCTTCTCCATTTGTCCTGCTTTGTTTCTTATTTTCATTGTATCATCAGTTTCAAGGAGAGGCACAAAGAATGACTTGTGTGCTCCTCAGAGGGACGTCATCAGGACTTACTTTGTGGACAGGTTGGTTGGGGGATGAAGTCCAATGTCGTATTAAGGCAGAGGAGCTAGGGAGTGGGGATGGCAGCCTACAACTGGTCAACAGGGCAAATTTGGTTGAATTTAGAAAATGGTACCATTTCTTTCAGACATGCCACTGACATCTTCTAGAAAACTGCCGTAGTAACCAGAAAAACCTATGATGACCATGATGTGAAAGGAGCCCAACAGAATTGTGCAATGCAAAACTTGCACTGCTGTTAGTAGCTGCCTTACCAGGATCAAGCTGCACACCCTGTCCATCTCAGCCTGCCTTGCCTCTGTGAGTGTCCTGTGGAGATCTCACGTGGCCACTCAATAGGAGCTCCTCATATGCTTCCATTCAGAGGACACAGATGCATAGATTTGGGGATATAGAAAACTTTGAGGGTAAAAGTGGGAGAAAATTAATATTTCTTGAGCATTTTTTATCTGCTAGGGGCTATGCTAACTATTTTACTTACATTGTTCATATTTTTGCATGAAAGCTGTGTTGTAACTGTTACTACTTTCATTTTACAGCTAAGAAAACTAGGCTCAGAGGTTCAGCCGCAGCTGCTGCTTTGGGCTGCACAAATTGCATACTTGCAATATTTGAGGAAATGCTATTCACCTGTAATTCAAGTGACCTCGTTGGTTACAAGGGGAGCCAGTATATCACTTGCCCAAGTCGCATAGTGAAGGAGGAGCAGAGCTGGAATTCACACCCGGTCTGAATGACTCCAAAGCCTATGCTCTCTCTGCTACACAAGTCTTTTGAAGACCCCACAGGAGTAAAAAGTGACCAAACTTAGTTTTGTTTTTTTTTTCTTTCTTAGAGAAAAGTTCCATTCGTGTATTCTGAAATCAAATGCAGGAAACATGGAATTTTATCCACAATGACAGCAACCTCTTGGAAGGAAAAGTGAGCATCTACTCTGTGTGATACTTGTGACTGTCCTAGGTGTTGGGCTATAAATAAGACAAAGTCCAGCGAAGGCTGCATGGGCTGGATTGTGACCAGAACAGCACCATTTGATGAAATTAATCTGGGAACTGGATTTAGTTTCCAAGTTAAAGGTTCTCTGCTCCACAGAAATTTGGTTTTAGTTGGTCTGATGAGGGACTCAGCATCTCAATATTTCAAAGGTCCCTTGGTGATTCTAATGCACAGCTGGGATTGCAAGTCACAGATCTAGTCCAGCCCTCAATTGAGAAGCGGCTGTCGAGGTCACTCAGCTGGTTAGTGTAGCTGTTGAGTGTGGGCTGGTCCCTCATTGGATTTGCTGTTGTGCCTTGAAGGGCAGGGGAGGGGGATGCAAAAAGTGGGAAGAAAGATGTGATTAAGCTGTTGGAACAAAGAGAAAGGCCCCATTTATCTCTACTAGGTGATGTGGAGGGAGGCCCTGAGAACACTTTCTTATTCCCTGGGAGTGCCCAGTACCTGCTCGGAACCACCACCTCATCTTAAGTTGATTCTTAGAGGGTATTATAATCATAGTCATCCCTCAGTGTCCACAGGGGATTGATTCCAGAACATACTCCCTGCCTGTGGATACCAAAATCCACAGACGCTCAAGTCCCTGATATGAAATGGTGTGGTATTTGCATATACCCTGCAATTCTCTCATATACTTTAAATAATCTCCAGACCACTTATAATACCTGATACAATGTAAATGCTATGTAAATTAGCTTTTTTATTGGGTTTTTAATTTGTATTTTATTTTATTTTATTTTATTTTTGAGACGGAGTTTCACTTTTGTTGCCCAGGCTGGAGAGCAATGGTGTGATCCTGACTCACCGCAACCTCCGCCTCCCGGGTTCAAGTGATTCTCCTGCCTCAGCCTCCCGAGTAGCTGGGATTACAGGCATGCGCCACCATGCCCACTAATTTTTGTATTTTAGTAGAGACAGGATTTCTCTATGTTGGTCAGGCTGGTCTCAAACTCCCGACCCCAGGCGATCCGCCTGCCTCGGCCTCCCAAAGTGCTGGGATTACAGGCATGAGCCACCATGCCTGGCCTGTGTTTTCTTATTGTTATATATATTTTTGGTTTGTTTTGGAATATTTTCTATCTAATATTTCTAAAATATTCAGAATATTTTCTAAAATATTCTAAATAGAATATTTTCTAAAATATTCTAAATAGAATATTTTCTAAAATATTCTAAATAGAATATTTTCTATATTTTTGGTTTGTTTTGGAATATTTTCTATCTATATGAAATATCTTTCCTATCTGCAGATAGAAAATCTTCAGATATGGAACCCCAGGATTGGAGGGCTGGCTCTCTTGTGAGTGGAAATCAGATGTGACTCCTGCCAGGAAATTGCCTGCTCTTGTTATTTGTTAGGGTGCAAAACAAAGCTGTTGTAAGAAAAACATCCAAGAATACAGTGGTTTAAAAAATGTTGTGGATTATTTCTCTCCCTCATTTAGCAGCCTCTGGGGAGTAGGTGAGCTCCTTGATTCCACAGGGTCACTCAGGAACCCAGCATCATCCCTCAAGACCCAGGGCCGTAGGCTAGGGGGCAGCCACATCTCCCTCGGATTCAGGCTCTGGGGCGCGAAGGTGTCAGTTATTTCTATGGTGGGAGATGACTGACCTCTGGCCCTGTAAAGCTGGTGGGCCTGAGGTACAAGGCAGGTGGGTCAGGGGCTTTAGGCTGCTCTAGGCCCCACACAGGTTCCTTCTGTCGCCTCCAGTTCTCGAGGAAATCCATGGGAAAAGTGTGGTACTGGGGTGGGATGGATCGCATAGCAAGGACTGAGAAGTGGGGGTCAGGGCAGGTCTTCCTTAGGTGCCAGAGCGGCAGTGGTGGTGAAAGCCATGGTGGAGGGCAGTCGTACCTTGCAGATGGTGAGCTCATGAGTGCCACGGTGGCCGCCTGAGGTGGGGGCCGCAGCGGAGGGACTTCCGCTTTGGGGCTGGCTCCTGAGTCCCTGAGGCCATGCTGCCTCTCAGAGAAGGCTGCAGGACCTGCTGCCACAGCTTGGTGAGAGCTTAGATGATCCCAGTTTGGGAACTGAATGTAAATGTGGTCTGACTTTGTGGTCTCCAGGGCGAGATCTAGAACATTTTGGTAATGCTTTCATAATCCTCCCCCACTCTCAGGGAGGCCCCTCACACTCTCGCTGACGGTGAAAACTCCTTCTGTTTAAAAGTTCTTTTTAAAGTTGTCGACTTTCGTCTCTCCTTTTGTGTTTGTGTCTCTTTGTCTATCCCTCCCTCCTTGTTCTTTTTTTTTTTTTTAACAGAGTCTTGCTCTGTCGCCAGGCTGGAGTGCAGTGGTGCGATCTCAGCTCACTGCAAGCTCTGCCTTCTGGGTTTAAGGGATTCTCCTGCCTCAGCCTCCCGAGTAGCTGGGATTACAGGCATGTGCCACCACGTCCAGCTAATTTTTGTATATTTAGTAGAGATGGGGTTTCACCGTGTTGGCCAGGATGGTCTCAATCTCTTGACCTCGTGATCCACCCACCTAGGCCTCCCAAAGTGCTGGGATTACAGGTGTGAGCCACTGCGCCCGGCCTATTCTCTGTCTCTTGTATCTCCCCATGACCTTCAAGGTTCAGACGCTGGGTCGCCTCTCATTTCCTAAATGCCTATTCTCTTTCTCGCCTCTCCAAGTTCAGCTGCAGAGCAGCTGCATTCCTCAGCAGGCAGTAGGGGAGACTCTACCTTTCTCCTGAACTGCAGCCCCTCTCATCACCGGCTTCAGGTGGTCCCTTTGGGTTCCCACAGCAGTCAAGCTTCCTGCTCATGATTAAAGGGATGCTGGTGCTTGTGACATAAAGCACCAGGGGCAGAGGCTGATGGCTCAAGCCCAATCCCCAGGTCTCCCGGAGCTGGCTTCCCTGGCAGGCAATCAGAGACTTTGCAGGGAGGAGCCATCTCCTTTGTTCTTATGTGTTGCCTCCTTCTTCCTTCCCAGACTCATGTTAATTGCTTTTCTGACATTTTTTCTGGCAAGTGATTTTTGCTGCTGCTTGTGGAAGTGACATGGCAAGCCCACAAGAGAGCGATAACAGTGACCTGATGCAGAGCTGAGGAGGCTGGGGCTCCTATACCCCAGGTAGAAGATAATGAGGTTGAGTCATGAACAATTTGTTCTACATGGTGAGATAGGCTCAGAGCCTTCAGAAATGAGAGTAGCCTGTGGCCAAGGCTTTCCTGAGAAGTTGTTCCCTTGGCCTTTGTAATTCTGGCAGACCGCCCTTCCTGGTGCAGGGACCTCAGGATGTGGGAACCTGTGCACGGGGCTAGATGACTTCTAAGGTCTTCCAGGAGCTTGTGAATGTTGGCAGTGCAGAGACTAGAACTATGATGATCCGATCTTCCCAACTACCTGTCAGAACACGTAGTCGGGTAATTCAGCAACTCCATTAGCCCAGATATTTATTCCACTTACTCTGTGCCAGGCATGGTGCTAAGCCGGAAACATAACAGTAAATAGGTCACAGTTCCCACCTCAGTTCAGCTCACGGCCTGGATGGGAGACAGACCCACACTTAGATAATTATAATGCAGCCGGGCAAGTACCAGGATCCAGTGATGTATGGGGGTTATTCTGAGCACAGAGGAGAGGTCTCAGGGGCCAGGGCAGGCTTGCCAGAGGCGGCACCAACACTACTGAGTCTTGAATAAGCAGAAATTATAGCTGGGCCAGGCCAAGCGGAGTATAGAGGTGAGGAGGGAAGAGCTGAATTCTTTTCCTGCCTGAACCACCCTGTTTAAGAGCAACATGGGGCAACCAAACCAGATGAAGAGGGGAAATTGACAAGCACAAGTCCCTTGACTTTAGAGAACACATTTTAATCTCCCTTTCTTTGTACGAGGGTCTCAAACTCAGTGTCCAGCCATCCAAGCTCTGGCCTATGGGGATCCTTCACAGTTCCTCCCAGGGGGTCAAGGCAACCCAGCATTTCCTGGGGGATGCAGATGAGCTCAGGGTGTGTGCTCATCATGTCCTTGATTGCAGCTGCGTGTGAGTTCACCTGTTACCTGTCAGGATGATCAACAGGAGCTCGGCAGTTGTAATCAGCAATGAGAGATACACGTGTCATTAGGTTAACAGGGTAACATGGGCCAGGCCAGAAGATATGTCTACAAGAGGGTCTCCCTGGTAGCAGCTACGGCCAGAGGAATAATAAAGGCAAGTCCGTCCCAGGTGGGCGCCTCTGCTATTTTCCACTGGAGGCAGGGGCTGAGACCTCGAGTGGGGAAATGCCAACATGGGCCAGTTTCTCTAAGGACTCTGGGGCTCTATTAGCCCCTAGGCTACATTTCTTGACTTTGCCATTGTTATTATTCCCTTTTTTAGGTGGATAGTGGGATAACGGGAGGCAATGTGGTTAAACTTTTTTTAAAAAAATAAATGTTGGCCAGGTGTGGTAGCTCATGCCTGTAATCCCAGCACTTTGGGAGGCTGAGGCGGGCAGATCACCTGAGGTCAGGAGTTTGAGACTAGCCTGGCCAGCATGATGAAACCCTGTCTCTACTAAAAATACAAAAATTAGCCGGTGTAGTGGCTCATGCCTGTAGTCCCAGCTACTCAGGAGGCTGAGGCAGGAGAATTGCTTGAAACTGGGAGATGGAGGTTGCGGTAAGCCGAGATCGTGCCACTGCACTCCAACCTGAGTGACAAGGGTGAAACTCCATCTCAAAAAAAAAAAAAAAAAAAAATTATTGTCTGTATCGAAGGTATCCAACATGATGTTAATGTGATTTTATGAAAAGCAGCCTTTGCAGTCAAGTAGACATGAACTTGAATCTTGGCTCTGCCACTTCAGCTGTGCAGCTTTGAACACTTAACTTCTTTGAATGTGAGTTCCTCACCTATTAAATGGGGTTAATCATGTCTATTTGTATTTATTTCCAAAGGGTGTTGTGAAGATCCAAGGGGATAGCACATGTAAAGCACATTCTTCTTACCTTTTATCTCCCTGAGCTGAGTGTAGTGGCTGCAGTCATTCATTGAACAATTATTTATTGTCCACCTATTGCTAAGCATTGTTCCAGGTTCTGGGGAAACAGTAATGAACAAGTCTCTATTCTCATCAAGTTCACGTTCTGGTGGGGAAGCTTGAAAATAAGTAAGTAAACTAAGCAGGATAACTTCAGATAGTGATAAAAGCTACAGAGAAAAGGAAACAGGCCCATAGGATAGAAGTGATTTGGTGGGAGGCCTGAAGAGGCTTTAGGGAGCACGGTGGTCCTTGAACCAAGACCTGGAGGCCAAGAAGGAGCTGGGCCTGTGGAGACCCGAGGAAGAGCATTCCAGGCAGAGAGAAGAGCAATGGCACAATGTGCTGAAGTAGGAAAGCATTTGGCAAGAAAGAAGATGCTTGCAGGAGCACTGTGAACCCTGGGGATTATGGGATGAGGAGAGGAGCAGGAGCGAGGTCCATGCATGTTCCCTAACTCTGTGCTGAGGTGTTCTTGGTGCTGCTGTGAATTCGGAGGGGCTCTTTGGGATATTTTAAAGGTCAAAGGCAACACTCAACTTCTGTTGTTCTCCATGCAAACTACTAAGCAGTGCAGGATAGCTTGCAGACTCAACATTAGATTGCCCTACATTTTTTTTTTTTTTCCTTGAGATGGTGTCTTACTCTGTTGCCCAGGCTGGAGTGCAGTGGTGCGATCTTGGCTCACTGCAACCTCCGCCTCCCAGGTTTAAGAGATTCTCCTGCCTCAGCCTCCTGAGTAGCTGAGAATACAGGCACGTGCCACCACACCCAGCTAATTTTTGTATTTTTAGTAGAGATGGGGTTTCACCATGTTGGCCAGGCTGGTCTTGAACTCCTAACTTCAAGTGATCTGCCTGCCTTGGCCTCTCAAAGTGCTGGGATTACAGGTGTGAGCTACCACGCCCAGCCTGCCCTACATGTTTTTTGATAAAACCATATTTTTCAGAAGCTATATTTTCAGTTTTTGTCATTTGCTATGACATAAGACATGTACTATGGGAAAAATCAGTATAGAATAGGGAGTGAGGGTGGCAGTGCCTAATCCAATTCCAAGGTTTCAGAAGTTGCGCGGTGCCCAAAAAGGACACACATCCCATTAGTGAGAAGTTGTGGCTAAGAATAAGGTAATTTTTTTTCCTATTTTATATGCATTATTTTTTGTAGTAGCTACTAAGTTGTTAGGACAGAAATACTTCTTACTTTGGGTCTAGCTACTTAATACACAGAACAGTTAGGTATTTCTTTAGGCCTAGGGTTACTGTGAAAAAAAGCATTGAGACATTAAGGACATGATAAACGGACAAGGTTGGAAACTCAGGGGCTAGGTGATGAGCTGTCATGAAATCTTTCTCATTTCAAGCACACAACCTTATATTGTTGCCTTTTCATAGACTCAGGGGTGTGTGTTTCTGTGCATGTGTGGGTAACCTGAAAAGGTCATCTAGATTTTGTAACTGGGAGGGTCCCCAACCTGCCTGACCATTAGGATCACCTGGGGGAACTTTGCAAAAATAGTTCCCTGGCCTCTGCCCAGGGGATTCTAATTCAGTGGGTCTGACATTTGAATCTGAGTTCAAAGATCTCCGCTCCAACTCGCATTCTTCAGGCATCCAGGATGGCCCAAATAGAGCCGGTCTGCCCAGATCCTGGGGTCCTAGTTGTTATACGTTGTGTCTGGGGCCAGGTTGTGTGGCTTTTTCGGATCCCCAGACGGGGAAGGGGCGTGGATTACGTGTCCGTTGGAACCCTGGGGGAGGTCGGTGCTGGAAGCGCTCATCTCCACCTCCAGTCTGGGTGCGCGGCGTGAGTGACCCGAGATGAAGACGATTCCTTCCGTAGGAAGCCCCTGCCAGGAGTCACCACCTCCCAGGCCCACTGGACTCGGACCCGAGCGTCCTTTGGGGGGCGGTTTCTGGGCGTGGCGGCTGAGCGCGGTTCGGGGAGACGCCGCCGCGAGGTGGCAGCAGCGGCCCTCTGGCAGCCACGGTGCGTCCCGGGGGGCGGGGACGCGCCGGCTTCGGGCGGGCGTGGTCCCTGCTGCGGGCGCCTGGGTTGGCCGGGCGGACCCCGGAGAGGGGGAGCCGCGGGGACGCAGCGACAGCGTCGGGGTGCTGGCAGTGGTCGCCCACGCCTCCCAGGGGTTGCAGGCCTGGGCGCCGGGGTTGGACCAGTCTTCCGGGCATTGCACGCCCTGGTTTGGTCTGTACCCATGGTTTGTGGCGGGGCAAGACGTTAAGTTGGGTAACACCGAGGTGAGCCGCGGTCCTCGGCACCAGATGAGGAACCACTGTCTCAATAAGGTGTGACGTGGAAAATTTGTGTGTCTATGTGTGACTTAAAAATATCTCCTTTGCTGACGTCTAAAATTTCACTATTAGAGATGCAGGCTTTTGTCCTAAAGATTGTTCTCAATTCAAGGCCCTGGGAGGGAGCAGTGCATTAGAACTTGAGGTCTTTAGGGTGAGTCAATGATTTCATCTCATCTTTGTCGGCAAGGCAAGGGTTAGCCCTCAGTGCTCAAGACACAAAGAGGACTGAAGGCGCATTAATTGGTACTTGCTAATCAAGCCTTAGAGACCAGAGCGCTCCCTGGGAATTTTACTTTAGAGAGAAAACTCATTGGCCCTGGAGCAGCCCTACGTCGTATCCACTTTGTGAATGTTTTAGAGAGGGTTAACGGGGTACTAGCACAGTATGATTAGTTCAGTCCATTGGATTATTACTTTGTAAAAGAGGCAGCATCTTTACTAGTGCTGTAATAAATTGCAAAATTATTATCTCCATTTCCGTTCCTTGTAACTTCTTTCTTTGAATTAAGAAAATAGTGTGGTAGGGTACCGTGAACTTTGGAGCCAGAAATTCCTTGCTTGGAGACCCCTGTCTGCCATCTGTTGACTGGCTCTGTAATTCTGGAAAACAGCCTTTCTAAACTTCAGTTTTCTTATCTGTAAAATGGGAAAAATGCCGCCTACTTGGATGGTGATTGTGAGCATTAAATTAAATTCTGGAAGGAAAATATCTGGTATTTGTGTACTGATTTCAGGTCTTGGTGCTCTGTGTGTACTGGTTACTGTGAGAGCTTCCCTGCAGTCCAAATCTGTGTATCTCATTCTCAGTGACACCAGTGATGCTGTTAAACAAGGGCAGTCCGGTTCATGGATTGTCACAATGCAGACTGACATCAAGGGGACCCTGCTGTCAGGTACAGAGGGCACCACAGTGACCAGGAACTGCCGTCCTTTCATACCAGGCTTTAGGAGGCTTTACCAGAAGGAATGGAAAATGCTGGTGGGCAGTAACATTGAAACGGCATTTGAGGACTGGTTCTGCATAAAACCTTAAATTCTTCAAGGACGTTGACATTTGTTTATTCTTGTAACAAATTGAAACCTATCCTGTGTGTTGGTTAGAGATCTTAAATACCTTGAGGCAGGAGTGAGGTTTTATCTTTTAAAGGACAGGCCCCTACTCTCCTACGTAATGAGTTTCTAAAAATGGATGTGAGCACCAATCAATATTTCTCTGGTTGTTAAAGTCAAGAATAAAATGGTATTTTTAAGCTCACAACTGTGTAGGATGAATTCTGTACACTTTTAATTCCCTCTGTTCTCCTTTCCTATTTGAAAGCTGATTAGTTTATGGACTTGGGATCAGATTATTCATGCATTGTTTTTTGATGTTGTATGTCTCTTGGTTCTAGGGTATTTTTGACACATATTCTGTCTTGTAACCATAGTTAAACAACTATTTTAGACCAACTCTGTGTGTGTAATTGGCTTCAACACTCACTGCTAGTCCTTTGACACTCTATTTTTTCCATTCTTGAGTAATTTTAAGTCATCGTTTGGGCAGTTGAAATATATTTTAAAGTGATTTAAAGAATATGTGAGTGGCAGACATTCTGAGCTCTTTTGGTTGTCTGTCCTCAAAAACTAAACTTATTTGTGAGTAAAATTTTCATCTAAGTGTTTTCCATATCAAAACTCTGTAAGCTACTCCTCCATTGTAGTAGAGACAGAGGTCAGCACAATTTTCATTCCTTCTTTCTCCTTCCTTCCCTCCCACCCTCCCTCCCTCCCTTCCTCCCTCCCTCCCTCCCTCCTTCCCTCCCTCCCTCCTTGCCTTCTTCCCTTCTTTCCTTCCTTCCTTCCTTCTTTCCTTCCTCCCTCCCTCCCTTCCTCCTCCCTCCCTCCCTCCCTTCTTCCCTCCCTCCTTCCTTCCTTCCTCCCTCCCTTCTTTCCTCCTTCCCTCCCTCCCTTCCTCCTTCCCTTCCCTCCCTCCTTCCTCCCTCCCCCTCCCTCCCTCCTTCCCTCCCTCCCTCCCTCCCTCCCTTCCCTTCTTCCCTTCTTTCCTTTCTTCCTTCCTTCCTTCCTTCATTCCTTCCTTCCTTCTTTCCTTCCTCCTTGCCTCCCTCCTTCATTCCCCCTCCTCCCCCTCCCTCCCCTCTCCCTCCCTTCCTTCCTCCCTCCCTTCCTCCCTTCCTCCTCTCTCTCCCTTCCTCCCTCCCTTCCTCCCTCCCTCCCTCCCTTCCTCCCTCCCTTCCTTCCTCCCTTCCTTCCCTCCTTACTTCCTTTTTCTTTTGGTTGGATGTACATAGAAAACACTTAAAAATTTGCTTGTAATTTAAAAACTTCTCAGGATATTTCTGGATTTGAGCGTCTCTTGGTTACTTTTACCTGGAACCTGGTGAGCTGAGTCCATTTCTCTGTTTCCCCTTTCTGTCCCTTTTTGGAAAGTTTTCTTTAATTATATCTTCAGTTATTGGTTCTCTTTTGATTGTTCTAGATTCTTCTTCAGAAACATAACTCTTAGGCTCAATCTCTATTCCTGGTCTTCCACAGCTATCGTCTTCTTTTTAAAGTACTGTATTTTATTGAATCTAAGCTAGTATTTGTTGTAAGAAGCACTATTATTATAAGTACAACTAAGGAAGAAAAAATGCTGCCAATTAAACTGTGACATAATGCCATGATTACAGTCCTGTGAAATTGGTAAGTTGCTCACACCATTCTCTCTCTTATTTTGATAGACTTCATCTATTTTGAGGGACTTGGCAGTTGCTCCTGCATTTGGTTGCATTGTTTGGCATGTGACAGGCAATTCTTTTTGCATGAGTCTCAGTTACAAAACATAACACAGCTTCTACTTAAGGATACCTTCCTTTCTTGGGTCCTGTCAAGCTCTTAGTTTTTCTTAAAGAAAAAAAAAATAAAAAGAATTGCAGTGGTTGGTCCAATAATAGACATTTGCTTCAGTAATATCAAATTACATCCTGCTGCTTGAATTCCATGCCTTTCTGCATACATAATAACTTCTTGTTTCAATGCCAAACCATAGTGTAATCTTTTAAAAGACATTTTAAATGGCAATTAAACTCACATGTAATTGCAACAATGTATACAACTCAATTAAAGTGCTAATAACATGAACAGCTGAGACCAAGTTCACCCATGCCCAGGTCTTGATGACCTCACCATGGCAGCTCCCTGGCCCAGGGTGATTATAAGATGCCAGTGGTTGCAAGACTTGGCCTGATTTCAGAAGTGTTGATGTGGCAACACAGACATCTTAGAATTAAGGAAATAGTTTTAATTCTTGGTGCTCTTTCTTGGCATTCCGAAAGTGTTCCTCCAGTTTGCCATCTATAACGCTTTCTTAGTTTTCTGCCGTGTCCATTCCACTCATTTACTGCTTCCTATGTGACTTTTAATTATGTTTAATAATTTAATTTTCTTGGGAATATTTTTCTCTTATTACAACCAGCTTCCTTTGTATCTTTTCTTGAGTCCATTGGCCAAATTCTCTTTCATAAGCCTGAAGCCCCTAATATTTACCCTGAGACTGTATTCTAGTTAGTAGAATGGGAATGCAGGTGATGTGTGTGACATATAGGACTTCCCCATAAGAGCCTTTAATGAGTTGTCCTCTGTTCTCTTTCCCCCCTTCCAGCTGAGTGCCATGAGAGGACAGTGACAACCTCGGAGGCCTCATGGTGAAGGTGGCAGAACCTTTGTTAGCCTGGGTGCTCAGGGTGGACAGCTGCTCTTGCCAACTGGGAACATCTGCCTCGAGCGCTTTTGTAAGTGACAGATAAGCTTTTATTGTACTTCTGCCAGGATACAAACATTAGATGTATTTGTACAGCAGCTAAAGGTACTCTAATAATACATATTCTGAAATCACCATGTACCCTAAAATATTTTAACAAAATTCTTGCAATATTTGTATGAGAACTGCTGGATTTTGCTTTCTTAACCAATTTGCTGTTGCTACTGGAAAAAGAGAATGAAATGGTCTCAAATGAGGTAATAAAATCATTACTGAATTTTAACAGTTCCATCATTTCTGCCAAAAATAAAAAAAACAGAAGCAGCTTTAGAGTACCATTCTTCTCCAGTGGGTGTGTGCTGGTCTGATTTGCTCGGACATTTGCAGAGGGAAGAACACTTACAAGTAGTAAGGAGCTGAAGCCTGAGTGGATCATATCTGAATATTGTTTAATATTGTTTTGAATAACATATTTCTAAAAACTCCACTCTTTTAGCTAACTGCTTTCTCTTGATATCCTAAAAGTTTTGCTTCACTGTTCATTTTAAAAGAATCACAATTAGGTCTAACATAAACAAGGGAGCCAGGCCCCCATCACACTTTTGTAAGAACATAAAATGTCATCTCACATGCCAGTCTTTGAAGCTTATCCTGATAGCAGTTTAACTCAGCTTGTTTTCTATATCTATATGTATTTGTGTGTGTGTGTATATATATATGTGTGTGTGTATATATATGGTTTTCAGTTTCAATTTCATAGGGCCACATTATGTTTTTATATTATAAATGCCAATTTTAAAACATTTTCTTCTGGTTTCTGTAGTAAGTTATCTTCAGAAATGTGCTCTTTTTCTTAGTCTTCCGGGTGATGCTCTGTTTCCCTTATTCTCTTATGGTGAATGCTGTTTTTCCATAGGCTTCATGAGGATTCCCTCTCCTATATCCCCTCTTCCGCCTGGCACATTGTTTACCTTTAAGCAAGTAGAGCTCCTTGGAGCCTTGGTGCTTGCTTGCTAAAAGAGGAAGTGTAGATTGTGCCGATTGTACTTGGCTTTGCTCACTGCCCTATTCCTAGGTCTGTAGCTGAAGGGCAGTTGTGGTGCACAACTCCCCAGAATTGAAGGGCATTCATCTTGTGCAGCCCTGCTGAACTGGCATAGGATCTCCCCCTACCTCTTCTGCCCATTCTCTAACAACCAGAACTGATGGAGGATGTGAAAATCTTACTCTCCAGCACAAACTACCTTTGTGCTTCCTATAAGGCATGCTGTGTGGAGAAAATGCCTTCCAAAACATGACGTGCCATTGGTAATCCTCTTCCACTTCCTGCTCTGTGGTTTCCCAGTAATTGCATTCTATGAATGGATGTAGATTGAGGGAGAGGTAATAGTTCTCTGGCTCCTGCAAAGAATAGCAGTCATAATAAAGAGCCAGGTTTACATTTGATTTGGTCCTGGGTCTCTGAACTGGAGGTAGAAAGTAGGAGAGAAAGAAAATGTCTATCATCTTTCAAGATGATGGTGCTCTTCTGTTTTCTAAGAAGCAGCACAGACTGTTTGTCTCAATGCAGCTCAGCTTTAGCAGCTTTATTTAGTTAGTAGGAATTCCTTCTAGATTCTGGTAACAGGTCGTTAGTCTTCATTTTCATTATTGTTGTGACTTTTTGTCATTTTTCTGTATAATAAATAATTTAGGGAGAAGTTTGGAGATCCTTTGTCAGGAACTTCTAGCCAAATGCCATTTTAAACTCTAAGTGGACCTGATTTTATTTTACTTAAAAAAATTAGGTCTGGGAATGAGTTCAGTTTACTTATTCGTCATGTTCTGCTTGCCTTAAACCACTTATGAATTGTCCATGGGCTCCAAGGTTGCCCTCCAATGCTTTTCTAAATCTCATTGTTGCCTGCACCTTTGGAGGAGGCAGGGTGAGCGAGACCCTTTTTGGTAGCGTGTAGCCATGCCAAGCAGTCATCAGATGGTGGGTAATTTCTTTTACCTAGGGTCTCATTCAAGATTCTTTGGTTGTTAATAATAGAAACCAACTACAGCCAGTTGCAGGGGAAGGGAAAAGAGTACACTGTGATACTGGGATATCTTACAAGATCCCAGGACAATTGGGCCTTTTAAGAGGTGGGACCGGGAGCTCTGAAGCCGCTAGGAGCCCATAGTCCTTGTTCATTCTCTTCCTCTGCATCCTGTAAAAGAAACATTAATTGCAAACAAAGTCCTGTTCAGGGTGTACATGTGACTTTGCTCTTCACGTGCATGCTGTAAAATGGATGCCTCATAGCTCCTGAGTTTTCCTCTTGTTTATCCAAGTAATCAGCTCAGATTGATTGGATGCCTCTAAGTCTTAATTTCAGACTCCCAGGGAGAGAGAGAATTGGATGGGCTTGGGTCATGTGATCACCCTAGTCCAGTCGATATGGATGTGTGTCTGTGTATGAGATGGTACAAGCATGACTACTGGCAGTTGTCAGAGAATGGGGCTTATTGTGAGCTTGGCAAGTCCCTGCCACCCTTGGCTTTTGGAATCAAACCCGCTAGACCCAATCCTAAAGTGAGCAGGAGTTCTTGGCCATGCGTTCCTTGGGCAGAGTGGAGCACTCGTCTTCCCGTTATGCTGTGGGGTCTTGGGGGGTGCTCGTGAAGAACTGTTGAGTAATTTATAAGACTGCACACCTGCATCTCCAGCTGACTCCCATTACAGTTTCCTTGGCGTTGTTCCCACTCCCCTCTAATCAGAAAGACTCTTTAATGAGAGATCCACATTTTGCAAACTTTCTTTCTAGCAGAGACATTATTTGGAAACCAAAGCCTTCCTTCAGTTCTAAAGCAGGACCAATCAAAGTGGACATGGCCCTTCTGCCACCATTACTTTTTTCTATGCAGATAGAAATGGAAATAGGTTTTTCATAGATATATGCAATGGCATTCCGCAGAAATTAGCAGTGTAGGGAGAACACTGGCCTAGGGGTCAGAAGTTCGGATTTTGTTCTTGACACTGCCTTTCATGTAAAACTTAAAGACTTTGGGCAATTTTACAAATCAATCCAAATCTCAGTTTTTAAATTAATAAAATGGGGATAATATTTTCTTTGTTTATCATCTTATCAAGTGCTTTAAATATGATCAAATTTCTATAAATAGAAGATATTCTTTATTACATGCCTTTGCATGGACTATTCGTCACTTTCTAACAAAATTCCAATGGTTAATAGAGATTTGAGGTTTGACAGCAGCAGGAGAGGTGGGAACATAGAAAGAGTGATTAAATAATCCTTCTAATCATATAAGGTAAGTTAGAAGCAGAGCTGGGGTGAAGGCTTAAACACAGGTCTTCTCCAGGTCCCCGTTTTTTCCAGCAGACCCTCCTGTCTCAGTTTGCAGTTGGCCCGTCCTGATCTGACATAAAAGAGGAGACTCCATGTTGAGATCCAACCACGGCGCTAGGCCCTGCCCACATGATAAATGTCTGTGCATATCCTGGACAAGACTCTTAGTTAAAAGTGCTGACTGCTTTGTAAATCTGTACGCCTGGGAGATCAGACCTGTTGGCGTTTTCTTCTCTTCCTTCAGTGTGTCACGGGGGTGGAGGGGGAGGTGAGAAGAACTGCAGTAGGCAGGGTCTCAGCAGAAGTGAGGCAGGTCTCGGGGGTGATTTTCTCCTCTGTGCCTTCTGGGGACTTTGTGGGGTGAAATAGGGTTAAACTAAATGACAAAATCTGAAGAAATGAGGCCTCACTTCCTTTGGTTTTGAAGCAGCAGAGGAAATATGACAGGAAAAGCAAAAAGAGTAGGTAGCACTGTTAGAGCACGTTCTAGTTTACAGGGGCGTGGCGTTCATGGGTGCTGGGCCACTGATCTTCACAAGCGACCCTGTGGGCCGGATTTTGTTATTGTCACTGTAATCCGGGCAAGGATCTGGATAACAAGTCCAGCCAAGGTTAAGAACCACTGCTCTTGCTTTCCCCAAATTCATGGCAGGGGACAAGTTATCTTCTGACCTATTGCTTCTCAAACTTTAATGTGCATAAGACATACCCGTGGCTGTTGTTAAACATCAGATTCTGAACCGGGAGGTCTGGGAGGGCCTGAGATTCTGCATTTCTCATCAGCGACCAGGTGATGCTGCTGGTCCTGGAACCGCCTTTGAATATCTAGGTAATCTGACCAATATACCTCCCTGATATTGACCGCCTGCAGGGCTGGGTGTCACCTGACCCAGGGTCCCCAGCTGTGCTCAGGTGGCCTCTCCCCTTTCCACATGGCCCCTCTGCCTTTTTCCCCATCCTCTTTGTATTAGGGTCCTCCAAGGATCCCATGACAGGCCTTCTGCAAGATGGGGAATGAGAAAAGCTGGTAACTTGGCTTAGTCCAAATCTGAAATCTCAAAACCGGGAAGGAGCAGGCAGGTAAGCCCACACTTGGAGCCACAGCCCCAAGTCTGAGGCTGAAGACCTGAGAGCCCCCTGGCAGGCTGATGGCACAAGTCCCAGAGTCAGAAGGCCAAAGGACCTGGGGTCTGACATCCGAGGGCAGGAGGAGAGAAAGCAAAGCATCCCGTGTGGGAAAGGAGAGAGAGGGGAGGGGGCGGGGGAGAGGAAGCTCAGTAAGCTGAATATGCCGCCGTCCTCTGCCTGCTTTGCTCTGGCTGTGCTGGCAGCCGACTGGATGGTGTCCTCCCCATTGAGGGTGGGTCTTTCTCTCCCAGTCCACTAACTCCCAAGTTCACATCATCCGAAAACACCCCCACAGACACACCCAGAAACAATGCTTCACCAGCCACCTCGGCCTCTCTCAGTCCAGTCAAGTGGACAGCTGGTATTCACACTCACATTCCCCAGCCGCGCTGGTGTGAGACTCCGCCCGTTTCTGTGGTTGCACCCTGAGCCGCGGCGCCTCTTCCCTCCCACCACTGGGTTCGCTCCTGTGGCTTCCGGACTGGGCTTCCTTCCAGCACTGCTTCTGGTGCCAGGGCCGGTGCCTTCCAGTTGCCCCATTTGTTGATGTCACCCCAGTTCTAAGGTCTGCCAGGGCAGGAGGGAGGCTGTGCTGTGAAGACCAGAAAGTCTGGTGTCTGGGATCAGAAGATTTGAGTCCTGCTGTGCTACTTCCTGGCTGTATGACCTTGAGCAACAGTTACCTGACCTGCCTAAGCCTTAGTCTCCTCACATGTAAAGGGATGAAGGTTGCTGCCTTAGAGGTTTACTGTGAGATTAAATTAGATGATGTAGGTAAGGTGCCCACATCAGAGACTGGCATGCCCAATAAGCAATCTTTCTATTATTGAGGAGGTTGGAACTGTTTATTGAATATCCAGCATGTGCTACGTGGCAATAAGCGATTTATAGACATCATCTCATTTGAGCCACAGAACAACCCTGCAAGGTACACATGATTTTCTCTATGGTACCGGTGAGGTAATTGAAATCAGAAAGGGTAATGACTCACCCAAGATTGCACAGCAAGCAGGCTCTAGGACCAGAACTTGCATTCCTATTTGTTGAACTTTGAAACCTTTTGCAGGTTTCTTTTCTTTTCTTTTCTTTTTTTTTGAGATGGAGTCTCACTCTGATGGCTGGAGTGCAGTGACACCATCTCGGCTCACTGCAACCTCCACCTCCCAGGTTCAAGCAATTCTCCTGCCTCAGCCTCCAAAGTAGCTGGGACTACAGGTGTACTCCACCATGCCTGGATAATTTTTGTATTTTTAGTAGAGAAGGGGTTTTACTATGTTGGCCAGGCTGGTCTCGAACTCCTGACCTCAAGCGATCCACCTGCCTTGGCCTCCCGAAGTGCTGGGATTACAGGCCTGTGGGCCCCTTTTGCAGGTTTCTTTGACAGAGTTATTGCTGGTGTGACAGAGAAGAGGGGCCCAATGAACACTTGTCTTCTTAGATGTTTAGGGGAGGAAAAGCAGCACCAAGAGGGCTGACAGGCAGCCTCACTGCTCTCCATTTGCCCTTGGAGGACAGACTGGCAGACAGGAGCAGGCAGGTTAGAGATGAACAGCCAGGTCAGAAAGTGACTTTGATGGGAGACACTAACAAATGCTCCCTGTCTGGCCCCTGCCCTGTGAGCGAGGGAATGTGGGGCCTGCAGGAACTATAGGCTTTTGTGTCTTCCTCAAGAGCAAAAGCAATTTTTGTGTGTGTGTGCCCTAGTGGGTCAAGAAGGAGCTGGGGGCAGCAGGGTGAGTAGAGTGGGTGGGGAATGAATGAGATTTCCCTGTGGTTGAGGCGTGGGATGGAACGGGCATGCCAGCAGGCTCCCACCTGTCTTCGTGCAAAAGAGTCCTGAGAGGCCCGAGCTCACCCATCTCATCATCTGCCAGACCCGGGCACTGCCCATCACGAGTCTCTGCCTTTGCCGCCTGTGGTACTAGGTTGTCGATGTGAAATGTAAATCGTGCCTCTAATAAAGCAGCCTGACAGTGGGGAGCGTGCTGATGAGAATGTGGAAGTGGACTGGGGAGGCTGCAGGGAGCTGGCAGCTCGAAGTCCCAAATAACGGGGACTGTGGAGCTTGTCTGGTCTCTTGCAGTAGACTCTTGCCCATCCCAGGCCTTGCTCAGTGGGATGAGGAAACCATAGAGTGAGGGATGGAGACTGAGGCTAGAGACCTTAGATACGGCTGTCCCAGAGACTGGTTACTTAGCCCACTTTCCCCTCCAACCAGACAAGCTGTGGCACAGTGCCCGACATGCTCCTCAGAATGGTGGCAGCATTGCCATGTGCTGCTGTGCAGTAGGAGGACGGTGACGCTTTTTGCACTGCCCTTTCACACCTCTTAGTGCAGGCATTAGGATGAATCCATTTCATGGAGGAAGAGACGGAGCTAAGAGAAGCTCAGCCAAAGTCTCCTGGCTTCCCAGTGACGGTGTTGGCCCTATTTTACCGGGTGGGAAACAGCACTCCACCTTACTTCATACCAGCTCTTATAGCTCTAAAGCTTGTAGCTGTGTATCTTGAAAAATTTGCACGTCTTACACAATTACAGGGGGGAAAAAAAGAACTGTGACGTATGCTTCTTTATTTATATAGCTAGATTCATACATTTTTGATAGTTCTATTATGTCTCACAGTTACCAAAATTCTTTTTATCTGAGACTGGGGAGTAAGGGCTTTGCAAAAGAAGAGTCCTCTCCCCTCATCCTTATAACTGCTAAATTGAGATCCTCTACTTCACTTAAAGCTTTATTTATTTTTAACTTTTCATTTTGAATTAATTTCAGTTTTTTAAAAAAAGTTGCAAAAATAGTACAAAGAATTTCAATACACTCTTTAACCCAGATTCCCCCAAATGTTACCATCTTATATAACTTAGAGTATAATGATCAAAATCAGGAAATTAACATTGATAAGATACTATGACATAATCTGTAGCCCTAATTCGAGTTTTGCCAGTTTTCCCAATACAGCCCTTTTCTTGGTTCAGGATCCGGCCCAGGACCACACATTGCCTTTGGCTGTCACGTCCCCTTAGTCTCCTATAATCTGGGATAGTTCTTTAATTTTTCTTTGTCTCTCATTACCTTGACATTTTTGAAAAATACTGCCCAGTTATCATCTAGAATGTCCTTAATTTGGGTTTATGTGATGTTTCTTCAAGATCTAAATCCAGGTCATACGTTTTTGGCAAGAATATTATGGAAGTGATGTTGTATCCTTCCCAGAGCATCGTATTAAGGAGCACATCATCGATTTGTTTTATTATTGGTGGTAACTTTGACTTCCTGTTTAAGGTGGGGACTGCCAGATTTCTCTACCGTAAAGTTACTGTTTTTGCTTTTGTAAAGCATTTTGTGGAGAGACACTTTCTAGATATCCTTTTCTCATCATATTCTACCCACTGATTTTAGGATTTATTAATAATTCAGCCTGAAATAATTATTTATTTTTATTTATTTATTTATTTTTGAGACAGGGTCTCACTTTGTCATCCAGGCTGGAGTGCAGTGGTGCAATCTTAGCTCACTGCAGCCTCGACCTCCTGTGCTCAAGCGATCCCCTTACCTCAGCCCCCCAAGTAGCTGGGACAGCCAGGACCACGCCTGGCTAATTTTTTTGTTTTTTTGTATTTTTTTTAGAGACAGGGTTTCATCATGTTGCCCAGGCTGGTCTGAAACTCCTGAGCCCAAGTGATCCACCCATCTTGGCCTCCTGAAGTGCTAGGATTATGGGCATGAACCACTGCGCCTGGCCTGAAATAATTATTACTGTGGAATTTAATTCATATATAAATATAAAGACAAATATGGGTATAAAGCAAAACTAACAGAACTTTGTAGGCATATTGGCAGGATTGTATCACTTCTTACATCTGGAACACTATTTGTTGGTTCTCTTCCTATTTTGGTCTCATTTAGTAGAGTTTAGTCAGTTGTTAAGTACATAAAATGTTGAATATCACATCTTTGCCACTGTGTTTACTTTCAGGAGTGACAATATTTCAGCTGCTGCCTGATCATTCCATCTGATTCATTCTTGTCTTTCAGAGCAAACAACCCCACTGGAGCTCAGCACTGCCTTCTAAATTTGATCTGAACTTAAGCTCTGTCTCCTCTATTTAGGCTGAAGATATGTGGTATTGCTCTGTGTGCCCCAGCAAATCTAATTTCCACTCAGGACCAGCCTTTTCTTGGTGAATGACTCAGCATTTTACAATCTGACATTTTAAGAGAAGCACTTTACTATTAAACTGAAGCCATATATTAAAGTTAAACCCCGAAGCAAGCACGGGTCCAACAAAGGTTAGACAAAGATAAGACAATTTGTCACACCTACCAGCCTGCAGTGCACAGCAGGAATGAAATGAGATTCCTAAACCCAAGCAGACTGGGGTCTTTGACTTCTAATTCGAATGTGAAGAAACTCTCCTCTGAGGTGGCTGTCACTCTGGAATCCAGCAGACCCTCTCTTGGCTGCATTGGTAAACTTTGCAGAGGGCTTCTGTGCTCTTGATCTGAGGCCCTGGTTAGGACAGAGTATTTTAAGCATATTTAAAAGCTGAGCCAGGCACGGTGGCTCACGCCTGTAATCCTAGCACTTTGGGAGTCTGAGGCAGGTGGATCACAGGAGGTCACGAGTTCGAGACCAGCCTGGCCAACGTGGCAAAACCTCGTCTCTACCAAAAATACAAAAAGCTGGTTTTGGTGATGCGTGCCCGTAATCCCAGCTACTTGGGAGGCTGAGGCAGGAGAATCGCTTGAACCTGGGGGGCGGAGGTTGCAGTGAGCTGAGATCGTGCCACTGCACTCCAGCATGGGTGACAGAGTGAGACTCTGTCTCAAAAAAAAAAAAGTTCAACTTTGAAATTGGGAAAATTATAAATTACAAGTGAGTTATTAATGATTTTTGTTTTGTACTGAGGAAGAATTGATGAAATAGAAAAGAAAGTCTAAAGAAAGCCTTCCTGTAAGAGCATCAGGAGGGCAGGCTGTCCACTGAGTGATGGTTCTTTCCACATCACGTATTTCCGGTGTACAGAATTGTTGATGTCTTCCCTGCCCGCAGAAGTTCTGGCCGGGAGGGATGGCTATTCGAGTATCTCTCTTTTTTGTCTGTGTTCTACCTATACAATAGTAGTGATCCAGGGCACTTTTCTTTGTTAGCCTTGCTATGTCTTGCCCTTCCTGAGTTTGGGAGGAGAGGAATAGGTAATTAGAAGGAGAAAAGGAGGAGAGGGCCATGAATGCCAAACAGGGGGAGAAAGTCAGGGAAATGCAGCTATTTTCTGTCTCTGTCCCTTTCCAATATCCTACCATCTAACTCCTGATACTTTAGGTTCTCTGAATGCTCCAGTGAGGCCCTAGAGCCCCTGGAGATTCAGGCCCACCTCTCCTAGCCCACTGCAAACTTGTTTGTCCCTTACCAAGCAGTCTTAAAGCCTTCCCACAGCCCTCAGGCCCTCTCTTCCACAGGCTTGCCAGAGCTCTCTACTCTTAACTAGAATCTGCATCATGTACTCATTCATCCAGAAATCATTTATTGCTGCCTATTCTAAGCCAGTCTAGGGGTTGTGCTAAGTATTGGATCTATTAAAAAAAACCCAGACATGATTCTTACCCTTGTGGAACTCCTGGTTTAGTGGGGGACGAGTTTTGAAGTAGATAATCATAATGCAATAATAAGATAGCATTCACTAAGCACCATGTATCCTTTCAAAATCGCTCTACTCATTTGATGCTCGTGATCACCCTAGGAAGCAGGTGCTGTTTTATATAGTTTGCTGCAGATGAGGCACAGAGAGGTTAAATAATTTACCTAAGGTCATACAGCTAATAAGTGACAGAGCTGAGATTTGAACCCAGACGAGCTGGCTCCAGAGGTCAGACTTATGACTGGTGTGCTTTACTGCCTCGAAGTGGGTCAAGCGTGGTAGTGGGTATCCCAGGTGTTACAGGCACATGGGGCAGGGCCTGGTGGAGGTGGTGGGGTGGTTGAGGGAGGTCTGGGTCTGGTGATGTATAGGAGGTAACTCAGTGGGGGCCTGGGCAGCTGAAGTTTCCTTCCCTCTCTCCTTTGTTTTTCCTGCCTTCAATATTTCCTGAGCATGTGTTATGTGCTGGGCAGGCTACTAGGTACTGGGAACCAAGGATGGGCTTAATGTAGCTTGGGAGATGCTTGTATACACCCTACTTGCAAGAGCCATGTGGTCAGTGTTCTACTAGCAGCATGAACATGAGTGGCTGTGGGAGCAGCACGGAGGACTTCCTGGAGAAGGTGAGGAGCCCATCCTGTGGGAAGAAGGGGAAAGTTGTACTTGGTATGGCTGCTCCAAGATGCTTAAGTATAGATTTTTTTTTTTTTTTTTTTTTTTGAGATGGAGTCTCGCTCTGTCACCTAGGCTGGAGTGCAGTGGCGTGATCTCAGCTCACTGCAACTTCCGCCTCCTGCGTGAAGCAATTCTCCCTGCCTCAGCCTCCCAAATAGTTGAGATTACAGGCGCCTGCCACCACACCCAGTTAATTTTTTTGTATTTTTAGTAGAGATGGGGTTTTGCCATGTTGGCCAGGTGGGTCTCAAACTCCTGACCTCAGGTGATCCGCCTGCCTCGGCCTCCCAAACTGCTGGGATTACAGGCGTGAGCCACTGTGCCCAGCCAAGTATAGATATTTAATCAAGTCAGTTGAGCTCTGAGTTCCTGTTAGCCAGGATTGGTGAGAAGTCTAAAAACCAGTCATTACTTGGGGGCACCCCCCTGACAAGGTTTTCCAGGAACCCCACAATGGATCTGGGTCTCAGTCTGTGGTTTCCACTCTGCACGGATCTGAGACTGCTCTTGAAAGCTGCTCTTCCACCATCTGTCTAGTATTGTGGCACCTCCTGAACCCATCTTGCCTCACAGTTCCTGTCTAGACCAGCCCGGTCTCTTGGACAGCTTTGGGGGTGGCACCAGTCTTACCACGCCTCTGCAGCTCCCAAGGCTTGGTGCCTGCCTTTCACTCAGCCCCATGCAGCCAGCAGCCTGTACAATCTCAACCCTCAGCAACAGGCTGCCCTGGAGCCCCCCTCCTTTCTCCTCATTTCCACTGAAATATAGAACCGTATTGACCACCCTCTGGTGACTGGGGAGCCTAGACCTTAGGAACACTGCTTAATCCTTACGAGCGGGAAACATTCCTTTCCAGGGACTCTGGAGAAACAAGATATGAAGTAATTTCCCAGTAACCGTAACAAGAGCATTCCAGGCAGAGCAGGCAGCATGTGCGTCCCCGTGCTGGGTCTGTTGGGAGTCCTTGCGCAGGGGTATAGGATGTCACTGGGGGATCAGGTGGAGAGGGTGGTTGGGGCAGCTGGTGGAGGCCTTGAAGGCACAGCTGGTGGGAAAAAACCCCAGCATTTACCCGAAGCAGGGCACTGATGTGACCGGATCTGGAGCTTAGGAAGACTGTGGTAACTCTGCGTGTGTGTGTGTGTGTGTGTGTGTGTGTGTGTGTGTGCGCGCGCACATGCGTGCACGCTCACATAGGTGCATGGCCATGTAACAAAACTCAACTGGGAATGACCTAACCTACTGTATGATTTCCTCCAGGGTGGGCCCTGGGATTGGTGTTTTCCTGGTCCCTTCTGGAATGATGTGCTGTGTGGGACTATGCAGCCCGCGGGCCTGCAGCAAGGTGCTTGTCCCACTTCACCTTGGCTCTTATTCCAGGCAAAGCCAAGAGCAGAGTGGGGGAGATGATAGCCCATGTCCCATGGGATAGGTGGGCAACAAAAATCAGTCAGAACAGTGACAATATTAATTTTGTATTTTCATCCTTGGGAAACCAAGAAGGATGGACCTTAGAAAACTCTTCTGTCCCGGCTCCTTAGCAGAAGTGAGGGAGAGATGAGACCAGAGGTTTTTCATTGTCCCACGATCTCAGCCAGATCCAGTTTCAAGGACTCAGAGCTTCTTCTCTGTGCCAAGAAGGTGCCCAACTCCCCCTAGTCCTCAAATGACTGCAAAGGCAGGGGGACTGCAAGTGACTCTAGAGCTGGGTAATGAGATGAGAGGAAAAAGTGCCCAGCCGTGACATTAAGTGGGATTTATTTTCATCATCTCAGGTTCCCTATTGTATGGCATACTCCTTCGCCACCTGCACATACAGTCATATTTTAGGATACAACTGCGAGGGTTTTAGGGCTCTCTGAGAAATAATGGCTCTGTGCTGTCACTGCATAGATGTGCCCTTTCAAATATACAAAACAGGAAGGTGACCTGCTGATTCAGTGGAAGGCAATAAACCACACATTCAATTAGAATGACATACATTTAATCACAATTGTCTAATGGTATTTGAGATTTCTTATTTAATCAGTAATGAGGCTACCCAGCAATTAATGTTCCTGGAATCGTGGCTGCCCTTACCAGCGCAGTGTTGATTTTAAACTAATCTTTCTATTTTATATCCTCTTTCTATTTCTGGAGTTAATAAAGGTGCTCTAATGAGTTGTATGAAAACATCAATTTCTTCTTTTGTTGCACCCACAAGTTTATCATGGTTTTTAATGAAAACACTGAGGTACTCTGTAGGAAAGGATTTTCCACGTCAGGTTTTGCCTGGATGGAGAAGCCAGGTGGGAGATGGTGCGTCTCATTTGTTTATGACTCTCCCAGCTGTTTGGGCCCCCTCTGGAGAGGTTTGAGGACAGGGACAGCTTCATAGGTGACCTGTGAGGTTAGAAGGGCCCTCAGCTTGGTTTGACGTTCTGCTGTGGCTGTTTTGAAAGTCTGAATACCTTTTGAACAAGAGGCCCCTATGTTTTCATTTTGCACTGAGCCCTCCAAATTATGTGGCCGATCCTGTTTGAGGATCTGTGAGAATGGGTGTGTTGATGGTCAGAGGGCAGTGCACGAGAGGCTGCCCCCAATGCCTCACCTTGAGTTGGTGCTATGGGACCCCAGGCTGCACAGGGCAATGTGTGGTGGGCAGAAGAGGCTGGTAGGGACAGGTGAGATGAGATCTGTTCCTGGGTTTCCCACATGGCCTTTTCTGTCCTGAAAGCTCCCTTCTTCTTGCAGTCCTAAAGCTTTGGGTGTAGAAATATCAAACGAAAGTAGATGTGAATGAAAGGGGCATTTATAAAAATTCTTTTTTTTTGGGAGGGGAATTATGTTTTTCTCTGACATCTGTTTTTAAATAGTTATAACAATGGGTAACATTTATTGAGTACGTACCATGGCCCAGGCACTGTTCTAAGTGCTTTACATATTTTATCTCATTTAATACTCACAACAATCCCATGAGGTAGGCACAATGATTAATCCTAACTAAATTAAGGAAACTGAGTCAAGAGAGGTTAAGTATATTGCCCAAGGCCATACAGCCAATAAATGACAGCACCAGGCTTACATCTAAACTTAGGTTCTGGCATGGTAGAGATGGGCTTTGGAGAGAGGCAGATCTGAGTTTGTTGTTGCTTCTGCCATTGGTTAGCTCTGTGACCTTGGGCAAGGCACTTAACCTCTTTGTCCTCCAGTTTCCTCATTTGTAAAGTGGAGATAATAGAACCTATTACGTAGGGCTAATTTGAAAATTAAACACAATAATACATGCGTCTCATCTAGTCTGGTGCCTGACACGGTGACCAGCTATGTGCATGGTTGTTTCTCTGCCTCTTTACAAATGTATTATTTCCAGCTCTCTTCCTGCAGAAAGCCTTTCTCATCTGCCCTCATCTCACACTCCTCACTCATTTGCTCTATTTCCTTAAGAATTATTTTCACACCATTATATTGATATATGCTTGTTTATATTAATTTACTTATCAATAATTTGTTGAGCACATGGAATAATATGAATTTAGCAGTAATTGTGCTCCAGCCATGAGCAAGGCACTGCACTGGGTATTATATGATGCTTAAGGCACTGCCGTGATTGTGAAGTGTCCTGCCCAATTGAAGGATGCAATTCATGCCTCCAGGGACTCAGAATCTACTTGGGAGGTACAATCCATAACAAACATGTGGGAGATGAAAATAACGAACAAAACATTTTATGTTTGTGTCAAAATGAGTGTACAGAGGAGAATAAGAGTGTGTGAATTCATTCATTCATTTAAATATTTAGGTGTTTGTATTATGTATTGTGGCAGATTCTGGGAATATAATGAGGAGTAAAACCCACAGGATCCCTGTCCTCATGGGGTTTATATTCTAGTAGAGATGACAGGCACTGGATAAATGGAATGGATACACATATAATTAGTTACAGTTGTAATAAGTGGTAGGAAAGAAAAAGTGGGGGTGGGTGTTAGCACTCAGAGAATGGGGCAGATCTATCCTGACTAATGCAGCATGTGTGTGAAATCACCATGAAATCTGAAAGTATAATCCCAGTATAAACTATTAATACTAACATCTGAACACTGTTCCTGTGTCCTGAACTTTGGACCCCATTTTTCCTCTCCAGCTATTCACATCAACCATTCTTCAATTGGACCTCTCTCACAAACTACTCTCTAATTACCCTGGTCCGTAGCAATCTGCTCCATTCTCTGAGTGCTAACCACCCACCCCCACTTTTTCTTTCCTACCACTTATTACAACTGTAACTAATTATATGTGTATCCATTCCATTTGTTCAGTGCCTGTCATCTCTACTAGAATATAAACTCCATGAGGACAGGGATCCTGTGGGTTTTACTCATCATTATATTCCCAGCATCTACCATAGTACCTAACACAAACACCTAAATATTTAAATGAAAGAATGAATTCACACACTCTTATTCTCCTCTATACACTCATTTTGACACAATCATAAATTTTTTTGTTCGTTATTTTCATCTCATTCATCTACTGTGTGTGAGTCTGCCCTGCTCATCATAGTCACTCAGGGACAGGGTCCATCTCCACCTGTGCTTTTAGGATCACCTGGCAGGGGAAAGGGAATGGTGCAGTGGCTCTATCTTAGTTGTCTACCACTGCATAACACAGTACCATAAAACTTGTGGCTTAAAACAATGTGCACTTATAATGTCACCATTTCTGTGGGTTAGGAATCCAGATGTGCTTTAGCTGAGTGGTCTGGCTTAGGGTCTCTCATAAGACTGCAATCAAGGTGTCTGCTGAGGCAGTCTTCTCAAGGCTCAACAAGGCCAGGTCAGCTTCCAAGTTCATTCACATGGTTATTAGCAGGTGACCTTCTCCATTAGGGAAGCCATGTGGAAACAGCCAGAGAGAGAAAGAGAGTGCAACAAGATGGAAGTCACAGTCTTTTATTACCTAACCTTGGAGGTGACATTCCATCCTTTTCACCATATTCTAATCACCAGGAACAATTGGCTGGGCCCCACTTACACTCTAGAGGAAGGGACCACACAAGTGTACACATGCCAGGAAGCAAGTGTCACTGGGAACTGTTTTGGAAGGTGCCTAGCATAGACTCTGTATGCTTCAACCTCCATTTAGCCCATTAAGGTGTGATACGTGGCCACCCCTAACCTCAGGGGGGCAGGGAAGTGCAACCCTACCATGTGCATGGAGGCGGAACTGGCGTATTTGTGGGCAGCTGTGATGCCACCATAAACCATCCTGTAACATAGAGACTCATTTACCATTGAGAGGGTCTGTGCAGGGTATTGTCAGGAAAAAGTTAGAAAGTCAAATTGGGGTTTATGAGATTAATTGGCTTGAAGGAAATAGGCAGTTGATGAATATTTTTGAATGTGGGAGTAATTTTAACCATAATTCTTTTTTTTTTTTTTTTTTTTTTTGAGACGGAGTCTCGCTCTGTCACCCAGGCTGGAGTGCAGTGGCTGGATCTCAGCTCACTGCAAGCTCCGCTTCCCGGGTTTACACCATTCTCCTGCCTCAGCCTCCCGAGTAGCTGGGACTACAGGCGCCCGCCACCTCGCCCGGCTAGTTTTTTGTATTTTTAGTAGAGACGGGGTTTCACCATGTTAGCCAGGATGGTCTCGATCTCCTGACCTTGTGATCCGCCCATCTCGGCCTCCCAAAGTGCTGGGATTACAGGCTTGAGCCACCGCGCCCGGCCCCATAATTCTTAAAATAATTATTAATTGGCTTTTTAAATGGAAAGGTAGAAATAGATGTGCAAGATAAAAATTCAGAGGGATGTGTACTAAAAAGCAAGGCTCTTTTCCATCCCCAGCATCTAACTCTTGTTTCCCAGAATGGAACATTTTTTTCCTCTCTTGTATATCTTGGAAACATTTAGGGATATCTAAACTATCTATGTACATATTCCTCCTCTCCTTGAAAATCAATTGGACATGTCTATTGTTTTGTATTTTACTTTTACACCTCACTGTATATCTTGGAGGTAATTTCACAGCACCTATAGGTCTATCTAATTGAAGCTTTTAGACAGATTTAAACCAGTGGCCAGGTGGAATAGAGCAAAGAGAATGGAGGAAGCTAGACCAATTGAGAGACTCCTTCAACAATTCTGATTATTTTCATTCATTCATTCATCAAACATTCATTTATGTCTGTGCTGGGCTCTGTGATATCAAGTCACATAAGAAATGATCCTTGTTTTCAAAGAGCTGAAGGGAGCTCAGACAAGTAAACACATAAATCATCATACAGTGTGCTCAAGTATTGTAACTGGAGTGAAGTGACAAGTGGGATGTCTCCATGAGATAAAAAACGTGAGTGTCTGGAATACTCTTTCTTTGGAGAAAAAATGGCAACGAGTATGGTTTGATAAAGGGTTGCTCTGGGCCCTCCTGAGGGGCAGAATTGACATATCTTTTATTTGTTTCATATCTCTGCATCCTCTTTCCTCTTTCTCTTGCACACACTGACACGATGTCTGATGCAGGCCAGTGCTGCCCGACAGGCTGAGGAAAAGACTAGGGAGAGCCTCACGATGGAACCAGTGGTTTCTCTGTCGTTTCTCAACCTTTGTAGATAGAATCTCCACTCCCTGCCTGGCTGTAGTACAAACAGTGAGCAAATTCTTGATTATGAAGGAAGATGAGCCTCTGATTCATTTTTGATGTTCAATGTTATGAGGCAAGCTTCCTGGCCATCTGTTCAAAGAAGGAACGTGGTACATATTTTGATTATTTTATTTTTATCTTAATCAAGTGGCAACTTTCCATCTTGACGCATCTTAACCTGAGCAGTTGTGGCTGGGAGGCAATGGGCTTGAACAGACTGAGGAAGGAGGGGGAAAGCTATGCCACCTGGTGTAACGCTGGTGTTAGATGCAGGAGCAAAGGCCCCTCGGCACAGCCCTTTCACCTGCCTAATTAGTGAAGAAATTGCAGCCCTCCAATGGGCACTGAAATGCTCAGAGCATTAGCCTCCTGGGGCTCTTTACACAAATGAAGGCAGAAGACAGGAATGGTCAGGATCTGCTGGTTACAGCCTGGGGGCCAAGGGGACCCGGGGCTGGGGACAAGAGGCATCTGGAACTGGAAAGTGGCAGCTTCTTGAAATGGTATAGGGAGGTAGCTGCAAAGCTTCCTCATTAGACGGAGCCCACGTCTTAGTCCATTTACCGACATTAAAGGATTGAAGTTTTTCCAGCCAATGGCATTTGATGGAAATGTGCAATTATGTTCCGGGAGCTGGCTCTAGGACCTCACGGAGCGAGTGAGATAGAGTAGAGAGTCATAATCTAGCCATTTGTCTTAGTTTGGGTTTCGCTGAAAACTAAGCCTGAAACAAGGATTCGGGAGCAGTGAGTTTATTTGTGGAGTGATCCAAGGCAAGGGAGTGAGGGAGCAGAATGAGCCAGGCAGGGAAGGAGGAAGAGTCAGTCTTGAGTTGGCTGCCATGGCGGTCAGCTGGGCCCAGTCCTGGTGAGCATCTGTCAGGAATGTCTCCTTGGACGCTTCACTCCGGAGGGGAGGTGGGTGCATTTATTCTCTGATTTCCAAACCATTGGTTGAGGTTGCCTTCTGGGGTTGCCTGCGGACTGCCCTGCACACTAAGACCCTGAAATTTCGGATAAAAAGCCCTGAGGGTAACAAATAGACCAGCAGGATGCTGGAGGTGGTCCCCTGCACCATTCATGGGGACTGGCTGTCACAGCTGCAGCGGAAATCCTGGTGGGCTGAGGGGAAGTGATGTGGGGGCGCAAAACACATCCTAGTCACTCCTGGAGCTAGGAAGTGGGGAGGGGAGGGTTACCGCATGGTTATCAAGAGTGACGGTGCGTGAGTTTGGTTGGGATGGGGGGCACCAATCCCAGTCCCCAAACTCAGATGGGTAAGAAATCTCCAATTCTGTCCTTGCCCGTAAGTAAACCTAATTTTGACTCCATGTTCCCATCATACTGTGCTAGTCAGAAATTTAAACTCGTTTGAGACTCTCCTCCCTGTATGCCAACTTTCTTCCCAGCTCCATAGTTGGTTCCAGGTTTCTGTGAGCCACTGGAAGACTCCGGGCAGATATTTATAGAGAGCACACTGTTATGCTTACATAGTGCGTGATTTTTTGTGTGTATATGGTGGTAAGTCTTCTAGTTAACTAGTCAGGTCGAACAAACTGAGTATTTTCTTTTTCTCTTTTGCAGGTGTCTTTATTTTGCACACTTTGGGGGTCTTCTGTGAATCACTGTGCACAGAGAATGTCCCTTTGTAAGAAGATGGAATGGTTTTTGTGACTGGTTACTGTCCCACTGTCCTACCAGTGATCTGGTCCCCTATGATCTGGGAGCTCATCCTTGTAGCCATCTCTAAGTGACATAGTGGCCTCAGTGTGTGAATACTGATATGTAGATACTGGGAGTGCCTGCAAGAATTTGCTGTACGTTCCTTGTTAGTTTCATATAAACAAAACTATGGGTCTGTTTATTTTTTGGATGCTCAGAAAGACCTTTTAAAATTTAATTAAAATTATTCTGTAAACTTGAATTTGTTTGATGTCTAGTTCTGTAAGTTTTAACACATATATACCTTTGTGGAACCACATCAACACAATCAGGATACAGAGCTATTTCATGACTCCCAAAAAAACTCCCTTACGCTCCCACCCCACCTATAGCCCCTGGAAATCACTAATCTGTTCTCTATCACCATAATTTTGCCTTTTCAATAATAAAATCTAAATCTTTGTATTTCAAATGTTGGCATAAAATCCAATAGTTAAAGTAGTTCTAGTCTTATATTCACACACACACACACACACACACACACACACACACACACGTTCTTATCTTCTGGTTTGTTGCAGCAAGGACTAGACAGCACTCGCGTAGTAAGTGGGTTAAGGTGGCCCATGAAGATGCCATCGGAAGGACACCCTTGGAGAAGGCGACCCATTTTGCCAATCTCCATCAACCTTATTGTATTTCAGAGCAAATAACTTCACCTTCTTTCTCTTAGACTTATTCTTCTTGGGAGCATGATAGGATAACTTCTTAGCACCATGAAGCCTCAACAGCAAAAGAGGCCTTTTTTTGAATTTTATAATCAGACATTGGTACATCCATCTTCCAGTTGCCAGCAAAATCAACCCCTGTTGATTGGAGGAATCTTAGCTTTCACATTTTTTTATTGTATCTGTGGGTTCAACCTTGAGAATAATAGTCTTTCTTGTTAGGGCTTTCATGAAAGTCCTAACAAGACGCCCAAACTGCATCTTGACAGTGTGGGTCTACGGATCTGAAAGGAAGATTCAGTTCTGATGAAATTTACTCAAATTTATCTGAAGCTGAATTGAAGCTAGGTTATTGCAGGAAAAGAGAATAAGAGGTCTAGTATCACAAGTTCTTACTTAAGGACTCGGAGGAAACAATCATCCCTGTAATGAGACCACCCTGACTTAGTCACCTGGACTATGAGAGGAATCAGTTGAAGCTGTTCTGAATGAAGCAGAGATTCTAAGAGAACCTCCTTCTCACCCAGTGCCCACAGATTCTGCAGCCTGGCCAGTGCTCACAGGGGCAAGCTGGAGAAAAATGGAACAGAGGACACGTCCCCCAAAATGAGACTTTTCCACAGAAAGAAGAGGAGGCACATGCCCCCTCTCTGAAGTGATCCATGGTAACCTTATTCCCAGATGCGCGCGCGCACGCGCGCGCACACGCACACACACACACACACACACACACACACAGAGCCCTGATAAAGCCCTTGGACTCTTTCAGGCAAAAGACTTAGAAAATTTTCTATCTCTGTTAGCCACGTTTAAGCTTGACTATTAGTGACAGAAAAATCCAGCACTGCAGTGGCCTAAACTAAATTGAAGTTTATTTATCCCGTAGACATAGGCTGTCCTAAACTGGTTTGTCAGTTCTACAGTGATCAGGAAGCCAGACTCCATGTTTCTTGTTGCTCTACATCTTCAACATGAAGCTTCTGCCTTTTGGTCCAAAAGGCAGCCATTATTCTCACATTCTAGCCAGTAGAAAAAAGGAGGGGGAGGAGTTGGGATCTCTCTCTTTAAGAGCTCTGCCCAGAAATCACATGTTCCAATTACACTTACCATACCCTCTTGATTTGTCTTTTGACTTAGTCAATTGACCACACCTAGTAGCCAGGGAGTCTGGGACATTTGGTCCTTATTCCACACAGCTATTTGCCCAGCCAGTGATCAGAGAATACACATTAGCATAAGAGGAGAATGTGGCAGTCTCTGCCACACCCTGCAAAACTAACCACAAAATTTCCAGCAGAGAAGAGTTATGAAAATAAAATATCCAGCTGTGAGTGTGAACAGAAAGAGCTTGAACCTTTGAAGTTCACCTGCTTCGTGCATTTTCTCACTTATTTGACCTTACCCCACCTGAGGGCACACAACTTCACCTTTGAAATTTAGACCCGGGGGGTGTGACACCTCCTTTCCTTCTTTCTCTCTAGCATGAATTGGCTCTCCAAGCATTTTCCAAGAACTTTATTAAATATAGTACTCAGGCATAAAAAGAAGAAAATAAAGAAAATGCCAGATGCTCAGAAACTTACAATTTACATGATTGGATCTTAAGGTAACTGCTTTCTATTTCCAAAAGGCAGGCACAAATATGCAAAAATCATGATAGAGGCTTTGTTCCTCTTAGCTGCTCTCAGGTCTCAGGTAGAGGGGAGCAGCTTTACTCTTTTCTGGAACAAGGCACATGACCTTTTTCAAACTCTGCCATCCCCCTGTGCTCCACCATTTCCATCTGTCTTTGTGCTCAGGGGCAGGCTTGGTGAGCCTTCAGTTCTGGTGACTAGCGGTAAACACTTCCTGTCTGTGCAGGGGGTCATCTTGTCCCTTCACGTCCACAGGGCAACTGGGCTTTTGCGTCACACTAAATAGTGTATCTTAGAGATCTTTTCATCTCAGCCCCTAAAGATCAAATTCATCCTCTTTGATGGTTGCATAGATATTGCATTGTGTGTATAACTTCAGTTTATTTAACCAGACTCCTATTGCCGAATGCTTTAACGTTCCCATAGTAGAATTACATCTTCATTGATTGACTTTTGAACGGGGGAACAGCCGGTGTTTAAAGGGGGATGTAATGGAAAGAGCAGGTCTTGGACAACTTCTCCCATGTCGCAATATTTTGAAGGGTGGCTTCATCTAAGAATCTTGAATGAAAATAATTCAGTAAATTACGGGCGAGAAATGAACTCTTCTAAATCTGCTGGAGGCTAGAAACAGATTCATTGGTGTCCTTGGGATCAGAGAACAGTATAGAGTCAATAACTTGAAAACTGGGTTCATTGAAATAACAGGGGCTGGTCCACAAACTATTAAAGTTCATACCTTAAATCAACACCTTGGCCTCTAACACTCAGCTGCTTGATGCAAAAAGCAGTGGTGGACAACAGCAAAAATTCACACTTCAGAAACCAACAATGCCGAGAGAGCAAATGGCCATTTAGTTTCTCCACCAAACTTCCCTAATCCAGTTTGATTGTTCTTGAATAGCATTGACTTAACAGTTTGTAAAGTAAATACCCTTCCAGGTTTTTGGGAACCCTTGCCTTTCAATTATGTTTGACTTTGTTTTCCTCCCAATTGGTGGCCTCCTCCTGCCTCACTGAGAATTCAGCTATTCTATTCTTTTACTGTCAAAATTTGCTCTCAAAAAGATGCAGAAACTCATTCACGTTATAATTTAAGTTGATATCTAAGTGATATCAGGTAGGAAGGGAAACTGGCATATATACACATATACTATATGTATGTGTGTATGTGTGTGTGCGTGTGTATGTGTGTGTGTGTGTGTATATATATATGTATATATTTTTTTAGCAGCATCTCTCTCTGTCACCCAGGCTGGAATACACTGCTGCGATCTTGGCTTACTGCAACTTCTGCCTCCTAGGCTCAAGTCATCCTCCCCCTTCAGCCGCCTGAGTAGCTGGGACTACAGGCATGCACCACCATGTCTGGCTAATTTAAAAAAATTTTTTTGTATTTTTTTGGTAGAGATGGGGTTTTGCCATGTTGCCCAGGCTGGTCTTGAACTTCTGGGCTCAAGTGATCCTCCTGCTTCGGCCTCCTAAAGTGCTTGGATTACAGGGATGAGCCACCACGCCTGGCCTGTATATATATTTTAATTTAGATTTTTATTATAGGAATTTTAAATATACACAAAAATAGAGAGAAAATATAATGAACCCATACATACCCACCGGCTTCAACATTTATCAACAGTCTATCATTTTTGCTTCCATTCTTCACTTATCTCCCCCTATACTTTTTTTTCTGTATTATTTTAAACGATTTCCTACAAATACGGGAAGGTATATTTGACGGGAATAAATGGAAAACTTAGTAGGGCAGTGGCTGGAAGGGGGTGCAAAGCTGCAGGAAAGATTCCCGGATTGGGTTGCGACGCCTGCCACGAACGTAGAGGAGGAGGCAGGGGCAAGCGCCACGCACCTCCCACGTACCACCTGCTTTCAGTCGAAGGAATTAAACTCTTACTCTAATATTTTAGGCATTTACAGCTGGCAGGGGAGAATGTTTTGGAGGAAAGAGGGCCTTTCATGCTCTGATCACTCCTGGGAGGCAGTTGCCTCTTCCTCTACCATCCGCTTTGTATCACTTTTCCAACTACTTGATATGGTTTGAACAGAGTGGCTGTGAGTGGCAGCGGCACACACGGCTTGCCGTGGTGAGTCTCTGTGGAAGGGAACAAAGCCAGGCAAGGCTCCAGGTGACAGCCTGCCTGTCGCTGCATAAGAGGAGGGAACAGCAGAGCTTGCCATTTGGAGGGATCGTGGGCTTCCAGCCTCCTACAGGAGGGTCAGCAGCTGTCAGTGGTATCCAAACTGCACTTTCTGCACAAAATGAAGATGTCACAGGAACAGAAGGAAATGCCAGTCAGTTGTCCTTTGATTTGCTAGTTTACTCCAGCAGCAGTATCAGTTTTATCCCCAAAACTCTTTTTCTGGCAAAGCCCATAGGGCCCAAGAACAGCTTTTATTCTGCGTGTGCTGGAAGCCAGGAGGAAGCTTTCTGTGTGTGTGTGCGTAGGGGTGTGATGTGGGTGGGGAGGGGTGCAGGGGGAGGTTCGAGGGCTTGTAGGGCTGGGCACGGTGGCATCTTTGGAAACTGCTGCCATACACCCCTCACGTGTTAGGCTGTGTGTTCGAGAAGTGTCTGCAGGATTAGTTGGCTATTTGAGGAACAGGTGTTCTTGGGGTGGATTTGCTGGCATCGGTTAGATGGCAGGATGGTTCCGACTCACTGTTGAACCTGACGGGATGGCAGGAGCCCAGAGGGGCCTCAGGAGGGTTCCCAGGCTGTGCAGATACGTTCATCGCGTCCTAGCGGCATTCATGTGCCGTCCACACAATGTGAAAGGCCTTTAGGAGAGAGAAACTGTTCAGTGGGGTCTGCTATTGGCCACATGGGCCTTGCTTGAGTCTGGTGAGCTTTTTTTAGTGCTAGGGAATTCGTGAAGACTATTATCTCTGGCTTGACCTAAACAGAGGCCACAAGCCCTCTACTTCAGCATTTTCTAAAGTGTATTCTGCTAAGTACTAATTCAGTGGAATTACGGTGGGTAGGAGATGTTTGTGTGGGACAGCACTCCACCCATTCTGTGGATGGAGAGTGGGTGGAAGAGTTTCGTGATGAAGTCAATTGGGAAATTGTGGGCTGAACAGGCCTGTTTGTGGCAGGACTTCTCAGGACCTTTATTACACCAGGGCGCATTGTGACTTTCTAAGAGAGGGCTATCATAGGCTGCACTTCTACTATTTGTTTAGCTGTAGAGCCCTTGCTACAAGCGTTTCACCAAACATACTTTGGGAAATAGAGTCTTACTTGAATGAAGATTCATCCTGCTGATTTTTCTAAGTCATCAACACCAAAAGACTCAAAATCTATACTTCTCTCAACTAAACTAGAAATAGTTTGATATTTATATTGTTATAAGCTCTTACCCAAAGAGTGTTGAAACTTGAATTGATTTTATATTTCCTTTCTAGATTATTAAAAACTCCAATTTGTGTCTGTGTAACTCAACGTGGGAACCTGGAACCATGTTTACTCTTCTGATGACCCTGAAAGGTAGGCATCTGCAATTTACAGATGGGGACATAAAAGCTCCAAGAGGTTTAGTCATTGGCTCAGGATCTTGCAGCTGGTAACAGAGATGCGGACGTGGGTTTGTCTAGCTTTTCTCTCAGCAGGTGAAGGAAGGGCAGGTTTTCCTTGCTTGGTGTCTGTCTCGCCCATAAGAATATAAACACTTTCCATGAGGGCAGTGACTTTGTTTCGTTCACTTCTGTATCTCCGGTGCCCAGCACACAGTAGGTTCTCTGAACGTGTTTATTCAAGGAAGGAATTACTGTCTTCTCATCTATGCAATAAATATGCATGAAATGTCTCTTCTACGTCCCCAAGAATGCGGGTCTGAGAAAGTGCAGCCGAAAACACAAACTTGGTGAGGCCATGTCAAACAATAAAGCCAAGCTGTTTTGGGGCACAGAGAAAAAAGAGTTCACTTTGTGGGAGTTCTGGAGTGCTGTCTCTGAATCCTGACTTCTTTTAAAGTTAAGAGAAAGAAGAAAAGAATATTAAGTACACGCGCCTGGGGAAAAATCATTAAAATAGTACAGAAAGGTATGAAATAAAACATAAGTCTTTCTCTTCACCTCCATTGCTAGTCCTGTTCTTCACTCGACTTTCTTGGGGGGAGGAAGCGTTGGTGGTGGTTTTGTCCATATCTCAAATAATATGCTTACATTCGCATTTCTTGATTCATCAATATGAAGCAGTAGCTATTGACTCCTCTCTGTGATAGATGAGGCCTGTATCTCCCCAACTTCTGCCTGCCCGTTTTTGTTATATTTTTATTCTTCTATATATTTTCTCTATAATTTAAAATAATGTGCCTAAACCATCATTCTTTGATGCATTAACTTAGTATGTCTTGTTTCTCTATCATGTAATGTAAGGAAATTAACTCCATGTTGCCACCTTTCTCTTCCCCCCCAGTATTGGTCAGCGCTAACTTTACTTTTATGTTGTCAAAGTGTAGAACATTTACACTTCATATCGTACCCACAACTAGTCCCTTTCATGCTTTGTTTATATGCAAGTTGATGCTGAAAATTGAAAATCAATACATGGCTTTAACAATACTGTGATTTTGTGAAGATTATTCGCTGCAGAACCAGAACAGTGTTTGGCTTTATGGAGGAGATGTAATCCTATGTTCTGATGTAATCTTTGCTGTCCAAAGGAGGTTGTTCCAAGCATCAGGGTAAACAGAATCTTGCTGTATGCTAACAATTCTTCAATATAAGAACTCATTTTCAATCTGGAACGTGAGTCTCATCCTGGAATTGATAATTGTGTGTGTCTGTTTTCTGGTTGACATGCCTTCACCATGTTACTAAGAATTTCCAACTTCTTAATCATTCTATTTGGAAAGTGGCCCATTTGAAACAGACTTTCTAGCTGTGTCATCCTGAACTTTTTTGATGCACTCTTTAGTTCCACCATTTGATAGGTCCCACATCTTTCTTTCTTTGGTTTGAGGGACTGAGTAAATAAATGGATAATAGCCAAACCATATTAAGAAACAAAACACTGACTCACAAACTGCAGCAACTATCCCAGGAAACCAATCCATTATCTACAGTAACCAGCCCAACAAGCCAGCTTATTATCGATAAGTCAGATGTATAGTAAGTCAGACCACTGTCTCCGGCACTCAGCCCAAGAAGCCTAACAATAACCTCAGAAGCAATGGGTCTCCAACAGTCAGGACTTGATTAATATCTGACAGCATCCCTAATCTTTGTCTCTGCTTCCAACTTGGGATCAACCAGAGAAAGCCAGATACACACCTGTAATCAATCCTGTGGGATGCTGAGCTTCTCGTTAGTCCACCTGCGACATCCCCATGCCGACAGCCTCCAATCAGGGCATACCCGAAACCTTTCCTTTTTTCCACTATACAGCTTTCCCATTTCTCTGCTTGTTTTTGAGTCTCGCCAAAATGCAATGGATGGCGGCTGACTCTTTTGCTCGAGCAAGCTCTGAATAAATAGCCTTTGCTTGTTCTCATTTGGTTGGTGCTTGTTTATTTCCACAGCTTCTTTTTTGTTTGTTTGCTTTTCTGGAGCATATCCTCAGGCAACTTTTTTTTTTCAGGTAAAAATTTCTGGATCTTGGCAGGTCTGAAAATATCTTTATTTTTGTCCTGTTCCTTGGGTGGCTTCTGGGTTCAAAATAACTTAACTCAAAATTTTGTAGGAATTGCTTCACTGTCTCCTAGCATCCAGAATTGTTGTTGAGAAGATGATCAATCTTTTGTAGGTTAAACTGCTTCCTCCAGTGGTTTTAGAAACTTTCCCTTTTCCATGTACTGAAACCACATGAGGATATTTATGTCTAAGTAGGAGTCTTTTGAGAATCATCTTGCTTAGTACTTGGTGGGCCTTTTGGCATAGAGACTTGAAATATTTATTTGATTCTTTTCTCCCTTCCTTTCTCTTGGTTCTTTCTCTCTGTTTCAACTTCTATGAGATAGATATAGGCTCTAATTAATCTTCTATGTCTCTAATTTTTTCCTTCATATAATTTTTGTCTTTTTACTTTCCATGTTAGAATATTTTCTTGTAGTTCTTCTTCAATAGTTATATATAACTATTCAGGTTCAAGACCAGCCTGGCCAACATAGTAAAATCCCGTCTCTGATAAAAATACAAAAATTAGCGAGGTGTGGTGGCGTGTGCTTGTACTCCTAGCTACTTGGGAGGCTGAGGCAGGAGAATTGCTTGAACCCAGGACGTGGAGGTTACAGTGAGCCGAGATCGCACCCCTGCACTCTGGCCTGGGCGAGAGAGTGAGACTCTGTCTCAAAAAAATTTAAAAAATAAAAAATAAAATTGTCATTTTGGTGGATTTTGGGAGTGGTCTGCTTTGTTTACTCACCTTTCAATGGACTCAAGTGTATTTTTTGGTCAGACTCAGAGTGGAAATAGAACAAAGATTCTCTGATCGAAGGCAAATCAATTCATCGTATATTTTATTGCCAACACCCCAAAGCAGCCTGCAAGCCACAAATAGAGAACATAGGGCAAAGCGGCAATGACAAGCAGGGCTGAAGGCCCTTTTGTCCTTTACTGTGTCCAAGTGATTTGGGTAGACGGCAGATCCTGAGGGAGTACACCTGTGGCTGTGGGAGGTTTGCAGGATTCCGCCACAGTCTCACCGCTCTGAGGATGCTCAAATAATATTGCACAGAAACAGTGGGATTTGTTTAAAAGGGTACTTGGAGTTTATTTCACTCTCTCCTAGTTTCTTCCCCCAAGCAGAAGTCAGAGTTATGGTAACCTAGCTTTGGAATAACAAGTTATATATGTTTCTCAGACAATTAAAAATATGTTCATAAACAACTCTGCAGAGAAGGGGGAAAAAGAACTCTGCAGAAAAACTGGCTCAACCGTTTTGTGAACGGATTAGATAAAAGAAGACTCTGGTGTTATTCCTTGTATATTGTGCATAGACTTCGAGGAGAGAGAGAAGTCATTTCCTGGTGTCCAGTCTAGAGTGGCTGGGGTATTCTTCAGATTCTACAATGACAAAAGCTAAGGGACAGTGATGCTAAGATGTCAGACAGCGTCTGCAGCTTGTTTCAGCAGGAGCCAGTGGTCCTCACACTGTGACAGGGCATTGGTTCTGCAGGGATACCACATCTTTTCCTGTAGTGAGCCCACGTATGTGCCAGGGTCACACAGCTAGCAAGAAGCAGAGCTGGGATTTGAATCTAGGACTCTTTGATCTCACAGTGTGCGTCCTTTCTTCCACAGCATTGCCTTGCATCATTTCTTTAAAGAATTAAGCATCCAAAAGGCAAGAATAATGTGCACATCAGCCATGAACATGGGTGGCAATAAACTGTAATCTGCCACTGTGGTTCAGGGAAAGGAGTGCTCGGTAGGGCTGAATGGAGTGTGTCCTGTCTACGTTCCACCCCAGCCTCAGGGAGGCACAGGCCTAGCCTAGTGCCAATGCTCAGTCAGCATGTGCTGTTGAATGAACAAGCTGGGGCAGCCAGAAGAAGTTTTGTGGAAAAGGCAGGACTTGAGCTGGGCTTTGAAGTTGCATAGGTCTGGGAGGGCAGAGAGGGCAGAAAGAGCATCCCAGCGCCCGAGAAACAGGATAGAGCAGATTATGAAGGTGGGGGCAAAGAATGGGGTTGCAAACCCATGGCAGATCAACTGGAAGCAGCAGCAAAGGCCGAGTGACAGCAAGCCCTAAACATCAGTAACAGAGCCTGGAGAGGAAAGGATGAAGGCGTCGATTCATGGGAAAGTTGTGCTGTCTTTAAATATGTAGCCACGAGGAAGATCCCTTGATTTCTGAAAATGAATAAAGTTAGCTAATCCAGTGAATTAATAATAAGAGCTATTTTACTGTTTCATTGCCATGACCACAGACTTTGCTAAGTGCTTTACATACATTACCTGAGCTAATCCTAACCTCTGTTTGTAAGGTAGATTCATTATCCCTGTTTCAAAAGAGGGAGGGAAATGGAGGCTTTGAGAAACTCAGAGAGGTGAAGAAACTTGCCCCAAGTCACATAGCCAGCAAGGACAGAGCAAGAAGTTGAAGCCAGTTGTGTCTGCCTCTGAACTTCTCTTAATGGCCAGGTTTGACTGCTTCCCACAACAGATACATGTGGCTGATACTGCAAAAATGACAGTCCCTGGGTGAATGGGAGGCATGTCTGGCTGCTATGTCATCTGAGAGGCAGATTGGGGCAGGTTTCTAGGAAGTATAGGCTCACCTTGCCGAGGACCAGGTTGGCACAGTTTGACTGCTGTGCACTACGGCAGGGCACAGAGCTGATGCCCTCAAGGTCAATTCCAGCCACAATTCTCTGTGATTCTATGACTCAAAAGCTTAGAAACAACCTCAATGGAGTAAATAGATGAGGGAACAAAGTATTTGCTCTCCTCTATTAAGCCTTGGCTGGGAGTATTTCTTCCACACTCCTCACATGCAAAATGCAGTTTTTGGGAGCAGATTAACATTTCAAACCACTTGGTGCAATTAGACCGGAACACCTGGTTTTGCAATAATTCTCATTTTCTCTGCGTGCTGAGAAGTTTTTGAAATTCCCATGCTCAGTGGATTACCCTAATGACTGGTCACCAGCTGTTACGTTGGCATGTTGCATGACAATTTATTGCAGCTCCCCACAGGCATTTGGCAGAGGCCCCAGCAGAATCAGGTAGCAGGTTAACGCTGGTGCCTTCACTTCCCCCTGTCACGTGGGGCCCAGGATCCTCTTCAGTGATAAGTGGCTCAGGCTTAGGGGGACAGTATCAGCAGCTGGAGACCATGGAGGGCAGCAAGAAGAACGCTTCTTGCCTCAGCATCTGGGTTGATTAATCAAAGCCGAAGGTGTGGGCAGGGGGCAATTTGAGGATGGGAGTTTGAGAGATGTGTTGTCTATGAAACCGTACACTGCTCTGTGAAGCCTTAGCCACACATCATTATTTGTGGACTTTATACCAACATTATTGATGAAGAGAGCAAGTTTTGGAGTCTTTTTTAACAACAAGCATCCCCTCGCCCCTGCAAACAAACAAACAAACAAACAAACAAACATCTAGGATCTAGATCGAAAGATAGCAGACATTTATTGGTTTTCCTTGGGTGTCCTGACATCAAGCTGTCTTCCCCATTGTGTGTAATATTGCTGGGATGCAGGGCCCTGCCTGTGTCCTCAGAAACCAACTTGGGGAGGTTCTCTGTCCTGGCTCCTGACCTCAGGACACAAGCATGGGACTTGAGCCAGGCCAATCACACACTCCCTCCCAGGACTTTGAATCTGATGCCAGGACTTCAAAGATGCAAACAGAAAGGTGAAAGAAAGGATAATTAGCATTCATCCATGGGAGCCACAACAGCATCTGGCGGTGGCAGTACCCTGACAAATGTCTTTACTAAAGTGTGGCCATATTACCTGCCCTCAGATGCTTGGCTCATGGCACTTTCCAGGACTGGAGATCAGTTTTAGAAGACAGTTGTTGAGTCTAAGACCTCCTTAGAGTCATCCATGGCCATTGTCAAATAAAAAACAAGTCTGGACTTAGAATAGATTTTATTGGAAGGATTATTTCAAGGAGTGGGATAGGAAGAGACTATTGCGATAGGGAGAATGCTCTGACCGTAATAGAGTCATTCCCCTTTCTCCAACAGGGACATGTTCCAAGATCCCCAGTGGAGAGTGAAACCGTGGATAGTAGCAAACCCTATATATTCAATTTTTTTTTTCTATACGTACATATCTATGATAAATTTTAGCTTACAAATTAGGCACAGTAAGAGATTAACAATAGTAACTAATAATAAATAAATTAAAAATAGAAAAATTATATCAATATGCTATAATAAAAGTTATGTGAATGTGGTCTTTCTCTTTCTCAAAATATCTTAGCGAATTGTACTCACTTTTTTTAAAATTATACTTTAAGTTCGAGGGTACATGTGCACAACGTGCAGGTTTGTTACATAGGTATACATGTGCCATATTGGTTTGCTGCACCCATCAACTCGTCATTTACATTAGGTATTTCTCCTAATGCTATCCCTCCCCCAGCCCCCAACCCCTCCGACAGGCCCCAGTGTGTGATGTTCCCTGCCCTGTGTCCATATGTTCTCCTTTTTCAACTTCCACCTATGAGTGAGAACATGTGGTATTTGGTTTTCTGTCCTTGTGATAGTTTGCTTAGAAAGATGGTTTTCAGCTTCATCCATGTCCCTGCAAAGGACATGAACTCATCCTTTTTCATGGCTGCATAGTATTCCATGGTGTATATGTGCCACATTTTCTTAATCCAGTCTGTCACTGATGGACATTTGGGTTGGTTCCAAGTCTTTGCAATTGTGAATAGTGCCACAATAAACATATACATGCATGTATCTTTATAGCAGCATGACTTATAATCTTTTGGGTATATATCCAGTAATGGGATCACTGGGTCAAATGGTGTTTCTAGTTCTAGATCCTTGAGGAATCACCACACTGTCTCCCACAATGGTTGAACTAATTTACACTCCCACCAACAGTGTAAAAGCATTCCTATTTCTCCACATCTTCTCCAGCATCTGTTGTTTCCTGACTTTTTAATGATTGCCATTCTAACTGGCATGAGATGGTACCTCACTGTGGTTTTGATTTGCATTTCTTTGATGATCAGTGATGATGAGCATTTTTTCATATGTCTGTTGGCTGCATAGATGTCTTCTTTTGAGAAGTATCTGGTCATATCCTTTGCCCACTTCTTGATGGAGTTGTTTGCTTTTTTCTTGTGAATTTGTTTAAGTTCTTTGTGGATTCTGGATATTAGCCCTTTGTAAGATAGGTAGACTGCGAAAATTTTCTCCCATTCTGTAGGTTGCCTTTTCACTCGGACGATAGTTTCTTTTGCTGTGCAGAAGCTCTTTAGTTTAATTAGATCCCATTTGTCAATTTTGGCTTTTGTTGCCATTGCTTTTGGTGTTTTAGTCATGAAGTCTTTGCCCATGCCTATGTCCTGAATGGTATTGCCTAGGTTTTCTTCTAGGGTTTTTATGGCTTTTGGTCTAATATTTAAGTCTTTAATCCATCCTGAGTTAATTTTTGTATATGGTGTAAGGAAGGTATCCAGTTTCAGCTTTCTACATATGCCATACTTTCTACCTAGCTATGGCTAGCCAGTTTTCCCAGCCCCATATATTAAATAGGGAATCCATTCCCCATTGCTTGTTTTTGTCGGGTTTGTCAAAGATAAGATGGTTGTAGATGTGTGGTGTTATTTCTGAGGCCACTGTTCTGTTCCATTGGTCTATATATCCGTTTTGGTACCAGTATCATGCTGTTTTGTTTACTATAGACTTATAGTATAGTTTGAAGTCAGATAGTGTGATGCCTCTAGCTTTGTTCTTTTTGCTTAGAATTGTTTTGGCTATGTGGGCTCATTTTTGGTTTCATATGAACTTTAAAGTAGTTTTTTCCAATTATTTGAAGAAAGTCAGTGGTAGCTTGATGGGGATAGCATTGAATCTATAAATTATCTTGGGTGGTATGGCCATTTTCATGATACTGATTCTTCCTATCCATGAGCATGGAATGTTCTTCCATTTGTTTGTGTCCTCTCTTATTTCCTTGAACAGTTGTTTGTAGTTCTGCTTGAAGAGGTCCTTCACATCCCTTGTAAGTTGGATTCCTAGGTATTTTATTCTCTTTGTAGTAATTGTGAATGGGAGTTCACTCATGATTTGGCTCTCTGTTTGTCTATTATTGGTGTATAGAAATGCTTGTGATTTTTGCTCATTGATTTTGTATCCTGAGATTTTGCTGAAGTTGCTTATCAGCTTAAGAAGATTTTGGGCTGAGATGATAGGGTTTTCTAAATATACAGTCATGTCATCTGCAAACACAGACAATTTGACTTCCTCTTTTCCTAACTGAATACTCTTTATTTCTTTCTTGTGCCTGATTGCCCTAGCCAGAACTTTCAACACTATGTTGAACAGGAGTGGTGAGAGAGAGCGTCTTTGTCTTGTGCCGGTTTTCAAAGGGAATGCTTCTAGTTTTTACCCATTCAGTATGATATTGGCTGTGGCTTTGTCATAAATAGCTCTTATTAGTTTGAGATACGTTCCATTAATACCTAGCTTGTTGAGAGTTTTTAGCATGAAAGGCTGTTGAATTTTGTCGAAGGCCTTTTCTGTATCTATTGAGATAATCATGTAGTTTTTGTCGTTGGTTCTGTTTATGTGATGGATTACATTTACTGATTTGTGTATGTTGAACCAGCCTTACATCCCAGGGATGAAGCCGACTTGATCATGGTGGATAAGCTTTTTGATGTGCTGCTGGATTTGGTTTGCCAGTATTTTACTGGGGATTTTTGCATCAATGTTCATCAGGGATATTGGCCTAAAGTTCTCTTTTTTTGTGTGTGTATCTCTGCCAGGCTTTGGTATCAGGATGATACTGGCCTCATAAAATGAGTTAGGGAGGATTCCCTCTTGTTCTATTGATTGGAATAGTTTCAGAAGGAGTGGTACAAGTTCCTCTTTATATCTCTGGTAGAATTCGGCTATCAATCGGTCTGGTCCTGGACTTTTTTTGGTTGGTAGGCTATTAATTATTGCCTCAATTTCAGAACCTGTTATTGGTCTATTCAGAGAGTCCATTTCTTCCTGTTTTAGTCTTGGGAGGGTGTATGTGTCCAGGAATTTATCCATTTCTTCTAGATTTTCTAGTTTATTTGCATAGAGGTGTTTATAGTATTCTCTGATGGTAGTTTGTATTTCTGTGGGATCAGTGGTGATATCCCCTTTATCATTTTTTATTGCATCTATTTGATTCTTCTTTCTTCTTTATTAGTCTTGTTAATGGTCTATCTATTTTATTTTGTCAATCTTTTCAAAAAAACAACTCCTGGATTCATTGATGTTTTGAAGGGTTTTTTTGTGTCTCTTTCTCCTTCGGTTTTGCTCTGATCTTAGTTATTTTTTTGCCTTCTGCTAGTGTTTGAATTTGTTTGCTCTTGCTTCTCTAGTTCTTTTAATTGTGATGTTAGGGTGTCGATTTTAGATATTTCCTGTTTTCTCTTGTGTGGGCAGTTAGTGCTGTAAATTTCCCTCTACACACTACTTTAAATGTGTCCCAGAGATTCTGGTATATTGTGTCTTTGTTCTCATTGGTTTCAAAGAGCATCTTTATTTCTACCTTCATTTCATTATTTACCCAGTAGTCATTCAGGAGCAGGTTGTTCAGTTTCCATGTAATTGTGCTGTTTTGAGTGAGTTTCTTAATCTGGGGTTCTAATTTGGTTGCACTGTGGTCTGAGAGACAGTTTATTACGATTTCTGTTCTTTTATATTTGCTGAGGAGTGTTTTACTTCCAATTATGTGGTCAATTTTAGAATAAGAGCAATGTGGTGCTGAGAAAAAATGTATATTCTGTTGCTTTGAGGTGTAGAGTTCTGTAGATGTCTATTAAGTCTGCTTGTTCCAGAGCTGAATTGAAGTCCTGGATATCCTTGTTAACCTTCTGTCTCATTGATCTGTTTAATATTGACAGTAGGGTATTAAAGTCTCCCATTATTATTGTGTGGGAGTCTAAGTCTCTTTGTAGGTCTCTAAGGACTTGCTTTATGAATCTGGGTGCTCCTGTATTGGGTGAATATATATTTAGGATAGTTAGCTCTTCTTGTTGAATTGATCCCTTTACCATTATGTAGTGGCCTTCTTTGTCTCTTTTGATCTTTGTTGGTTTAAAGTCTGTTTTATCAGAGACTAGGATTGCAACCCCTGCTTTTTATTTTTTGCTTTCCATTTGCTTGTTAGATCTTCCTCCATACCTTTATTTTGAGCCTAGGTGCATTTTGCATGTGAGATAGGTCTCCTGAATACAGCACACCAATGGGTCTTGACTCTTTATCCAATTTGCCAGTCTGTGTCTTTTAATTGGGGCTAGCCCATTTACGTTTAAGGTTAATATTATTATGTTTGAATTTGATCCTGTCATTATGATGTTTGCTGTTTATTTTGCCCATTAATTGATGCAGTTTCTTCATAATGTTGACGGTCTTTACAATTTGGCATGTTTTTGCAGTGGCTGTTACTGGTTGTTCCTTTCCATGTTTAGTGCTTCCTTCAGGAGCTCTTGTAAGGTAGGCCTGGTGGTAACAAAATCTCTCAGCATTTGCTTGTCTGTAAAGGATTTTATTTCTCCTTCACTTATGAAGCTTAGTTTGTCTGGATATGAGATTCTGGGTTGAAAATTCCTTTCTTTAAGAATGTTAAATATTGGCCCCCACTCTCTTCTGGCTTGTAGGGTTTCTGCTGAGAGATTCACTGTTAGTTTGATGGGCTTCCCTTTGTGGGTAACCCAGCCTTTCTCTCTGGCTGCCATTAACATTTTTTCCTTCATTTCAACCTTGGTGAATTTGACAATTATGTGTCTTGGGGTTGCTCTTCTCAAGGAGTATCTTTGTGGTGTTCTCTGTATTTCCTGAATTTGAATGTTGGCCTGCCTTGCTAGGTTAGGGAAGTTCTCCTGGATAATATCCTGAAGAGTGTTTTCTAACTTGGTTCCATTCTCCCCATCCCTTTCAGGTACATCAGTCAAATGTATATTTGGTCTTTTCACATAGTCCCATATTTCTCGGAGTCTTTGTTCATTTCTTTTCACTCTTTTTTATCTAATCTTGTCTTCTTGCCTTATTTCATTGATTTTATCTTCAATCACTGATATCCTTTCTTCTACTTGATTGAATTGGCTATTGAAGCTTGTGCATGTGTCACGAAGTTCTTGTGCTGTGGTTTTCAGCTCCATCAGGTTGTTGAAGCTCTTCTCTACGCTGTTTATTCTAGTTAGCCATTCATCTAACCTTTTTTCAAGGTTTTTATCTTCCTTGCGATGGGTTAGAACATGCTCCTTTAGCTCAGAGAAGTTTGTTATTACCGACCTTCTGAAGCCTACTGTCAACTCATCACACTCATTCTCCATCCAGTTTTGTTCCCTTGCTGGCGAGGAGCTGCGATCCTTTGGGGGAGAGGAGGTGCTCTGGTTTTTGGAATTTTCTACTTTTCTGCTCTGGTTTCTCCCCATCTTTGTGGCCTTATCTACCTTTGATCTTTGATGTTGGTGACCTACAGATGGTGTTTTGGTGTGGATGTCCTTTTTGTTGATGTTGATGCGACTCCTTTTTGTTTGTTAGTTTTCCTTCTAACAATCAGGCCTCTCAGCTGCGGGTCTGTTGCAGTTTGCTGGAGGTCCACTCCAGATCCTGTTTGCCTGGGCATCACCAGCGGAGGCTGCAGAACAGCAAACATTGCTGCCTGATCCTTCCTCTGGAAGCTTCGTCCCAGAGGAGCACCTGCCTGTTTAAGGTGTCTGTCGGCCCCTACTGGGAGGTGTCTCCCAGTCAGGCTACATGTGGGGCAGGGACCCACTTGAGGAGGTAGTCTGTCTGTTCTTAGAGCTCGAACGCCTTGCTGAGAGAACCACTGCTTTCTTCAGAGCAGTCAGACAGGGACGTACTCATCTACTTTTTGACCATAGTTGACTTTTGGTAATTGAAGCTCCAGAAAGTGAAACTGTGGATAAGGCCGGGGGACTAATGTACCTGCAGGTCTCTCAAAGGTTAGGCAAAAATGGTTTTTCTTTTATAGGGAGGAGTAAACAAGGCTAGAAAGAACCACTGTGAAGGAGTGGGATGACAGGATCGGGACAGTAGCTCAGAGAATGTTATAATCCTGAGACCCGCCTGCTCTCAAGATGGGCCGTCTACTGGCTTAGGGTGAGGGTGAGCCAAAGTTCAGGGACTGGATGAAAGGGAGAAACTTAGCTAATGTTTGGTTTACAGGCATTTTGTTTGGATTGTTCCTATTGAATGGTTTGGGATGAAATGGTTCAGATGATCATTTATAAGGCAAAGAATGGGAGTTTGGAGAGTGTGTGTCTAACTTTGTCACAGGTGATCAAGGGAGGCATCCATGGTTCTTATGTGAGTCAAATGGGGAAGGGGGAGTTCTTTGCAGGATGGCATTCACCAGAACACAAAAGGGTGGGGGACCTTTTTTTTTTGAGGTGGAGTTCCACTCTTGTTGCCCAGGCTGGAGTGCAATGGCGTGATCTCTGATCACTGCAACCTCTGCCTCCTGGGTTCAAGTGATTCTCCTACCTCAGCCTCCTGAACAACTGGGATTACAGGTATGCACTACCATGCCTAGCTAATTTTTTGTGTGTTTTTAGTAGAGACAGTGTTTCACCATGTTGGTCCAGGCTGGTCTCAAACTCCTGGCCTCAAGTGATCTGCCCACCTGGGCCATCCAAAGTGCTGGAATTACAGGTGTGAGCCACTGCGGTGGGCCAGGTGGGGGACTTTTGAACCTTTCATGCTTCCAGGAGCATAGGGCTCAGGTGAAATTGAACATTATCACAATAAACCTGTCTGCTAAGAAGAAAACACATTTGGGAATCCTCTGCTACTGCTGGGTAACCTTCCAATGTGATCTCAGTGATCAGCCATGGAGGTGGGTTATTATTATCACTCCCACCTTATGGATAGGTGCAGAATGGAGCAGAGGCTGGGGAGCTTCTGAGGCGCCACCCCAAGTAGCGGCTGAGCTGAGAACTGAACCCTGGTTTCTCAGATTCCAGCCCTACTCACAAACCTTGGCACTGTACTGCCTTTTCATGTGGTCTCAGTCAGTGACTTACTGAATACCATAAATCTGGTTTATTTTTAAGAAAGACACTAGCACAATTATCTAAGATTGCAAATTATCCATAGGTATTTGTGGAATTTTTCATGATGATTATGTTATATCAGTATCCAACAGAATATAAAAGTGGAGATCAGTTACAATTTCAATTTCCTAGAATAAAATTTTGCTCTATAATTTCTATGCAGTCATTAGCATCCACCCTGCTTAACAGGCTTGGCTTCTAAAGAAAAAGGACTGCATTAGCACAACTGTGAAACCCCCAGCATTGCAATCAATGCTGCTGCAAGCCTTCTTTACCAAAATAACAATTCTTCTTAAGGAATGAAAAAGAGATGTAAGTCCTACCATACCTTTCTCTTTATATGTTTTCAGATTCTCTACCAAGTAACCCCCACAACAAAAACCATGGTGATGAAGTATTTCATACGGCATCAGGGTGGGATAGCAAATGGAGGCTTTATTTTGGTCTTGAGAAAGTCATAGCCCTGAGAAGGCTCTGGTAACACGTGATTGTGACTGTGTAAGAGGAATCTTCTTGGAACATGGGGTAAAAATAGGATGCTGCAGAGAGGAAGCAAAGGGACTCAGGGTTCTGTGCTTCAGGCAGCACTGGTCCTTTGGATGCTTCAAGACTAAGGGTTAGTGCCTGTGCTGCTTCCTTCCTGCCGCTGCTCCCCTAGGCTGCCCAGGGCTGATACTTGATGACCACCCCTATTCATACAGGCCTTCTCTTCTAGCTTCTGGGGGTGGGGTGGCAGTGGGGGCTGCCATCCTGCTTCTCCATAGTACACACACATCTCAATGTCCTGAGTGTATTGAAACCTCAGAGCTAGCAACGACTACCCCTCAGTGTGATGACCAGCGCAGCCCTTGCTGTAGTCATAGTTATGGGCTTGGGTTCTAGAGGCAAACAGTTTCAGGTTCTATTCTGGTTCTTCCATTGGCTTGCCGTGCAGCTTGGATAAAGTTGATGCAACACTCTGAGCCTTAGTCTCCTAATTTGTTAAAGGTGGGGAGGATAACACCCATATCCCTGCCCTGGGTTGTTGTAAGGGTTAAATGAGATAATAAAAGTCAAGTATGTAGTACACAAGCACTTAATAAGTGTTAGTTGATGATGATGAAGATGATGGTAAAATCAAATATATTAATCTCTGATAGTGGGAAAGGAGAACAAAATATATTGAATTTTTCTCCTCTTTCTTGCAGGAAACAGATGGTCACCTTCAAGGTGACCTTTGTTCTGGACCTTTGTTATTTGACCTATTGCTCTCAATTAATGCTCTTTTTGCCCTGGTGGGCCGCAGCACTCTGGGTGGGACACAGGGTCTCACTATGATCTTACTCTCTCTCATGCTCAGTTTCACCTTCACCTACACTCATCCCTGCTGATCTTCCTGACCTGCTGCTGTCCAGGAAGGATTCCTTGTGTAGTTTGGCCAAGCTTTTCTTAGCGTGGGGTCTTGCTGCCTTATCTCAGGAGGCAGCAAAGTATACAGGAAAATATTCAACTTCTGCACAAAAAAATATGTGGATTCAAATCCCAGGTCTACCACCTCCTATCTGAATGGCTTTCTGCATACTTATACTTTTGGGCAAAAGACTTAATCTCTCTGAGCCTCAGTTTTCCCTTCTGTAAAATAGAAATAATTAATGGTAATTTACTTAATAGAGTTATAATGACTGGCATAGAGTAGCAGCTGTAGTTTTTTTTTCTTTTTTTTTTTTTGCCAAAAAGAAGACACTCTTTGAAGATTTATACTGCTAAGTCATTAGGTTTTTCTTGTTCCCCTATCTGCAGGAAGTAGTTAAGAGCGATGGGTGGGATGTAAGGTCTGAAGTAAAGAAAAGCACGGGTGCTCACAGTGGGCTTTGGAAGAGGAAGGCTGTGGGGAAAGTTTGGAGTTGGGTTGGAGGTCCCTAGTCTCACGTGCATGCCCAGGGCTGATCCTAGGGCTATTCCCTGTCCTAGTTTAGGGCCTTGGTTGTTCACATTCACGCCCACGCACTCTCTGACAGGCCTTGCTTTCCAAGATCCTGCCCTGCAGCCTTTAGCTCTGCTTTGCACCTGATCCCTGTTCAGATGGTTCCAAAGGGCTGAGTCATTCCTGCAGCACCACATCTTAATTCAGGATTGGAAGTGAGTGGAGGGCCCCGGAGCTCCTGATGCCTGCCATTTTCAGGGAGGAAGTTAGAGGCCTGCTGGGAGCAAGTTTGGATGCTGGCTTATTACCTTTCCTGTTCTAACCAGTCAGGCAGTTAAATTAATTGAGTGTCTATCATGTAGAAAGTACTGCACCGGATGCTGCTGGGAAGGGATGCCTGTCTTCCTTATTGAAAAGCTCATAGACCACCAGGAAGTTAGGACACACACCAGAAAAGCCAGAACATAGAATTGACATTACGTTACTGAGTGTATTTTTATGGACAAGTTCTCTACAGGGAGGGGAAGCTGAGCTGGGGCTGAGGCTGGAGGTGCTGATTGGAGTTGGATGAGCCTCAGCAGGAAAGCTTTTCCAAGGAACATTAACTCAGGTAGGCTTTGGAGCCACCCAGGAGTGGCAGGTAGGGGCGGGGAGCTGAGAGCAAGTTGAATGGAAAAACATTCGCCTACATCTTCTGGCTGGAGAAGCTTTTTAGAGGGGCTTGAGAGAAACTACCCTCTACCCTGCATAGGTTCATGGTGTGTGTGTGTGTGTGTGTGTGTGTGTGTGTGTGCATATGTTTGGTTTGGTTGGGATGGGTGGTGAATTACTTAGAACTCTTTGATTGTAAGCAACAGAAACCAAATTGAGATCGCTTAAAGCAAAAACTTCTAGGGCTAGAAGACTTGAAGTTGTTCTCATGGCAAACCCAGTTTTTGCTCAGATTATATATTTACCTGGGGATGGATTAGGGACATAGATGGAGGTAATAGGTCAGATAAAGTCACCAGTCCTGCTACCCCCAAGCCACTCTCTAGGCTTCTCTCTCCCACTCCTGTCTGCTTCTCGCCATGTGTTTGCATCACTCTGAAGCCCACCTTTCTTTGCACCTTAGAGCAGAGGGTGGGTGAATGACAGGCCACTTTCAAGAGATGAATTTAGACTGAATTAGAATTTTCTTATCTCTAATTCCAAATATTGGGAGAAAAAATCTGATTGTCTTGAATAGTCAGATGACCATCCTTCATCCGGTAACTTCTAACCAGTAAGGGAGACCACATGGTGCAATATAACTGCTGGGTTCCACCCTTGTGGGTGAGATGGGCGGACACCCCAAAAAATGTCTTGGTAAGTGGTTATAAGGAAAAGTGAAAGGAGTTAGGCTGCCACTGTGAAGTTTACCTGTGGTGAAGGTGAAAGGCGAGGGACAGAGCTGTGAAGCCTGGGTGTAAGTCCTGACTCTAAACAGCTGTGTGACCTTGGGACATTTCCTCTGAACCTTTGCTAAGGTTGAATTAACTCCTAGCTTTGGATTCCTCTTAGCTTTAAAAGTGTATTTCTCTTGCCCACGTATGAGACCATGAGGGCTCATTTGCGGTGAGGGCTGTGGGAGTGGAGTGGATGTGAGAGAAACATCATAGGAATAATTGGCAGGCATCTATGAAGGACATGGGGTGTTAAAATAACTGGAGCATTCAAAAGGCCTCAGGAGCTTGAGGATGGAGATATTCCTCATGGTGATAATGAGTCCAAGGAAGAAAGTCCATTTGCAGAGAGAAAGATGGTGAGTTCAGTTTTAGGTAGTGGGGCACCCAATTAGAGCAATGTAATGATAACCAGAGGTGGTTGCTTATCATGCAGACGTGGGGTCAGAGTCAGAAATGTGGATCTGAGAGTCGTCTTCATAGACATGACATTTGAAACCAATGGAGATGCTGATGTTGAGGGAAGGAAAAGGAGAAAACAAGTCAAAGAGTCCTGGGAAGTAAAGAGTGAACAAGAGCCACAGGTGAGTTTCGTAGGTGCAGGGAGAAGGAGGCTTCAGCAGGGTGGGGACCCAGTCACTTGGAATGCAATGGGGATGCTGAAATGTGTGAGAACAGAAGCACACAGGAGGAGGGCGCTGGCAACTTCTCAGAGAGCAGTGGGCACAGAGCCAAGGGATGAGTTGCCCCTGAGCAGAAAAGGCAACAGGTGGGGCTTGCTTAAAAAACGATAATTGGCTGAGCACGGTGATTCACACTTGTAATCCCAGCACTTTGGGAGGCTGAGGTGGGCAGATAGCCTGAGGTCAGGAGTTCGAGACCAGCCTGGCCAAATAGTGAAACACTGCCTCTACTAAAAATACAAAAAATTAGCTGGGCGTGGTGGCAGGCCCCTGTAATCCCAGCTACTTGGGAGGCTGAGGCAGAATTGCTTGAACCTGGGAGGCAGAGGTTGCAGTGAGGGGAGATCATGCCACTGCACTCCAGTCTGGGCAACAGAGTGAGACTCCATTTCAAAAAGAAAAAAAAAAAAAAAGAAAAGCAGTAATTGGGGCCAGGTGCAGTGGCTCACGCCTGTACTCTCAGCACTTTGGGAGGCTGAGGTGGGAGAATTGCTTGAGCCCAGGAGTTCAACCAGCCAGGACAATATAGCATACCTTGTTTCTCCAAAAAAAAAAAAAAAAAAAGCCAGGCATAGTGGTGGTGCATGCCTGTGGTCCCAGCTATGTGGGAGGCTGAGGCAGGAGGATCACTTTGGTTCAAGGGAGTTGAGGCTGCAGTGAGCTATGCTTGTGCCACTGCACTCAAGCCTGGGCAAAAGAGTGCAAGCAAACAACAAACAAACAAACAACAATAATTAACAATAAAGGCAAGAGAAAAAACCTAGGGTAGTAGCTTGAGAGACAAATAGAGTCAGTAGATTCACAAGAAGTCTTTCCCCCTCCTCCCTCCTATCCCTCTTTCCTTCTTTTTCTCTCTCTTCTTCTATCTCCTTCACTTTTCAGAATGGGAAAAATCTCAGTTGTGACTGTAAATGAGATCTTGGAAGCACAGTGTGTGCTGGTCCCCTCTGCCACTACCTTCATGGTGATCACGATACTTGCTATGGTTTATGCCCCATGAGGTTCCACCCTCATGAATGAGATTAGTGCCCAGCGAGCTCCTCACCCTTTCTGCCATGTGAGGTCACAAGGAGAAGGCACCATGTAGGAAGTGGGCCCTCAGTGGACTCCAAATCTGCCATACCTTGATTTTGGACTTCCCAGCCTCTAGAACTGTGAGAAATAAATGTTTGCTGTTTATAATCTGTCCAGGTTATGGAATTTGGTTATAGCAACCTAAATGGGCTAAGACAATGATCCAGTGGGGAAATTTGGTGGATGGTGAGCTGTTCAGGTGGTAGTTTTTTTTTTTTCTATAGCTGTTGGCCTCAGGTCACTAAGACAGAGACTGTACAGTATCTGGGAAGTTCAAAGGATGTCCCAGCTATCAGGGCTTCATTCTCTTATTTCTTAGGCATCAACACCAAAGGGTCTCAATGAAGACAATGGGCACAGCCACCTGTGAGTGTTTGGGCAACAGTGACCCACAGGAGCAGAGGGCAAGAGGAGCCTGGCACGTGTCCCCAATCCATGGGGTGGGCAGTTTTGTGGTCCTCACAGGCCCTCTGGGGCCATGTCCCCAGCTGCCACCCCTCTCAGGAGCAAAGAGCCACCTTGACCCCTGGACCTGCAGGATTTCAGAGTGTGCAAGTCAAGGAATTAGGGAAGTCAGGTGTTGGGGGGATCAGAGTCTTTAAACTCATATTCTTAGAGTGACTAAAAACCACAGGATACACCCATGGCCTGCCACATCATGACTCTTTCAGCTTCCCTTGTTGCCAAACTTCCCACAGGGTTCTGGGGAGCCTCGCCGAGCCTGTAGAGTTTCTCAGAGAGCTTGTTATTAATAGGCCATTTGTTCATCTTCCATCTTGTTTAACTCAATCTCGATGATCTGTCTCAAGCAGAGGTTTTAAAAATACAGGACCTCCTCTCGCCTGAGATTCCCATGTCCTAAAATGTCTCTGCCTTCAGTCGTCAGCCTCCTGCCTCCCACCCTAATTGGCAGAGCTGCCCCAAGCTGCTGTTAATGATGTGCTTCTCTTTGCCAGGTGGAGATCCCAAGGCTCTCCTGTCCCAGAATGGATCTGGAGAGGAATTGAGGGGTTTAAGCTGTCCTAATCAGACCTGCCTCTTGGACCCATCTGTCCTATATGTCCCCTCAAGAATGGGTTCCTGATGGAGACTGGAATACATTCTCCATGGGAGGCTGGGGGAAGCACAGCTGGCGGGCAGCAGCATCAAGCAGACATCTGCCCATGGCAAGGTGAACACTCCTGCCAGCCAAAGATATTTGGACTTCTTTCTTGGCCTGTGTTCAAGCCAAGACTGGGCTTGTAGTTAGCAGGAGCCCTGTGGATTTCCTTACTCAGAATGCACCAAGCCTTATCTTTTATCCTCAGTTCTGCCATGGAAATGGTAAGAGGCTGGCTGCCTGTGAGGTGACCTAGTCCTTGTGGCTGTGTGGACTCCTGCTAGAAGAGCTTGGGAACTCAGAGGTGGAAGCAGATCTTCTTGGAGACTGCAAGCCTGAACCCAGCTTCCTGGGAGCACCCACAACCGAGCAGGGGGAGGGTGGAGTTGGGAGAAGTGAGTGCCCTCCAGCACAGAGCACCTTCACATGCGGTCACAGACGCAGGGACTTTTCAAAAGCAACAGTGCACCTGCCGGTCCTCATGTTTATCCACTCACAGGATTGATTTTCTAATGAAGTCCTCCTACTGCATGATTTAGGTTCGTTTATATAAATTATACAGTGATTTATTTAATGACCTACTTGGAGCACTATAAATTCTACAGCATCCATGCGATTTATTATTTAAACCCCATATAAATCATGCAAGAGGAGGAGACAGAATTGTGTGTAAGGATCATGAGGCTTGGTTCAAATTGTCTTATGGAAGCTCACAGTGGGCTTTGTTTGGAGTGTGGAAAACAAACAGGTACACGAACATGTCGGCAATTTTGTTTTTGGTAGAGGGGACCAGAAACCTTTGTTTCTATGCTCAGACAGGGCTATCCCACATGGGATTCACGGTTGCTCGGCCCTCAGACTGCAGGATAAGCATGTACAGGCTGCCCTGCTGTTGGAAGGGACCCTTGGGCTCTGTAGGACCAGGGACCGTACAGTCAGCTCTCTGACATTTCAGAGCTTTGAGATGTGACCTATGCTTCATGCAGAAGTGATAGAATAGGCCCTCAGGCTCTTGTCTAATCCCCAGCACCGTTGCTTAAAAAATATCCTCTCTTATGTGAAACCACCAGCCCCTTCATCTTCCTTAGCTGGTAAATTCCATCTCCATATTTCCCTCCAGGCAGTAGCAGGGAATGGAAACCTTTGGTTATTTGTAAGGAAGTCCTCCCTAAATCTAGGAATAGCATGCTATGACCTAGAAGCACAACAAGCAGGATAACTGTTGATGTGGCGGGTACATCACTCATTTACTCACTCATGCACACATTCACTTATGCATTACCGATTTCAGGTACTGTGTGTGTGTATCAGAGGAAGAATGAGCTGCTATGTACAATGATTAAGGCAAACTTGAAGTCAGACAGAACTGGGGTCAAACAGTCTTGGGATCAGACAGCGTCTGCAGCACATACCTAGGTGGCCTTAGGGAAGTTTTCTTTTTAACGCCCTGCTAGTAAAATGAGGATAATAACAGTCCCTACTATCAGAGGTGATTATAGAGAAATAAATGAGATAATGCACATAAAGAATTGATAACAGGGCTTGGCATATGATAGATTCTCAAAAATGTTAGTTATTATTCGACATGAATTCTGCCCTCACAAACTGTAAAATATAGACGAGGATGCAAAAATAGTGTATAAATGATGATGGCATAAGGTAGAAAAGACAACTACTGTTGAAAAAGGGCCAGACCAGGCTTGGTGGCTTATGTCTGTAATTCCAGCACTTTGGGAGACCAAGGCAGGAGGATTGCTTGAGCTCAAGGAGTTTGAGACCAGCTTGGGCAACATAGGGAGAACCCATCTCTAATAAAAAAAAAATTAGCTGGGTTTGGTGGTGTGTGCCTGTTATTCTAGCTACTCAGGAGGCTCAGGTGGGAGGACTGCTTGGGCCCAGGGAGATGAGCTATGATCATACCACTGTATTCCTCTAAAAAAGAAGAAGGAGAAGGAGAAGGAGAAAGAAACAAAGAGAAAAAAAGGAACAGATAGGGTGTTGAGCTAAGTGTTTTATTTTTTATTACTTGAATATTTTGGAATAAATAAAACATACACATGGTACAAATTCAAAAGGCACAAAAGAGATACAATAAAAGAGTAAGTCTCCAACTCATAGCTCTCCCCAGCCAGACAGATCCCCTCCTTGAATGTAGCCTCTGTTAATAGTCTCTTGTTTGTCCTTCCAGAGAGCTTTTGCACAATGAATATGTATGTATGTGTATGTGAGTTCTTTCTTTTCACACAAATTTCAGCACACCGCCACTGTCCTGGGCACTTTTCTTTCAACACTTAGCAATGTCTATTGAAGACCATTCCATGTATGGGCTCATATAGATCTGCCTCATGCCATTCTATTGGATGGAGGACATTGCTGAGTTAACCAGTTCCACACTGGCAGACTTTTAGGTTGCTTCCAGTATTTTGCCATCACAAGATATACTGCAATTAATATTCTTTCCTGTTGAAGAGTTTCTCAAGCTTCCATAACTAGATGTGGAATTGCTGGGTCAAGGAGTATATGCATTTGTAAGTTTTCTAGTAGTTTCTAATATGTGTTTCCAAGAGCTCACACCGCCTTCACTCCTACCAGCAGTGGGATGAGAATGTCTGCTGCTCACACCCTTGTCGACAAAATGTGCTACCAAACTTCCAACCTTTTTGTTTTTAGGGGTCATTCATATTCTTTTTTAAAATTTTTTTGGTACAAAGTCTTGATCTGTACCCTAGGCTGGAGTGCAGTGGTATTATCTCGGTTCACCACAACCTCCGCCTCCCAGGTTCAGGTTGGGAGTAGTTGGGATTACAGGTGCGCACCACTGCACACAGCTAATTTTTTGTATATTTAGTAGAGATGGGGTTTCACCATGTTGGCCAGGCTGGTCTTGAACTCCCAACCTCAGGTAATCTGCCCGCCTCAGCCTTCCAAAGTGCTAGGATTACAGGTGTGAGCCACGGTGCCTGGCTGCCATTCATATTCTTTTAAATGAAGTCTCTTCACTTTCTGTAGAGGAGTCTCTATCACTTTCCCTCACTGATTGGAAGGAGTTCTTTATATATTGGGGAAAGTAGCCATTGCCAATGGCACGTCATTTGCACCACCTCTAGAGCTGCCTTTAGTTCCAGTCAAGAGGAGTCCTTGTCTTGGCCCCACTCTGGCCTCCCACGGGCTTACAGTTCTCTGTAGGGTGTGGAACCAGTGGAAGTGCTCCCTCTTCTCAGTTACTCTAAGGATACACAAGACCCTGGGATTTCCAGCTCAAACAGCCCCAAGTCCATTAACTTTCCCAGGTCCATTCTCTGGAGAATGGATTATGCTGCTAGTGCACACACTCCTGGAACTGTTGGTTGTGTATGTGTGCATGTGTGTGTGTGCGTGTATAGAGCATGGACATGCACACTGCATTGCTCACAAGCAGGTGTGCAAGGCCCCTTGAGATGGAGATAATGAGACGGAGACAGGAGTGGGAGAAAAGGGTAGAAGCTGGGGCAGGCTCTTCCAACTATAATACAGTGGTGTGGAACCCTAAGGAGTCAAGAATTCTAAAGTCCATCCTGGCCTTCCAGGTCATTTTGAAGGCCTATTTTGTCAAGGAAGAAGAACAAAAACATCTTTTACTTAATGGTTTATTAACTTGATTTCTAACTTCTAAATGTGACCTGTAACACGTGGGTCTCCATTTGTAATCTTGCCCTGGGTCTTGCCAATGTTAGGGCAGGCCTGACCACTTCTCCTAGAGTCAGCAGAAACTATAGGGCATCCTGGCATTTATTTATTTATTTATTTAGATGGAATCTCACTCTGTTGCCCAGGCTGGAGTGCAGTGGTGCGATCTTGACTCATTGCAACCTCCGTTTCCCAGGTTCAAGCAATTCTCCTGCCTCAACCTCTCAAGTAGCTGGGATTACAGGTATGCCCCACCACATTCAGCTAATATTTTTTTTTGAGATGGAGTCTCATTCTGTCACCTAGGCTGGAGTGCAGTGGCGTGATCTCGGCTCACTGCAACCTTCTCTTCCCAGGTTCAAGCAATTCTCCTGCTTCAGCCTCCCGAGTAGCTGGGACTACAGGCACACAATGCCAAACCCGGCTAATTTTTCTGTATTTTAGCAGAGATGGGGTTTCACCATGTTGTCCTATTTTTAGTAGAGACAGAGTTTCACTATGTCTGGTCTCTAACTCCTGACCTCAAGTGATCCCCCTACCTTGGCCTCCAGTGCTGGGATTACAAGCGTGAGCCAGCCCCCTTGGCTAATCCTGACATTTATCTGCAGGTTATTTTGGCGTGAAATCGCAAGCCTTCAATGCATCATGTATTTCAGAGCTTGAAGGAAGTGCAAGAAAGTCATTTTCACTTTGGTCAGTTGACGTTTTATCCCTATTTTATAGATGGGACGACCTAGGCCCAAGGAAGTATATTGACTCACCCAAAGGTCAGCCTGATTCTTCCCTTTTTCAGTTCCTATGATACATTTGCTAAGGGTTCCTGTGAAAACTGCTTAAATATCCAGCATTTTGTTTCACAGTCAAATCAGGTAGTGATCAAGTCTCAAGCAAGAGAGAATAAATATGGCTTCAAATGCAGGATCACATTGGATTTCACAGCCGACTGGAACTGTCTGTCTTCAGACGCAGCCTCCGTATGACTACATTTCATAACAGAAGATCCTTCTTTTTGATTTTCTCTTGTGTGATCATCTGGAAGCACATGCACCAGAGAGTTGGAACAGCGCCATTAAAAATATTTATGTTGGTGTGGAGTTGTTTGCATCTTAGCCTGTGTGCTACACTAATAGCACAGTGGCAAACATGACATTTTCCCCAAGTAATTATAGAAACCAGCAGACATTTACAGGGAGTTGGCTGTTCATTGACATGGGAAGCACAGCCTCACAGAATGGGAGTTCTGGAATCATGGTAGCATGGCTTTTTAACCCAATTTGTGCTTCTTCCTGGCAATGACCAGAGGCCCTGCAGAGAGCCAGGCACTGACTTCAGGCCTGGAAAACAGCCCCAGGTGAAAGGTACTCACAATCTCAGCAGGTGAACTGAGAACACTGTGCTTCTCCTGCCACTATCCCCTCCCTCCCCTGTGCTAAATGGAGTCTCCAGACCTGTGTGCGTGTTGGGGGGTACGGCAGGGGACGTTCACAGATAGGACCCGCCTCTTCAGGGAGATTTATCACCTGTCACAGCCCTAGACCAGGCCTGCTGCAGCCTCTGAAGGTCCCCACTGCCCAGAGAGGCCAAGGGGGCAACGTCCATGGGGGATGCTGGAGGCAGAGTGGGGGTGGGGGCAGACAGGTTTAGGCCCAGAGACCCAGACATCTTGGTCCCTCCATGCCAGTCACTGTTTATGTTCTCCACTGTCATTTAGGGTGGAAACGGTCTCTGCTAAGGTACTTCCCAGGAGGATGCTAAAGTTAGATTTCCCTCAGATGCACTTCTAGTCCTTCTTGTTCCTAAGAGGAGAAACTGGGTCACACTGGAATCCAGTTAATTTTCAGCATGGTGTGGCAGAAACATTCAGAGTCCAGAGCCAAACACCAAACAGACTCAGGACTGAGCCTGCCTCTCCCTCACCAGCCAATCAATTTCTCTGAGCCTCAGTTTCTTCCTCTGTTAACAGGGAATGATAATGTCTATCATTTAAAAGGAGGTGATACAGGATGTGCTGACCGCAGTTTGCATTGCTCAGTAGCTACTGTTTTTAGAACTCGATAGCGCTAAAATATTTTTAACTTTACAAAGCACCATCCGTCGGCTTCTCATGAAGCCTCAGAGCTATGCTGGAAGGGAAGAAGGGTGGGTATGGTCCCCCTGTGGCCGATGAGGAGGATAAGGCTCAGAGAGGTCTTTACAATTTAATGTGGCAAATATTCTTGATCATCTGTTGGGTTCAGAGCACCAGACCTTCCACACGCAATTCCTGGCCTTGAGAAGTTTATAAGCTAATGAGCGAGGATGACACGTGCAGTCAAATGCACGCTCACCGAGGGGAGGAACTTTGGCCTTGCTCACTGCAGGATCCTGAGTGGTCCATAAAGGTTTGTTGAGTGAAGGTGTGGCATGATTCTAATGTGAGGCACAAGGAAGGGTCGTAGCAGATTTACACACTCAGAAGAGGGAAGTGGAATTCCAAGTAGGAAACACGGGAGCGCTTCCAGGAAGCAGTCACATTTGGTCTGGGCTTTGAAGTGCTGGCTGAATCCTGACAGGCTGAGATGGGAAGGAAGGATATCTCTAGAAGCAGGAACAACAGGGGTGAAAGCGCTGACCTGCCAATGTAGGCTCCATTAAGGAAGCATGAGCAGTGTGTCTTGGCTGGAGTTTGGGGTGTGTGATGCCCAAGTTGGGGCCAGTAGTTTGGGAGACCTTATGCCCAGGTTGCCCAGAAAAAGTCCCACTTTATGACTTTTGTGGATCAATGAACAACTGTTAATGATTCCTGGTGTCCCTTTTTACTTTCAAAATTGTTCCAGTTTGAAAGATACATCATGTGCTCACTCTGTCTATAGTGAGAGGCGAGGTTAGGAGGCAGACTTAGGAAGGGATTAAGGGAAGGAGCCCAAAGAGTCTGGACTTAAACGTTTGGCTGGGGTCCCACACTCCCGTGTCTACAGCAGCCATGATGTGGGTGAACAGGTGAAGCTGGTGGGGTGGGCAGCTGCTGCGACCCAGATCCGGCTGATGACTCCAGGTAGACATACGGACCCTTGCTAGCTTTCCTGGTGCTCGAGACAAGCCAGAAACCTGAAGTTTTATATGCATTTTCTGATTTTAAAATTATTCAAAAATTTAAAAAACACTACGTAGGTCAAACAAAACCAATCTGCACACTGCGTCTGACCTGAGCCCATGGGTCTGTCCCTCTGCTGGGCAGGGTGGAGCTGGGGGAGATTTCTGAGGAGGGGAGTGGCCTGGAGAGAGCTAAATATCCCCGTCTCCCAGGTATCAAAGTGGCATCAGGAGGCATGAGGTTAGAGGGAAGAGTGCCAGTAGGTGCTGTTTGCCACAGTCCAGCTGGGTCATAAGGCACATCTGAACAAGGGTGGGGCAGTGAGGATGCAGATGGACAAAAGATGCCAGGCACCTGGCAGAGGCCTGTGGGGCAAGAAGCTGGCCCCTGCCTGGGCCTGGAAGGTGTCGGGGGAAGGGTGCAGTGAAAATGAGGTGGGAGACCTCCAGTAGGTTTGTGGCTTTCATGCTGAAAGTCACAGTCTCCACAACAGGCCAGAACGTCCTTGGGCCCCAGCCCTGTGAGGCTTTGATTCTTCCTAGGGAGGTCCTGCCTGGAATACAGCAGCATCTCTGGTGAGAGAGGAGAGCCTGGGAGCTCTGGTGGTGCTAGCACCGGAGGCTAGCTCTCTGGGCAGGGAAGCCAGCTCCCTCTGAGTTGAGCCGGTCACTGAGCTGGCTCAAAGGGTGGAATGACGTGGTTTCAGTCCCAGGGAGGTGCACTGCCTTCCCAGGCAGCCTCTGGTGATGCGTGAGGAGCCCATTATAAGCTTGATTAACTTATCTGGGGGACATATGCCATCTCTGAGCCTTTACCAGCAGCATTTATGGTTCAGAAGATACTTATTTTTTCTTTTTTAGAGAGCAGGTATTTCAGATAGCTACAAACACAGCCATCTCCTCACTGGGCCGCTTCCTGCCACCACAGCATCACTCGGTGATTCTGAGTCAATGGATGATCCGGGATGTTGAAGTTAGAGGTGGACTTCTTATCCTGGGGCATTGAGCAAGGGATGGGTCAGCAAAGCCAAAGCCAAGCCTGGAAGGAAGTGGTCACAGGGGATCCTTTTTCTACTGCCTGGCCCCATGTTCACCCTCTCATCGCACCTGCCTCATGCCTCGCTCTTATCCGTCAACTCATCTACCTGCCTCCCTCACCAGGCCATGAGCTCCTTATGGGGAAGGAGCGCATCTGCCTCCATTCTTTATCTCGGAGCCAGCACAGTGACTACATCAGGGAAGGAGCACAACAAATGCGTGAATTAGCAGCAGCAGCGGCAGCAGCAGACACTGATTTTTATCAAATGCTGGTTACCTGTCCAAGCCCTTTACAAATCCTTTACTAAGTCTCATTTTACAACTATTCTGTAATGTAGATACTATGTTGTGGAGGCTTAGCAAGGTTAGGCATTTTGCCCATGGTGACACAGCTAATAGAAAGAACCATGTGGACTGAGCTTTTATCCAAGAAAGCCCACCGCCACCGAGGAGGCGTAAATAAATTGTGAGACTCAGAGTAAAAATACCTTTGTGACATCACTTCCTGAGTCCTTCTTGCTCAATGCAGTGGTTACAGCTCTAAAGTGCTTAGAGTAGTGCCTGGCCTACAGTAGCCACTAAGTAGCAGAGGTTAGCTTTAGGCAACCTGGAGGTCCTGGAAAGAGGAGAGAGGAGAGACTGGGGACAGGAAAGGAAGGGGGAAAGCAGAAGGAGACAGAGGCAAATGTGTCAGTGTGGATATCCAGCCCTATTTCTAGAAGCTGGGCTCTGGGGTGCCCCACTCAAGAATGAGGCCTGGTCTGCAGCTTCCAGCTCTGGGAGGGACCCGGGGCTGAGAGGGGATGGCAGAGCATCCATCTCTGGAATCAATTGGTTCATGAAGCCACTGTGTTTGGAGGAGGCAGAGCCCCATCTGTCCAGCTGGCTAAAGCCAGCTCTCTGAGGAGCGTGTGCACTTCCCTGCAGGAGTGGGGGTATGTGTTTTAGGTTTCAGAGAATGACCCCCATGCTGGCCCTACACCAACATCAGCCATCTCCATTGAGCCCTGCCAGTGGCTATGAAGGGATCTGCATAAGTGAAAAGTCCATTCCTGTTTCAAGGTGCTGAAAATATAGGTAGGAGGAAAAGATATGTGAATAGAAATTTGATAATAAGGATTTAAAAGCTCAAACTGAAATCTCCAGGTGACGATGAAGAGGACATCAGGACGTTGCAAGCTTCACTGCCCTGCGAGTGCTTCAGGCCAGGGTTGCTGTAGGAGTTCAGCATGGAGGGACCGTTGTACCTGGAGTTAGATGGGTGGAGTTAGGATCGCATTTCTTGCCTCGCTTGCTGGGTGAACTTGGACACGATTACTTAACCGCTCTGAGCTTCAGTTTCCTAACCTGTAAAGGGGACGTAGAATACAGGATGGGGCTTGAGCTGCATCTTTCACTGTGAGGAGAGTTTGGTGTGTTTGTCATCACAAGGTAGATTACAGGGTGGGCCATCACAGTAGAGAAAATGCTTGCAGGAGAGAATGTTTGTGGTGTTTTGGTCAAAAGTGCCTGTAAACCTCTGATTCGGATGGGGGTAAGAAACATAAAGTTGAATGGAAAGTTGATTTGGATGTTGACATTATGGTGGTCCTTGAATTCCAGGATCCTAGTAATAGCTATGATCACTTAGCTAGTAGCATGGGCTGAATTGTGACCCCCTAGCCACCCTTGGCCAAATTGATATTTGAGCTGTAGCCCCCAGTACCCCAGAACATTACTATATTCGAAGGCAGGGTCTTTATACAGGCAAGTAAGGTAAACTGAAGTCATTAGGGTGAACCCTGATCCAGTATGACTTGCATCCCTTCAAAACGGGACTAGGGCACAGGTGTGTACAGAGGGAAAACCACGTGAAGACGTGGGAAGAAGATGGCCATTTACAAGCTGAGGAGACAGGTCTGGAACAGATCTTTCCTTTATGGCCCTCAGAAGAAACCAATCAGTTGACACCTTGATCTTGGACTTCCCAGACTCCAGAACTGTGAGACATTTCTGTTTGAGCCACCCAGTCTGCAATATCTTGTTATGGCAGCCCTAGCAAACTCACAGAGCTAGTGTAAGCACTGTACATGTATAATTTCATCAATTGCAGTGGGAGCATTCTTTTCTTTTTTTTTCTTTTCTTTTATTTTTTATTATACTTTAAATTCTGGGATACATGTGCAGAATGTGCCGGTTTGTTACATAGGTATACACGTGCCATGGTGGTTTGCTGCACCCATCAACCCATCATCTAGTAAATCTAGGGCAGACGTCTTGACTCCTTTTTCCCCTGTCAAATAAGGAAAGTTCTCTTATAACTTTTAATCACAATCCATCATCCAACCAGGACCTCCAGGTTGCCTAAAGCTATTCATTATCATTAATGATAATGAAATACCCATCATCATTAGGTATTTCTCCTAATGCTATCCCTCCTGACAGGCTCTGGTGTGTGATGTTCCCCTTCCTGTGTCCATGTGTTCTCATTGTTCAGCTCTCACTTATGAGTGAGAACACACAGTGTTTGGTTTTCCATTCCTGTGTTAGTTTGCTTAGAATGATGGTTTCCAGCTTCGTCTATGTCCCTGCAAAGGACATGAACTTGTACTTTTTTATGGCTGCATAGTATTCCATGGTACATATGTACCACGTTTTCTTTATCCAGTCTATCATTGATGTGCATTTGGGTTGGTTTCAAGTCTTTGCTATTGTGAACAGTGCTGTAATAAACATACGTGTGCATGTGTCTTTATAGTAGAATGATTTATAATCCTTTGGGTATATACCCAGTAATGGGATTGCTGAGTCAAATGCTATTTCTAGTTCTAGATCCTTGAGGAATTGCCACACTGTCTTCCACAATGGTTGAACTAATTTACACTCCCAAAAGTGTAAAAGCATTCCTATTTCTCCATATCCTCTCCAGCATCTGTTGTTTCCTGACTTTTTAATGATTGCCGTTCTAACTGGCATGAGATGATATCTCATAGTGGTTTTGATTTGCATTTCTCTAATGACCAGTGATGATGAGCTTTTTTTCATATGTTTGTTGGCTGCATAAATGTCTTCTTTTGAGAAGTGTCTGTTCATATCCTTTGCCCACTTTTTGATGGGGTTGTTTGTTTTTTTCTTATAAATTTGTTTAAGTTCCTTGTAAATTCTGGATATTAAACCTTTGTCAGATAGGTAGATTGCAAAAATTTTCTCCCATTCTGTACGTTGCCTGTTCTCTCTGATGATAGTTTCTTTTGCTGTGCAGAAGCTCTTTAGTTTAATTAGATCCCATTTGTCAATTTTGGCTTTTGTTGCCATTGCTTTTGGTGTTTTAGTCATGAAGTCTTTGCCCATGCCTATGGCCTGAATGGTATCGCCTAGGTTTTCTTCTAGGGTTTTTATGGTTCTAGGGCTTACATTTAAGTCTTTAATCCATCTTGAGTTAATTTTTGTATAAGGCGTAATGGTACGAGTCCAGTTTCAGTTTTCTGCATATGGCTAGCCAGTTTTCCCAGCCCCATTTATCAAATAGGGAATTCTTTCCCCATTGCTTGTTTTTATCAGGTTTGTCAAAGAAAAAAATATGAAATGCTTCACGAATTTGCGTGTCATCCTCGTGCAGGGGCCATGCTAATCTTCTCTGTATCATTCCAATTTTAGCATATATGCTGCCGAAGCGAGCATGGGAGCATTATTTTCAGTGTAGAGTGGTTACAGTTTTGAACTGACTTCTTGGTTTGGTTCCTGGCTTCACCATGTATAGCTTGGACATCAAATGCAGATGATGACGGCAGTGGAGGTGGGGTTGGGAGTGGCGTGTGGTTGGTAGGGAGAGTTACTTAGAACTGAGGCAGGAGGCCGGGCGCAGTGGCTCACGCCTATAATCCCAGCACTTTGGGAGGCCGAGGCGGGTGGATCACCTGAGGTCAGGAGTTCGAGACCAGCCTGACCAACATGGAGAAACCCCATCTCTACTAAAAATACAAAATTAGCTGGGCCTGGTGGCACATGCCTATAATCCCAGCTACTAGGGAGGCTGAGGCAGGAGAATTGCTTGAACCTGGGAGGCGGAGGTTGCGGTGAGCCGAGATCGTGCCATTGCACTCCAACCTGGGCAACAAGAGTGAAATTCCGCCTCAAAAAAAAAAAAAAAAAAAAAAAAGAACTGAGGCAGGATTAAGCCATACACTGTCTAAATTGCATGCCCTGGACTTGGTCTCTGAATGACATCCATGAGCCCCGTCATCCCTGGAAAACTTCTTTACTGGTTTTACCTGGATCCTGACCCAGATCTCTCTATAATTTGCCACTGAAGTGGTTTTTTTTTTTTCTTTTTCTTTTTTCTCAGTAGCACCTGCCTGTGATGGCTGTGCATTGGTAAGTCCTAAACGTAGCCTGCATGCTCTGCTCTGCCGTCCTCAGCCCTCTGTCCCCTTCCCCAGCTGCCATGACCAACTTCCCTGTGCATAACAAGGTGTTAGTCATCAACTGGGTGCTGGGGTGAGGGAGGAAGAGTCAAATGGGATTGAACAGTGTTGAGTTGACGTGAGCAAAAAAGACACCACTAATGGAGGAAAAATGATATGTAAGATGATATTACACATGGCTTTTTAAAGCATAGGGGACTGGTGGTCAGTAAAGAACTGAATGCAGTCAGAATAAGAAGATCAAGTAACTTCACTGACTTTTAAAAAATACATACATTTTTAATAGTTTTCTTCATTTAAAAGTAACATTTATTTTAAGCAATTTAGAAAATTTCTCTCAGAGAAGTGAAAAGAGAGAGAAAAAGTTTACACATATTCTGATCACAGAATAACTGGCGCACTGCGCAAGTGGAAATCCCCAAAGTGTAAACAAACAACCTCCGAACTATTTTTCAAACTGTTGTTCAAGTTGACTCAAACCTGCTCTCTGCCTGGTACTGTTTTGTTCCTTTGGTAAATCTAGGGCAGATGTCTTGACTCCCTTTTTCCCTGTCAAATGAGGAAAGTTCTCTTATAACTTTTAATCACAAAACAAACTCTGTCAGTGATTTAATTAATTAATTAATTTGTTTATTGAGATGGAGTCTCACTCACTCTGTCATACAGGCTGGAGTGCAGTGGTGAGATCATGGCTCACTTCAACCTCCACCTCCCTGTTCAAGTGATTCTCCTGCCTCAGCCTCCTAAGTAGCTGGGACTACAGGTGCCTGCCACCACACCTGGCTAGTTTTTGTATTTTTAGTAGAGATGGGTTTTCACCATGTAGGCCAGGTTGGTGTCAAACTCCTGATCTCAAGTGATCTGCCTGCCTTGGCCTCCCAAAATGCCGGGATTATAGGTGTGAGCCACCGTACCTGGCCTCTGTCAGTGATTAAAATGTCCATTCTGTGTAGAAGCAAAATTCAAGATTTAAAATTTCTCTGTAATAAAGACTGACAACTGTCCACTAAAATCCATTTTCCATTATAATAAAAGTTCTAATCTCATGGCTGGCCAGCAGACTCCATTTCCCAGTCTCCCTTGCAGTTAGAAGTGGCCATGTGAGGTCTAACCAGTGGAATGTGAACAGAGGGATAGGTTTCATTTCCAGGCCTATCCCTGAAACACTTCCCATGTGTGCTTGTTCATATTATCTCCTCTTTCTGGTTGGCTGAGATGGGAGTGATCCACATCTCTCTATAATTTGCCACTGAAGTGTTTTTGTTTCTCAGTAGCACCTGCCTGTGATGGCTGTGTGTTAAGTCCTCAACGTAGCCTGCGTGTGGGAGCTGTCTCTTAAAGATCATCAGCCTGGTACCCTAACTCTGTGGATGAAGCATAGCCCACTGCCTTCCCCACTACCCTAAACTGGCACCTTCCTGTACTGTTACATGAGCAAGAAACAGACTTGTACTGTGTTGAGTCACTGCATGTTTGGGACTGTTTGTTACTGCAGCTTCTCACACTCTAACTGATGCGTTCTCCATCTGTGGTCTGTGTCAGGTTAAAAGCCTGCATTGGGAAAAGGAGGCATAATGAGCTCTCTACTATCCTCCTTGGTACCTCCTCATCCCATCCTTAATCCTATTGACTTACTAACTGCAGTTTCTGAACTCTGTAGGGTTGGTTGGAGCATAGAAGAAGCGGGAGGGGCAGGAAAGAGCTTACTTGGCTGGGACTGTCATGATCTTGCTGTTTTGGTGCCCTCATTGTTTTGGTAGGCATTCAAAGTTGACCCTTTTTCTTGTGGGTTGCTTTTGTGGGGTGTGCTAGATATCTTTATTTGTCTCTCCAGAGCCAACCTCTCATCCTCCTTCACCCTGCTTTGTTTCCGGGGCTGGCTCATGTAGAATGTATCAAAGGGCTCCCTTACCTTTCAGTGTCTGCTTGAGTTTGGTGAGTGGGAGTCCCAGGCAAGAGTCTGGAGAGAATCAGGGGAGAGATGCTGGGGTAGTTATTCCTCTGGTTCCCTCCCTGTGGGGTCGACATTGTCTGGCTGCATCTCTCCATTGAAGGTTGCAGCTCCCAGCAGGTTCTCTGCAGACACCCCCCTGAACCTGGGCTCCCAGTTCTGCCCTATTAGGATGCTAAGGCTGTTATTAGCTTCAGAACACTGCACTATTCCCCCAAGGTCTTCTGTCCCACTCACAGCTTCATACATAATCTTTTTATTAATCTCTCCCTGAACGATCTAATTTGAGTGCCATCTATTCTGCTATGCCCCTAATACAGTGGGTTTTTTGAGATGCCCTCACCTGAAGCATCCAACAGTGTGCACTTCTGGTGATGTGGGTGATGCATCTGCTATGCTGCAGCTTATAATTTGTCTCTCGGCTCCTGAGCATTCTGTGATCTGTCCTTTCCAATTGCTTCAGAGAAATGGGGGCTCAGAGATGTTCTGTGACTTGCCCAGGGCCCCAGAGTTAGTGGGTGGTTGAGCTGGTGCTCTTCTCCCTGCCTTGTGCCATCTGCATTACCAATCACTTTCCCAAAAACAGTTCTGCCAGGCTGTACTCCCACCAGCTAAAAAGTGAAATAATCCTATTTTTCAGCCTGACTCGAGTGCTACATGGATAAAAGAGTGAGTTGATGGAGCTGGCCTTGGGCAAGCTCATTCTTCCGGCATGTGGACAAATGCCTGACAAGATGATTCTATCAGGAAGTTACAGGAAGGAGATGGAACAAGCAATTTAGGCCTGGATTCTGCTGTGCTCTCGCCAAATGAGATAGCCAGGGACTCAGTGAAAGGAGGTGCCAGAAAGGCGCCCTCTGAGCAGGTAGGTGTGGCCAACTGGCCATGTTTGCAAACACTTCAACTTGAGAGGAAGCTGCATCTGCCACCACCACCTCCTCCCCAGCCCTAAAAACATTGTATACTACTTGGGCATCTCTTGGCAAAGGCAGCATTGACACCCAGCAGAGGCAATGTGGGATGTGGCCATTGCTCTCTTGCCTGACGCCCCCCAGAAAGCAAAGCTCTTACCAGCCCCTCAGCCTGGGTTTTCCCCAAAGCAAATCCAAGTGGATCCAACTGAGGCAATTGCAGGCATCAGGAGTTGCTCCCCCGGGGGGCCTTCTTTGACCCCACCCATGGGCTGGGTACTGCTCCTAGATGATTTCATGAGGCCCTGTTCTTATAACCTCTCTTATTTCTTTTATTTATTTACTTATTTTGTGAGATAGGATCTTACTATGTTGCCTAGGCTGGAGTGCAGTGGTAAAATCACAGCTCACTGCAGCCTCAGCCTCCCAGGGTTCAGGTGATCCTCCAGCCACAGCCTTCCGAGTAGGTGGCACTACAGACATGCACCACCTTGCCCAGCTAATTTTTTTGTGCTTTTCGTGGAGCTGGGGTTTTGCCATGTTGGCCAGGCTGGTCTCAAACTCCTGGGCTCAAGTGATCCGCTCACCTTGGCCCCACAAAGTGTTGGGATTACTGGTGTGAGCCACTGAGCCCGGCCATCCTTTATTATTTCAACAAATGTTTATTGAATACCAACTACTGTTGACCTTTCATATCTGTGGATTCTGCATTTGCAGATTCAACCAACCTTGGATTTAAAATATTTGGAAAAAATACAAATAAAAAATATAGTATAACAACTATTTATATAGCATTTACATGGTATTAGGCATAATAAATAATCTAAAGATGATTTAAAGTGTAAGGGAGGATATGCATAGGTTATATGCAAATATTACATCATTTTTTGTGAGGGACTTGTGCATCCTTGGATTTTGGCATCTGTAGGGGATCCTGGAACCCATCCCTCTGGATACTGAACGGTGACTGTATGTGCCTGGGCCTATGTTAGAGCCTCGTTCTAAAATTTAGATTCTCTTGTAAGTAACCCTTGTTACCACTGTTTTGTAATTATTTCTTTACCCCAGAAGACACCAGGTAAATCACTGACTTTAAAAATTTAAATATTCTTATTTTTAGCTTGGCTAGAATGCTGTGTGAATTTTGGGAGGCTATGTCTTTTTGTTATTTTAAAAATATTTTATTAAAAAATCTTGGTAGCCTAGTGCCTTGTGCGTTACCTATAAACAGAAGATACTCCATCCATGTTTACTAAGTTAATGAATGGATGTGGCATTTGGTATCCGCTATTGAATAAGCTGGGACTTGGAGATTCCTTGGCAGTTTTTTTTTTTTGTCAGGGGAGGAAAGCAAGTCTGTCAAGTGCTGCTCAGCGAGATATCTGGAGTGTCCAAACCTCTCTCCTTTGCGCTTCCTTGCAGCTCCTGTACCTCTTTCCCTGGGGCGGCCAGTACGAATGCATGAGGCACGTGTGGGGACTCTGCTTCTGAGTTCGGATACTGGGGGCCATCACCATTATCTCTGAATGTTCCAGATGAGAACACTGAGATCCAGAGCTGCCGCCCCTCAAGGCCTCTAGGCAGAGAGGTGGAGTGGAGGCTAAGTCCATTACCCTTCAGCCACCCAGCACTGCTATGCCAATGCGTTTACCATTTCAGTGCCTCCTCACTGGTCTAAGTGACAGACGCTGACATTCACACATTCTCAGCCAGGGTGGGTGGCACCGTGCCATGGATGGCACCAAATTGGGTGTTGAGGAAGTACTGCTGTGTCCCTTCCCCCCGGCCCTCCCAGCTCATTGGCCCCAGTTGTGCATGTAGCAGGGCCTCAGTAAATAGGTATGGGAATGAGCAGAGTAATCTGCCTCAGGAATCTTAGAAAAACACGAAAACAACCTTACCAACAGTACTTGGTCTAACACATCATAGCCCTCTAAGTGGTTTCACTGTGTTATCTTGTTTCATGTACCTGCTGTCGTTCGAAATTGTTTCAGGGTAGAAGCATATAATTAAAATATCAATTAAGCCACGTTCTGAAATACATCAGGCTATGTGTGAGCATGAATTAGGAAAAAGTCAAATGACAATTCATCAATCTAGGACTCATTCCCCAGGTACAATCCACAACCCACCTCCCCTGCATCCCAGTTTTGCTCCAGGTATGTTACAGTCCTCACTGCACTGTGCCTTACTAATTGTTCGTCATGTTGCTCTCTTGTCTCCTCCCTCGGGAATTCTTCCTCTTTTTTCTGTATGTAAAAGAAAATCTTCCTTAATCTTCAAAGCTCTGGTCCTGGAGCTCCAATTTTGTTTGTGTTTTTGTAACACCTTTCCCCCCCATCCATTCTTGCAGACTTTGCTATTGTGCTTGGATGCTGCCGCAGGCCTGCACTGTATCACTCCTTACGTTGTATTGTAATGATTCCCTTCCCTTCCCTTCCTTTCCCCTCCCCTCCCCTCCCCTCCCCTTCCCCTCCCCTCCCCTCCCCTCTCCCCCCCTCCCCTCCCCCTCCCCCTCCCCTCCCCTCCCTTCCCCCTCCCCCTCCCCCTCCCCTCCCCTCCCTTCCCTTTTCATTTTTGAGACAGAGTCTCACTCTGTTGCCCAAGCTAGAGTGTAGTGGTGCGATCTTGGCACACTGCAACCTCTGCCTCCTGGGTTCCAGTGATTCTCCTTCCGCAGCCTGCCAAGTAGCTGGGATTACAGGCATCTACCACTATGCCCGGCTAATTTTTTATTTTTAGTGGAGATGGGGTTTTGCCCTGTTGGCCAGGTTGGTCTCAAACTCCTGACCTCAAGTGGTCCGCCCACCTTGGCCTCCCAAAGTGCTGGAATTACAGGCCTGAGCCACTATGCTCTGCCTGTAATGACTAATTTTGTTCTATCACATCAGACTGATCACCTTGAGGGTAGGGCTATTTTATTACCTCTAGTGCCTGGGACCCTGTAGGCATTGAATGCATATCTGTTAGATGAAAAAAGAGATGTTCCTGGGGCACTTGGTGGCCTGGTCAAGTCCTTGGCTGATTGGCATTTGTTAAGCTTGCTGTTCCCCTCATCCCTCAGCCCAGTGCCCAACAGAGCAGGCTTCCTGGTGGTAAGGCCAGCACTGGGAGTACAGCCCTGTTTCTGCACAAAGCTGCTTGCCAGGTAAAGAATAAATCTCAAATGTTACAACCCGTGTGCTTTATTTTTTAATCATTAAAAAAGCCCCAAGACTATAAAACAGAAAACCCCCACAAACCCCACAAAAATCCATTCTCTTGGCAAACAATATCCCCAGCAAGGATTATGGGACATTTGGCTTCTCTGAATGCACCTGGCAGTGTATTCTATATTGCATTCTCCAAAAAACAATTACCTCTGCAGACAGTAGATAAGACACGTGAGTGTGTGTGTGTGTGGGAGTGTGTGTGTGTGTGTGCGCGTGCGCATGTGTAAGTGCACACACATGCACTGAGGACATGGTGTGGTTGAAAGGGTATGGATTTCAAAAGGCAGGCAGACCGAGGTTCAAGTCCAGCTGGACTGTCACCAACAGTATGACCTAGGGCATCTGTAAAATGGGACTAACAAGACCTATATTGGGAGGTTGTGTGAGGATCCAAAGGGAGCCACAGCACCACCAGAGTTCCTGACACTCAAATGCTCTCCCCAAAGGGCAGAGTGAAGGCTGAGGATGCCCTTCAGTTTCTGGAAAGTTTTGTCTCCCGGAGCCTTATATGCATGATCCTTGTCCTATTTTTTGTGGAATTTGACAGTACTGCCTGTTGTTCTTTATTTTTTTCTCTTTTCTCTCTGTTCCCCCCCACCCCGCTTTTTTTTTTTTTGAGATGGAGTCTCACTCTTTTGGCCAGGCTGGAATGCGGTGGCACGATCTCGGCTCACTGCAACCTCCACCTCCCAGGTTCAAGCGATTCTTGTGCCTTAGCCTCCCGAGTAGCTGGGATTATAGGTGTGCACCACCATGCCTGGCTAATTTTTGTATTTTTTAGTAGAGATGGGGTTTCATCATGTCGGCCAGGCTGGCCCACCTTGGCCTCCCAAAGTTCTGGGATTACAGGGGTGAACCATCGTGCCTGGCCATTGTTCTTTGTTGTTATTGTTCCTAATGAGACTGGAACCACCTCAAGGGTGGGGCCATGTCCAGTACTTCTTTCTGTCTTGCAGAGGAGAAGTTCACCAGATGGATTGGCCAGATGGGTCCTGGATCCATTGGGAAGATGCCTGGGAAAATCTGAATTTTCTTGGGGGACTTCTTTGCTTCTAGTTCTCCACCACCAGGCTGGGAGAGGGTCCTGACACCAAAAGTTCGTTTCAGAATCTGCCTTTCAGCCCTTCCCCTGGTGAAAGGTGTGAGTATGGCTGGCATGATGGGATGGAAAGAACACGGGCTTCTCAATCCCCAATCTAGCACTAGTAAGCTGTGGGAGTTGCAATCCTCTCAGACCTCCATTTCCTATTCATAAAAGTGGGAACAGTGGGACTGCTTCTAGGGCTCAGTGACAGGGCACGGCACCATCTAGCACATTAAAGTGCTCAGTTTTTCTTGCTAATGCCGTAAGGAGATTTAAAATATAAATGCATTCCCGGACTGCAGTGTTGCCCCCTTGAATAGAAACTATTGGAGGTTGGGTTCTGAGAATGTGAAGTTTTGAGGCACTCCCAGTGAGACTCTGAGAAGCAGCTATGTTTGGGAATGACAGCTTTTCCATTCTTCAATTCCAGATGCTATTCATAATGAGATGCACTACCAATAACACCTTCTCAGGAAAAAAATGTGTCAATTACCCATTAAATTTATACATTTCAACCTCAGGCACATTAAAAATTGCACCCCTGGACTGTGCATTGTCTCAGCTGTGGTCACAGGACTGAAGGAGAAATCCATGTGGTGTGAGGCAATAACCATGACTGTGATTAGACGGCAGCCTCAATGATCACCTGGTATACACCATGCTGGGAGGCCACTGAGACTGCTCTGCATCATCTCCCAGGCCTGGGATGCGGAGTGTCAGAGAATCAGTCCTGTGTCTCTCTTCTCCAGCATCTCTCAGCTGGATGCACAGGGCTGGCTGTCTTTGTGGTTCAGACTTTCAGGAGTCAAGCCAAATTGAGTCAGAGCATGCTCCTCAGTGTCTGCCCCACCACTGAGAGGGGTCAGCCTTCAGCTGGGATCTGGCAGGCCAGTCTGCACTGCGGGGCTTTCTCGTTGCTGTTGGAGCTTCTTTGCTCCTCGCAGAGTTGGGAAGGGTGGGAGGGCCTCTGTCAGAGCTCTCTGGCCCTTTCTCCATGTTGGCTCAGTCCCTGGGGCTGTGCTTGTGCCTTGATTTCCCTCCTTGGTTCATTGTATTTGTCAGGATTCAGGCAGGAAAACACAAACCAGGCGTGGTGTATCCGACAGAGGAATTTCACACTGGCTATCGAATGTGTAGATGTTGGAAGGCTGGGATGGCAAGAGGGAGACCGAGAGGTGGCCCAGGGCTTATGACCTGTAGGAAGCTGCTGCCCCAGCTGGGGGAGCAAAAAGAAGGAGGTTTATCATTAGGATCTGGGATGCAGAGGAGGAGCAGTGCTGTGGAGGAGGGACCGCTGCAGCTAGAGCTGAGATGATGGAAATGGCACAGCTGCTTGAGAGACATCACCTGGAGAAGAAGGAACGAGAGAAAGAGTGAGAGGAATAGAAGATCAGCACTACTCTCCCAGCATCTCTTATTGAGAGAGCTTGTGAAGAAGTCAGCTGGCAAAGGAGCCAAGTGTGACCGAGCCGTGTGCAGAGAGTGTGCTGGGCCTGGGAGGCAATAGACAAACAATAAGTACATTCAGGCAGTCGGCACATATTTACTAAGTACCTTTTCTTTTGAGATTGAGTCTCACCCTGTTGCCAGGCTGGAGTGCAGTGGTGCAATCTCGGCTCACTGCAACCTCCACTCCTCAAGTTCAAGTGATTCTCCTGCCTCAACTTCCTGAGCAGCTGGGACTACAGGCACACGCCACCATGCCCAGCTAATTTTTGTATTTTTACTGGAGACGGCATTTCACCATGTTGGTCAGGATGGTCTTGATCGCTTGACATTGTGATCTGCCTGCCTCGGCCTTCCAAAGTGTTGGGATTACGGGCGTGAATCACTGTACCCGGCCTCCTAAGTACCTTTTAAATGCCAGACACTGTTGTGATGCTGGGGAGTGAGCAGGGAACAAAATAGAAAACTCCCTGCCATCTAGGAGCCAGCATCTTAGTTGGGGAGACAGTCAGCAAACATATAAAAAAAGTAAAATATGTAATCTCTTAAACGGCAGTAAGAGCTACAGAGAAAAATGAATGCAGGAAGGGGGCAGGGAGTGGTGGGAGTGGGTGGGTGGGCAGGAAAGGTCTCACTAAGAACAGTTTAAGCAAAGACCTGGATGAAGCCAGGCGATGAGACCCGAGGTGTTTGGGGAAGAGCATAGCAGGCAGAGATACAGCAAGGGCAAAGGCCTTGAGGCCTGCCTTGGACAAGGAAAAATAAAGAGGCCCGAGCAGAGTGTGCAAGGGGAGAAGCAGTAGGAGATACAGGAGATAGGGGGATACAGCTGAGCAGTTTGGGCTCCAGAAATAAAAAAAAAAAGGAGGACTCCTTAGGATAGGTGGGCTACCTAAAAAATCTTTATGTAGGTTTTTGTTAGGCCCTGGGCTCCCTCTGACTGATGACCTGGGTGACTTGTACTGACATCCCGTTCCTCCTCTTGTAGGACCATAGAGTGGTCAGAGGATGGGGCTGGAGGACAGACCCTGCAGGGCCGTCATGATGGCTTCAGCTTTGATGCTAAGTGAAATGGAAAACCTTCTGCCCTGCTGAGTGCCCGCTATCTCCTCCCCACACCCCAAGTCAGGAGTGGAGCTCTCTGCCTTGACCCCCAGCTCAATTACTGGGATTCTCCTTCTCCTGATCCCAGCAGACACAGATTCTCAACTAGGCTACAGGCTTCCCCAAAACAAAACCCCTGCCTGTTTACATATCACTGCATGTCTGACTGGGGCTTGGCACCCAGTAGGGGCTTAGTAAATACCCGGTGAATGAATGAGCAGTTAAGCAGATCCTCAGATCTCACATTGGCCACCAGCTTTGTGACTCAGCTGCTCAATCAAAGTCTATGTCAGTTGGGTGCACAAAATCAGTCCATTAGTTAGTTGGAATCAGCCAAATAATAAAGCAGTTGCTTGACTGAATTTCTAAACTGGCCACATGAAACCTGTGTGGTTACAGTCTCAGTCTCTATGAGAACTTTGGGGCTGCAGCGTTACTGCACAGGTGTGTCCGCCCCACCGCTTTCTGGTAATGATGGAGGTTTTTCCCCCCATTTATTAGTGATGAGGGGTTTGTTGGAAATAATTGTATTTTTAGCAGCACAGTTAATGAACTAGCTAAGCATCAATAGATGAAATCATACAACCATTAAACACCAAGAGCAATAATGGGAAACTGCGTCTGGTGGTAATGAAATTAAGTGTCTTTATGAGGTCACTTTATTACTTTTCTCCTCGGCTCTCTTGCCCTCCCAAGTACGTGGTGACTGCTGCTCCTAATTGCTGTTTCACTAAAATGCACAATGCTCTCCATTTGGCGTTTTAAGTTCAGTGTATTTCTAGGGCCTTCAGGATCATTAAACCCTCCACCAAGAGAGTGCAATAGAAGTTGCAGTTATGAAAGTTTCTGGAAGTGGCCCAGTAGTACAGAAGAATGAGGATAGCAGAAAGGGTTGAGAAGGAGTTAAGAAAGACCTGCTGGACTTTACTGAGCCCACACTGTTGAGTCACGTGGTCAAGGTTGAGCCTATGCAACTTTGGCACAGCCTCCAAAGCCAGGGCAAAGTCACTCACAGAGGGACTGGGTGGCTATGGTTTTACCTGTGCTTGAACCATGCTTTTCAGCTTGGGAGCAAGCTCATGTGCATGATTTCCTTTGACCCTGTGACAATCCCATATGATACGTTTTTATTCTCACTTTTCAGATGAGGAAACTGAGGCTCATAGAATCACCCAGGTCCCGCTGCTGTGTAGAGGGCAAAGCTGGTGTGCTTTCCCCATGCCAGAGGTCTTAAGGGTCTGGAGCCAACTCACTTGCTAGTGATTTAAACCTTGTGCAACCAAACTCATGGCACCATACTTAATGCAATAATTCAAGAAATATTCATTGAGTATCTACTGTAGGCTAGGGATACAATGAGCAAAACAGAATCCTTCTCTATCCTCAGGGAACTTAGGAGTAGCTGGGGAGAGTTCCACCAGCAACAATGTGCGGTGAGTTCGGTGAATCAGAGAGAAAGCACCATGTTACGGAAGCTGCTGGCAGGAGGCTCCGATCATATCTATGGGACAGAGAAGCCTTCCTGGAGGAAGCAAGGTTTGAGCTGAAACCTGAAGGATAGAAGATAAATAGATGAAGGAGGGGGAAGAGCGCACAGGCCAGGAGGAAGCCTGCACAAAGGCGTGGCTGACATGTAAGAGAGATTGGTGGCTAAGGAACTGGATTGATTTAGGAGGCATCATCAATCGATAAGGCTAAGAACTGATTCAGTTGTGGGGCTCATGGAGAGACAGGAGTTGGGAATCTGCACTCCCCACCCCAACCCCAGTTCCTGGCATGGTCACCTGTAGGATGGCAGTGCATTTACTGAGACAGGGGGTGCTGTGGAGGAGCCTAACGGTGGAAGTGAGGTTGGGAGAAGATAATGAACGATTATCTTATCTATGGTGATGAAAATGAGCCCTAAAAGGCAGTTCAGCTGACCCAACTTTGTTATGATCTCAGGGTCGAGAACTGAATTAAAACCCCAATGTAGACATGGTGTTAATTATTTCACTGAGGCCACCGATTAAGGCTGTAAACACTGAGTTTGTTTCCACCCTACTGAGAAATCGAAAGGACAGAGTGAAGCTTCAACATGATCGTCACCAACTGGAACAATCAGGCTAAACATGATGAAATGTAACAGGGATAAATTTAAATTACACTCCTTAGGTTCGCAAAATCAGTTGTTTCTGTAAAGGATGAAAAACCTGACTTAACAGCAGCTCATGTCAACAGAACCTAATAGAGTCAGTTGGCTATGAATTCCACACAAGCTGACGTGGTGCTGTGGCTGCCCCTTTGTAAGGGACATGGCTGTGCTGCAGCCAAGCAAGGATAGGCCGAGGTAAACATCCTGCGTGACTCAGCCAATTTGTAGTGCAGGAGCATAGCTCCACTTGTTGTATAATCACAGCCATGTAGCCATAATATGGGAAGGCTCATCACTTGGCTTGGAGCCACTATCGTCTGTAAAAGGTGTAATTGCCCTGCTGACACTGTACAGGCATGCTTGTGCCCAGAGAAAGCCAGAGAAAGCCAGAGCTGTCCGTTTTGTAAATGGATGAGGGGGAGCCAGGACACAGCTTGGCTCGCTTGTGCCCACAGGGCAAGAGTTAAGCTGTTTACCCTGAAGGGACTGCTGGTTGTGTAGCTGTATGTGGGAGCTGCTGGAGCAAGCAGCCGAGACAGAGACAGACAGTGTAAGAGAGCTGCTGAATAAAGTTACATTTCACCTACTTATGGCTCCCTAAGTGTTCCTCCTATCCATCTGCCATTCATCCACCAACTCCCTTCAGACCTCAGCATGGGCTGGAACCTGACCTTAAACTTAACAACTTTCTTCTACTTCTAATGCCCCCTTGATGTACGAGATATTGGAGAGGAACCCATGAAACTTCCTCTGATGAGGATAGAGAAGAACCTGTAAGAAAAGTGCAGCAGTCAAGGAGAGAGGCCAGCTCAGAGAGATGTCTGTAGGGAAGTCAGGGCTGGCTTATAGGCTCGAGTGTTGGGGAGCTGCATGCCGTGTGATTGGAGGGTGTTTCTAACAAAATACCTGAATAAAAAACAAACAAACAGAGGCAAGGGGCATAATTCTTAGCTAACCAGGGGGCCTCAGAGAGAGGGATTTGTTAGGGCTAGGAGAAGAAGGAAGGATGCACCAAGGAAATGATAAAGGATGAAGCATTGCAGAAAAGCCAGTTGCTGTATTAATTCATGTCAGTCATGTGTTTGAGCTCTGATTTTATGTGTAGCCCTGTGCTGTGGGAAATGCTATGAAACAACAGCCACAGAATCAACACCAGTGACTGGTATGGCTCAGATGACCAGTGCTATTCAGAGGATGGTGAGGGGTCACCAGGGAAGAAGCCATGGAGGAGCTGAAGCTTGAGCAGGCCCTTGATGGAAGGGGCTGGGGAAGATGTCACTGCAGGGCATGAGCTGGGCAAGGTGAAGAAATCAGCTGACTGGAGTCTTCAGAAATGGGGTGGAATAGGTAAGGGAAAGCCCAGATCTGGGCGTGGTTTGTGGGCCAGGGAGGAACTGAGATGGGTAGAAGGTGTGGAGGTGAGCTCTTCCCTGGGGAATATAGAGTTCATGGAAGGGTCTCCTGGCTCCTGGCTGGTGAAGCTGAATTGAATGATAACCCTGAACCTATAACTTTCCTTTTGATTGTTTTCTCTCATCATAGTGTGTGCCCTGTGTTGTTGACGACCCTTGTGTTGTGCTGATAATTCATCACAGAGGTGAGTGCCCAGAGAACAGTGAGGAGGGAAGCCCAGAGGCAAGGTTTTGCGGGGAGAAACCCCAGTGCTTTCTTATGAGAAACCAAATGAATGAGATAGGGATGAGCAGGTGATATCTAAATTGTATACAGTCCCCTTCTTCCTTCTTTTCTTCCTTTCTTTCTTCCCTGGTATGGTTTGAATGCATCCCCCCAGAATCATATGTTAGGTACTCCCCAAGGCAAGTGTTGTGAGGTGGGACCTAATGGGAGGTGTTTAGGTCATGAGGGCTCTACCCTCATGAATGGATTAATGCTGCCATATAAAGGGTTTCTGGGAGTGGGCTCTCTCTCTAGTCTTGCCTTCCATCATGTGAGGACACAACGTGCAAGGCACCATCGTGGAAGAACAGAATATCTTCATCAGACATCAAACCTGCTGATGCCTTGACCTCAGACTTCCCAGCCTTCAGAACTGTGAGCCAATAGATTTCTGTTTACAAATTACTTAGCCTGTGGTATTCTGTTATAGCAGCACAAAAAGAAGCCCCCCCCCGACATTCCTCACTCCCTCCAACCTTTATTGAGCAATTGCTGCATAACTGTATTGTGCTAAGGGATGGAGATACAAAGATGACTAGAACACAGTTCCTGCTCCCTAAGAGTTCTCAGTCGAGACACACAAGTAAGTAACACAGCTCTTTGATCTTAAAATGTACTGTCAATATAATAACAGATTTTCAAAGAAAAAAAGTCAGAAACACTACCACAGTCAATGTCCACATTAGCAAAATATTCTGGTTTCAGAAACACTCAAGTGTGAAAAAACAGGTTTTAAAATTGAGCAGTATGAACAGAGTAATCATTTTCACAATAGGAGTGGGCCCATTGACCTATCAGGACATGAAAATGTGGGGAAAAATGTGTCTTGGAATTGATAGTTACAGCGGTGTGATCATTGTCACAACGGGTGGGAACAAAACACCACTGGAACCCACTGGAGGAAGCTCTTAATGCCGTGTGGGAACACCAGACAAGGCTCCTGGCAGGAGATAGTGTTGGAAGGCTGCCTTCTAGGCTAACAGTGATGGTCAAGGGGAGGGTAAAGAGTCCAGAGGAGGTAGGGTTCCAGGCAGAGGGAGCAGCTTTTGCAGAGGAAGGAGACAGAGGCGGGTGTGATTGAGAGCAGCTCTTTGTTATCTTTGTTTGTGATTGTTATCAGCAGTGGAGCAGAGGGGGGCTTCAGTCTGAAGGGGCCTGGACCAGTCTCATCACGAAGACAACAGGGAAGGAGACATGAACACTGCAGGGCAATTGAATGAAACATCTTCGCTGAACTTTCCCATCTCTTGAAAAGTTTTTATGTATTATGTTTACATAAGTCATAAACCAATTGCCTAATGCAAAAATGGTGTGTTCTTGAATAGTAAGAATAGGCAACAGATTTCAATCAATAGACTCAGAATTTTTCATTAAATCTGCTTGCTTATTTCCTTAAACCTTTTCTCCAGGGCAAATGTGCCCTTTAGAAGTGATTGATTGTGTTGCTCCCATTGGTATCCACACTCCTTAGGCTCTTTCTCTCTCTCTCTTTTCCTCTCTCTGCCTCTCTCTCTCATCTTCCCAGTTGTTGTCAAGCAGCTGCCCTCAGCTGAAACATCAGGCAGGCATCAAGGAGTATGTTTTTTGTTCAGATGCGTGCACATGTAAAGCTGTTTCTGAATTGCATCTTTGCAAAATAACCTTTGGGGATCGACATGATGAGGATGCCATTAGCAGGAATTTCATCTGCGTGGATCCCAGGAAGGGGAGAAAGCTACCATAGTGTGGAAAGAAAGCCTAATAAATAAACAGTCTGGAATGTCCTTCCCAGGAAGGCCTGTTGAAAGAGATGAACAGTACTGGATTAATTAATTTTCCTGGGTGGTGCCACTTTGTGTTTCTGGGGCAATACATGGTCTCTTGGGGCCAAGAAGCACCCCTCTGGTTCTGGTCTCTTCTGCATTTATTCAATAAATATCTCAACTCACCATGTGTCCAGGGGAGAGAATCTCCTGGCTGCTCCCTCTGCAGACCCTCTCTGAGTCCCGGGAGGGCCCCGAGTCATCAGAGCACAGAGAATCAGGGTGGGTCCAGGTTCTGAGGGAAACTGCACGGGGTGGGAATCACGTCAGCCTCCTCCTGCTGCTACTGCCACTGGAGCCCCTTCACAGCATGTTTCCTCTTCTGTGAAATCAGCTTGTTTACTATGGTTGACCCTTGAATGACATGGGTTTGAACTGCACAGGTCCACTTTTACACAGATTTTGTTCAACAAACATATTGGGATTTTTTTAGGGGAGGGAAATGTACAACAATTTGAAACAACTCACAGATGAGCCATGTGGCCTAGAAATGTCAAAAAAATTAAGAAAAGCTATGTCACGAATGCATAAAATATGTGTAGATACTAGTCTCTTTTATCATTTACTTCCATAAAATACCCCTAGACAGCAAGACCTCCTTTTCCTCCTCCTCTTCAGGCTACTCAACGTGAAGACTTGAGGATGGAGACCTTTATGATGATCCACTTCCACTTAATAAATGGTAAATGTGTTTTCTTCTCCTAATGATTTTCTTAACATTTTCTTTTTTCTAGCTTACTTTATTGTAAGAATACAGTATATGATACATATGCCATACAAAATATGTGTTGTTTATATTATCAGTAAGGCATCCAACCAATTGTAGGCTATCAGTTAAGTTTTAAGGGAGTTAAGTTTTGAGGGAGTCAAAAGTTATATGTGGATTTTCAACTGCATGGAGGCAAGGGGTTGGCACTCCTGGCCCTTGTGTTGGTCCAGGGTCAACTGCAGTTGATCTCTAAGACTCTGTTTCAGTTCTGTGGCAGTGAAGATACCCATTGCTGAATGTTTAGGCCATGTGCCAGGCACTTTGCTAAGAGCTTTACATATATGATCTCATTTAATCTTCATGGCAACTGTGTGAGGTTCATGCTTTTATTATCCCATTTTACAGATGAGGAACTGAGGCTTAGAGATGTTATGAACTTAGCCCTGGGAAATACAACTGGGAAGTGGCAGAACTGGAATGAGTTCGTGTGTCTGATTCTGTCGCCCACACCTTTAATGCATTATCTTAGTGTGCTTGGGCTGCTATAATAAAACACCACAGGCTGGGTTACTTAAACAACAGACATTTCTCACCGTTCTGGAGGTTGGGAGGTCCAAGATCAAGGTCCCAGCAGAATCTGATGAGGCCTCTCCTCCTGGTTTGTAGATGGGTGCCTTCTTGCTCTATCTTTGCATAAGGGGGAGTGAAGGTAGGGGAGCCAGTGGGAGAGAGAGAGAGTCTTTTACTCTTCTCATAAGGATACTAATCTCATGATGGGAGCTCCACCCTCAGGACTTGTCTGAACCTTTTGTTTTCTAGAGGCTGCACCTCTTAATGCCAACACAAAAGGGGGTTAGGACTTCAACATAAGAATTGTGGGAGGACACAGACATTTAATTCATCATATGCATTATGCAATATTGCTTCCTTCCACGATACAGAAAAAGTATGGGTGGAGAACACTGGGTCACCGTTAGAAGCAGAGTAGGAGGCATACACCTCCCTCCCTCTAGAGGGAGTAGTCAAGGGCAGGCTGCTGTGTCTGTGAGCAGGACACAGGGAACTGTGAAGAGGGCTTCTGTGCACTGCTTATGAAGCCAGATACACCTTGGGGACAAGCTACTCCCCAGGTGTATCTAGGATTGTTTGTGAAGATCCATCTGTTCATTTCACAGATATGTTTTGAACACCTACATTGTATTAGGGTCTGCGAATTCAATGGTGAAACAAAAAGATCGCATTGACTCCTTGGCAGGGCTTGATGGAGGGCTGTGAGAGTATTACTGAGGGGCCAGCCTCGGGCTGGCAGAGAATGTGGTCGTTAAAGTTGTGTTTAAGGAAGTGATTTCTGAACTGACCTCTATAGGATCTGAATGCTTTAACCCGACACAGGAGGGAAAGGCAGGAGGAGGGCCAGTGTGGCTGGAGCTGGAGGAGGGTGTGGAGGGCGCGGTTCTCTAGGGTTTTGCCGGTAACTTAAGTAGTTTGCTATTACACTTAGAACAAAGGTTTTCATCAGGATTTGAATCAGGAAAGCAATGTGAACAGATCTGCACTAACACAAAGTCCCTCTGGCTGCTGTGTGGAAGAGGCTGTAGTGGGAGTTGGTGGGCTGATGCCTTAGACCAAACAAGAGCTGGCAGTAGCTGGGCTAGAGTTGGCAGAGGAGATGGAAAGAATAGGAAGGATCAGTGGGATATTTAGGAGGTAAAATCAGCAAGACATGGGGGGATGGATTGAATTAAGGGTTGCAGGAGACATAATCTACATAAACTGAGATGGGCAAGCACATTTGATACCCTGGTTTAGGAACCTGTGCTTTAGCGGTAATGCCCCTTCTTAATGCTTCCCAAGCTGTCTAGCTATATCAGTCTGGATGACTTCACCTGCATGGTAAGAAATCCCCCAACTCAATGGTTATAAACAATCAGAAATCATCTCACATAGCAGGAAGTCCATGGGTGGTAGCACTTGCCCCAGTGGTAGAATCAGCTCTGTGATGTCACCAAGGACTCAGGCTCCCTCTCTCTCTTTCTGCTGATTCCCACTGGGGCCAGCTTCCCTGGTGGTGGCAAGGTGACCTTGGCATTTCTAGGTATCAGACACCCAGTCACAACCACATTCTTCTCAGGCTCATCTGGCTACACAGAGTCAAGCTGTGTGCTCTGCCAGGAAAATGGGATGACTGTGAAGGCATAGACTGATAAGAATTTCACCATGGATTGCAAATGGGGTCATCTTCTCTGAAAAGTGGACAAATGAACTAACCCAGGGTCCTGTTAGGGGAACTAGACATGGGGGCTCATTGGATTTGTCATGGTGCCCTGGACCAACACATCTCAGATTTTGAATTTCTTAGATCAATAAACACAATACAAAGAGTGGGTGGGGGAACTGACATAGGATTGCTGACTTTTCACTTTCACCTAGTAAATATTAAAAAAAATACCATCTGCTGTCTCTATCATTTCATTAGAAGAACATCTTAAAAGTAAAGAAGAAAGAATCCTTGTGTTTCATAAGTTTAGCATTATTAAACATTTACTCTTTTTCATTTCTTTTATCTGAAATTTGGGAACCAGTCTCTTGGGACCACTCTGAGCTATATATGGCAGAAGTTCTTAACTTGAGTCTGTAGATTGCCACCCTACTGCTAAGGGGTCTGTGGAATAGGAGCCAGAGGCTCCATGAACTTGGGTAGAGAAAAATTATAGCTTTTTTTTTTTTTTTTACTATCTTCTATGTGAAATGTAGCATTTCCTTCAATTACAAATGTGGCAACAAACCAGTCATATTAGCTCTAACTGTGATTTTGTCATTAATAGAATCGCAAATGTTTTCGTATCACATTACAGTTGTTGTAGATATCTGGAAATGTCATTAACACCCACGACTATTTTGAAATCACAGTAGCTCTCAGACTGGCTGCTAGACAGCATGTGAGCTCAGAATTCCCCACAGACTCTCCTGCTCTACATCTGGCCACTTGTGGCAACTTGGTACCTCAACAGGGCAGTCATCAAGCAGCAGATCTGAGTGTTTTCCTGTAGGTGACCCAGACTTTCCAGCATCCCTTAACTGAATTGTTTGTGGATGAATTTGCAGAAGGAGTTGAATCGTTTTAATGGTTTGTGAAGTTTTGCAATCTGAACTGTTCTAACTTGAATTTTTAACTCTCCGTAGGCAGTGCCACCTTGGGTGGCACAGCTGAGTTGGGATACGTCTGATTGCTGAGTGAACTGTCGGAGTGTGATATTTAAAGCAACTTCTTGTGATTGCTGACAGATTGCACGGTGATGCAGGTCGTGCACGGTGCGATAAGCTCTGGGAGAAGCAGAAGTGTTCTCTATTTTTTTTCTGGATTTACTCTGTATTTGTGCAATGTCTGTGATATGAAGTGCAGTCTTACCTGCACACTATGTTACTCACATGTTGTTCTTGCACTATTATTTTGTGAAAATATCACATACCTAAAAAAAAAAAACCTTTGTGAGAAACACTGACAATATCAGAAATAAGAATCATTATTTCTAAAAAGTCACAGGAAATCACATGCAGCACTAGCTAAATTCCAGGTAGGATAGGACTCGTGATCAACTGTGGTAATCCCACATCTGTGCAGAGGTTAAAAGATACTAACAGTACTGAAACCTTGGGTAATCATAAAACCTGTCTTATTTTACTCACTGGTCATAAAATTTAACAAATATTTGACACTTTACTTAATTAATATACAAATGATTGCCTCCTATTTAGGTCTATCAAACAAATTACTTAGGAATCATAAAGAAAATATGATGCTTCAAAGAATGTTAGTGGCATAAAACATTTTATTTTAGCTTTATTTATTATTTATTTTTTACAGACCCAATTTATCTTTAGGCTGGGAAAAGAAAAGGAAGGCCTGATGAAAACTGTGTATTTGGCTTTGTTTACATTAATGAAGTGACTGGACAGAAAAAGTCAAAATGACTTTTTTCTTTTGTGAAAAAAATTATTGGGAATGGAATTTTGAAGTCAGGAAGACTGAAAGAGGACCCACCGTTGTCTATCTGGAAGATGTATCCAAAATGCCCAGTTTTGTGTGCATGTGTATGAAGGAAGTTCAGTTAGAAAAAGCTTGCAGCTTGGGCAATACAGCAAGACCTTGATTCTAAAATTTTTTTTTAAAATTAGCTGGGTGTGTTGGTTGGCACCTGTGGTCCCAGCTACTCAGGAGGCTGAGGTAGGAGGATCCCTTGAGACTGGGAGGTCAAGGCTGCAGGGCGAAATAATAGCGTCACTGTACTCTACCTCAACTCTACCTCGGGGGGGAAAAAAAAGGAAAAGGAAAAGAAAAAGAAAAAAAAGTTCAGATACTTCAAAATGTGGATTTGGCATAAAAACCTTTTCTTGAAGCATTCTTGAAATTTCTTACCAGATGCCAAACAGAAAAAGCCTCACATTACTGGAGAAACTTTATCTAAAGCCACATACAGTGGGAATATGGAGTAGATTTGTGAATAGAAACAGAGGTAAAAACTGGAGGTGATTATTTAGTCAGATGAGGTGCTTCTATGAAGAATAATAGGCATGTCTTGAAGCAAGTTATGGAGGAAGTGGTCGCCTCGCCATTACTCCCACAAGTCACTCTGTGAAACTACAGGTATCCTTCCAGGTAACCACCTGCGTGTTTTGTGCATGATGCGCCTGCTGACTTCAACAAAGAAAGATTTTGTTTTGTGAGTGTCTTCGGAAACTACAAAGGCTGCTGATGTTTTGCAGATGGTATAAAGGTTTTTGTTCTGTTTTGCTTGTGTCAAACAAAAGTGACTCGACAGAAAAGGTTCATTTCCTAGCACAGACAGTGCTGTCGCAATGCGTGGCTGTGCGTGTGACTTCGCCACTTGAGTAAAACGGAGTACCTACGTTGTTCTCACTCACCGCATTTCACACAAACATATTCTGGCTCTTCAGTAAGTCCCAAGAGAAGTTTTGTCAACAGCCATAAAAGTCATCAACTTTTATCTAGTCTCTGAATCACAGCATTTTTGCAGGTTTTGTCAAGAAATGATGGCAAAAAATGAAGTGCTTCTCTACCACAGAGAAGCTCACTATCTTTCAAGGGGAAAGATTCACTGTTTTCTAAAAGAAAAAGAAAATCCACTCCTGGAACACGTAGCAAAAAAAAAAAAAAAAATGTTTTCTGTGGGTTGGCTGACCCAGCGGATATTTTTAACCATCTGAATGAGATGAATCTTCCAGTTTGAGGCCCTGACACCACCATTATGAATGATCCTGAAATCTTTACCAGTTTTTTTGGCTCAGTTGCCAATACGAAAGGAGAGTTGAGGCTGACATCTTTGCCAACTTTTGCGACGCTGGAGGAAGTGCTTTACCTCAATGAAGTTGACATACAAAATACTGTCAGTTTATTTGAAAAGAGAAATCTACAAACACCTAGAAACACTGTAGAACTCCTTTAAAAATTATTTCTATCTTGATGGTGTCAAAGTTGGACCATAGAATCACATTCTTTTTCTTGTTGATACAAACTGTCTCAAAGGTGTTCGCCTAGCCAAAGATGGCAAACATCGATCTTGGGACGGAAAACAGCTACAACTAGAGTTTAGCTAAAAAGTCTTGGAGAGTTTTGGTGCTCCTTGACAGAAACCTCTGTCTACTTTGCAAAGGAGCCATAAAAGCTTTAATTCCATTTTCAACAATATACATTTGAGGATTGGATTTTTAATCGTTACTATAAAAAAATCAAAATCAATTGGCTGTCCAGCATGACAAGTGTATTATCTCATCAAAGACATCCCGCTGTCTCATGTTGTTATTCAAGCTAGGCAAAAACAGCCTTTATATGGGTATGTCTTTTAAAAAATAAAATTTTACGGCCGGGCGCGGTGGCTCAAGCCTGTAATCCCAGCACTTTGGGAGGCCAAGACGGGCGGATCACGAGGTCAGGAGATCGAGACCATCCTGGCTAACACGGTGAAACCCCGTCTCTACTAAAAAAAAAAATACAAAAAACTAGCCGGGCGAGGTGGCGGGCGCCTGTAGTCCCAGCTACTCGGGAGGCTGAGGCAGGAGAATGGCGTAAACCCGGGAGGCGGAGCTTGCAGTGAGCCGAGATTGCGCCACTGCACTCCAGCCTGGGTAACAGAGCCAGACTCCGTCTCAAAAAAAAAAAAAAAAAAAAAAAAAAAAAAAATTTTACTTTAATTTGTCTGTATTTCAAATGCAATGTCTGATTTTTTTAAAATGTGGTTCAAAGAAGCAAATCTATTACTATGTAATATATATTTTAAACATACTGTTTTGGTAATAGTACTTCAGTATACATACTTGGTTTTCCTTGTAATCCTATGCCTTTATTTTATTCATCAAAAAACATTATTTTAAGAAAGGTCAGTAGGCTTCCTCAGATTGCCCAAGGAATCCACTATATAAAGACAGTAAAGAACTGATGGCTCCACACAGTTGCTCAAGCCTGTAATCCCAGCACTTTGGGAGGCCGAGGTGGGTGGATCACTTGAGGTCAGGAGTTTCAGACTAGCCTGGCCAACATGGTGAAACCCCGCCTCTACTAAAAATACAAAAATTTGCCAGTCGTGGTGGCATGTTCCTGTAGTCCCAGCTACTTAGGAGGCTGAGGCATGAAAATTGTGTGAACCCAGGAGGTGGAGGTTGCAGTGAGCCGAAATCGCGCCACTGCGCCCCAGTGTGGGCAACAGAGTGAGACTCTGTCTCAAAAAAAAAAAAAAAAAAAAAAAAAAAAAAAAACTCCTGATATAAGAGGACATGATCACCTGCCACGCTCTCAAGTTGCTTAACGTGCAAAAAGGCAGGTGTGTTGTGTATGATATGGTGCTTGAAGAAAGAGCAGCTTCCTTGACAAAAGGCCAGGCCAGCCATTTGGCTCCTGTGCTTCCAGGAAAATCCACTGGAGGTGGCAGTCTTTAATGTTCAACCTCATCATTCCCAAGACAATGGAAGAAGGGGCAGATACCAACCCAACATAGGAAGGCATCTCTTCTCTTTTCTTACTATAGTAGCTGATTCCAGAAAACTGGCCGCTTTCAATCAAGCCCCGTTGCTGAAGTGAAATCTATTACTGATTTCTTCCTGTATTCAGGGAGTGATATAGGGCTACAGAGAAGGGAAACACAAGGTCTCTTCCCTTGAGGAGTAAACAATTTAGTGTTGGAGACAAAATTAATACATAAAACAATTAAGGGGAATTAAATGCAAGGCTAGAGGGTGTTTTAAGAAAATTCTGCCTGCTGACTTTTTCAACACAGTATCTTCAGGGTCTAGAATACTGCTTGGCATACGGTATGTGCCAGAAAAAAAAAATCTTTGTTGAATAAATAAATTGATGATGGAAATGTTAAAATAACATCTATTGTTATGAGAATAAGACAGTTGTCCCTCAGTAACCATGGGGAATTGATTCCAGGACCTCCCTTGGGTACCAAAGTCCAAGGATGCTCAAGTACCTAATATAAAATGGTGTAGTATTTATTTGCATATAACCTAAGCACATTTTCCCATATACTTTGTTTATTTATTTATTTGAGATGGAGTCTCGCTCTGCTGCACAGGCTGGATTGCAGTGGCATGATCTCGGCTCACTGCAACCTCTGCCTCCTGGATTCAAGCCATTCTCCTGTCTCAGCCTCCCATGTACCTGGGATTACAGGCGTGAGCCACCACATCCAGCTAATTTTGTATTTTTAGTAGAGATGGGGTTTCACCATGTTGGCCAGGCTGATCTTGAACTCCTGACCTCAAGTCATCCTCCTGCCTTGGCCTCCCAAAGTGCTGGGATTACAGGTGTGAGTCATTGCCCCTGGCCTTCCCATATACTTTAAATCATCTCTGGATGCTTACAATACCTAATACACTGTAAATCTTATGTAAATGATTATAATTTATATATTTTTTATTTTTTCCAAATATTTTGATCCTCAGTTGAATTCACAGATGCAGAACCTGCAGCTATGAAGGGTCAGCTGTACATATTATTAGAGAAAATGTAAAAATACAAAAGACTATAAAGAAGAAGTAAAAAAGAAAGGCTAACCAGCCAACATTTTTGCTATACTGCTATATTTCTTCTTTGTTCTTTTTTCTAAATACATGCATAACACATACACACACACACACACACACACAAACACACACACATACTTTCTTTAAAGAACAGAATTGAGGCTTGAGTTTTATAGCCCGATTTTTTTCTCTTAAAATTATATTGTGAACATTTTGCTGTGCCATTAAATATTCTTCAGAACATTATTTTTAATGGCTGTATCATATAGTATTCTATAAATAAATCATGGTGTATGTAGCCTGATTTATTAACCACTTCCCTATTGTTGAACATTACTGTTGGGAACATTGTATAATACCAAGAGCAGCTTTTATTTGTTGCTTTGCTCTGTTCCAAGTATTTTGCTGAGCTTTTTCCCTTGACGCATAATCTCATTTAATTTTATTCTCATAGCAATCTAATGAGGTAGACTCCATTAGACCCATTTTACAGAGGGAAACATGAAGGTCTGAGGAGTAATGTGTCAAAGGCTGCAGTTCCAGAAAGAGGCAAATCTGGGATTCAAGTCCTGGTCCCATTTGATGTTAATGTCCAGGCATTCAAACGTAACCCTGGCCTGCCTCACCAGCGTGTATGAGGAAGGTTCATGCTTTCTCAGGCCATGAAAGAGACTGAGAAACACATATCAGAAAGGCAGGAGGAGACACTGAAGAGAGGAGTATGGAGGCAACAAAGGAGCGATCTTAAGAAGGAGGAAGTGCTTTTCTGTATTCAAAGTTGTGAAGATAGAAGGACAAGACCAATGCAAAAAACAATGAATCTTTTTCAAGACAGGCATTTCAGAAACATGATGGGGGTGAAATGCGTGTTCCCAGCTCAGTGCTCCTGACTTGGTAGTGGTGGAGTGACAAAATTATTCATTTATTTCTTCCCAATACTGGGAGTCATGGAACAGCCTTCATAAGGTGGCATGCAAGGAGCAGAATGTCCCTCCTGTTCCTGAGCATTTCTGCATCCCGGCATCAGTGAGCAGTATCAGTAGCAGGAGCTCAGAGGCTTGTAATGGAAGGCAGGGACATCACCCTACAGGGACAGCGGAACTGCAGGGCGACCACAGGGGCTGGCCGGGGACCGGGCTTAGGTGACCAGCTTTCCGGATGAGCCTGGGACTGAGGGGTTTCCCTGTAAGTTTTAAAACTTCCAGTGTTAAAAATAGGAAAGTCCCAGGCAAACTGGGAGGGTTGGTCACCCCAGGCGGAGGCCCAACTCAGAGTCTGGGCTCATCCAGGGGCAGGTCCATGCAGGCTTCTTGAAAGAGTAGGGAGGGAATCTGGCGCGGTTTGCGCATGCTCACCTCCCACTTTTGGCCCTTGCAGGCTACCTTTCCCTTGGCGCCCTCACTGAAACTTCTTCCACGAGGGTCACCGATGAACCCTTCATACTTCCAGATTCCACAGCCTCTTTTGGTAAAAGTCACTGTCATCCGTCACCAGGCCTACTGCAGTAGTCTCCTAATGGTCCCCTGCTTCCATCCTTTGCCGTACAATCTATTCCCAACCCAACAGCCAAAGTGACCTTTTCCTGAAAAATTGAACCTTTTAAAATTCAGAAATAATGTATACATAGTAAAACTCAAGTGTATTAATACGCAATTCTGCATGCTTTGGCAAACACATGCAGTGGTTTAACCTCCACTGTAGTCAAGATATAAAAATTTTTTTTTTCCACTCCAAATAATTCCTCTGTACCAACCTATTTCCTTACCCCCAGTCCCTGGTAACCGCTGGTTTCTGTTTCTAAACTTTTTGCCTTTTCAGAATGGCGTGGAAATGAATCATATTGTATGTAGCCTTTGAGTTTGGCTTCTTTCACTTAGCATAATGCATTTGAGATTAATTCATGTTGTGTGTGTTAGTAGCTCATTATTTTTAATACTGAATAGGACTCCTTTATAATGAATATTCCACAGTTTGTTATCCATATGCAACAGATAAAGGATGTGTGATACTTTCCAATTTTTGGCAGTTATGAAGTTGCTTTCTAAGCATTTGCATACAGGTTTTTCTGGAAGTTTAAGTTTCTATTTCATTTGGGTAAATGCCTGGGAGTGGGATTGCTGGGTTGTATGGTAAGAGTATGTTTCATTTTATAAGACTGCCAGGCTGCTTTGCAAAGTGTACCATTTTGCATTTCCACCAGCAATGTATGAGAGTTCCAGTTGCTCTGCAGCCTCACCAGCCCCTGATATTATCAGCTAAAAATATTATTTTTAAAAGCTATAAAAATTATTTTTAGCTGATAATATATTTTTAGACATTCTACCAGATGTGTAGTGGTATCTCATTGTGGCTTTAATGTCTTTTTCCCTGGTGGCTAATAATGTTGAACATCTTTTTGTGTGCTTATTGACATGCAAAGTGTCTGTTAAATTCTTTTGCCTATTTTAAAACTTGGGCTGTTAGTTTTCTTACTCTTAGGTTTTAAGAATACTTTATATATCCTGTGTCAAGTCTTTTATTCGATACATGATTTGATCTCCCAGTCTGTGGCTTATCTTTTAATTCTCATAACGGTGTCTTATGAAGAGCAGAGGTTTCTAATTTATTAATTTGGGGTAACATCTAAGAAATATTTGCCTAACTCAAGTTCACAAAGATTCTCTGTGATTTTATCTAATAGTTTTAGATTTTGCATTTAGGTCTGTGATTCATTTTGAATTAATTTGTGTATATGATACAACGGATGGATAGAGGTTCTTTTTTTTTTTTGCGTATGGATGTGCAATTTGTTCCAGCACCATTTGTGTGGAAGACTATTTTTTATCCATTGAATTGCCTTCATACTTTTATTGAAAATAAGTTGCCCAACTTCACCTGGGTCAATTTCTGAATTCTGTTCCCTAGATCTAAATGTAGAGGTGCGCTGGCAATTTTTTTTTTTTTTTTTTTTGAGACAGGGTCTCACTTTGTCACCCAGGCTGGAGTGCAGTGGTGCAATCTCTGCTCACTGCAGCCTTGACCTCTTGGGCTCAAGTGATGCTCCTGCCTCAGCCCCTCAAGTAGCTGGGACCATAAGCATGTGCCACCATGCCTGGCTGATTTTTTGTATTTTTTGTATAGATGGGGTTTCACCACGTTGCCCAGGCTGGTCTTGAACTCCTGAGCTTAAGCGATCCGCTGACCTCAGCTAGGATTACAGGTGTGAGCCACCGCAACCTGGCTGCTGGTACATATTTAAGAACTGACTCTGGGGGGTGGTGGGAGAGGAAAGTCCTGATTTGTAGTTGTTTGCCGAGTTCCGTTTTTAATATATTCTTACAGTGCATAATTTTAAGCAATCAATGTGACAACAACTAGCCTGTAAAACTTCTGAAACTTTGACATTGGCTCTGATGAGCGGATATGAGCTGGCTGCAGCACACCACTATGTCTACCCTTTTTTCCAGTATCACACTGTCTTGATCACTATGGCTTTGTAAGTCTTGATATCAGGCAGTGTGATTTCTCAAATTTTGTTCTTTTTCAAAATTGTTTTATCTATTCTAGTTCCTTTATTTTTTCATATACGTTTTAGAATCAGTATATTAATTTTTGCAAAATTCCTGCAGAGACTTTGACTGAAATTGAATTGAATCTGTTGCTCACTTTAGGGAGCACTCACATCTTAACATCAAGTCTTCAGATCCATGAACAATGTTTCTCTCCACTTATTAGGTCTTCTTGATTTCAGTGTTTTTTTTTTTTGTTTTTTTTTGTTTTTAGTTTTGGTATACCGATCTTGCATATACTTTATTAGACTTGTCCATATATGTGTTTATAAATTTTTAGTGCTATTACAAATAGCACTTTTGTAAATTTCAATTTCTAATTTTTCACTGTTAGTAAGTGCAAATACAATGGCTTTGTATATATTGACTTCGTATGCTGTGACTTTCCAAACTCACTTATTAGTACTAGTAATTTTGCTGAAGAGTCTTCATGATTTTCTACATAGAAAATCAGGTTGTCTAAAAATAGAGACAGTTCTATTCTTCCTTTCCAATCTTGCAAGGCTTTTATTTATTTTTTTCTTGCATTTTTGCAATGTGATATTGAATAAAAGTAGTGAGACCACACATCCTTGCCTTGTTCCTCATCTTAGGGGAAAAGCATTTAGTCTTTTACCATTAAGTCTGTCAACAGGGGCGGGGCCAAGATGGCTGATTAGAAACAGGCGCGATCCGAGGCTCCCACCAAAAAGAACCATAATAAGTGTGTGAATCCTTCACAGGCAACCAGGGTATCCAGGTTCTCTCATCAGAACTGACTAGGAGGCTGGCCTGATCCACGGAGAGGAAGGAAGAGCAGCATAGTGCGGTGGCCCACCTAAGAGCCATATGGGACAGGGGAGCCCTCATCCCCCAGCCGAGGGAGGCGGTGAGTGAATGTGCTACCCAGCCGAGGAAATAGTGCTTTTTCCACGGAACTGTGCACCCCCCGGATCGGAAGATCCCACCTGTGAACCCACACCACTGGGGCCTAATGTCCCAACCCTGGAGACAGGCAAATTCTCAACAGCCTCTGAGCTGGAATCTGCTTAAGCCTATCGAGCTTGCAGCAGGGAAGGGTGACCAGCACCATAGCTTTGGCTGCCTGCTGTCTGGGCCATTTGATCTCCTTGTGGGAGGGGCAGCAGCCAGCATGGGGGCTCACAACTGCCCAACACGCTAAGCTCCCTGGGTGGGGGAAGGGCAGCATTCATCTCTAGCTCCGGGCTGTGGTTTTCCCCTGCAGGAGCCAGGGAGGCTGCATGGCTTGGTCCCAAGACTTGTCCCTCACAGCCCAACACATGGGCTGTGGCAGACTGTGGCCAGAGTACCTCTTCAGGCCTAACCCTGACTCATCCTTCCTCACTGGATGGGGCTTCGCTGCAGGAACTCCAATAACTCCAGCCAGAGGCTCAGAGACAGAATGCTAATCTCCCTGGGCCTGAGCCCCCAGCGGGAGGGTTGGCCGCGTCTCTGTTAGCCTTTCCTCCTGGTAGTTCTGAGGAATCTGGGCAGCCCAGACGAGAGGGTTTCCCCCCCAGCAGAGCACACCCCCTCCACCAAGGGACAAAGTGCTTTGTTAAGTGGGTCCTGTTCCCTGTACCACTCAACTGGGTGAGACCCTCCAGCGGGGGTTGTCAGACACCCTATGCAGGAGCGATCCTACTGGCATTAGGTTGGTGCCCCTCGAGGTCAGAGATCCCAGAAGAAGGAGCAGGCACCCATCTTTGCTGCTCTCCAGCCTCCTTGAGTGACATCTCCAGACACGGGAGCAAATCAGATGAATAGGGCCTGTAGTGAACCCCCAGCAAACTGCAGCAGCCCTACAGAAGAGCGACCTGACCATTGAAAGAAAAACAAACAGAAAGCAACAACAATAGCATCAACAGCAACAAAAAGCCCCCACAAAAACCCCATCCAAGTGTCAGCAGCCTCAAAGATCGAAACTGGGGAAACACATGAAGATGAGAAAGAATCAATTAAAAAAACACTGAAAACCGAAAAAGCCAGAGTATCTCTTCTCCTCCAAGTGATCGCAATGTCTCTCCAGCAAGGGTGCAAAACTGGATGGAAGATGAGACGAACGAATTGACAGAAGTAGGCTTCAGAAGATGGGTAATAAAAAAATACGCTGAGCTAAAGGAGCATGTTCAAACCCAATGCAAAAAAGCTAAGAACCTTGATTAAAGGTTAGAGGAGCTGCTAACTAGAATAACCAGTTTAGAGAGAAATGTAGACCTGAAGGAGCTGAAAACCATAGCACGAGAACTTCATGAAGCATACACAAGTATCAATAGCCGAATTGACCAAGTGAAAGAAAGGGTATCAGAGTTTGAAGACCATTTTGCTGAAATAAGGCATGCAGACAAAACTAGAGAAAAAAGAATGAAAGGAATGAACAAAACCTCCAAGAAATATGGGACTTCGTAAAAAGACCAAATGTATGATTGATTTTAGTAACTGAAGGAGATGGGGAGAATGGAAACAAGCTGGAAAACACACTTCAGGGTACTATCCAGGAGGACTTCCCTGACCTAGCAAGTCTGTTAATAGCTGGAAGTTTTTTTTGCAGTTGCTGCCTTTCAAGTTGAGAAAAATTGCTTCTATTGCGGAAAATTTTTATTATGAGTAAGTATCTAATTTTTCAAATGCTTTGTTTGCACTTATAGAAATAATTATGTGGTATTTGTTGATTGAATTGTGTACCCCCAAAATATTTGTTGAAGGCTATCTTAGTTCATCTGTGGTGCTATAACAAAATACCACAGATTGGGTAATTGATAAACAATAGAAATTTATTCTTGCAGTTCTGGAAGCTGGAAAATCCAAGGTCAAGGCACCAACAGGTTTGGTGTCTGTTGTAAACCTGTTCCTCAGAGATGGTACCATCTAGATGACCTTGCATGGCTGAAGGGATGGAAAGCAAAAAGGGAATGAACACTGTCCTCACATGGCAGAGTGGAAGAGCAAAAACAGCCTAAGCTAATTTCCTCCAGCTCTTTTATAAGATGCTAATCCATTCACAAGGACCTCACCTTTATGCCTTAATCACTTCCCAAAAAAGACCCCATGTCTTAATACCACCACAATGCAGATTAAGTTTCAACATGAATTTTGGACAGGAGACCGTCATTCAAATAATAGAAAAGTCCTAATCCCCAGTTCCTGTAAATGTGTCCTTATTGGAAATAAGGTCACTGCAAGTATAATCAATTTAAGATGAGGTGATATTGAATAGGGTGGACCCTAAATCTAATGACTCAGTGTCCTTAAAGGAGACAGAGACTTGAAGATACAGTGAAGAATTCTTCCCTCAGAGGGAGCATGGTCCTGCTGACATCTTGGTTTCAGACTTCTAGCTTCCAGAACCTGGAGAGAATACATTTCTGCTGTTTTAAGCCACTCATTTTGTGGTAATTTGTTATGGCATCTCTAGGAAACTAATAAGAGTATTTCTTCCAGTTTGTTGACATAGTGAATTTCATCCATTAATTTTTTTCTTTTCAATGTTAAGCATCCCTTGCATTCCTGGGATAAGTCACACTTGATTATTTGTTATCCTTTTTAATTATTGCTGGGTTTAATTTGCTAGTATTGCTTTTTCTTGAGGATTGTTTCTTTTATATTTATGAAGAATATTGGTATACAGTTTTTTTTTTGTTGTTATATATTTGTCTCATTTGGTGTTAGGATAAAACTGGCCCCATAAAATGAGTTGGGAAGTATTCATTTTTCTTCTAGATTCTGAGAGATTTTGTAGAGCATTGTTATCATTTCTTCTTTAAATGTATGATATAATTATCTAGTGAAACCATCTGTGCCTAAAGTTTTGTTTTGTTTTGTTTTTTTGGTTGGGGTCTTTAAAATGCAAATTTTACTTATTTAATAGAACTATTTAGGCTATTTATTTCTTCTTAAGTGAGTTTTAGAAGTTTGTGTTTTTCAAGGAATTTGTCCATTTCATCAGATTGTTAAGTTTATAAACATAGAATTGTTTGTGATATTTATTTATTATTTTCTGAATGTCTGTGGTAATGATAGTAATCATGATGGCCCCTCTTTCATTCCTGAGGGTAATATTTCATTTCTTCTCTCCTTTTTTCTTAGTCAGTCTAGATAGAGGTTTATTGATTTTATAGATCTTTTCAAAGAACCAGTTTTTTATTTCATTAATTTTCTCTATTGTTTTATTGATTTTGCTCTTTCTTTCCTTTGGTATGTTTTGGGTTTAATTTCTCTTTTTCGAGCTTCTTAATGTAAAAGTGTATTCAATTTAAGACCTTTCTTCTTTTGCAATATAAATATTTAAGGCTATAAATTTCCCTCTAAGCATTTTCTTTAATGCATTCTGCATATTTTGATATGTTGTTTTCATTTTTATTTTAATTCAAAACATTAAAAAATTTTCCTTGTGTCTTTGTCTTTGTCCATGGCTATTTCAAAGTATGTTGCTTAATTTCTAGATATTTTTCTTTTATTGATTTCTACCTAAATTTCATTATGATCTGAGAATGTACTTTTTATGACTTTAAGTCTTTCAAAGTTTTTAGATTTGTTTTGTGGCTCAGAATATGTTATATATTGTCAAATGTTTCATGTGCACTTGAAAAGAATGTGTATTCTCCTGTCGTTGGGTGGAGTATTCTAAAAATTTCAGTTAGGTCAAGTTGGTTGGTGGTGGTGTACAAGTCTTTTCTATCCTTATTGATATTCTGTTTAACTGTTCTATTAAATACTTAGAGAATGTGTTGAAGCCTCCCATAATTGTAGATTTCTTTATTACTCCTTTCAGTTCTATTATTCTTTGTTTCGTGCATTTTGAAGCTCTTTTATTAGTTGTATATACATTGAGGATTTTTATAGCTTCTTGGTGAATTAATCCTTTAAGGTTATTTTAAGTCACTATTGCTTGAAATATTCATTGTTCTGACTTCTACTTTGTCTAATATTAATATAATAACCTTATTTGTTGTTTTATATCAGTTTTCTTTTCCATGGTGTATCTTTTTCCATTCTTTTGCTCTTAGTTTATCTCCCTATGTTTAGAGAGCATAAAATTGAGTTTTACTTTTATATCCAATCTGACACTCTTTGTCTTTTAATTGGTGTGTTTAGACTGTTTATATTTAATGTAATTATTATATTATTAAAATCTAACATCTTGCCATCTTAATTTCTGGTTTTCTATTCTATGTGCTATTTGTTCTGTTTCTTTTTTTCTTTTTTTTTTGAGATGGAGTCTCACTCTGTCGCCCAGGCTGGAGTGCAGTGGCGCTATCTCGACTCACTGCAAGCTCCGCCTTCTGGGTTTATGCCGTTCTCCTGCCTCAGCCTCCCGAGTAGCTGGGACTACAGGTGCCTGCCACCATGCCTGGCTAATTGTTCTGTGTTTTTAGTAGAGACGGGGTTTCACCGTGTTAGCCAGGATGGTCTCAGTCTCCTGACCTCCTGATCTGCCTGCCTCGGCCTCCCAAAGTGCTGGGATTACAGGCGTGAGCCACCGCGCCCGGCCCCTCTGTCTTCTTTTGGATTAATTCTTTTTTAAGATTTCATTTTATCCACTATAGGCTCATTATTTATCTTTTAATTTTTTTTTTTTTTTTTTTGAGATGGAGTCTTACTCTGTCACCAGGCTGGAGTGCAGTGGCGCGATCTTGGCTCACTGAAACCTCCACCTCCTGGGTTCAAGTGATTCTCCTGCCTCAGGTGTGCACCACCACGCCCAGCTAATTGTTGTAGTTTTAGTAGAGATGGGGTTTCACCATTTTGGCCAGGATGGTCTCGATCTCTTGACCTCATGATCTGCCCGCCTCGGCCTCCCAAAGTGCTGGGATTACAGGTGTGAACCACCGTGCCTGGCCTTAAAAAGTATTTCTTTTGTCCCCTGTCTTCATCTCTCTTCCCTTTTTGGAATCTCAGTAACAGGTATGTTAGACTGTTTGTTATTTTCTCACAGATTTTGGATGCTTCCTTTTCCTCCTCTTTCTTTTTTCACTCTGTTTTTCTATTAGTGTTTCAGTTTGGGTAAACTGATTCCTCAGCTTGTGTCTATTCTATTGATGAGGCTATTGAAGACATTCTTTATCTCTGTTACTGTGTTTTTTTTTTAGCAATTTCATTTCATTTTTTCTTATAGTTTTCATCTCTGTGATAAAATCACACATCTGTTCAGGCGTGCTGTGTACTCTTTCTGCTAAAGGCCTGAATATATTAATTAATATTATTTTAGCTTTTCTAGATGATAGTTCCAACATCTTGGTCATATTTGAGTCTTGTCTTATTGATTACTTTATCTCTTATCAGTGATTTCATTTTTAATTTTTTTGTGTGTCATGTGATGTTTGGTTGAAAGTTGTTGCCCTGTGTAAGACAGTGAGAGAGGAGAAAGGGAAAAATCCCAGTCAGGTAAGCAGTTAGGGTATGTCTTTGTTTGAATCCCTTCAAACAAAAGAACAACCTGCAGGCACAGATAAGGGAACTTGCACAGCGGGGCTTACCTAAGACATGCCCACAGCCACACAGATAAAAAAGGCTATACAAGTGACTTGCCCAGACATACCTGCAATGGAAAACTCCATACCCTGACATATGAGTAGTAAGGCGAACAAAGCAGTATAGAGTAACTAAAGCTAAGCACCCACATGCACATTAGGATGTGGTGGACCTTCATGCCTTATGCAAATGAGACACCCATCCCTCATTGTTTTTTTATAAAAGCCTTTGCATTCAACTGTAAAAATGGCAACGCTTTTCCAGGCTCCTTTTCGGTGGCAAAGAGCTTTCTTCTTTTGCTTATTAAACTTTTGCTCCAACTTCACCCTTTGTGTTCACAGTCCTTAATTCTCTTGGTCACGAGACAAAGAACTCTGGGTGATACCTCACAAGAGACTGCTTGTGGTGCATTGTTGAGACTGTAACAACAGTAGTGACTGACGTAAACAATATTTATTCTTGCAAAGAGTTGACCTTTTCCTTTGCTAGATCATTAGTTTTGGGGGTTGAGTCAATCTAGTTAAGAGTGGAGCTGGGCTTGGGTTTTGTTGTTTTAATCGTTATCCCCAGAGCACTTTATCATTTAAATTCTTCTGGTGTTACCCCATGCTTATTGAGGTGACTGTTTTGCCAGAGGTTAGGTCTCCATTTGTACATACATCTTAGAGAGTATTTTCCATGCTCTTGCTCCTCTTCCAATACTAGATTTATATTAATTCTTGCTTGATAGTCTCATGATGGGGGATGTAGGAGGCATTCTTTGTTTTTCTTGTTTAGCCCAAATCTTAGGTGTTGTAACATTAAATCTTGGTGAGAGGACATCCTCAGTAATTATATCCCTTCCTCAGGGGCAGAGAATCTCTAATGATTAGGGTCCAGTACATTTCCCTGGTCCCCTTCCAAGGTTAAAAGTGTTTTGGGGGGAGTTCCCTTCTGTTGAGGGCTAAATTGTGCTCCCTCTCCTAACTTCATATGTTGAAGTCCTAACTCCCAGTACCTCAGATTGTGACTATATTTGGAGATAGGGCCTTTAAAGAGGTAATTAAGTTAAAATGAGGCTGTTAGGGAGGGCCTTATTCTAATCTGATTTGTATTTTTATAAGAAGAGGAAATTTGGACACAAAAAGAAACACAAGGGGAGCTCACACAAGAGGAGAGACCACGTGAGGACACAACAAGAAGATGGTCATCTGCAAGCCTAGGAGAGAGACCTCAGAAGAAATCAAATCTCCTGACTCCTTTGTTTTGAACGCTAAGCCTCCCGAACTGTGAGAAAATGCATTTTTGTTGTTTAAGCCACCTACCCTGTGGTGTTTTGTTATGGCAGCACTAGCAGACTCATACACACTCCCCAAGCTGTAATGAATCCTCAGTTCTGGCCTGAGAGTGACAGGGAAGGTTTTGCTGCTCTCCTGTCACTGGCTGAAGACTTCTGTTTCTTTGAGGAGAGAGGGAAGAAGAACCCAGGTAAGGCTTTATGCATACCTTTCTTTAGATTTCAGGTTAATTGGTTGCCCAGAGACCTCAGCTTCCAAGAAGTTCTTAATTTGCAGATTATGTGGCTTTTCTGTTGTTACAATGGTGGAAGGGATGGTCTTTCCAGCTTTCTACAAACTGAGTAGAAGCCAGAAGCCAAAGTCATTCTTTTAAGATGTAAATCAAATCACATCACTCCTTTGCCCAAAACTCTCTCATCTCTTTCCAGTTCTTTCAGAGAAAAAGAAAGTCCTTTAAAAATCTGCAAGGCTCTGCCGGGCGCGGTGGCTCAAGCCTGTAATCCCAGCACTTTGGGAGGCCGAGACGGGCGGATCACGAGGTCAGGAGATCGAGACCATCCTGGCGAACACGGTGAAACCCCGTCTGTACTAAAAATACAAAAAACTAGCTGGGCGAGGTGGCGGGCGCCTGTAGTCCCAGCTACTCGGGAGGCTGAGGCAGGAGAATGGCGTAAAAACCCAGGAGGCGGAGCTTGCAGTGAGCTGAGATCCGGCCACTGCACCCCAGCCTGGGCGACACAGCGAGACTCCATCTCAAAAAAAAAAAAAAAAAAAAAAAAAAATCTGCAAGGCTCTAGAGCAGTGATTGTCAATTCTGGCTGCACATTAGAATCACCTAGGGAGCTATTAAATTATCTGTGCCTGGGTCTCACCTCCCAGAGATTCTGATTTAATTGGTCTGGGGCAAGACTCTATTATCTTCTCCCACCCCAAAGGCTTCTCAGATGCCTCTGATAAGCACTCTGGGTTGAAAGACATTGTCCTTTACCTTCATGCTCAAGACACAGCCATTAGCAGTTGTGGCGTAGTATAGGAGCTTGTTATAAAGGGAGAATCTTATATCTGTGTTTTAACATATTACTCGGATGATTCATGTGCACATTGCAGTTGGAGAAGCGTAGCACACAGAACCTTACTCCCCACCCCATGTTCTCTCTCGGAACTCATTGCCTGCTACTCTGCCTCTTGACAACCCCACCTGGTTGGACCGGCCTCCTTGGCTTTTCTTGAACCTTTCAGGCAGATTCCTGCCTTGGGGATCTTGCACTGTTTGTTCACTTTATCATTTCTTCCAGACAGCTGCATGACTAGTTCCCTCATTTCCTCAGTGAAGCCTTCTCTGACCAACTCCCCACCTTCCACTTTCCTCTCTCTCTCTGTTTCTCTCTCCATAGCACTTATCACCTTCTCAAACATTGCAGTAATTTCCTAGGGCTATCATAAAAAATTATCACAAACTATATGGCTTAAAGCAACAAAAATGTGTTCTCTCAGTCTTAGAGGCCAGAAGTCTGGAATCCAGGTGTGGGCAGGGCTGGTTCTTTCTGGAAGTTCTGGGAGAATCTGTCCCAGGCCTCTTTCCTAGTTTCTGGTGGCTGCTGAAAATCCTTGGCATTTCCTGGCTTGTGGAGGTATTGCTCCCATCTCTGCCTTCATTTTCTCATGATTTTCACCTCTGTGTGTCCATATGTGTCAAATTCCCCTCTTTATCTTATAAGGAAACCAGTTATGGGGTTTAGACTCCTTAGCATTTCTTGCTTTGTGGAGACATTGCTCTCATCTCTGCCTCCATCTCACATGGTTTTCGCCTCTGTGTGTCTGTATGTCTGAAATTCCCCTCTTCTTTATAAGAAAACCAGTTACGGGATTTAGACTCACTCTAATTCCAGTATGATCTCATCTTGAGATCCTTGATTGAATGACATTTCCAAAGATGTAAGTTCCAAATAAGGTCCCATTCACGGGCACCAGAGGTTAAGACTTGGTCATATCTTCTAGGGCCACTATTCAACCCACTACATATACCTAATAAATGTACCTATTTATTTGCTTGTAATCTGTATTTCCACATTAGAAGGAAATCTCCATGAGGGTAGGGCATCTTGCCTGTTGCGTTCACTTGACTGCTTTACTCGGCACCTAGAATAGTAGCAGGTACGTAGTAGTGCTGGATAAATCTTGGACTGATGACTGAGTGCATCTTATTTCTTCCTGCTGCAGCATCAGGCATGGCTGTTCACCTCTTTTATTTCCAAAATCCTCTTCTTTGGTTTCCGAGACTTCCTCGCTCTCCTTGTTTCTCTTCTGCCTTCTCTGGTTGTTCCTTCCCAGTCTCCATGGTTGGAGACTCTTCTTTTACTCAATCCTTCACCGGTGTGTCCCTGATCCTCTTTTCTACTCACTGGATTTTCTCGTCCCAGCAACTCACTTCCATGGTCAGTCACTTCCTGGATGCAGATTACCCACATTTCCTGGTTTCCATCCAGCCTTTCTTCTGAGCCCCATTTCCAGTTTCCCTTTTTATCTGAACACCCCACAGGCACCTTATGATGAAGGTACCCAACACTTGAACACATTGTTTTTTTCCTCCAAACCTGTCCTCGTTCCTTCCAGGGGTCAGTACTACCAGCATCCCAGTCACCAAAGGCAGAAGCCTGGGATGCTCTTGATTCTCCTTCGTCCCATCCCTCATCAGGCCCTGTCCATTTTTTCTCTTAAAGACCCCTTGGATATGTCCACTTCTTACCTTCCCCAAGCCACAGTTCAGCCATTACCAGTCTCTCTTTGTCTCCCTGCTTCTTTAAAAGTAAAATGGCTCTGTTCCTTCTAAGAACATAACCCTGCCCTGACCCAAGAGGCTCTGCATTGCTTCCAGGCACGACTGATCATTGACCTCCCTGGGCTTTAACCTCTCCAGGCCCCTCTCCTGAGCCCTGCTCCTTGCCTTGTGGTATCCAGCCACACTGACCTTGCAGTTCTCCACGTTCACCAATTTCATAGGCTGGAACAGAGGGGGCGGGGAAGCAGACCACCCTATCAGAGCACTTCCTCGTGTTTGCGTCTCCACCTGCCTGCCTGCTTCGTGGTCCCCTCAGCCCTGGAAAACTGTACTAAAGGCTGTTTGGATTGAGAACATTTAAAAAAGAGAAAAAAGTCTTAACATTTGGAGGAGGGAGAATCATCTCCAAGAGAGACTTTGGGCTCCATGTTACTCTCAGGTTGTGGCAGCTTCTTGGAGAACTTCCATTCTGTCTCTGCTCTTTGGCATTAATTGTTGGGATCGATGCCGCAGCAATTATATAATGTTTACTGCAGCCACCACAGAGCCGAGGCTTAAGTGTTGCTAAATGTCACTTTCATGCTCCCCAGGGTATGGTGTGTAATTATAACGGGTTCACTAACTTCTTTGTGAAGAAGGCAGATGCTTTTAGCCTGAAAAGGAGAATAGAAATGCATTTTCTCTAAACATAAAAGAGCACTCATTTCCAGAGAGATCCTGGACTGGAGGGACAGGAGCATGACCTGGGCTGTCCATCATGAATGATGGGGCCCGCCGGGAGCGTGCTCCTCTCCTAAAACATGCAGGACCCACAACTCCTCCTCTCTGCCAGGCTGGCTGGGGCTTCCGGGGAGCTCAAGATCAAATCCGGAGGCAAAGAGACAGAAGAACTAAAAATCAGAGTGACCGCCAATGCAGCTATGAAACAGGTGGCAACAGGTATGAAAAGAAGCTTGATGCAGGAAAGAGAAGTGGCTGGAAGCCACACAGTTTGGGGCTTGTACTTAGCCGTGTGCTTTGGATAATCACATTGACTCTGATTTAATTTTTGTCATCTGTCAAGTGGCAATAATAAATCCTGCCTGACTTACTTCAGTTAAATTCCATTCTACAGCTATTTAGTGAGTGCCTGCTATATTTTAGGCATGGGAGGATGCAGCAGTGCACACATTTGACGTGGCTCCTGCCTTCCAGCAGCTTATAGTCTAGAGCAGAAGTTGGCAAACCATGATCCACAAGCCAAATCTGGCCCATGGCTTGGTTTTGTACAACCCGTTAGCTAAGAATGGATTTTACAGTTTTAAAGAGTTGGAAAAAAAAAAAAAAAAAAAAAAAAAAAAAACCAAGAATATGCAATAACAGAGCATATGGCCTATAAATCTAAGATACTTATCTGATCCTTTACAGAAAAATTTGCTGATACCTGCTCTAGAGCTGTTCAATACAGAAGCCACTGTCACGATTAAGCACTTGAAATGTGGCTCATAAATTGAGATACGCTGTAAGTGTAAATGCATATTGGATTTCAAAGACTGTAGGAAAAGAAAATGAAAAATATCCCAGTTTAAATTTTTTATATTGATTACATGCTAAAATGATATTATTTTGGATATAGTGAATTAAATAAAATATAGTATTTACATGAATTATACTTGTTTCTTTTTACTTTTTAAAAATGTGGTGTTAGAATATTGAAAATCACATTTGTGGCTCACATAATATTTCCATTGGATAGCACTGATCTAGATGGGTGTCCTGCTGCATATTAGTGTGTTATCCGGGCAAATGATTGAACTCAGCCTCAATTTTTCATTTCTAAAATGGAGGGCAGTCGTAACAGCTAATTGATAGGGTTGTTCTGAGGCTCAAATGAAATAATCTATGGAAAGCACTCTGTGAGATGCAAATTGTTATACACGTGTAACTGGTTTTGCAGCTCTGTTTCTTAGCTACGTGCTTTGGGTAAGTCACATTGACTCTGATTTCATTTTTTTGTCATCTGTCAAGTGGGAATAATAAATCCTGCCTGACCTACTTCAGTTAAATTACATTTCACAACTGTTTAGTGAGTGCCCTACTATATTTTAGGCTCTGAAGGATGCAGTGGCGCACATATTACATGTGGATCTTGCCTTTCATGAGCTTATAGTTTAGAGCAGAAGTTGGCAAACAATGACCACAGGCCGCATCTGGCCCCAGGTTTGTTTTTGTACAACCTGTCAGCTAAGAATGGATTTTACATTTTTAAAGGGTTGTAAAATAAGAGAAGAAGAAAAAAGAATTTGCAACAGGATATATATGTGGCCTGTAAATCTAAGAGATTTATCTGATATTTTCTGGGAATGCAGAAAGCTATTTAGGGACCCGTTCCCTGTTATGGAATCTCTGTGTACTTGCGTCAGGGCTGATGGTGTTTCTGCCATTTGTCACTCCTCTCTCCCAGTTCTCACATGCTCCTCTGTGCCCTCTTCCCTGCTGCTTGACTCTCAAGCTCCTTATAGAATTGGTTCCAACATTTAGAGTTGCTCTTTCCTGCTGGAGTACCTGCATTTGACCCTGGAGACACAAAACTTCAAAATCCTCATGAACACATGTTTAGAGAAAGACGTTGTATTAGGAACCAGGAAATCTGGGTTAATGGCCATAAAAACCCAAACAGTAACTAGCATTAAGGTCTTGCCACATGTTTTACACGTATTATTTCATCCAATAAAATAGCAATAGTAGGAGGACCTTATATTTCCATTTTATAAGTGAGGAAATTGAAGCTCGGAGAGGTAAAGGGACTTTCTCAGGAGCTCTCATCTGGTAGGTGGCTGGGCCTGGGCCTGAACCCACATCTCTGGCTCCAAGTATAATGCTCTTCCCATGGCTTCAGAGGTCATTCAAGGTACTCTGCCTGACCTTGAGTGGGATTGAGGCAGGTGAGCAATGCAGTGCTGTCTGGAGGAGTCAACATGGGGCAGTGGATGCAGCGCTGGCCCAGGAGTCTAGTCCCAGGGCTGCCACTTATTAACTGGGTCAAGTCCCTTCCATCTCAGGGCCTTGATATTGTCATCTGTAGGTAGGTGGCACTGTCATCTCTCAGGTGCTCTTAGTCCTTACATTCCAAGAATTATGATGTGAGGCCAACTGCAGGGCCTCCCCATGCCAGCCCAGGGACCAGCTACCTCAAGATCATGTGAGAAGAGGTCTTAAAATGCAGGTTCCTGGGCCCCATTCTGAAATGCCTCCTTCAGTGAATGTGGAATAAGCATCTAGAATCTGTGTTTGTGAAAGCTTCTGTTGAGTTTCCAGGTTTATAAACTACTGAGTCAGAGGTGTGGCTCTTACTAGGACTTTGAAATTAGCACATTGGAAGCAATGGTCTCCAAGTGTCTTTGTCTCATACCTCCCAGCTAGTTTAGATGCTAGTGACAAATTTTGAAGTATAACTGGGATCTGATCACTTCTCACCACCTCTATTGGCTGCCATCGCTGTCCAAACCACCATGATCTGCCCAGACTACTGCAGAGAGGCGGCGCAGCATCGCAGGGCAGAGGCAGACGACCTGGGTTCAAAATCTGCCTCTATCCCTTTTTTAACTTGTCTGTGCCTCAGCACCTCCACTATGAAGTGGACATACTAAAAGGGGTCTTTTGTTGTTGTAAGCATTATTTGAGTTAATATACGATAATACATGACATAGTAAGCCCTCAATACATAATGCAGATAATTATAGAATGGCATCCTAGCTGATGCCTATTTCTAGCCTTTGGATTCATTTCCCACCCAGCTACCAGAGATGTTTAATAATGTAAATCAAATTATGTCACTGTCTAATCGCCAATTGTTTCCAATTCCCCATCAGACCCAGGATGAAATCCAAAGGCATTTCTTTGGTCTATGAGCCCTTACTCACCTATTACCCCCTCTTTCCCTTAAAGACTTTATTCTAGCCAGATTGGTTTTCTTGCTGTCTCGCAAACACACCGAGAGCCTCTTGGTCCCTGGATCTGTGCATTAGCGCTACCTGTTTATGGCCTGACATTATATTATACATTTGTTTAAGCCATCTGTCTCCCCAGCTAGATTGGAAATCCCATGAGGGTAGAGAATACACATGTCTTGTTCACTTTACTATCCCCAATGCCTAGAACAGGGCGTGGAACATAGCAGGAACCTAGTAGATATTTGCTGGGTGAAGGAATGAATGAGCCCACACCCTGTTCCTCCCACCTGCCCTTGCCTTCCACCTTGTGAGCTCTCACTTGCTTTTTTTTTGCTTCGACCTCTCCCAGCTCAGACTGCTCTGTGGTGGGTGGCCTGAGCTCTGTGGTTTATCAAGGCATAGGGGGATTATTTTCCTGGAAATTATAACTGGAAATACACATTGGTGTTGTGCTATGTTGTGTGCACTAATAAATTACGTGGAGGAATAAATATTTCTGGGGATTCAAGTTGTCCAGCCAGGCCTTTTATCTTCCCTGTCAGGAGGGAGGGGATCATTTAATTATCCCCTTACTCTCTCATAGCATCATAGGCAGGAGGCCGCTGGAGGTGCTACAAGGCTTCTATCACACATCTGATTTTTCATTTGATCAATAAATCTCTCTCTTGAACCTGGCCATCTGTATTTAATGTATCCTGGGAGTGGGTTAATTAAGCACTGAATTAGATGGCTTCTTCATAGACAGCTTATGGTCTAGATTTTTCCCTGTGACCCATGGAATTTCTTTCCATAGGAAATAAATTTGAGCTCAGTTCCTTGAGCCGTGAGATGGCAGATGCCAGTCATTCATTTTCCTGGTTTCCTCTGTTGCTTGTGCCAACTTCTTAGGCTTCCTTTTCTGCCGTTACTTCTCTTAGGCTCTTGCTTAACCCCCTAAAGCTTGCATTAGTAAAATCAAAATCATACTATTAATCCATCTCATGGTTGTGGTCAAGATTCAAGGTGCCACTCTGGTAAGTTTTTATCATACGGAGTGCATAGGGTGATATACAAAAGTATTTACTCACTAGTGTGTCCAGTTGGTCAATCTGAGCACTGCTGGCAGGGGCCTAGGGCAGGTTGGTCAGCCTGCAGTTGCTGGAGTCTGGGGAGGCCTGAGGAGCCTAGAGGTGGGGTGGGTGGTCAAGTGATAGGAGCCTTTGTTGGGCTCTGTGAGCTGATGTTTATAACTAGCATGATGTGTTTCAGTATCATAACAATGGACGTGGCTCTACTGCAGAGTCCTGGCTAATAGTCAGCTGGCCCTGGTGCCTAGCTCCTTAGAGGCACCCACCTGCCCCCGGGACATGCATGTCAGACACCAAAGAATGAAGAGGCTTCAGCACATGCGCTCCCATTGTGGTTTTGGCTCTCTTGACTTCTGTTTCTTGTTCCTGGTTTTGTCCTACATCTGACTTACCTGCTATCAACCTTCTGATTTACTCTCCCACCTGGGTTGGATTTGACACTCAGCACCACTCTATAGCTATGGCCTGTCTTCCATGGACAAGTGGGTCTGGTTCTCCATCCAGGCTCTGGGGCTTCAGGCCACTTCATCCAGATAACCCTTTTGCTTGTCCTGGTCCTGGGGCCCTCCATTCGCCAGATCTAAATTTCCAGGCTTATCTGGTCTCATGAACAAGAAAGATCTCTGCTTGTTCAAGCCTTGCTAGTTGTCCAAGGCAAAGTCCACCTTGAAGCTGCCTCTTCTGAAAAGTTTTCTCTGCCATCCCCAATTGTGTAAATGGAAAAAAAACAAAAACAAAAAACCCAGTTACCACCCTTCCCACGCCGCCGTAAAAGCTATGCAGTCCAAGGCAGGACGTGATATGCGGTAGACATAAATGCTCCAGGAGTTCAGGAGAGTGGGGGAGATGCAGAGCCTGGGATTTCAAAGAGTTAGACAGATCTGGAAGTGACTCTTGGTTCTGCTCCTTATTGGTTGTGTCATTTCGGGCAAGCTGAACTTGGTGAGCTCTGTCGTTTCCTTTTCTATGAAACGGAGGCTCCTTGTGAGGGTTAAATCAAACAATATTTGTAAAATGTGTAGCACAGGTGTTAAAAAAATGGTGCCTGGCTGCCTGTTGTCCCATGTCCCATTCTAGTTTCTTCCATGAGAGGCAGTGTGGTATGGTGGCGAGAGGATAGGCTTTGGAATCCCGACAGATCAGAGTTCACATGCTTATTCCTTGATCAAAGAGCTGAGACTCCGAGCAAGTTACACGTCCTTCTGAGTCCCATGTTGGTAGGACAGGGCCACTCCCACTTTCCCCAGGGAACTTGTGGGAGTGTTTAATGAGATAAAGGGTGCCAAGTGCCCAGGACAGTGGCTGGTATACAGTAGGCATCCCACAGTGCTGGTTCCCTTTCTTTCCCGTCTTCTCACTGATGAGCAATTTGTGGTCGCAGTGATGAACAAAGGAACATGGATCCGTTTATTTGATAAGAAGTAATTTTCTGTCCTCATTTTGTTTTTCAATCTGGCATTCAGGTACTAGAGGAAGCAGAATTATTGGAGAACTGTCTTGTTTTCAGAAACATTAGATAAATTAGCTTACATATTTTGTTGTTTCTGAATATTGTGCAATAATTTATTTCCCTTCTTTGAAGACAGCGAGGGTGCCTGTTCCTACCCCCAAAGCAAGACTTTACATTGTTCATGCTTGATGTGATCTGCTCACCCTACTTATGCCTTGTTCAAATGAACTTACTTTAATACAATTTTAATTATTTTTAATGCTTTAAATTAATTATAGCCGTTTCAGTGGCTCCTCTGTGTCTTTGCTATTTCTCTGTTTCATCTCCATGGCAACCTTTCTTACAAAAAGGAGGGTGTGTGTGCGCGCACATATGCGTTCTCTGTTCCAAATGTTGACTTCAGTTTGCTTTTAAACTCCGTAATAACTCCAGGGAGAAGGATTCAGGGATAACAGCAAGTGGAAATTGTTTATTGTTTTACACTTGGGAATAATGTCTGGCTTCGAACGTCAGTGGTGACCTCTGTTCTGCTCGTCCCCCTAGCAACCCATCTCTCCATCTTCTTGGCCTGAGAGCAGCTTAGAAGGATGTTGTGGGGTTAATGTGGAGACTACTTAGTGCACTGTTCAGAATTAATAAATTAATATTCATTGAACTCTTTTTTGTGCCAGACACGGCTCTTTACCAATGTTAGTTGATTTGATCCTTGCAGCCATCTTGGGAGTCTGGAGTTATTATTCTCACTTTAGAGATGAAGAAAAGGCACACAGAGGTTAAATAGCTCAGCCAAAGTTGTTCAGCTGGTAAGTGGTATGACCAGAGTTTGATCTCAAGTTTTTCTGATATGAAGTGACAGGTTGTTTTCACTCTATCACAATGCTCTGTCCCTCCACGAGGATGAGCTCTTGGACTTGTTCTGTCCTTTGGAGCCTGTCCAAAATCCCCTGTCCTCTTGAAGGCTTCCTGATAAACCAACAAGCCCCATCAGTCCTTCCTCTGATTCCTGGTGACTTTGTTCTTGGCTCTCTTTGGCCCCTTCCCCGTATGGGTATCATTTGCATTCACCCCTAGGCTTTTTCTAGAAGCAACTTGAGGGCAGACTGGTAAGTCTTGTCATCCTTTTATGAGATTTGTGCTCAGCACAAGGCTTCCCACCAGGTGGGTACTTAGCACATATTGAACCAATTTGGTGAAAACTGTGGAAGAAAAAGCAGATGGATATCCTCTATTGAAAAAATGATAGTTGTTATTCTCTCAACCCCTGTTTTACTGGCCTGGGTAGATGCTGGGTTCTATATTCAGGCATGCCTGGGAAAGCAGGGTAGAATTCAATCAGGCACATTGTAAAATTAGCTCATTTCCTGCATGCAGGGGCTTTGGGGCTCTTGCCTTTGAAGCACTTGAGACTGTCACCTGCCGTTTCATTAGCTCTGGCAAGACTTGGGGCAGAAGCCGTGTAACTCAGGAAATGGCAGGAGAGCCAGGTTTCTCAGGTTTGGGCTGTTCAGGCAGGAAAGGGAATGGAAGGCTAATAGAAAAAGCTATCAGAGGCAGAAGTAGGAGGCTTGGATCCAGGTGTAGCCTTCCTTCCTTTCCTCTGGAACTCTATGGACTCCATGAATAGGCACCATCAAGATCCCAAAAGGGAAGTAGGAGGATTTTAAAGGCAAGCAGAACTATATTAGGAGATGAGGCTGTAACGTGGTAATTTGATAATTTGAACCATTATTCTGGCACATACATCCCAGTGGGCACATCCCCAATCCCTTCTCCCTCCAGCCTGAGGCCATGCACTTATTCTCTGGTGGCTGCCTTGCTCAGCACGGCAGTTAGAGCTTCTCCATGGGAACAGCCTTCAGTACCCAGCTGGTGTATGAACTGGGAAGCAGGCAGTCCCATTGCCCTGGTGCTACACCTCATAAAGTGTCCCTGCTCCCCTCAGCATGCGGTCACAAGGCACCCAGCCTCCACGCCTCTGTGAACCTCTCGCCTGCTCACCACACTCAGCCTGAACACGTGCACACCATGGAGCTCCCCCAGTGTTTGCTGCTGCTGGGCCTGGTGCATCCTATGGGTCTTTAGTGATGAGGTGGAATTCATCAGCGGTGTTCTCCACTAGTGTCCCTGGAGCCAAGTTCTGCACTTAGATTCATGGCCCGGGGTGGCTTCTGCTCCTGGAGGGGTCCACTTTGTCTTCTTTGCTCCTCTACATGGAATGTTGCACTTCTTGACTCAGAGAAACTACCCTTTGGGCTGGATCTTGTGGAAATGGGCTGGCAGGGCTTTGTGGGGCTGACATTTGCTGGCTGGTACTATCCTGTTACTACCCTGGCCTGGGCAACTTCTCTGTCTTTCCTGTCAAGAGTGAGTCATGTTAATTAGCAGTTCAATTTCCTTGAAGAGAGGGCTGATCAGTGACTCTGCCCTCATCACCTCATGTTTTCTACTTGATTAGTGTCCAATGAACCTGGCATCCTGTGGCATCTGGATGGGTACTCAAGGTCAAACTCAACAGCTTTGCCCAGAAAGAATATTTGGGAGAATTTTTTTCTGCAGGTCAGGGCATGGCATGGCATAGACTTCTTGAATTCTATGATCTATCAACACCCTTTCAAGTATCTACTCCATCCAATGCCAGCGGGACAATTTCCTCATCAGCCAGTTGTGCCTAGATGCTGCTTGTGAAGCTCTCTGGGTCATCTCAGCATCAGGGCCCTTTGCACAATTATCTACTTGGCAGATGGCAGAAAGTATGGTTTTAGGAAGATTCCCTCCGAGGCTCTGCGAGGGAAGGAGCGGGGATGTCCTGTTGGTGTTTCTGCTTCTCTCTGTCACTGTAAATGCTTGAGGAAAAAGAAAATTCTGGTCCTATGAGGCTGTGTGAAGGCACACTGTGCCATTTCTGCACACATATAAGCAAGCGAGTACTCACAGAGAGAAGTGGACACAAAGGCACACCCTAGAACATATACAAGGTCACATACACAAGCACATACACTACATAACAAACATAAGCACACACAAACACACACAGGCATGCACACCAGCACACACACATGCGCATACACACAAACATATACAGGTACACACACCAGCACACACTGGCATATGTATGCAGGCAGACATGCACACAAGCATACATGCTAACACACAAACGCAAGTATACACACAAACATACACACAAACACACATGCATCAGCACACATATGCAAACACACAAACACATACACAAGCACACACACACATACACAAGCACACACTGAAGCACCCACACATGCCAGCACATGCACAAGCATATATGCACACATCCCAGAATACACACGCAGCACATACACAACATACAGACACACCAGTACACATCATTAGCGCACACAGAAGCACATACACACAGGCACACAAACACAATCCCACAAGCACTCACACAAGCAGACATGCAAGCACATATGCAAATGCACACAAAACCACACACAACCCCACAAGCATGCACACACACACACACACAAGCACACATGCTCGGTGCCTCAGCACTCACCTTCCCTTAAGGACGACCTTTGGTTGCTCAGGCCACCAGTGGGTGAAGGGCCAATGGCCTATGGCCTCTTTAGTCCCGTGAAGATCTAAACCTCCTTAGGACCAGGGTGATCAGCAAACAGAAGCTCAAAGGGAGGAGCTGCCCCCACCCCTGAATATAGGGGACAGGGCCAGATCATGGCAAACCTGGGACGAGATGGGGCTAAACTTGAGGTTTCCTCGCACCTTCCCTTTCAGAACCTTCCTCCCCACAAAACTTCATTCATTTAGTGCTGGGCTCCATGGGGGTCACAAAAGGGCACATACAAAGCAGAAACTTGTGCCCAGGCCATTTTGTCACCCTCAATTTTATGTGATAATGTCCTTTACAATTGCCAGGAAACATGAAGATCTATGCTTGGCCCTCATCCCTTCTCTGAGGCCTTGTCCCTCCCTTGACCTGCACTTCATCCTACATGCCCACGCCATCCTTGCCGCTTGCCCTTGGGGTGAGTCTCAGGACAGGGTGAGAGATGAAGAGAGGTCCAGGGATGGGCTGAAAGCTGAGGAGTGGCCACACATCCAATTTGCTTGAGACAGTCACAATTTACTCCTTAGTTTGACTTAATGGCTAATAATAATCTCTTTCACTCTCAAAAGTGTCCTAATTTAGATGAGTTATATGATCACCCAATTTAAAGCCCTCTTTACTTGCCATTGATTTGCAGAACTTGCTTTTATGCTATCTCAGGATGTCCCTGTATGAAAAAGGTTGCTGTAGAATGCCTTATAACCAGGGGCAGGGCCAAGCTAAGGTAGGGAAGATGGAGGCATGGTTATAATCAACCTCAGGACAGCCCTGGCGACCCTCTCTAGCTCGAGGAGTTCCCTGTCCTGGAAGCAATTTTATTTTCATAGTAAATTCTTGAAGAATCCTCCCCAACTGTCCTCTAGGTACTAGAGAACCTAGGCTGGCTGTTAGGTACTTTGGGCTCAGCCTCCTGACCCCATTGCCTTCCCCAGGAGCCAGCTATCCAAGGGCCCTAGGAGATTACATTTGCAGGCAACCCGGGAGCTGGGGTCTTGACCTCTGTGTGGGATGCCAGGCCCAGCTGGGGCTGCTGTGGGTGGAGTTCTGGGTCTGCACAGAGAAACAAGACAGGTAGTTTTTCTCCCATAATTCACAGCTTTGTTGCAGCAGGGCTGTCTGCTCTACCATGTTAATAGGAAATAAACACATTGTTTTGTTGTGTTTGATACCGTGTTAGGCTGGAGTCTTCGAGGGCTGTTTAAAATGTAATAAGTTAGAATAAAATAAGGAGGAAAAAAATATTCCTCTGGGGCATCTGGCTGCACCAGACTTGCTAATTCTGCTCTGCATCTCAGCAGTAGATAGTAGACTTGTTCTTTGGCTATGGAAATAGACCAACCTTGGGAATGCCAGCTGATTGTGGCTCAGGTGAGAGCCAATGCAGCTCAGAGAAGGAGGGTTTCTAGGAAGCCCTGAATAATTTTGGTTCCCTGGAGGGCCCTGATATCCAGCTATGGTCTTACCAATTTATTAAGCAGACTTTTATGGAGCACCTACTGTATGCTAGGCAGTGCTAGGTGCTGGGGCTAGAGATGAAAAAAGTGTGGGTCTATGTTCAAGGAGATTACACAATTACACAAATAGAGTCACACAATTTCAATGCAGAATGGGTGAGCATCAGGTGTGCAGGAGTAAACAATAGAGGTTCCCATGGAGCTCTCCGTGATACACTGCAGAGAGCCCTCCTGGGAACAAAGGACGTAGTCCCCAGCTGCCGGAAGTGCTGCAGGCAGAGGCAGAGGGAATGCTTCAGCTCTCAGCACTCTGTAGAGATTTCCTCCTTTGAAGATCATGCCCAAGATGGTGCTCCCTTCTGGGGCATCCAGTGACTGATAGGTGCGGGTGTGTAAGGCCCAACCTTCTTGCCCCAACTTGGGACAACTCTGGAGAGTCATTCAAGCCTTGGAACCCCCGTAAGTCAGCTGAGGCCTGTTGGGAGCTGCCTCATAGCTCAACTTCTTCTTCTGCCCAGTCCCCCTTCCTTCCCTTCCACAGGTGTTGATTGCAAGAGCACTCTAGAAGAAATATTCTGCACCTTAATCTCTGTCTCAGGCTCTGCTTCCTGGGGGACGCAACCTGCAGCAGTACCTAACACGGTCAATGTTGTTTAGGGAAAGCTTCCTACAGGAAATGCCTTCTAGGCTGAAACCTGAAGGATGAGTGAGAGTCAGGCTGGTTATAGCTGTAGATCTGAGGGGAAGAGTATTTTTTGCAAATAGAGGAAGGGAATGTATACAGTCTGATAGGCAAAAGGGAGCAGGGCATACTCTGGTGGAGAATGGCACAGTAGGAGGCTTGGGGTTCTTTTGAGTTGTGATAGGGGCTTGGGTTTTAAAGGCATTTCAATATCACTGAAGGGTTTTAAGTAGGGGGGGTGATATAGTTGATTTATTTCTTTATAAAAAATATCTCAATAGGAGGGACATAAAGACAGAAGCAAGAAGACCAGCTAAGAAGGCTGTTATAGTAACTTAGAAGAGAGATGATAGTGGCCTAACTTGAGTAGATGGAGGGAGGTGGATAGATTTAAGACATTTACTAAGGAAAAGAATCAGTTGTCAGGAACCGATGATAGATGGAATATGGAGGGAGAAGGAGGCAAGGGCGATGTTTGAGGTTCTGGCTTTAGTAACTGTGAGGATGCTCCTGCCATTTAGTGAGGTGAGAAGAAAGTGGAGGAACAATTTTGGGAAGAGCATGATGGAGGGGAAAATGTGTTTGTTTTGGAAGTGCTGAAGTTACTTATCTTTGGATGGGATATTCAAGTACGGAGCTGAGACATTTAGCTATCTGAATATAAAGCTTAAGAGGAAGAGCAGAGTTATTTATTTAGTTACCTATTGCTTATAATAAATTACCCTCAAGGCTTAGCAACTTAAAATAATCACAAATATTTATTATTTCATGTTTCTGTGAATGAGGAAGAGGGCCTTAGCTTGGGGATCTCTCATGAGGTGGCGGTCAAAATGCTGGCCAGGGCTGCAGTCACCTAAAGGTTTGACTGGGGTGGGAAGAAGTGCTGTGCTTTTAAGATGGCTCACTCACATGTCTATCAAGTTGGTGCTGTTGGAAAAAGGCCTTAAATTCTCACCTTGTGGACCTCTCCATAGGGGTCATTCAAGTGTCTTCATGACATGGCAGCTGGCTTCCTCCAGAGCAAGTGATCCAAGAAAGTAGGGAAGAAATTGCAATGTCTTTTACTGACCTCACCTCAGAAGTCACACACCATCACTTCCACCATATTGTATTGGTCACATGAACTGACCTTGATACAGTGATGGAGGGACTTCTCAAGGGTGTGAATACCAGGCTTCAAGGATGATTGAAGCCATCTTTAAGACTGGCTACTGCAGTTGGAGATATAGATTTAAAAATCATTAACATTTAGATGATATTTGAAGTCTTGGTAATGGGAGAGATCACCTAACAGAAGTGGGTACAATGAAAAGAGGAGGCATTAAGGACAGAGATCAGATAGATACTGGCCTTGAAGGATAAGCAGAGGAAGAGAAGCCAGCAAAGAAGACTGAAGACAAGTGTGATCATGTGTCCAGGTGTGCCTGCAGTTTGTTCCGCTTTATGCCTGTTGGGCCCATGTGATAACTCCTCTGCTCCTTTGCACTCTCATAGTGCCTTGGGTTAGATGGAAACTGTATGGTCACCTAATGATAAAAAGCAGAGCAGCAGTGGAAACCCAAGAGCAGCCAATATAATGATGGATATTTGATATCATGATGAGGTGGTCACTGAAGATTTCAACAGCAGATGTTTGAGTTGTGGGCATAGAAACCAGGTTTCAGTGGATTGAGGTGGGTGAGAAATGAAAAAAGTATAGAGTTTTATTTTTAGAACCTTAAACAAGAACTGAAGGGAGAAAATGGGGCCTTAAGAGTGTGTCAAACTGTGGGAGAATTTTTCTTCTGAGATGCCAGATACTAGAATGTATGTAATTGATGAACAACGAGACTCCAGTAGAGAGAGGAAATATATATTTTTTAACCATCCAGGTTCCCCAGTGCAGGAAAATAATCTGGAAGATAACTTTGGAGGCCTTGATGTCAAAATCAAGGTGCAGAAGCTGGTTAGAATGGACTGGCAGCCATCTAAGACCCCTAAGGTTCCGGGGTTTACATCAGAGCCTGCCCGGTGATCAGTGAGGGCTTTCTAGTCCGAAAGTCAATGTGACCTTGCATCACAAGTGCTCCTGAGGTCAAGGAGAGCCCCCTTTACTGCTCACCTTCACACTCCCTTTGGGCTGCTTTTCTGGGCCCCTCTTTGGAGATGCTCTTGCATTAGTGGCTGGCAGTGGAGCAGCAGGACTGATAAATGGTGGATTGGATGCCTGGTCTTGTGGGTTGGGGTAGGGATGTTGTAGGTACTTTGGTTTGCGTGTGCAGAAGAATGGAGCAAAGTGGTCCCTACCGCATTTCCAGTCATGGTGATGAGAGAAAACTAGAAGCACTGCCCCGTTGTCCTAGACAGCACAGACAGAGGTATTTAAGGGCCCTTTGTAATGGATTGGTCCAGGAAGGAGAGAAATGATTTTTTATCATAAAAAGGTCAAGATTATTGTCTCAAGGAATAGAGTAAAAGTCATATAACTAAAATGAATATAGAAAAATGAATTCTTGTGGCAGTGAGGTACATCTGCACTTCAGAAAATGAGGAGGAAGCTGAAGTAGCTAGTTCTGGGGAGGAGAGACCCACGTGCCTTTGAAATACCCTCATCTCTCCCTATACCCAGGAGATGAAAATGGCTCCCCAAATCCTAGGAGTGAGCAGGAGCCCAGATAGGGAACAGCTTCACTGAGACCCAGCTGAGACCTCCCATAAGAAAAGTTTCCACAAGAAAGGATTCAGGACTGGGGCTCTCCTTACATGTGGCAGGGGCGAGGGTTCCCAAGAGAGGAAAGGAGGAACACTGGATGGTAAGGGCTTACAGAAAAGAGGATGGGGGAATGAGGATGAGCTAATAAAACCTCCATGGGTGAGCCCTTGTCCTCACCTCCACCATGTGGCATGATGGGCAAGTTAGGCAGCTAAAGTCTCCCCAGCTGCCTTCTGACTATACCAGGATACTTTCTGGGACCTTTCATTAAAGGAGAGCTGAACCCTTTATTGGAATAGAGGCTGTGTTCAGTTCTATGAAGATGGCCATGAGGCCCTGCAGGTGAGGGGACCATCCCTGTCTGTTTCACCTGACATAGACGTTGCCCTTGCTGCAGGGATGAGAAGCAAAGGTAGATTACACACAGAAGGTGATGCTACAATCCTGAGAGGCCAGGAGGCCAGCTTCTTGGATAGCCTCTCCTCATAGATCTCTTCATGGGCTCCAAACACACAACAGAACAAAGAGAAGTACATCCCCTGTGGCACTGCAAGGACATTTAGAGCAGCGTCCAGATCCGTAGAGGAGGACACATCTAGCAAATTGTGCATGTGCTGAAATGAGGCCATGCTAGGCATTTGCAGCTCAGTGCCTCTGGAGTGGGGCGGGGCTGGGTTTGAGCTTGCCCACCTCCTTTGCTCCTTGACTTTGGCTACACACACAGGCACATAAATCCTCTGCCCTCTGGGTCTGGACAGATTGGTGGTCTCACCACATCTCCTAGAGGCTGTCCCAGAGCCCCAGTAGCATATGTCCTGCAAGGAGTCAACTCTTCCTGGCAGCCTTATAATTTAAAAACAAATTGATATGCTCTAACTGCAAATGTCTGGATTGTTTGTCTCTGAGAGGAATCGTCTGAAAGCAAACAGCTGATTGGTCCAGCTGGGGGAGGTTGTTTCCTGACAAACACGCTCTACTAATACAAGGATGCCTTTGCATCCTAAGTCCTTCCCTATTTTACGGCAGGATGTAAATTCTGCATAGGGTGTTTTTTCTTTCTTTCTTTTTTTTTTTTTTAATGATTCCCTTTCTTGACGCTTGATTTCTGAATTTCATTTCTCCCCAGAGAGGTGCTGGAATCATCCAGCCATCCTCCTCGTCAAAGTTATGGGCAATTTGACCTGCCATTTAGCTATTTCCTGGAACTGGTTGAGTGGCTCTTTGGGCTGTTTCTGCCTTGAAGACAACACACGGTGTGTTATTGCTTATGCAGATGAGGACGGCACTGGGACCTCTGGCTTGAGACTTGTTGCCCTTGCGAATGTTAATTCTTCCTCCACAGGACTGCTGAAGGTTTTGCTAAGTCCATAGACCCTACGCGGGGGCATGGGCTCTCCCTAAGTGATTGGTTTAGTTTTGAAGAATGAGGGGTTGAATAGACAAATCAAGGACAGAACAAACCACAAGGAATATCATGTTACAGAGAAATTTCCAGAAGCCTGGGAAGGTTATGTGGATCTCTTCCAAGCCATATTGATAGGGAAAAAGTGAGCTGGCCCCATGTGTAGTATGTTCCCACTGCATTAATTCACCAAACACTTATTGAGAACTTATGGCAGGGTAGGCACTGGAGATGGAGACGTGGCTTTTCTGTGTAGTGGTGCAACAGGCTGTCACAGGATCATTTCAACACAGTGTGGTCTGTGCTCAGACATTTTGTGGGGAGGTGGAGTGGGAGTGGCAGTTTCATCATAGCAGCTGATGTTTGTTGAATTCCTACCATGTGATAGGTATTACATTAAATGCATTACCTGATCAGTCACATCTAATGCAACAATTCAATGTAGCAAGGTATATTTCCTCCCATTTTATAGATAACAAAGCTAGAGCTTAGCAAGGCTAAGAAAACAGCCAAGCCACCTAGATAGTAAGAGGCAGAGCTGGGATTCAATGCCAGGTCTGTTGACAAGGCTGCATTTCCCACTTCCCTTGCCTGAGAAGGGTTAGAGGAGGCTTCAGGACCCTTAAGCCATATCCCAGTGTTGGCCAGAGTGGGGTCTTCTGAGGGATGTCTGTTCAGGAAGTACATAGGTTGAAACTTGACCTTGGATCCCAGAGCTGCCATCTTCCTTCCAGCCACTCTTCCAGATGAGATGGGCCAGAAGCCTCAATAGGAGACTAAAACTTGGTAGCAATTTAATTGAGGAGTTTTGCTGCAATTGGAACCAGCTGGAGAGAAGGGGCAGGCTAAGAGCTGGTCTTTGGGCTGAATCTAAATATAGCATTGTGGAAGTACTGAATGTTTTTTCTTTTTCTTCGTCACTTTGTTGTTGATTTTGAAGGAGCTTGGCTCCCTGGAAGAAATGTTTCTGACTGGAGAAATAGAGTTTTTTCTTCAGTTTGTCACCTGTGTAAATAAGAAGAACATGAAGCACAAATGTTTCACTGGTTCTTATTGATTAAAGTCTTAACATATGAAATAGTTTTACAGTTGGCCAACTTAGTCTTCTCATGGCTGCCATGCAGCTAATTGTCTGGAGACCATGAATGATGTTAAGAAACTTCTGTCTTGGGTCCTAGCTCCTCATAACTCTTCTACTTCTTTATCTCTCTGTGTTGTTACCTTCTTCTAGTTCTCTTTGTAATCTTACCTCCCATCTCTTTCTCTTCATCTATGTCTCTCCCTTTTTTTTAAAAAAATAATTTCCATGAGTCTTTCCATCTTGCTTTGTTTTTTTTTTACTTGGAATACTGCGATAAATAGAGCAGACACAGACCCTGTGCTCAAGGAATTTATAATTTTGTGAACTCTCTGGTCTTTCTATATTGTTCAGTCTCTTGTCAGTGGCTGGGTGCAGTTAGTGACTGTCAGGCCTGCCTTTGTCACTGTCACCCCATACCTTTGAAAAGGAAAGGGAGCAGCACATTTTATAACTGAAGCCCTCAGGGTCACATGTCCCACTTAGTTGTTTGTGAATCTTTATTATCACTTCGAACTTCTCAAGTTGAGGTCTGTGCATGAGCTCTAGGGAGATGAGGGAGCCTCCGAAACAGGAAGTAAATTTCTGAATAAATGTGTCGTCATGCATTTTTAGTGGGGAGGAAGTTGCATAGCTTTCATGGTATTCTCAGTGTTCACTGTGTGAGTCAAATAATGTCAAGAACAACTACTCTACCAGTGAGGCACTAGTAGGTAGCCCAGTCACTTAAAACGGGTCAGAATTCAGCTCTGGATATGTGTTCTAAGTGGTTCTCTCTCTCATTTAGGAACCTTCTTTATCTTTACATGGTGTCAGTGAAGAAAGAAACCAGTAGCCACCTTTGACCTTTAAATCTATCTTAAATGAATAATTTTATTTGCATTTGGTCTTGTTCAGGGGTTAATTCCCAAGTACAATACTGAATTATTGGACTTTATTATGTACTTGAAGTAACAGAATATTTCCATTCTGGGGGAAGGATGGTTACTGTTATTTTATTCTTTGTTATATCCTAAAATTGCAGAAGTGTAACAGAACTAAAAGATCATGTAGTTCACCCTGCAACCCCAACTCCTGTTGCCTCATCCAGAATCTTCTCTATGACATTCCCTTCAAGTAACCATGTAGCCACTTCCAGGAAAAGAGAATGCCCTGCCTATTCATTCATTTGTTCATTCAACTATGTCCTCCCAAGTGCCATGGACTCTGGTGGGTTTTAGGAATTTGATGGTGAACAAGGCAAATGAATGATGCTGTTCTCCTCAGGGAGCTTCTAACCCAGCAATCTATAAAGACAGACATTGAGCAAGTATGAGGAGTGTTAGGTTAGGGATAACTCTGAGGATAATGGAGACTACTGTGACTTGCAGGTGGTAGTGGTCATGGAAAAGTTCCTAGAGGATGTAACTTCCAAGTTGAGCTGAAGGAGGAGTGAGAACCAGCAAGATAAAGGAAGATTTGGTGGCAGGAGGGTTGCATGTAGAGGAAATGGCACATTGAAGGATCCAATCATGAAAAAGAAAAGAGTGAGGCTTAGTGGAGAAACTGAGAGAAGATTAACATGACTGGAAGAGAAAAAAATATGAGACAGGATTAATACAAGGTTGTCACAAGAGATTAGAAAATTCTAAGCAGCAGTTTCACATGACTAGCAAAAGGAAATCTGAAATAGCTGCAGAAGCTATGGGCTGATAAGATCCTGAAAAATCAAGGTGTGGACAAAGCTGGCTAAGATCAACTGGACCCAACATGGCACTAGATGTGATGTAGGTTTCACCTAGCACTTCATTATTAATGTGTGTGCATTAACATACTAAATCACACATCTGCCAGTGTCATGACAGTTTTCAGACCACCCATATTTAGTGTAAAAATGGATGGCACCACAGTTCTGAGAAATCTCCACTTTTTCCAGGAATTTTCATAATATTCCACCCCATGGTTAAGAAAACCCCATAAATATAGAAACTCCAAACCCTTACGTGTAATTCTCTTGAGTATACCTGCACTCCCTTTTCTGGACTGTGTACTTTTCCCTTTGCAATAAATCTCCATACTTTCACTCTTTTCTGACTGGTCCTTAAATTCATTCTTATGATGGTATCAAGAGCCTGGACACTGGCTGGGGTTGAGGTCCCACCAGCATTTAGGGACCAGTTCACCAGTGTTAAATAGAAGAGTGGCTACTATGGCAGCTAACTTCAATTTTTGATAGCTTTGAGCCAGAAAGTTCCCCCTGGCATGTCTTCCTTTTCCCCTCATCTATAGCCTTTAACCTTCCTACCTATACTCTACACCCTCAGGCAGACAAAATCTTATGGGATTTATTGAAACACGTACACACACAGCCATGAGATTATTCTTCCATTTCCTTATATTTGGGCAGCACTTTTAGACAAGAAACAAACAGATTTGGTAGGTTCTTGTTGTGGGTCCTCTGTATCCTTGACATGTCCACTTTGCGTTCCCAAACTTGTCTACTCAATGAGCTCTTGATCATCTTTTGAATCCCAGCTCAAGGGTTTTGTAGGTATGGTTTCACTTGTTTCCCTCACCCCCCATCAGACTGTGTGCTCCAGAAGGGCAGAGACCATGACTAATTCTCTCGTGGTAGGGGGTGTGGGCCTGTGGGGCTACTGCAGAACTTAGCACACAGCAGGTGCTCAATCAGTGCTTTGTGGTTGACAAATGAATAGATGAATGGCTTAGTTGCTAATCAGTGAGGAATCAGTGAGGAATCTTATAAACAAATCTCAGTGCGAAGTATAGAGAGACAAACAGGAAAGCTGGAAGAGCTACAGCAGGAACTGTCAGTGTTGTGCCAGGAAATTGAGGTTCCTTCTAATGCCACAAATTTCATGGATGTTATGATTACTTTCTTCGGTATATATTTCTTTCCTGCAAATTACAGTAGTTCCCCTGGTTACACAATACTTGACTTACACAAATTAAATAACATAAAAACAGTTGCATAAGAACCATAATTTTAAAAAGAACCATAATTTTAGAGGTCTACAAAGTCTGCATTACCAACTAACAAAGCAGTCAAGTGTGGTGCTGAATACTGCAAAGCCAGAATGCAAGACTGGCAATAACTAACCTGAAGAGAAGGCCTTTTCTCTCTATTCTGTCTTTCTGTTATTTTGGCTTCTCAATGCTCTGGCACATGTTGTCTTACTTTTATTTGATATGATATAATATTATTGTGGTAGATAGCCTCCGAGAAAATCACAATGACCCCTGACTCCTGATACTCATGGTTGTGTGTAATGCCCTCTCTTTGAGTGAGGCCTGAATTTTGTGTCTCATGAATAGCCAATAGAATATGGGAAAAGTGATGGCATAGCAATTGTGAAATGAAGTTATAAAAAAGACCCAAAGTTCAATTTTGGGTCTCCCTCTTTCACTCTCTCATTCACTTGCTCTGAGAGACATCAACTGCCATGTTGTGAGTTGCTCTATGGAGAAGTCCACATGGCAGGGAATCAAAGGATGCCAGCAATTAGCAGCAAGTGAAAAACTAAGGCCTTTAATGCAACAGCCCATGAAATCTAAATTCTGCCTACAATTATGTGAGAGAGCTTAGAAATAGATTCTCCCCTAGTCAAGTTTTCAGTTGAGACCATAGCCCCAGCTGGCCCCTTGACTGCAGCCTTGTGAGAAATCTTGAAGCTGAGGCACCCAACTAAGCCACATCTGGATTCTGGGCCCATAGGAATAGTGAAACAATAAGTGTTTAATGTTTTAAGCTGCTAGGTTTGGGATAGTTTTAAAATACAGCAATAGATACCAAATATAGGCTTTGGTACCATCAGTGGAGTGATGCTATTAAAAAAATACCATACCAAAAAATATGAAGTGGCTTTCTGACTGACCAAATGAAGGCTGGGAAGACTTTTTGGTGTATACATTAGAGAAAACCTAAGTTAAACTGAACAGACTGTTAGTAGAAATTCTGAACTTCTATGATGCTGAGGGTTCAAAAGGAAGTGAGAAACATATTATGAAAACTGGAGGAAGAAAGATCTTTGTTAGGTGGTGGCAGAAACTTAACATTATTGTTTGCAGTAATGTGGAAAGTAAGAAATGTACCTAATGAAATGGTTGATTTAGCTTAGGAGATTTCCAAGCAAAGCGTTGAAAGTGCTGTCTGATTTCTTCTTGCTGCTTGGAGTAAAATGCAAGAGGACAGAGATAAATTGAAGAAAGTACTGATAAACAGGAGCCAGGACTTGATGAATTTGAAAATTCCCAGTCTGTCTAGATGGCAAACATTGCTATATTTCAGAAATGCCTTCTCAGCAAAGATAAAATCCAGGGCATTGCCAAGATCTTCCCCCAGTTGGGTCTTCAGATAAGACTGTAGCCCCAGTTGACATCTTGTTGCAGCCTTGAGAGAAACCTTTAGGTAGAAGCATGAAGCTAAGTCCTGTCTAGATTCCTAACCCAGAGACTATGAGACAATATTTAAGTTAGTTAGTTTGGAAGTAATTTTTAATGCAACAGTAAATAACAAATTATATTGTAGTAATTATTATTTATGCAGCAAGAAGAATGCCCACCTCTCATTATGGCAAAGTAAAACAGTCTCTGTATCAAAAATATAAGGCAGTTGAAGATGGTATAATTATACTGAAATAGGGAGATTGGGTAAAAGTTAATACACTGAATATTGTAGCTCTAAGATTTTTTTCTGAGAAACCTGACCAGTTCAAGGGGAAGATCTAAGGAAACTAATATCAGGGGTTCCTTAAGGATAGGATAGACAGATCTACTGTTTATCTATTGTAAAGACCAAGGTTGACAGGCCCCAGCCATCAACACAGAGCTTCCAATCCATGCTTTAGCATGCCACTTTTAAATACGAACAGATGTCCAAATACTTGAGGAAAGCACGTAAAATGAAACACATAAACCAAGCAAATAAAGTCAATGTAGAGGAAATGAAAACAGTATAAGAAGAAGAAAACTTCAAAGAAATCTATCAAAATGCCCAGAGACATAAGAGAAGATAGGGCAACCCCAAACCAGAATAGGCTGCTATGAAGAAGGAATACATAATGACAAACATCTCTTGGAAATTTAATATTTGGTAGCAAAAACAAAATACTCAATAATAGGGTCCATAGACTGTATGATCAATTATGATGGTTTTTTTTTTTTTTTTTCCGTAGTGGCATTTCCAGCACCTAGAACATTGGCTGGTATATAGTAGGTACTCAAAAATCTGTTAAATAAATGAATTAAGGAATGATAATAAAGTTGGGTAAATCTCCTAAAGTAGAGAAGAAGATAGAGAAAATAGGAAATGAGGAAATGAAAGAGAAAATGGAAAATAGGAAAGAAAAACGGCAAAGCAAAAGGTCCCCAGGAAACCCAACATGCAAATAATTGGAGCTCCAGAAGGAAGGAATAGATAAATCAGATGGAAAAATATAATCAGTAAAAACTTCTCAAAATGAATGACATGAATTTTTAGAATCAGCACAGTGGAGGAAAAGACAGCTACACCAAGCCACATCATGGCAAAATTTCAGGACATAAGGGACAGCCATGCTGGAAGCTAAAGACAATGAAACAATGCTTTCTAAATCTGAGGGGAAAATAATTTCCAACCAGGAATTCTATACCCAAACAATCAATTAATGCGAAGGTAGGATAAAGACATTTTAAGGCATTCAAGTCCTGAAAAAATTTGTTTCCTACTCATTCCTTTTTCAGTGAAGCTACAAAAGAGTGCAATGTACCAAGATGAGAAAATAAACCAAGAAAAAGAAAGACTTGAGATCTTAAAAATGGGCTCCAACACAAGACAGAGGTGGGGGAAATGCCCAGCATGTTGGTGAAAAGAGGTCCCCAAATGGCACCTGTGCAGCAGACCTGGAGAGCAACCAGTCTGGATTGGAGCAGGCCAGAGGCTCCAGAGAGATTTCTTCAAGAACATGAAATTGATAGATTGCTTACTGTGTTTGAATGCATTGAGAGGAGATTTCCACAACTAGGGAAGTGTTGGAAGTAAATTAATGAAAAGTACATAGAAAACCTACAAGACCATTATTAAGTACAGGAGAAACAAAATGTGCAGACATGAAAAACTAATCATGGTGTACAAGTGACTAGGCTGTGATGAATATGTATATGATAACAGTAAAGTAGAAACTAAATATTGACCTAGCCAAACTTACCATCTGGCGCTATGAGGAGAATGGGGTCAGAGAGATGGGAAAGTGTGCATTTATGCAGTGGAACCAGGAAGGGGAATAAGAGGAGTTAAATCTTCCTCTTCCAGGTGAGTCAACAGAGTTTAAATATGTTTTTTTAGTGGCAATACAAACATGTTCTTTAGAAACATAGAAGTACATTCAAAAGAAAATCAGTTTGTTAATTTGAATGTGGTTACCTCTAGGGAGTGGGAAATGGAACGGAGATTGTGGTAGTGGTAGTGGGACCTGCTGTTTTTTAATAATAAACCTTATAAAACTATTTACTTTATGTGCATGTAAATCTTTGATTAAAAAAGGCAAACTGAATTAATAAAACATTTAAAAAAGAAGAAAAGTAAACCAGGTGGTAGCAAAAGAACAGGACCAATTTAGAAAAAACAGAACACTGATTTAGAATAAGAAAATTAAAATACAAAAAAGCTTTGAAGGTAACCAGCAGCCAGCCTGTCTTTCATTCCACATGAAATAGATTTTTACTGCCTGAACTGAGAAAAATTATTTTAGATGATAGTTTATAAAAGAGCTTATGAAAGTGGAATGCCTGTCATGTTAAAGAAGTAACATTTTTGACTTAGGCAAAATATGGACAACGCTTTAGAATAAAAGACAGCGTAGGTCAAAGAGTGTCTATCTCTTGGCAGAATGCTTTTAAGGAGGACTTTAAACTTCCTTTGCAAGGAAACAACCCTTCAAAATGACCATTCTCATGACTTGAAACCAATTTAAGATGTTTATTTATTAAGCATATAATGCATGCCATGCCCTTACTAAGAGCATTAACATAGACCATGTTATCTATTTTCACATCAACTTTGAGAGAAGGTTATCACATTCCTAATATATATAGGTGAAGAATTTGAGGCTCAGAGAATTTAACTCACTTGTACCACTTCACTCGATGAGTAGGTGGTATTGATTGGATTTAAGACTGGGTCTATCTGAGTTCAATGCCAGGGCCAGGGAAAAGAGGCAGAAATTCTTTCCTGTGAGATCTGGGTGTACACACCTGCTCCAAGTCATGTGGATTTAATGAACTCCAGGGCAATGACCTCCTGCCTCCAACATTATGAAAGGGCATGAGTACAGAAAAAGAAGCAATGCAGCAAGAGGCAGGGTTTTAGGGTCTGGACTCGACTCTGCCCCTAAGTTGCTGGGTGACCTGGGACAAGTTACTTCATCTCTCTGTGCCTCTAGTTCTTCATCTTCAAAATGAGGAGGTAGAACCAAGTGATCTCTTAGTTTCCTCCCATTCTGAACATTAGGTGTTTCTAGAATTCATCTCTGATGCACAAAATATATGATAGTGACATGAGAGATCAAGGGTAGTGGGCACTGGTATCAGCCCCTTCTTCAAAGTTGCTTGAGGGTTGAAGCTCTTGGCACTGCTCAACAGAGGCAGGTGAAGATCAGGGGCAGAACAGCAGTGACTTTGTGCTTTGTTACTTTCTTCCAAGTCTCCTCTGGCTTCCCATTTGCTGGTTAGACTGTTGTCATTGTGTGTGCTTGATTGTAGTGGTGAAAAGACCATGGGTTTTATATCAGAAGACTTTCATTAGAGTCCTGACTTTGCCAGTTGATTTGTTCATTCTTGCTTTTATTTATTCTTTAAATATTGATAAGGCGTTTACTATGTGTTGGGCACTGCCAGGGAACACAGAGATGAATAAGATGTGATCCTTGCCTTCTGAAAACTCTTAGTATAGTAGGAAGAGAGATATATAAACAGATGATTGTAATGAAATACTTAGTGTGTCTATGAAAGAAATCTGTATAGGGCATAGTTATGACAGAAGGAGGTGGTCAGAAAAGGCCATTCAGAGAAGAGACATGAATTACTCTTCGCAGATGAGTTAGCACTAGTCAGAAAGATAGGGTTTGGGGATAAGGATGGCATAGGGTGGCAGGAAAGCATTGCAGGTAGAGAGAACAGCATGAACAAAGGCAAGGGGGTATGAAAAAATGGGTCATGTTCAGAAAACTGTGCAGAGAGTGAAAAAAGTGGGCATCTGCTTTTTAGCTATGGGGGATGGGGTAAGCATCATTCTGAGAGAGAGACAGTTAGGTGCCAGTAAGGCTTGGAGATAGAGGGAAAGTCTTAAGAAGGGTGAATGATGTAATTGCAGATATTTTCACAGGGGAATAAAGGCTCACAGTACTGTATTTGCAAGAGGGCCAAGGTGGCAGGACGACAAGGAGAAGCACAGAGCTACATGGGAATCAGGATGGATGAGCAGGGGCTGCTTTTTGGTCAGAGCTGAAGATGGTAGGGATTGAGCTTGGTAGATGACAGTGGTGCTGGCTTTCCAGACAGGCAGAAGCTGTTACTTAGGGTGGCATTAAAGGCTACTGGAGCTGCCAATCTGTGGCCCTATTGCTAGGGCACCTCTCACTTAGAGTCCCAGCTAGCATAGGTGAAAAATACTTCTGAGAAGTACCCTGCCCACATGACTTGGAAGGCTCTGGCTGGCACAAGGGATGTCCTTCTCTAGTGGTAATTCTTTTGATCTCTCTGAATCTGTTTCTTTCACTATAAAGCGGAGATGATGATAATAATAACAGTATCTAGTTCTTAGGGTTGTATCAAGGAGGACTGAAATGAGCTGGTGTGAGTGAGACAGTTGTGTGAGCTGTAAAGAACGGTGCAGACTGGAGTTATCTTAAACTTTCATAAACTCTAGTCCTCTACTCCTTGCCCCCATCACCTCTTTCAAGGAGATGGTGTATTTGGTCTCACTTTGAAATTAAATTTGAATTAACCTTGCACCTTCTGATTGCTAAATCTACTTTCAGGGATCTGTAATCTTTGTGTTGAATTGCTCAGTGGGACTGAGATGGATGAAACATATTTATTCTCTTGAACATTTTAAATTTAGGTGCTTTATATTTAGCAGGACATTGCTTAGAATGATTGAAACATTTGATATTTGATAATTCAGCTTTTTGGACTCATATATATACAAAATAATTTGTGCCATATGTGTGCATGTATATGTGCAAACTTTATGCAGGTATTGACCCTCTCTTCTTTAGGAGGTTGAAAGAACAAAAAGTAGGATCCTAGGCTATTATTTGGGGCTAGATCTGATTACAATAACTTCACCTTCCTCCACTCTGTATCACTCCTCCCCTCCAATATATATTGATTGATTTCTGCCCTCAAAAGCAGTATTGCTTCAGCCTCCTGAGGGTGGTATTCCAATGTCAGAGGAGAGGTGATGTGCTCAGTGCCTTCAAAGCCTGGACCCCACTGCCGGCCCCTGGTTTTGCTGTAACAAATATCTACTCACTCCAGTTACAATGATTAGCTCCTAGTGGAGATGACTGAGAACCAATGTTTTGGGGTTTAGCCCTTTCTTCCAATGCCAAGGTAATTTGAGAAGCCTAGCACTGTTGTGGGGCTCCCGTAAACTGGAACCAGTTAACATAGGTTCAAGGATGATATGCAGGAAATATGGTCTTGTATGACACAGCAGGTGATATTGTGATGAAGAGTTTGAATATCGCTCACTCTCCTTTGGATCCCCTTCTCACTCCTTCCCTTCTCTATTGCCAGGTCAGTTCCCCCTGCACGTGGTAGAGTATTTGCTAGAAAGAAACCCACTCCAGTTTTCTCAAGGAAAGAGGGGGCTGGTGCTGGAGGCTCATGCCTGAAATCCCAGCAACTTGGGAGGTCAAGGAAGGAGGATCACTTGAGGCCAGGAGTTTGAGATCAGCCTGGGTAATATAGTGAGACCCTGTCTCTACAAAAAATAAAACTAGCTGGCCTTGGTGGCACAAGCCTACCCTAGCTACTCAAGAGGCTGAGGCAGAAGGGTTGCTTGAGCCAGGAGACAGAGGCTCTCGTGAGCTATGATCATGCCATTGCACCCCAGCCTGGGTGACAGAGAGAGACCCTGCTTAAGAAAAAAAGAAAAAAAAAGTAAAGAGGATTTTATTCTAAGTATGCAAATTGGAATTGAACCTGGAGATTTTTCTGGAATGAAGGCTGCTCAAGTGATTGATGCCAATTCCCAACTCTATCACAGGCTTCTCTTTCTCTTCTTGCCACCCACTGACTTCTTTCTGTCTCACTCCATCTTTTCTCTATCTCAAAGCTTTTGCTTACTTATAACTTTGATTTGCCAAGACTCTTAATGGCTCTGTATTACCTTATGGTACTCACTCACCTTCAGCTCCCACAGCTCACTGGCCTGTTCTATCAATATTTTCTTTTCTTTTTTTTTTTTTTAAATTTATTTATTATTATTATACTTTAAGTTGTAGGGTACATGTGCATAACGTGCAGGTTTGTTACATATGTATACCCGTGCCATGCTGGTGTGCTGCACCCATCAACTCGTCATTTACATCAGGTATAACTCCCAATGCAATCCCTCCCCCCTCCCCCCTCCACATGATAGGCCCCTATGTGTGATGTTCCCCTTCCTGAGTCCGAGTGATCTCATTGTTCAGTTCCCACCTATGAGTGAGAACATGCGGTGTTTGGTTTTCTGTTCTTGTGATAGTTTGCTAAGAATGATGGTTTCCAGCTGCATCCATGTCCCTACAAAGGACACAAACTCATCCTTTTTTATGGCTGCATAGTATTCCATGGTGTATATGTGCCACATTTTCTTAATCCAATCTGTCACTGATGGACATTTGGGTTGATTCCAAGTCTTTGCTATTGTGAATAGTGCCGCAATAAACATACGTGTGCATGTGTCTTTATAGCAGCATAATTTATAATCCTTTGGGTATATACCCAGTAATGGGATGGCTGGGTCATATGGTACATCTAGTTCTAGATCCTTGAGGAATCGCCATACTGTTTTCCATAATGGTTGAACTAGTTTACAATCCCACCAACAGTGTAAAAGTGTTCCTATTTCTCCACATCCTCTCCAGCACCTGTTGTTTCCTGACTTTTTAATGATCGCCATTCTAACTGGTGTGAGATGGTATCTCATTGTGGTTTTGATTTGCATTTCTCTGATGGCCAGTGATGATGAGCATTTTTTCATGTGTCTGTTGGCTGTATGAATGTCTTCTTTTGAGAAATGTCTGTTCATATCCTTTGCCCACTTTTTGATGGGGTTGTTTGTTTTTTTCTTGTAAATTTGTTTGAGTTCTTTGTAGGTTCTGGATATTAGCCCTTTGTCAGATGAGTAGATTGCAAAAATTTTCTCCCATTCTGTAGGTTGCCTGTTCACTCTGATGGTAGTTTCTTTTGCTGTGCAGAAGCTCTTTAGTTTAATGAGATCCCATTTGTCAATTTTGGCCTTTGCTGCCGTTGCTTTTGGTGTTTTAGACATGAAGTCTTTCCCCATGCCTATGTCCTGAATGGTACTACCTAGGTTTTCCTCTAGGATTTTTATGGTATTAGGTCTAACATTTAAGTCTCTAATCCATCTTGAATTAATTTTCGTATAAGGAGTAAGGAAAGGATCCAGTTTCAGCTTTCTACTTATGGCTAGCCAATTTTCCCAGCACCATTTATTAAATAGGGAATCCTTTCCCCATTTCTTGTTTCTCTCAGGTTTGTCAAAGATCAGATGGCTGTAGATGTGTGGTATTATTTCTGAGGACTCTGTTCTGTTCCATTGGTCTATATCTCTGTTTTGGTACCAGTACCATGCTGTTTTGGTTACTGTAGCCTTGTAGTATAGTTTGAAGTCAGGTAGCGTGATGCCTCCAGCTTTGTTCTTTTGACTTAGGATTGTCTTGGAGATGCGGGCTCTTTTTTGGTTCCATATGAACTTTAAAGCAGTTTTTTCCAATTCTGTGAAGAAACTCATTGGTAGCTTGATGGGGATGGCATTGAATCTATAAATTACCTTGGGCAGTATGGCCATTTTCACGATATTGATTCTTCCTATCCATGAGCATGGTATGTTCTTCCATTTGTTTGTGTCCTCTTTTATTTCACTGAGCAGTGGTTTGTAGTTCTCCTTGAAGAGGTCCTTTACATCCCTTGTAAGTTGGATTCCTAGGTATTTGATTCTCTTTGAAGCAATTGTGAATGGAAGTTCATTCCTGATTTGGCTCTCTGTTTGTCTGTTACTGGTGTATAAGAATGCTTGTGATTTTTGCACATTGATTTTGTATCCTGAGACTTTGCTGAAGTTGCTTATCAGCTTAAGGAGATTTTGGGCTGAGACAATGGGGTTTTCTAAATATACAATCATGTCATCAGCAAACAGGGACAGTTTGACTTCTTCTTTTCCTAACTGAATACCCTTGATTTCTTTCTCTTGCCTAATTGCCCTAGCCAGAACTTCCAACACTATGTTGAATAGGAGTGGTGAGAGAGGGCATCCCTGTCTTGTGCCAGTTTTCAAAGGGAATTTTTCCAGTTTTTGCCCATTCAGTATGATATTGGCTGTGGGTTTGTCATAAATAGCTCTTATTATTTTGAGGTACGTTCCATCAATACCGAATTTATTGAGCGTTTTTAGCATGAAGGGCTGTTGAATTTTGTCAAAAGCCTTTTCTGCATCTATTGAGATAATCATGTGGTTCTTGTCTTTGGTTCTGTTTATATGCTGGATTATGTTTATTGATTTGCGAATGTTGAACCAGCCTTGCATCCCAGGGATGAAGCCCACTTGATCATGGTGGATAAGCTTTTTGATGTGTTGCTGAATCCGGTTTGCCAGTATTTTATTGAGGATTTTTGCATCGATGTTCATCAGGGATATTGGTCTAAAATTCTCTTTTTTTGTTGTGTCTCTGCCAGGCTTTGGTATCAGGATGATGTTGGCCTCATAAAATGAGTTAGGGAGGATTCCCTCTTTTTCTATTGATTGGAATAGTTTCAGAAGGAATGGTACCAACTCCTCCTTGTACCTCTGGTAGAATTCAGCTGTGAATCCATCTGGTCCTGGACTTTTTTTGGTTGGTAGGCTATTAATTATTGCCTCAATTTCAGAGCCTGCTATTGGTCTATTCAGGGATTCAACTTCTTCCTGGTTTAGTCTTGGAAGAGTGTAAGTGTCCAGGAAATTATCCATTTCTTCTAGATTTTCCAGTTTATTTGCGTAGAGGTGTTTATAGTATTCTCTGATGGTAGTTTGTATTTCTGTGGGGTCGGTGGTGATATCCCCTTTATCATTTTTAATTGCGTCGATTTGATTCTTCTCTCTTTTCTTCTTTATTAGTCTTGCTAGTGGTCTGTCAATTTTGTTGATCTTTTCAAAAAACCAACTCCTGGATTCATTGATTTTTTGGAGAGTTTTTTGTGTCTCTATCTCCTTCAGTTCTGCTCTGATCTTAGTTATTTCTAGCCTTCTGCTAGCTTTCGAATGTGTTTGCTCTTGCTTCTCTAGTTCTTTTAATTGCGATGTTAGAGTGTCAATTTTAGATCTTTCCTGCTTTCTCTTGTGGGCATTTAGTGCTATAAATTTCCCTCTACACACTGCTTTAAATGTGTCCCAGAGATTCTGGTATGTTGTATCTTTGTTCTCATTGGTTTCAAAGAACATCTTTATTTCTGCCTTCATTTCGTTATGTACCCAGTAGTCATTCAGGAGCAGGTTGTTCAGTTTCCATGTAGTTGAGCGGTTTTGATTGAGTTTCTTAGTCCTGAGTTCTAGTTTGATTGCACTGTGGTCTGAGAGACAGTTTGTTATAATTTCTGTTCTTGTACATTTGCTGAGGAGTGCTTTACTTCCAATTACGTGGTCGATTTTGGAGTAAGTACGATGTGGTGCTGAGAAGAATGTATATTCTGTTGATTTGGGGTGGAGAGTTCTATAGATGTCTATTAGGTCTGCTTGCTGCAGAGATGAGTTCAATTCCTGGATATCCTTGTTAACTTTCTGTCTCGTTGATCTGTCTAATGTTGACAGTGGAGTGTTGAAGTCTCCCATTATTATTGTATGGGAGTCTAAGTCTCTTTGTAAGTCTCTAAGGACTTGCTTTATGAATCTGGGTGCTCCTGTATTGGGTGCATATATATTTAGGATAGTTAGCTCTTCCTGTTGAATTGATCCCTTTACCATTATGTAATGGCCTTCTTTGTCTCTTTTGATCTTTGATGGTTTAAAGTCTGTTTTATCAGAGACTAGTATTGCAACCCCCGCTTTTTTTTGTTCTCCATTTGCTTGGTAAATCTTCCTCCATCCCTTTATTTTGAGCCTATGTATGTCTCTGCGTGTGAGATGGGTCTCCTGAATACAGCAGACTGATGGGTCTTGACTCTTTATCCAGTTTGCCAGTCTGTGTCTTTTAATTGGAGCATTTAGTCCATTTATAATTAAGGTTAAGATTGTTATGTGTGAACTTGATCCTGCCATTATGATATTAACTGGTTATTTTGCTCGTTAGTTGATGCAGTTTCTTCCTAGCCTCGATGGTCTTTACATTTTGGCATGTTTTTGCAATGGCTGGTACCGGTTGTTCCTTTCCATGTTTAGTGCTTCCTTCAGGGTCTCTTGTAAGGCAGGCCTAGTGGTGACAAAATCTCTAAGCATTTGCTTATCTGTAAAGGATTTTATTTCTCCTTCACTTATGAAACTTAGTTTGGCTGGATATGAAATTCTGGGTTTAAAATTCTTTTCTTTAAGAATGTTGAATATTGGCCCCCACTCTCTTCTGGCTTGGAGAGTTTCTGCCGAGAGATCTGCTGTTAGTCTGATGGGCTTCCCTTTGTGGGTAACCCGACCTTTCTCTCTGGCTGCCCTTAAGATTTTTTCCTTCATTTCAACTTTGGTGAATCTGGCAATTATGTGTCTTGGAGTTGCTCTTCTCGAGGAGTATCTTTGTGGCGTTCTCTGTATTTCCTGGATTTGAATGTTGGCCTGCCCTACTAGGTTGGGGAAGTTCTCCTGGATGATATCCTGAAGAGTGTTTTCCAACTTGGTTCCATTTTCCCCCTCACTTTCAGGCACCCCAATCAGACGTAGATATGGTCTTTTTACATAATCCCATACTTCTTGCAGGCTTTGTTCATTTCTTTTTCTTCTTTTTTCTTTTGGTTTCTCTTCTCGCTTCATTTCATTCATTTGATCCTCAATCGCAGATACTCTTTCTTCCAGTTGATCGAGTCGGTTACTGAAGCTTGTGCATTTGTCACGTATTTCTTGTGTCATGGTTTTCATCTCTTTCATTTCGTTTATGACCTTCTCTGCATTAATTACTCTAGCCATCAATTCTTCCACTTTTTTTTCAAGATTTTTAGTTTCTTTGCGCTGGGTACGTAATTCCTCCTTTAGCTCTGAGAAATTTGATGGACTGAAGCCTTCTTCTCTCATCTCGTCAAAGTCATTCTCCGTCCAGCTTTGATCCGTTGCTGGCGATGAGCTGCGCTCCTTTGCCGGGGGAGATGCGCTCTTATTTTTTGAATTTCCAGCTTTTCTGCCCTGCTTTTTCCCCATCTTTGTGGTTTTATCTGCCTCTGGTCTTTGATGATGGTGATGTACTGATGGGGTTTTGGTGTAGGTGTCCTTCCTGTTTGATAGTTTTCCTTCTAACAGTCAGGACCCTCAGCTGTAGGTCTGTTGGATATTGCTTGAGGTCCACTCCAGACGCTGTTTGCCTGGGTATCAGCAGCAGAGGCTGCAGAAGATAGAATATTTCTGAACAGCGAGTGTACCTGTCTGATTCTTGCTTTGGAAGCTTCCTCTCAGGGGTGTACTCCACCCTGTGAGGTGTGGGGTGTCAGACTGCCCCTAGTGGGGGATGTCTCCCAGTTAGGCTACTCAGGGGTCAGGGACCCACTTGAGCAGGGAGTCTGTCCCTTCTCAGATCTCAACCTCCGTGTTGGGAGATCCACTGCTCTCTTCAAAGCTGTCAGACAGAGTCGTTTGCGTCTGCAGAGGTTTCGGCTGCATTTGTTATTGCCCTGTCCCCAGAGGTGGAGTCTACAGAGACAGGCAGGTTTCCTTGAGCTGCTGTGAGCTCCACCCAGTTCGAGCTTCCCAGTAGCTTTGTTTACCTACTTAAGCCTCAGCAATGGTGGGCGCCCCTCCCCCAGCCTCGCTGCTGCCTTGCCGGTAGATCACAGACTGCTGTGCTAGCAATGAGGGAGGCTCCGTGGGTGTGGGACCCTCCCGGCCAGGTGTGGGATATGATCTCCTGGTGTGCCTGTTTGCTTAAAGCGCAGTATTGGGGTGGGAGTTACCCGATTTTCCAGGTGTTGTGTGTCTCAGTTCCCCTGGCTAGGAAAAGGGATTCCCTTCCCCCTTGCGCTTCCCAGGTGAGGCAATGCCTCGCCCTGCTTCAGCTCTCGCTGGTCGGGCTGCAGCAGCTGACCAGCACCGATCGTCTGGCACTCCCCAGTGAGATGAACCCAGTACCTCAGTTGAAAATGCAGAAATCACCGGTCTTCTGTGTCGCTCGCGCTGGGAGTTGGAGACTGGAGCTGTTCCTATTCGGCCATCTTGCTCCTTCTCTATCAATATTTTCTAGTTAAATCTTGAAAGATGGAATGTCATCAGTTAAGCTCATCATTTTATACCAGGAAAACTGGTCATGTCCATCTCTGGTCCAATAAGCCCTGGTTGTGAGGAGATGGGGCTCTGTATAACCAAACACCACCATCTATGTAGCAATAAACTCTGACAGACAGGCCCTGTGATTGCCATCAAGGTCTTTCCTTGAGACAGAAATGTACAGGAAGAACTGCAGAGTACCTTTCCTGCCAGAGGACTGTGATTAAACATCTTAATAAATTAAATCTAGACCCTCTGATAGGACTTTAGTAATGGCTTTTGTATTTATTTTTCATTAAAGCTTTATAGCTCCTAGATTATATTGCAGGTACTAATAGTCTCCCAAGTAGTTAGGCAGGAACAAAGCATCTCTAAAAATCAAGTCAGTGACTGTCCTCTGCAAATATATTTCTGGGTTCTCAGTTACTTCCCTGCTACAGGGTGACTGGCCCAACTCAGATCCCAAGTGCAGACTTGGAAGACTTGCTCATGAAATGGAAATTTCTGCTAATAGCAGGAATCCATCAGTCAAATACCCCAAGAAATGGAGGTAATTTCTAGCAAAGGTTTTTGTGGCATTAATTTGTTTTACTCTGACAACTTGATTAATCAGTTTTATTGTGACAACTTGTTTTGCTGCAATGCTGCCTAATCAGAGAGCTGTCACCAAAATATTTTATGGCTTCCCTATTTTCCATCACAAATCAAAAACTCCAGCAACAGCTCACCAACATAAGAAGCAGTGATAATTAAAATGCATTCCGACAGAATTAGGAGGCATTCAGTTGGGGGATGTTATTAGGAGAGATTGCACTTTGCAGAGAAAGGAACAATCAGATGGTACTCTTTCTAAGTAATTATGCAGCTTCCCTGGTGAATCTCAAATGCTACACCTGCGTAAAAGTGTAGGGTGTGCAATGAGAGTATTGCATGTACCTCTGCTAGATGCCCATAGTTTTCACTGCTGGATCTTGGAAAACGGTGTCTCTGCTCTTAGTTGACCCTCAGGAGCACACCCATTAGGATCCACCCAATAGTCAGCAGGAAATATAAGAAACTTGTCAGGAATAGACAGTGCTAGAAGAAGAGCTCAGGAACCCCATCCCCACCGTCTTTTTAGGAGCTGTGCAGCGAGGAGGGGAGAGTATGTGAGAATGGTGACGCGCTGAGAAAACGTAGAGAAGGGTATGAGGGTGTGCATCTTTCAGAGGGGAATAGTAAGTGATCATTTTAAATCATTCATAAAGTTCACATTTCTGCTTTTTTGCTTACATTATACACACGGCAGAGATGGTGAAGTGACGCATTGAAAACATAGTCCCGCAACAATTGAACTCCACTAGATTGTTAATATCTGTAAAAAAAAAGAAAAACCCATAACAAAAATGGATACTATTTCTCAAGTGTTTACAATGTGTTAGGTACTGAATAAGTAGCTTTGTATAGATTTCATTACTTAATCATCACAACAGCCCTATAAAGTAGGCATTATCAGCTCCATTTTTCGAGGGAGGGAAACTGAGCGTGGCAGAGGTTGAGTAACTTGCTCAAAGTCTCACGACAAGTGAGTAAGTGACAGTGCTAAGATTCAAATGCAGGTCAGTCTCTCAGTCTCAAGTTATTCCGCTAGGCTTCACCAGGGTTCCCCTTGTTATCTCCCTGCCTGGGGAAATCCTGTTGGGGGTCCGATTTCCTTCTTGCGGAGAATGGCACCGGCTGCATCGGATGATCTGCCATCTGTTCAGATGCAGATGGAGAGGCTTCCTGACTCATGGTCAGGTTGGGTGCATGCAGCAGGTCCAGTCATGTGTGCAGAAGTGTAGAGGGCAGGAGAGACCAGCTCCCATTACACCAGGCAGCCTGTCTCCTTGCCATCCTGAGTTATGAATGGGCCATATATGCTCTCCAGGGAGGGGTCCTGATTTGCAAGAGTTATGAAGATGAGTATTATGATAAGCAATACATTTATGGCCCCAGATGCCACAGGGCACGAAAGTCAATATGTTACATGCTCATTTAGCGTGTTTGACTCTAATGGAACAGGTTGGAAATAATTGGCTTTTAAAGAAATGCTGCATTTCATTTCATTTCAGTCAGAAGGCATGTACCCACTGGGTGGCTGTAACTCCAGCCTTCACAAATTTACCTCGTTCTGAGATTGGCAAGTGGGTGATGATGGGGGAAATAAATGCATATGTATAGGGGACAAGATGGCAAAGAAGGCATCCCTGTAAGGAATGTACAAAGCTAGATATTTTTCATAATTGTGTAAAGTTCCCAAAATATCAGGAGTTCCTTGGCAGCTGGGCTTTTTCAATCTGGTGGTATTTCTTTAGATATGTGGTCATTATTTCCCTACCAGCTGATCAAGGTCTAGCATCCCTGGCTTGGGATGGTTGGAAATAATTTCTCCTTTCCTCTTTCACTGATCTCCAGTTGAACGTTATGAAATAGTGAATGATATGTGGTAAATTTTAGACTCAGCAAAAAGGTGTACTTTTGTGTCAACCAAGGTCTTATTGGTAAAGTAGAAACTAAACTAGTTATTTCTACAGGGAGAATTGGCTATAGGGAATTGATTCAACAGGTATTAGAGAATTGAAAAAGCAACAAGATAATACTGAGGTAATATAGAGACACTAACTGCATGAAGCAGCTACCATCTTAGGGCTGGGGAAACACAGGGGAGAGATTGAGGTTATCAGAACCCAGGAGCTCTGAGGAGAATCCAGCATTGTTGGTACTCAGACCTTTGGAGGGGGGACTCTAGCTAGTTGGTGTTAATACCCCACAAGCTCACAGGAGGATTGTCAGCCTCATCGATCTGAGGCTCAGACTTTTGAGGGAGGGGCTCTACGTGGATGGTCCTAGTACCTCTGAGGGCTACAATGAGGCTGATTCCGGGAGTGTGAAAAGAAGCTGGAAAATGGAACTAACTTCTACTGGAACCAGCTGCAGCTGCATGTGTGAGGTACTGTTATGGGGGTGACACTGAAAGGAAATGGAAGTGGACAGGAAGGAGCATGCCTTCTTCCTCTAACCTCCCAGAGTCTCCCTAGCTTCCCTCTATTGGCAGAGCCTAATAAGACGCTGGCTGGCAAAGCAGAGATGTGGTTTGCAGGGTACCTACCATTCCCATCGAAAAGTAGAGTATAAAAAGGTAGATAGGAAACTGAGAGACAATAGCTTAATAACAGGCACAGACTGTAGAATACATCGTCGTAGCTGGGAGCATGCAGGAAAGGAGCTTCTCAGATCTGACAAGACCGCATGCCTTGTGTGCTTCACGTCACTGCCCATTAAAGGATGTGGAGGGCAAAGACAACCAGGTTGAGATTTGCCGCATTTTCTCTTACTCTGTGTGGTTACTTCTGATAAGATTCTGTATCCTTAGTTAAATATATTAATGCTTTAATCTGACCTGCGTGTGTGTGTGTGTGTGTGTGTGTGTGTGTGTATTTTCTTCTTGCTAATCTACAATCATCAAAAAGCTGCAGTTAGTGCCAGAAGTACAATTGGCACCAAATCCCCACCCATGGGGTTAATTTTGGAAGGAGTGTCAGGAAAGGAATGGTGAAAAACGGGGTCTTGAGAGTGTTTTAGTCAAGGCTATTGCATGAGAGCTGTAGGAGCAGGCTTAAGATAGGGAGACTGATTTCAAAGGGAAATTTGAAGATCTAGTGTTACGTTATTACTTTCATGTCTGTGAGTTAATCTTTGTTTTTACGGAAAAGTCTTTTGAGAGCTATCACCTTGGCTTTCTCTGTTTTGTTCAAGCCAAATGAGTTTTAAAAACTGTCTTGCAGAGGATAAAGTCCCAGAAATAATTTTATATAAGAAAGGTGACTTTTAAGAAGAATATTATAAATACCAAATTGAAATAGTCTCAAGATAGTTCAACTCAAGTGTTAAGTAACTAAATTTGGCCATTATTTGGTTTAGTAATTAACATGACTGTTCTGAAAGGTAGTTGACAAAGAAAAACAGGAGGACCTGGCCACAGGCTTGGACAATTAGGATTGAAAAGTTTATCTCCAGGATTAGAGGTCTTGGGAAGGTCATACCCTCTTTCCCTTTATTTGGGTCACTTTAGAGTCTTGGTCTGAGGCCATGGCTTCTGCAACTTTGCACTTACTAAGGCTGGCTGTGCTCTCTCTGGAACTTTCTGTCAGGCCTAGCACATTCATCCCATGCCTTAGCTGGGCCTCGCTGAACTGAAAGTGGCCAAGGATAGATGATGGGGGAATCAGATGGGGCATGGTGAGGAAGCCACATTCTTCTGAAAGAGAAGTGCGAAAAAGGACATTGTTGGTTTAGATGAAGGGCTGTTCAGGATGTTGAGCCCCACCAAGGAGGCTGACTGAGTCTTTCCAAAGGTATCTGAAATCAGTTTAGGTCATCGGGCCTCCTCTCGGAGGTGCTGGTGGCTCCTTGTGGAAGTGATGCATACTAGTGTCTCCCTTGCTTAAATGCATAAAACAAATAACCAAGAAAATCTCTTTACCTAGATCTAACTTGGTTGTGCAAAATGGGAAACTCTATTGTTGGCCTTTAGGCAGACAGTTTATCCTAAATAATTAAGTTTCTAGGGATCACATGGGTAGAAATTTTCCTAAAAAATAAATAGTGGGCCTGTAGTCCCAGTACTTTGGGAAGCTGAGCGGGCAGATTACTTGCGGTCAGGAGTTCAACACCAGCCTGGCCAACATGGTGAAACCCTGTCTCTACTAAAAATATAAAAAAATTAGCCAAGTGTGGTGGCGGGTGTCTGTAATCCCAGCAACTCAGGAGGCTGAGGCAGAAAAATTACTTGAACTCGGGAAGCAGAGGTTGTAATGAGCTGAGATCGTGCCACTGCACTCCAGCCTGGGTGACAGAGTGAAACTCCATCTCAAAAGAAAAAAAAAAAGTAGAGTCAGTCTCATCCAAGTCTAAGCAGGTAATTTAGTACCTGATCAACTTGTTTGAACTTGAAACAATATTGTACTTTGTGTACATGAAGTTGCCATGAAGAAAGTGACTAAATTTCCTTTCTCTTGTGTTTGGACAGTCATGACAAAATGTAAACTACACTCATGGTACTTTTTCGTTGTTGTAAGGAATCAGGTTTCTTGCTGTAAAGACAAATGACTAAACCTTATTTTGATTGTTACTGGAATTGACGTTGAGTGTTGAGAATATGTAATGTGAATATAATGCTGAAACTGAAATATGTTCTACCTTAAATGTCTTTTATGGTTTGAGGTTGTTCTTGAGGAGCCCAGTCAATATTACATACATTTTAAGAGCCTTACAGACTTTGTTCCACTTGAACCTTTGGAAAAAGACAAAGTCACTTAGAATTCTTGATTTTATTTTAATTGGATTTTCTGATACTCTTTTGTTACTAATATATCATAATTGTACATATTTTTGGGGTTCCTGTGATTTTATTTTTATTTTTTAATAATTAGGAGTATTTCTGATATTGATCTTTTAAAAGAAATAATAGAAGATGGCTGAGTAGGAACAGCTCCAGGCTGCAGCTCCCAGTGAGACCAGTGCAGAAGGTGGGTGATTTCTGCATTTCCAACTGAGTACCTGGTTCATCTTATTGGGACTGGTTAGACAATGGGTGCAGCCCACAGAGGGCAAGCAGAAGCAGGATGGGAAGTCACCTCACCTGGGAAGTGCAAGGGGCTGGGACCTCCCTCCTCTAGCCAAGGGAAGCTGTGAGGGACTGTACTATACAGCCCAGATACTATGCTTTTTTCACGGTGTTTGCAACCTGCAGACCTTCGGGATCTGCTGTGGGAAGAAGGCTGGTGGGCTCATCTTCTTGGCTCATATGGGCATGTGTCACCCAGCAGGTCACTCACAAGTGGGGTAATTTCTTGACTGCAACAGGAGAAGCTGAAGCTAGGACTGGGCACCTTGGGATCTGCTGTGGGATGGAGACTGGTGTGCCTGTCACACTGGCTCAGACAGACCATTTTTTGATATTCTTCATTGGATATTTTAAAGTTGGAATTCATTTGGATAAATGAATACCTATTTACCCAAAGGAAATAATAGTTCAAAACTAAAACTACCTATGATACAAATGAAATAATGACTCTGGTGATCATGAAAATGAAGAGTTAGAGGACATTTTTATACAAAACCTGTGAAGCTTGTATTTTCTGTATTGTATTTGTTGCTACAATAGTTACTTACTGCCTGAGATTCCTTCTGAGATGCCAGTTATCTTAAGCCTGTGTATCTTTCTGGTGGTTCTCTGGAGAGAGGTTGATAATGCTTTTTCCTTTTAAATAGTCAGTACTTGAGTAGTATGGAGGAGCTGCATGCAGACCTGTACACTTTGGAGCCAATTCAAATATTAGAGCCAAGGTCAAAAGAGAAAAGGTAAACAAACTTTAAAATATGAGGGCAAGAGTGTAAATCAGACAAATGATTTGATATGAGAATATATAGCATGGTACATCAAATTTAGAGCAAGATAAACATAATTAGTAGAAATAGAGGTAAATTGGAAATGTTGACACGAACCCTCACTGAATAAAAGAGACAATTTCTTTACTGCTGTCACTAAACTACCTCATAAGATCATGTTAAATAACAATACATACATCTTTAGCAAACATACTCAGGCCTCTGCTACCATTTTCCAAAAAAATGTTCCTTGCAGAAAGTCTGATTCTGTGTTATAAGAACTCAAGATGAGCTAAGCTATAACAAGAACTCAAGATGAGCTAAGCTATAACAAGATGAGCTTAAAAAAGTAAATAATGACTATGATCAATTACAAGTTATAAAAGACCATATGTCCATGGTAAATGCGCAAATGAGATAAATAATATGACTTGTTCTGATATGAGTCAATTGATTGACATAAGCTTACAGAAATTATAAATATCCAAGCCATGGTGGTGGAAGTGTGTTCATTTCCAGGAGTGGGAGTGTGGGCTATGAAGGCATAAATTGGTCTTGATCGTTCTCAGTTCATACCATTGAAATTACCCAGATAAAGGGGTACTAAATCAGTGCCAGGAGTTCTATGAGAGAAACTGCTTTTTTGGATGTTGAAAAGCAGTAGGCAGAGATAATGTTAAGGAGCACATGGGCAATGCCTCAGATTTTTCCTCCATATGGAACTGTGTCCTTGCTGACAATGGGTTTGGTTTGAGAGAAAGGAAGGTCCTGTGCATCTTAAATGTTTCCTTTCAGGAGTCTAGATTATAATTTCTTCCTGAATAGTGTACTCAGAAGTTTTTCTTCTGTATTCTTTGTCTTTCCCGTATTTCCAATCTCTTTCTTTCTACTGTTATTTCTCCTTAGCCTGTAAGCATATCAAAACCTCCACTCTCCTATAAACAAAAAGCAAGCAAACAAAATCAAAACAAACAACAAAAATACCACACGCCAACCAAAAGCAATGTCCACAGACCAAAACTCCTAATCCCCCTCAACTGCACATGTTCATGTTTCCTTTCATCTGAATGTTTTGCCTCATAAAATTTGGGTGATGCCATTTTATCAAAATTTTAATTCTAACTTTGGGGAATGCCATTTTATCAAAATTTTAATTCTAACTTAGAAAAACCTCATAAACTTGTAACAATGTTTTATAAAGACAGTATGTATATTTATTCACATATTTATCATTTTTTGCCTTCTTTGATCTCAGACCATCTTTCTAGGGTTCTTTTTCTTTTTCTTACTTATAATTGTGGTAAAATACATATAACATAAAATTTACTACTTTAACCATTTTTAGTATGCAGTTGGCTAAAATTGGTTGTAATGTCCCTTCTTTAACCTCTAGTTTTGAGTCCACTTTCTTTTTTTTTGGTCAATGTAGCTAAAGTCTTTCCAATTTAAAAAAATCTTTCCAAAGAACCAGCTCTTGATTTCATTGATTTTCTCTATTGTTTTTCTATTTTCTATTTTGTCTACCTGCCCTAATGTTTATTATTTCCTTCCTTCTGCTAACTTTGGATTGAGTTTGCTCTTTTTCTAGTTCCTTAATGTGTAAAGTTAGGTTGTTGATTTGAGGTCTTTTTTCTTTTTTAATATTCACTTTTACAGCTATAATTTTCAACCTTAGCGTTGATTTTGCTGCATCCTACATATTTCCATATGTTGTGTTTTCAGTTTCATTTGCCTCAAGATATTTTCTAATTTTCTTTGTGATTTCCTTTTTGACCCACTGTTGTTTAAGAGTGTGCTATTTAATTTCCACATGTTTGTGCATTTTCCAGTATTCCTTCTGCTATTGATGTTATTCAATTTTGGTCAGAAAAGATACTTTGTATGACCTCAATATTTTAAAATTTATTAAAGTTTGTTTTGTGGCCTAACATATGGTCTATCCTGGGAAATGATCCATGTGCTCTTGAGAAAAGTGTGTATTCTGCTATTGGTGGGTGGATTGTTCTGTATATGTTTGTTAGGCCCACCTGATCTATAGTGTTGTTCAAGTCCTCTATTTCCTTATTGATCTTCTGTCTTATTGTTCCCTTTCCACTATTTTAAGAGTACAATTCACTGGCATTAAGTACGTTTCCAATGCTATGCAACCAGCACCACTATCTAGTTCCAGAATGCTTTTATTCATCCCAAGCAGAAACTCTGTATCTATTCAACAATAAAGCCATCTTCATTATTCTCCCTAGACCTTGGTAACTACTATTCTACCTTCTGTCTCTATAAATTTGCCTATTCTATGTATCTAATATAAGTGAAATCATACTTCTTCTGTCCTTTTGGGTCTGGCTTATTTCACTTAGTATAATATTTTCAAGGTTTACGTATGCTGTAGCATGTATTAGAATTTCACTTTTTTTTTTTAAGGTTACAGTATTATTCCATTGTGTGAATATACTGCTTTTGTTTATCCATTCATCTCTTGATAGACATTTGGGTTGTTCACATCTTTTGATTATTGTGAATAGTGCTGCTATGAACATTGGTATACAAGTATCTGTTTGAGTCCTGATTTTAATTCTTTAGGGCATATGCCTGGGAGTGAAATGCTAGATCATATAACAATTCTATGTCTAACTTTATGAGGAACTACCAAACTGTTTTCCATAGTGTCCGTACCATAGTGCTTGCATTCCCACTAATAGTGCATAAATGTTCCAATTTCTTCATATGCTTGCTTGCTGACTCCTGTTATTTTCTGTTTTTGGTTTGTTTGTTTGTTTGTTTTTAACAACCATCATAATGTGTTGAAGTGGTATCTCATTGTGGTTTTGATTTGCATTTCTTTAATACGGAATGATGTTGAGTGTCTTTTCATGTTTAGTCCCCTTTTAAATTGTTGTCATTTGTTTTTCTTTTACATATGTTAGGAACATCATAATACATTGTTAATGTTTTTCTTTAAGCAGTCAGTTATCCTTTAAGGGGATTAGGAAATAAAAAGAAAAAAGTCAGATTTACTGTATCTGGCATTCTTTGTTCCTTTGTGTAGATCAAATTTCCATCTGATGTCGTTGTCCTCCTGTCTGAAGATGTACCTCTAAAATTTCTTGTAGTGAAAGTCTCTCAGCTTTTTGTTTCTCTGAAAAAGTCTTTATTTGCCTTCATTTTTGATATTGTTGCTCGGTATAAAAATGTAGATTGATAGTTTTTTTCTTTTTATGTTTAAAAACTATTATTCACTTTTCTTAGGGCTTGGGTGGTTTTAATGAGGAATCTTTTTTTTCCATTTTTCTTTCTCTGTATGTGACATCTCCTCCTGCCTCCCTGGCCACTTTTAAGCTTTTCTCCTTATCCTTGGCTCTCAGATGTTTGATTATGCTGTTCATTGGTGTGGTTCTTGGCATATTTATTCTTCTTGGGCTTTTAAAAACTTCTTGAATGTGTAGATTTATTATTCTCATCAATTGTAGAAATATTTTGGCTATTATTTTCTCAAGTGGTTTTTTTTGAGGGAGGAGTTCTTTCCTTCTTCTTTCTTTCTCAGACTTAAATTACACAAATTTTAGTCTGCTTGATATTTTTCCATTGGCTACTTGCTCTGTTCTTTTTCCCTTTTCCCTTACATGCTTCATTTTGGCTGTTTTTCCTGTATTATCTAATCTGCCGTTAGTCTGATTCAGTGAATTTTTTATTTCAGCTACTGATTTTTTAAATCACTAGAGGTTCAATTCAGGCCTCCTTTTATGTTTTAGAAAGTGTTGGACTTTTTCTTCTGTCATATAGTTAGGTTACTTGGGGTTCAATTACTTTGAAGCTTACTTTTAAGCTTTATTAGTGTGAGTTCAGAGTAGTCTTTAGTTTAGAATTAGCCCAACTACAAAGGCTACCTTTGAATTCCCTGTTGTACACTCTCTCTGATGCTCCATGTATTATGAGGCATCATGTATTTCTCCACTCTGGCAGGTGAGAATGTGAACTAGTTAAAATTCATTGTGAGCTCCAGAAATTGTTTGGCCAACTGCTTTACACGTAGAGTTTCAGACCATGTATGTGCATATCCCTATTCAGCTAAATATTTGAGGACTCCCACGTGTAGATCCCTGGTGCTCTCTCTCTGTGTAGTTGTCCTCTTTCTAGTGTTCTTTCATATATATTCTAGCTACCTTTACCTCCCTGAACTCCAGTCTTCCTCTCCTCAATTCAGAGAGAATGTTGGGCTCTGTTTAGGTTTCCCTCTCTGCTCTGTGGCCTGGAAACTTCCACAAAGCAATGATATGAGATAATTATAGGACTCATTTCATTTGTTTTTCTTTTCTCAAAGATCACTGCCCTGTGCTGCATATTGTCAAATGTCTGCAAACCATTGTTTCATGTACTTTGTCCAATTTTCTAGTTGTTTAAGGATGACTCTAGACTCAGTTATTACATCTTAAATGGAAGTGGAAGTTCTCATCTAAACTTTTAGAACAATATTTTATTTCCATTTTGAGGGTAAAATATTTATGTTTTCTTTTTTAAACTAAATTTTACTCAGCTTTTTTAAAAAATAAACTTTATTATTTAGAGAAGTTCAAGGTTCACAGCAAATATGAGAGGAAGGTAGAGAGATTTCTCCAATGCCCCCTACCCCTGCAACACATGCATAGCCTCCCCCTATTATCGGCATTCCCACCAGAGGGGTACATTTGTTACAGTTTATGAACCTACACTGACACATCATTATCACCCAAAATCCATAACTTATATTAGGACTCACTCTTGGTGTTGTACATGCTATGGGTTTTGGCAAATGTACAATGACATGTATCATTATAGTACTATATGAAGTATTTCCTCTGTCTTAAAAATACTTGCTCTGCCTATTCATTTCTCCTTCCCCCCAACCCTTGGCAATTACTGATCTTTTTATTGTCTCCATAGTTTTGCCTTTCCAGAATGTGATATAGTTGGAATCATACAATATGTAGCCTTTTCAGATTGGCTTCTTTCATTTAGTAATATGCATTTAAGTTTCTTCCATGTGTTTTCATGGAAAAAATAGATAAGGAATGGATAATTTGTTTCTTTTTAGCACTGAATAATATTCCATTGTTTGGATGTGCCACAGTTTACCTATTTATCTACTGAAGGACATCTTGGTTGACTCCAAATTTTGGCAATCATGAATAAAGCTGCTATTAACATCCATGTATAGGTTTTTGTATAGATATACGTTTTCAACTTCTCAGGGTAAATACCCAGGATTATTATTGCTGGATTGTATGCTAAGAGTAAGCTTAGTTTTCTAAGAAACTGTCAAACTGTCTTCCAAAGTGGCTGTACCATTTTGGATACCTACCAGCAATGAATGAGAATTCCTGTTGCTCCACATCCTCACTGGCATTTAGTATTGTCAGTGTTCTCGATTTTGGCTATTCTAATAGGTGTATAGTGGTATCTCAGTGTTGTTTTCAAGTCTTAAACAATTTTTTTTAGTAAATATAAAAACCCAGAAATATAGAAACCAATATTGCAAATCCCTATATATACTATAATTGAGTACTGCTAATTTATTTCAAATCATTTTAAAATAACAATGATATTAAATATATAATAATTAGATTTTCTATGTATCAGGCATTATTTTAAATGTTTTACGTATATGGGCTTACTTAATCTTCCCAAAAACCTATGATTTCAGTGTAAGGAATGATACGGTTGTACAAATGAGGCAAATGAATAATACAGTGGTTAAGTAGTATGCGCAAGTGTATGGGATCTCTGGGGTCTCAGTTTTCTGGTCAGAAACCTCTGTGTGGTCCTTTGCCCGAGTTCTTTTCCTGCATCTAAGAAGAATGAGGTATGCAGACAAGTGAAGGGTGAACAAGATGAAGATGAGCTTTACTGAGTGTTAGAATAGCTCAGAGGAGACCTGCAGTGGGTACCTCCTCTGTAGGCAGGTCATCCATCGAGTGTTAGTTATGAGCAGAGAGGAAGCCCTGGAGAAGGTAGCTCCTCTCTGCTACTGGTCTTCCTGATGTCAGCTCCCTGTGGAGAGGAGGCCCCTGGAGAGGGTGGCTTCTCTCTGCCACAAGTCTGCAACTCTCAGCAGAGAGGGTAGCTCCTCTCTGCAACTGGTTGTCCCATCATCTCCAGCTATCAGCAGAGAGGTTACTCACAGCAGAAAGGGTCCTCTCTGCAGCTGATCATCAGGTGGTCTTTCTGTCTTCTCCATCCTCTGGTCATCGTCGGCCTTTCTCTGGCTGAGCCCAGGGCTTTTATGGATGTCAGAGGGGAGCAAGTGCCTGCCGATTGGTCCATGGGTGGCCATGACAGGTCTGGAAAAGGCACCACAAGTCCCCATTCCAGTTGGAGGGACTGGCAGCCTGGCCCCCAGCCTTCAGGGCCTCCCTGGTCTGAAGGTGGGGGCCTGACTGGGGACCCACCCCCTTCCACCTCCGACTGTGTCTAGAATAGAGACGCCAGGCAGTGGTAGCAGACACCCCTGAGCCTGCAGGGACAGGCAGGGGGCCTCCCCCACCCCCAAGGATGCAGGCTGCAGAGACACCTGGGTCCTGCACCTGGGAAGGAAGCTGCAGTTGCACCCAGGAAGCTCCTGCCCCACCAAGTCGGCAGGAACAGGGTTCCTGCTTGTCCCCAGTTCCTGCCCACTCCCTCATGAAGTGGGAGTCCCAGGTCTGCAGCAGCAGGTCAGGCAGTTGCAGCTGCACCCAGGCAGACAGATCCTGCCTGCTCCTGGCCCCCTTCAAGAACACAGGGAGGCCTGGATCCACAGCTGCAGCTGGGGTGGCTGTAGCCCCTTGCAGGAGGACAGGGCTCCCGCTAGCTCCATGGAGTGTGCAGCCCCAGCTGCCCCTCCCTGCTGCAGCTAGCATGATGGCAGCAACCACTGTCATCACAAGGTCATACAACTGGTAAACGGTGTAGGGATAAGAATCCAGGGAGTCTGGCTGCAGAATTGAGCTAATAACCACTACGCTATACTGTTTCTCATAATTACTGAGACAGATCAAGTAGGAATTCTCTGTTCTTGATCCCAGTCCTTTTTTCCTTATTTCTTATTCCCAGGCACATAAAATGATGAAACTTTTTTTTTATCCTTTTAGTTCATTTTAACACTTTTCTCTTCATTTACAACATATTAATAAATAATAGGTAGGATTTTTGTGTTTTACAACTTACACAAAAGGTATCGTGTCCTACATATAATTCCAGGGCTGGCTTTTAAACCATATTTTATTTTTGAAGATATAATTCATGTTGAGACATATATAATCGTATTTTTGTTTACTTAGTTGTCTATGTTACATATTACTAATTCTAGCTAAGCGCTCTTAAAAATTGCAAAATCCATTGCAGGTAGTCAAGCACATCAGGGAATCTCCCCCTGTTTGTTCCCCCTTTCCCAGGACTGTGCCTTCTCCTGCTCCCTTTTGTACTAGTTGCTCTCCAGCTACTCCTTCCCTTTGACTCCCTCCTGTGTAGGATCCTCTGTTTCTTTGATCTTGTGGATTTCCCTTTTTTGGTTTGCTTCCTCTTTTTGATGGATACTTTCTCTGGTTACTTCCCAAGAAAGGGTGCATGGAAAGTAAATTTTTTGAAACTGTGCTTTCTGTAATTGTCTTTATTCTACTCTTTATTCCACACTTGCTTGATAATTTGTCTGAGTGTAGGTTCTAGACTGAAATCATTTTCTCCCTGACTTGTGAAGACATTGTTCTGAGGTGTTCTAGCTGACAGTGGAACTGATTGTAGATAAGTTATATGTGAGCTATTTTTGTTTTCCCTCCATGTAGGCTTTTGACGGTTTTTCAACCGTCGACGGTTTTCATGTAGGCCTTGGTGTTCTAAAATTTCAAAATGAATGTGCGTTGATATAGTTTTTTTTTTTTTTTTAATTTTTAACCTTGCTAGACACAGGTTGCAACATTTAATTCTGGAAACTCCTTTCTTTCATTTTTCAAAATTTAAAAATGTTATTTTTAAAAATCATTTTCTCCCCTCTGCCTTTCTGTTCTTTCTTTCTGATTATTTCATTGTTGAGCTTCCTAGACTGATCTTACCTCTTCTCTCCTATTTTTTATTTCTCTATCTTTTTGTTCAGTTTTCTGTGACATGCCCTCAACTTTATCTTTCACCCTTTCTATTGACTTTCTCTTATTTCAGTTACTACAGTTTTTAAAAATTTCAAGACCTTTTAATTATTCTCTGAATGTTCCTTTTTATAACAACCTATTTTTGTCTGTTCTTCTGTCATGAGTATAATCTTCTCTTAATTCTCGGAGAATACTAAAGTTAAAAAAATTTTCTCCTCCTCTTTCGATTGTCTCTATTTTCTTTTTCTGGTGGTTTGGTTTCCTTTTTTATTCTGGGAATTTTCTTAAAAGGTTTTGGTGTCCTTGGTTGACCCTTCCTATTTAAGAGCAAGGTACTTGGATCTCCATTATGGGTGGTGCTTCACTGTGAGGTGGTTGAGCAGGGAACTTGCTAGTTTATTTAGAAACCCACAAATATCCATATCTGTAGGTCTGTTCTCTTGAGACATTCAGCTTCTCCAGAGAATAATCTACCAATCTGGAGTCTATTCACATAGGATTATAACTTGGAGCTAAGAAATGAAAGCAGGCTGGGAGTCTCACTTTCCTCAAATCCTGATTTTCATTAGGCATCTGTCTGCCACTCTTTTGTTGGTCTGGTCTCCCTGAATATGGAGGATTTTTGGTTAGTTTAACCACAAAATGAATCATCTATCTCCTGCTGGATTGAGAAAGGGTTGTTGTTCAACTTTGCAAGAGGTACTCCGGGATCTACATTTTCACTTTTAGTCCATCTTTTCCATCCCCCAGATCCACCCCTGCCCTCTGTAGCTCATGGTGCTGTAGGGCATGGAGACGTCCAGTGTCCTGTCCCGTGGTTTGGCATTGGCACACACTTGCTACTCAGCTTTCTCAGGTCTGTGAATGCCGTCCCTTCTCCTCATCATCCACCATCTAGTGTTATCGCTCACCTTCCATTCTCTTTGTCCATGTGGGCTTACAGCACTTGTAATTCTTTATTCTCATTTCAGTGGTGTACTGGGAGCCAGAAGAGATCTATTTACACATTTAAACAGCTGTGTTTAACTGATAGTTGGCCTGTCTGTTTCTATCCTTTTAGTTTTCAAACTTTTTTCCCCTCATTACGTACATTACATGAAAAGTGTAACTCATTTCAATTGCAATCCAAGCTTCCACTATTAGGTGAGGAACTCAGTTCTAGTTCTTGGCTTTATGCAAGAAGACAGCCAAACTCTAGTTCTCTGCTGCCTTTTAGGTGTGCTTGGTTTCTATTCTTCTGTAGGATTAAAATCTCAGCAGTCACATTTATGGTCCTGTTGCCCTGTTGACCTCATGACTCTAGTCTACTGCAGTTCAACTCCATTTTCATAGAAAAATTCAATCTTGTTTTTTGAAACATACACACATTTCCCCCTCTAGTTTAGAGTTTATAAAGGAGGAGGTCTCTTAAGATACTGGTTCCACTATTTTGATCATTAGCCCTTCCTGTGACATTTTGGAAGCCCTGAACTTGCTGCAATCTTCCATCATTACCTCTTATTTGAAAGTGCTTTTGCTACAGTTTCTTGATTTCCAAACCCAGGGGACTCTTTAGTTTTTGTCTCATGAGCTTTCCTATTGCATTTGATACTTCATATTGTATATTCCCAGAAACTATCGATTATTTGGCCTCTGCATGCTGTGTTTTCCCAGTGCCCCCTGTACACCTCTACGTCTCCAACCAATACTTCTGTGACTCATTTGGGACTCTCCTTTTCCATCTGCCACTGGAATATTGGTGTTCCCCTAGGGTTTCAACCTGAGACCTTTGCATTTCTCACTGTGCACACTTGTGGTTGACCCCATCCATGATCACCATTTTAGTTACTAACCAAATTCTGATGTGAATGAAATCTCCATCCTCCATCCATTGCCTTTGGGCAATCTCCAGACCTCTTGCCCAAATTTCAACTCTAAAGCAAACTCTGCTTGCCATCTCTAACTGAGAGGCCTACAGTCATCTCAAATTCAAGATTCCCAAGGGTATACATGTCATCCGTCTTTCTAACCTTGGTGCTGCTCTTGGATTTTCTGTTTCAATTGATGACACCAGTATTTGTCTGTTCATCCAAGCTAGAAACCTGGGAGTCATCCATTATTGAATCCTCTTTCTTCTCACCCTCCATGATCTAGTTATAGTTTTAGGTTGCCCAGGAACAGAGACATGGTCAATTTAGCCCAAGTAACAGGAGCCTATTTGGGCAGAAAGGAGGACAGGTCTAATGGCAGTAAATCAGGCCTCATAAAAAGTGCAAGTGAACCCAAGAAACCTCAGGACCTGCCGTTTGTGGAACTTCTTGGCCATTGATGTGACTCCAACATCTCTGCCATATTCATCCCTGACATTTAATTTTCTTATTCTTTTCCCACATCCTGTATCTTTCTCTACATCATAGATTATCTTCATAACTTTGGCTTCATGTGGCCTCTCATGATTCCAACCCTAATTTCTCCTTCACATAGCCTCAACTTGATCTCATTTGGACCTCTTCTCCTCCTCTTCATAGCCTGTTTTCTCTATGTTCAATGCTTTGGGTCTCTGGGATCTAGGCCACATTGCAGGGTACTTGTAAGCTTCCCTTACATCAGGTTCCCATCCCACTCCAAGCACCTGTAACGGGAGGAGAGGTTAACATGAGATGAAATATGACTACTCCAGTTTGCCTCTGAATGGTCTAGACTGGACATTTATTGCTCATAGGGGAAGCTGGCATAGCAGGCACTATGATTGACAGGTTAGTGTATTCCTTACTCAACGTATCATCAAGTCCTATCAAATTTATCTTCTAAACAGTGTTCAAGCCTACATCCTTCTTCCATTCTTAACCTCAATGTTTTGGTTCAAGTTCTCATCTTCTTTTATCTGCCTGTGGTGCTAGTGTGGTGCTATCCATACATCTAGTCTTGTTCCTTCAAATATATCTTCTGCATAAGCAACAGAGTAATGGAGCCAAAACACAGCCTATGTCATTTCTCTGCTTAAAATCTTTCAATACCTTACTCCGTTATTACTCCTAGGAATATTCCAAGTTTCTTTGATTTGACTTTCCCTCTTTGTGATCTTCTTTTAGCAACTTACTTCCCTTTTATCTGTTTCCTATTGCCTGTCTTATTCCTCCTCCACTTCCTCCTCCTTCTTCCTGAATTGATCATATTTTCAGTTTTAAGTATACTTAAAATATCTCTGTATTTATTGAATACAGTTTGTTACTTTTTTTTAACTAAAATATCTGATGAATTTAATTTCAATTTGTCCCTTAAAAGGAATCCAGAAAAGCTAATCACATTAAGTTGTTTTTCATTTTCACATGATTAATTTTTCTTCCCTGAGGGTCAGTGCTTCATCAACTGTTTTGGCTGATTGCAAAAGCATCGTAATCATCTGCTGGAATTCAGTCTCACCCCAATCCAATCCATCTTCTCCATTTATTTTTCAGAAACATCTATCCAATCATGTGTCTCTCCTGTGTAAACACACAAGGCTCCTCTCGGGCCTACTTTCTGCAGCTTCTTCTCTCTCACATCAAATGCCCTCCATGTACTTTCCACTACAGTTTCCCTGTGAAGGGGCCTCTTCATACCCCCAGCCCTAGCCAGGCAGTGGGCTTTAGTCTGCAGGATGATATTATTGCTTCATTTAATCTTTTTTTTTTTTTTTTTTTTGGGGATAGGATCTCTCTCTGTCACCTGGGCTAGAGTGCTGTGGTGCAATCATGGCTCACCACAGCCTCAGCCTTCCAGGCTCAAGTGATCCTTCCACCTCGGCCTCCATAGTAACTGGGACTATAGGAATGTGGCTAACTTTTTTTATTTTTAGTAGAGATGAGGTTTCCCTATGTTGCTCAGGCTGGTCTCAAACTCCTTGGATCAAGCAATCCTCCCACCTTGGCCTCCCAATGTGTTGGGATTATGGGCGTGAGCCACTGCACCCAGCCTACTGTTCTATTTATTCTCTTCTAGAACATCTCACTAATGTAGGTTTTGGGGCCAATATGTGTGTGTCCATTTGATACAGTCTAACTATTTGAAAAGTGAAAAATTCAGTTCTTCAATGTGCCATTAAAGAACTGTTGGAATGTTGAGCCCAAGCTCCTAGCCATTATAACACATGACCTCTGGGGGCAGAGTTGTGCTATTATCACTTAGTCTCCTTCCCCTTAGCCTCTCTACTCCAGTCCACCTAGCCCTGTGCTCTCCCTGTAGGTGGTTAATGAGTGCTGTGGGTGCAAGAGATTATTTTCTCCAAAGTCCTTGGTTACCAGCTACCTATGTCAAGGAGTTAAAAGAGAAAGCCAAAATCAGGCCAGGTGCAGCGACTCATGCCTATAATCCCAGTGCTTTGAGAGGCCTACATGGGCAGATCACTTGAACCCAGGAGTTCAAGAGCAGCGTGGGCAACATAGTAAGACCCTGTCTCTACCAAAGAAACATAAAAATTAACCTGGCATGGTGGCACATGCCTGTAGCCCCAGCTACTCTGGAGGCTGGGGCAGGAGGATAGCTTGAGCCCAGGAGGTCAAGGCTACAGTGAACCATGATTGTTCCACTGCACTCCAGCCTGGGCACAGAGCAAGATCCTATCTCAAAAAACATATATAGTGTAAATTTATTTTTTAAATCTGTATTTGTTTTAAATTTTTGTCTAAATAGCTAATTCAAGGGTCACTTGAGGCCAGCCAGGGTGGAGCTTAAAGCACACAATTGGGATTGGCACCACCTGGAGAGAGGTGCGGGCGGTGCATGAGGTGATGCATGATGAAGACTTCAGTCCAATGGCTTCTTATTAAGATCAGACCAACGTCTCCCTGGCAGGCCATTTACATCTTTAAAAATTGACATATAATAAACTGCACATATTTAAAATATGTGCAATTTGATAAGTTTTGACATATGTATATACCTGTGAAACTGTCACCACCATCAAGATAATGAACTCACCTGTCACCTGCCAAAGTTTCACTGCTCCCCTTTGTAATCTCTTCCCCCTGCCACTCCGTAATGCCCCACTCTCTCCCCAGGCAACAAATGATCTGCTTTTTGTCACTATTGATTAAGTTTTCATTTTCTCAACTTTCATATAAATGAGATACTATGTATATAGTTGTTTGTCGGGAGGAGCCTGGCTTCTTTCAGTCAATATAATTATTTTGAGATTCATCCAGGCCATTGCATGTTCATTCTTTCTTATTGCTGAGTTGTATTGAGTCCATTGTATGGCTCTGTCTCAATTCATTTAATCATTCACCTGTTGTTGGACATTTGGGTTGTTTGCAGTTTTGGACCACTACAAGTAAAGCTGCCATGAACATTCACGTATAACTTTTTGTACTTTATTTTCATTTCTCTTGTGTAAATACCTGGATGTGACATGGGTGGGTCATATAGTAGCTGTATGTTTAACTTTTACTTTCCCGTCAGCAATGTGTGCTGGTTCCAGTTGCTCTACATCCCCACAACACTTGGTATGGTAAGTCTTATTGATTTTAGCCATTCTAATTGGTAGGTAGTGGGCCATTTAGATTTTGAACTTAAAGAAAAATTCAGGTCCCATTCCAGGCCTACTGATTCATGACTTAGGGGGAGAGTGCTTGGGGTGTTATATTTTTTAGAAATGGAGATGGCTGATGGTCAGTCAGTTTGGGAAGCCCCTGAACACTACATCATGCTGGCTCCAGCTTCTCTGAAGGGACTCAGATAGGACCCTGACAGAAGTGGGGTGGGAAGGCAGGGAATGGAGTCAGAAACAACCTTTTCCTTCAGGATGAAATGTGTCTAATTAGCTGAGCTTGTGTTGGATCAGCTATCATCGACCAGAGTCAAACCTGTCAGTTTTAAAAAGTCCCTAATTAGAGGAGAAAAACCTTGATTCGCCTCCTCTGGAAGATCTGCTCCTATGTCATCAGAGGGAGTGATACGGTGCTGGGTCGGGCAGCGCGGCTCAGTGGGGCCAGCATCAAAGTCTGCAGAAGAGCCAAAATGGCCCTGCAAATCCATTGCAGGAGGCTAGCCACAAACTCCTTTCCATTCTAAGGTGATAGATACAAGTAGAAAAGAGACAATGTAGAAGGTGTAGCCATGCTCAAAAACAAGGTATAACTTCTGTGGCTAGAAATGGTACAGAAACACACACAAAACAGTCACATGGCTGCTGCTGCAGGTCCACTGGGCTCTAGGACTAGTAGCAGGTTTAGGCAGCCAGGAGTTCATTTCTTGGTGGGTAAAGGGAGATACAATACTCCCACAAAAGAGAGTGGACTAGAGTTTGGTTTGCTGCTTATAGGAAGGGGCTAGGGTAGGGTTTTCCTGTCTGGGAAAGGGGCCAAAAGGAGCTGTTGCCAAGGCCAGCTTGTTGGAATTAGATCTAATACATATTGAGCACTTGCTATGCGTCATGCACTATTCTAAGCTTCTTGTTTGGATTGATGTGTTTAATTCTCACAATGCTATGAGGTAGATTCAATTATTATCATCATTTTAGAGATAAGACAAAGAAAGATTGTTATGTTTCTTGCCTTAAACCAGACAGCGAGTAAGTACAGAGCAAAGGTTAACACCGAGGTGTATGGCTCCCCAGTCTGTATGCTGTACCATCACCCCAGGGCCTCACAGTGAGTTGCAAGCCAAGTGAAGTTGAAGGAAGCAGATACAGTCTTGCAGCTAAACTCTGAACAAAGCCACGTACTACGGCAGTGCCAGGACCTGTGATTCCAGTAACATGGCAGGTCAAGAATGATCGATAGATGATGGATTCTGTTGTAGGGGCCCTAGACCTGGCTGGAGGGCAATTGAAATATTTCAAGAGTGGGAGGAAGTTATAGAGCAAGAATAAGAGTGACCAAGTGAGTATGAGGGAAAGAAAGAAAAAGCTTCCTCTGAAAATGAGCCTGCAAACAAAAATTCTAAAACACACAAGGGAGAGCGATATGGAGACACAACCAACAACAGAAACACATGGTCAGTGAGATCACTTTAGATAAAATGAGACTAATAGAGCAATGTGAAAATGATTTCAAAATAAGTCTATTTATGATCTTTAAAGAAATAAAGAATGATATACTCACCGTTAAAAGTACAAGGATATTTGAAACAAAAAGGCAGAAATGAAATACAAACCACCCTAAAAAAGAATTAAGTAGAAAGCCCATGAAGAAAAAATGTTTTGAATAAGTTGAAGAGAGAATTAGTGAATCAAAAGATTATACTGAGGGATTCACCTAGAATGCAGAACAGTAAGCTAATGAGATAAAAAATATGAAGGAGCAGATAATCGTGATAGCCAGCTATTTTTAAATTTGCCAGCCAGTGGACAGAATACTTTGCATTGCTATTTCTTTTTTTTTTTTTTTGAATTTATTTATTATTATTATACTTTAAGTTGTAGGGTACATGTGCATAACGTGCAGGTTTGTTACATATGTATACTTGTGCCTTGTTGGTGTGCTGCACCCATCAACTCGTCATTTACATCAGGTATAACTCCCGCATTGCTATTTCATTTAAACTTTATGACTAACCTGTGAAATGAGTATCTTCATTTCCCCTACCAATGTCATGCACAAGTAATAACCTTGGCAGATTCAACATTTTCTTGGTTCAGTCTTTTTTATTTCCTTTGTTTTATCACAATCGTACCCCCTACATATAAAATACATCCTATATAAAATAATTACACAATTATTTTATATAATTATAAAAGTTATACGTATTTATAATAGAAAATGGAGCAAGTATACAAGCAGAAATCATCTGTAATTCTCAAACCCAGGGACCCCCCAGTCCTCGGGCCATGGTGGCACAACAGGAGATGAATGGCTGTTCAGTGAGCATTACCACATGAGCTCTACCTGTCAGATCAGTGGTGGCATTAGATTCTCATAGGAGAAGAACCCTATTATGAACTGCACATATGAGGGATCTGGGTGGTGTTCTCCTTATGAGAATCAAACTAATGCCTGATGATCTGAGGTGGAACAGTTTCACCTGAAACCATCCCCCACACCCTTGGTCTGTGGAAAAATTGTCTTTCATGTAACTGGTCCCTGGTGCCAAAAAGGTTGGGGATGGCTGCTCTAACCCGCCAATATCTACTGGATCAGGATCTTATTGTGTTTCCCTCTAGGCTCTATTCTGTGCCACACATATATGTACATATATTTGATGTTATCTATAATAATTATTATGGTAAATAATATTATTATGGTATTTTAAATATATTATTTTTAACCGTTAAATATTTAATATTAAAATTAAATATTTAACAAATTAATATTATTTAATAATATATCATGAGTTTTTTCTCATGATATTAAAATTCCTAGAAAAACTTCCTATCAACTGCCTAATAGAAGCACTATAATATTTTTTGACCATATCTCTGCTGTCAAGTTTTAAGCTAGCTCAAATTTTCCACTGATATAAATAACACTTTATACACACATCTGTGTGTCTCTGATTATTTACTTTTGATTTTCTCTCTTTGGGATATTTAATTTAGGAAGTGTTTAAATTTCCATGTTTTCCACCTAAAAATTTTTGTTACGAATTACTAGTTTTCTTATGTTGTCAGAGAATGTTGTTTATACAATGTATGCATTTAGGAACTTTTGAAGCTTTCTTTGTAGTTCAGTATCAAGTTTTGTAAATGTTTCATAGGCACATGAAAAGAAGGTGTATTTAGTGGTTGTAGGGTACATTGTTTGAGGTGTTTTTATTAATTCAATTCCATTAATTTTACTCTTCAAATCCTCTATATCTTTACTTATTTTTCTTTTCTTAATCTATCAAGAAAGAGTGGGTGGTTTAGTGTTCCACGACAATTATATATATCAATTTTCCCATGTGTTTCCAACAATTTTTGCTTTTTATTTGCTGAGTTATTTGACATATAAAAATTTGTGAATATTATATTTTCATTGTGGATTATAACTTTTATAAATGTACAGTGACATTTTATGTTTTGTTGAATGCATTTTGCTTGAATAAAACCTTTCCAGAATTTAACATTGCCACTCTTTGCTGTACTGTTTTGCATTTGCCTGAAAAATCTTTATTCATTCTTTTATTTCACACCATTTTTTGCTATTTTGCTTTATGTCTATTTCTCATAGGCAAGCTATTGTAAGATTTGAGTTTGTTGCACAATTGGGGAATAGTTTTAATGGGGTAGTTAAACTCTTTATATTTATTTAGTGATTGATTTATTTTTTTATTTGCCACCTATTTTATGCTTCTCATTTTTATGCTTCTTTGCTTTTTCTTTGTTTTCTATCTAAAGCTATATGGAATGTGTTTTATGTCTTTTTATATTATTCAGTGACTTGGAAAACATATTCTATTTTAAATTATGTTACCAATTACCTTTAAGTATTAGAAACATTGAAACGTGTACTTTAAAAAGTTTTCATTGTGATATAAAACATGTAAAAATGTATTGTATACTAGAAAATTGCTAAGAGAATAGATTTTTAAATGTTTTCATCACAAAAATGAGATTATATATGTATTAGCCTGATTTAGACATTCCAAAATGTATACATACGTCAAAACATCATGTTGTATGCCATAAATACAATTTTCTTCATTTGTCAATTTAAAAAACACAAATAATTAAAAATGCATAAAATACATATGTTCGGTTTATTGAATAATTATTAAGCAAATACCTATATAAATACAAACTTTTACTTTCACTTTCGGTATCCTTATGGTTTTGACATGTTTCTCATAGGAATGATATGACATGGTTTTTATTTAATGCAGTGTAATGATCTTTGTTTTTTTATTTGAGCATTCAGTTCATTTAGATTTAAGGCAGTTACCCATATGTTTTCATTTTAAATCTACCACCTTATTTTGTGGTTTCTATTTGCTAAACTTTTTCTGTTTCTTTTACATTACTTTATTGCATTTATTTGGACTTAAGGAGTATTTTAAATAATCATTTCAATTTTTTTTTTGTCCAGTTTGGAAATATTTACTCTGTTTCTATTCATTTGGTGGTTATCTGAAAAATTACTATGTCTGTACTTAACTTACCAAAGTCTGAAGGAAATTGATTTTTTTAAGTCTCCTTCTGGTAAATACAAGCACCTTAGACTATTTTAAGTTTTTTCCCTTTTTTCCTGGCTTATACATTATCGTCGTCATATATTTTAGTTCTTTGCTTTATATGCCTTGAATAATTTAATAAAACTGTTTTATATAGCCAATATTTAGATTTATCCAAATATTCACTATGTTCTTAGTTCTTTATTTCTTCTTTAATTTCAGACTTATACAGGATTGCTTTCTACCTGAAGTACATCCTTTAGAATTCCCATTGGCTAAGGTCTGCTGATAGTGAATTGTCAGATACTGTTGGCCTGAGAATGTCTTTATTTCACCCTCATTTTTTTTTTTTTTTTTTTTTTTTTTGAGACGGAGTCTTGCTCTGTCGCCCAGGCTGGGGTGCAGTGGCCGGATCTCAGCTCACTGCAAGCTCCACCTCCCGGGTTTACGCCATTCTCCTGCCTCAGCCTCCTGAGTAGCTGGGACTACAGGCGCCCGCCACCTCTCGCCCGGCTAGTTTTTTGTATTTTTTAGTAGAGAAGGGGTTTCACCGTGTTAGCCAGGATGGTCTCGATCTCCTGACCTCGTGATCCACCCATCTCGGCCTCCCAAAGTTCTGGGATTTCAGGCTTGAGCCACCGCGCCCGGCCTCACCCTCATTTTTGAAAAAATTGTATATATAATTTTATTATACATTAATTATATATAACAGGACTTATATGATTAATATATAACATGTTATTAATATATGGTATATAAAATCAGATTTTATATAATTATATACAAATTACATATAATATACATAAAATATCCCCTATATATATTGATAGATAGATACATATAGATATAGAGGCCAGGAATAGAATTTCTGATTGGCAGTTGTTTCCTTTCAGTACATTGGAACATTGGAGATACTGTTTTGGCTCCTGGCTGTTGCTGTTGCTGCTAAGAAGTTGGCTATCAGTGCAACTGCCGCTCTGTTGAAATAATTTATCTTTTAGAATTAAAACAATTTTTTTCTCTATGTTCTTCAATTTACATATGTTGGGCCTGGGTGTGCATTATTTTTATTCCTTATTTTTGGGATCTGTTTGGCTTCTTGAATCTGTGCATTGATGTCTTTCATTAATTCTGGAAAATTCTCCACCGTGATTATTTCATATATTGTCACTCTCTTATTTTCTCTTCCTTCTCCTTCTGGAACTCTGTTTTATACTGTATTTTGAATAATTTCTTCTGCTCCATTTTTTTTCACTAATTCTGCATTTGCCGTGTTCATTGGCTGTTACACTCATCCATTGTTGTTTATTCCAAGGAGTAAGAGAGAAGACATTCTAATTATTTAAAAAAGCATACTATAACTTTTTATAGCTTCTGTCCAGAGATTTATTGCTGATATTTTAAAATGGTCTTTTATTGCATTAAACAAAGTAAGGGTAGTTGAAATTTAATCTAGCCTGATAATACTAATAGTTGAAGTTTTTGTGGCTATTGTTTCTGTTGGTTCTTGTTCCTTTTGCTTTATCTGTTTTATTATTGTTGGCTATATGAATGTCATTGCCCTCATAAATATTTTTGAGATCGTTTGAGGCATATATGAAGGTGCATTCTTCAGAGAGGATTTGTGTTTACTTTGCTGCATCCCTAGGGGAACTATCAATCTAAAACCACATTACATTAAATTCATGCCAAAGGATTTTATTCCCCACCCCCAACCAAGAGATGTAAATTTCAGCTATGAATCTGCTCCAGGGCTGCTTATGTTTGCAACTTCTCAGGTAAGGTTTTGTTTTCACCTTTTTCCTATTTTTCTGGTTAGTGCCAAAGCAGCTTTCCTATTAGTATCCTGGGGTGGTGGTGAGAGATGGGGGTAAGGATAAAGGCTTCCTTCTAGTTCACTCTTATTTTGAAGATGCAGTCTTTTGAGGTCCCAGATTCAAGTGAGGAGGATATTCAGATAAATGTTGAAGCGATACCTGCCCCTTCTGCCCAGTTCAGGCATGATGTCAAAAGGGAAGTTCAGTGTCAAAAGGGAAGCTCAAGTTTGCAGAGATAGATAGATACACCCTCAGGACAAAGACTACTTTATTGCTCTGTTTCCCTGGCTGAGTTTACAATCCCACCTACACTTTGGCCCAGTAATTCCCTGGTATGCTGTCAGGTCTTCACTGATTTTATGTTTTTTGTTTTTTTTTTTAACTTTTTAAAATACGGTGAAAAGACACATATTTAGAACTTAGCCAGCTGGACTTGGTTTAGATGGTCTCAATTTTTGTTGGCAACATCCAAAGCATCACAGTTAGGAGTGCCAGTGGAACATATGCCCTCTTTTCTCCATCAGGCCCGATCAGGGTGTTGACCTGGACTACACCAACATCATAGAGTTTCTTCAAGCCTGTTTGATCTGCTGCTTGTCGGGTTTAACATCCACAGTAAACACAAGCGTGTTGTTGTCCTCTACCTTCTTCACGCTGACTCAGTGGTCTGAGGGAATGTGCTGATGGCAGAGTGGTCAAGGTTCTTTCCCCTGGGGGTGCTTTTCTGAGCATATTTGGGCTGCCTTTGGAACCGTGGTGTCTCGAGCCCGGAAGGTGGGTGATGGGCACATTTATTTTTATTTTTTATTTTTATTTTTTGTAGTTGTGGATGGCTTTCAGCGCTGCCTTCTTGGCCTTCAAAGCCTTTGCTTTGGCTTCAGCTTTGGGAGGGTGATATGGTTTGGCTGCGTCCCTACCCAAATCTCATCTCAAATGGTAGTTCCCATAATTCTCATGTGTTGTGGGAGGGACCCAGTGGGAGATATTTGAATTATGGGGGCAGTTTCCCCCATAGTGTTCTTATGGTAGTGAATAAATCTCACGAGATCTGATGGTTTTATAAGGGGAAATCCCTTTCGCTTGGTTCTCTCTCTCTCTCGTCTGCCTCATGCAAGAGTTGACTTTTGCCTTCTGCCATGATTGTGAGGCTTCCCGAGCCATGTGGAACTGAGTCCATTAAATCTCTTTTTCTTTGTAAATTACTCAGTCTCGGGTATGTCTTTAACAGCAGCATGAAAACGGGAGCTTCCTTCTTCGCTTTTAGTGCTATCTTCCTTCCCTGCTTTTAAAAAAGATTTAATAGACATCTTTCTGCAATTTTTAGTTGTTTTCAGCAAGTGTGTTGGTCTGAATTACCAGCCTACCATAATCTCACAAATAGAAGTCAATACAGTCTTCCATAGTTGGTTCCAGGATCCCTCACGGATACCAAAATCCTCAGAAGCTCAAACCTTTTATATAAAATGGCATAGTATTTGCATATTATCCTCTATACTTTTAAATAATCTCTAGATTACTTGTAATACGTAATACAGTATAAATGCTATATAAATAGTTGTTTAGGAAATAATGACAAGAAAAAAATGTCTGTACATGTTCAGTACAGACACAACCATCCATATTTAAAAATTTTTTTCCCTGCAGTTAGTTGAGTCTGTGGCAGTAGAGCCTGCAGATATGGAGGGCCAACTCTGTATATACTTTGAGGACAAAAATAGCAAGTAAGATAATACTTTTGACTCTGAACATATAAGAAACTTGACGTGCATTTTACTTTCTTCCATCATCACCATTTACTTCTCCCTTTCTCACTCCACTTTTTCATCTAGTTTAATATAAACTGGAGTTGTATTAGTCCAGAATATTAATTTTATAATATTTTAATATTATGTGGCTTCTTTTTTGCATTTTTTCCTGGCATTTACACTTAGTCTGCAATCATATTTATAGCAATTATTTAGATTTATACTTAGTAGACCTCAGTAGTTAGCAAATAACTCTTCCCATTTTTAACTCAGTTATCTATCCGTAAGTACTTTAAAACAACTTTTTTTTTTTTAGGAAACGGAAATCAGGGGGTATATTTTCTGAATTCCTTTATATTCCATATCATCCTTGTTTCTTTTACATATCAAAGAAGATTTGGCTGGGTGTAGAATTATGTAGAGTCTTTCCTTTTTAAAGCCCTATTTTTGGCCAGCCATGGTGGCATGTACCTGTAGCCCCAGTTATGTTAGGGAGGTGGGAGGATCACTTGAGTCTGGGAGTTTGAGTGAGCTATGATTGCACCACTGCACCCCAGCCTGGGTGACAGAGCAAGAACCTTCCTCTAAAAATAAAACACAACATTAAAAAAACCCTATTTTCTTTATTATTTTTAAATTTTCTCTTTTTAAATTGACAAATAATAATTGCACGTACTCGTGAGGTACACAGTAATGCTTTGATACATATAATGTATAGTGATCAGGTTAGGGTGATTAGCATATCCATCATCTCAAACAAACATTTATTGTTTCTTTGTGTTGAGAAAGTTTGATATCCTACTTCTAGCTATTTGCAACTATGTAATATATTATTAACTATAGCCATCCTACAGTGGTGCAGAATACTAGAACTTATTCCTCCTATCTCCCTGTAATTTTGTATCCTTTAGCAAATCTCTGCCTGTATCTTCCTTCCTTCTACCTTCCCAGACTCCAGTGTTCTCTGCTATATTATACTTTTTACTCTACGAGATCAACTTTTTTAGCTCCCGCATAGGAGTAAGAACATGTGGTGTTTAACTTTCCGTTCTTGGCTGATTTCACTTATAACCTCCTCCAGTCTTGTCCATGTTGCTGTGAATGGCAGGATTTCATTCTTTTTGTGGCCCAGTAGTATTCCATTATGTATATATACCACATTTTCTTTATCCATTCATCTGTTGTTGGACGTCTGGGTTGAGTCCATATCTTGGCTATTGTGAATAGTGCTGCAATAAACTTGGAGGTGCAGAAGTCTCTTTGATATATTGATTTCCTTTTCTTTTAAAACCCTCTTTTCTCCTGCCAGTTCGTGTTGGAATGAAGTCTGAAGTCAGCTTGGTTATTTCTATTTCTTTGTTGGCAGTCTTTTTGTTTTTTTACTATAAAATCTGATTTTTAAAATTCATTCTCTCTCTCTTTTTTTTTTTTTTTTTTTTTTTTTTTTTTTTTTTTTTGAGAGAGAGCCTTGCTCTCCTGGCCAGATTGGAGTGCAGTGGCATGGTCTCAGCTCACTGCAAACTCTGCCTCCCAGGCTCAAGCAATTCTCCTGCCTCAGTCTTCCAAGTAACTGGGATTACGGCGTGTGCCACCACACGGGTAATTTTTATATTTTTAGTAGAGACAGGGTTTCACCATGTTGGCCAGTCTGGTCTTGAACTCCTGACCTCAGGTAATCCGCCTGTCTTAGGCTCCCAAAGTGCTGGGATTACAGGTGTGAGCCACCACACCTGGCCAAAAAATTCATTCTTAAGTAATCGGTATGTCCTAGGCTTTACCCATTACACACTGGGGAGTTTTGATGTCTTGTATTCACAAGAGTATCCCAAATTTTCAATGTACCATGCCCCAATATACTTACTGGTAGGAATCTCTGATTTTCTCAAGAGCCCTCCTGTGACAGCTACTGTATTCCTGGGAATCTCCAGGGACCCTTACACGTCCAGCCTCAGTATCCCCCAGCCCCCACCAGTTTCTGAGTCCAAAGGCAGAAACTCTGTGGCTCCCGGATGTTGGTTTCATGTTTAACCAGAGTCAGTTCCCACAGTTCGAATTGCCCCTCAGTCCCATTCACTGTGGGTACGCCTCCCGGTGCTGCAGACAGCCTCAAGCTGCTTCTGCCCATGCTGCCCATGGGCGCAGCATCACTGACCTCCTCTGGATTGTCAACTTCCATGGCTCCTTGTCTCTCTGGCCAGTGTGCAGTCACCTTCCTCTGTTTTTGCCCAGTTCTGTCAGCTGGAGTTTCCAAAGCAGAACTATCTGACCCTTAATGCCTTTGTCTCTCCCACAGGACTCCTGACCTCTATGAAAGTCAAGAGATATACCTCGGCACCTGTTTCCAGTGTACTTGAACATTTTGCAACAGTTTAGAAGCTCTTAGAATATACTGTGACCAGCAGTTAGGAGGCTGATCTGCTTGGAAGTGAGGAAATAAAGCAAACACTAGAAGTACTCATGCTCTCACTTGCATTTTCAGGCAAAAATGAAGGGAGTGACAGGCATGTGTGTACCCCCTTCTTATGTGAAGTTGGGGCCTGGGCTGTGGCCTGACCTGCAGCCCCTGGAAATCAGACCTTCAGCTCAGAAGTGAGACCCAAGAGGAGCCAACGTCCGTGTTTTGCACAAGATGCAGAATGGTGGTTTGTCCACATTTTGGAGAAGGAGTGGGTGGGGGCATCAAGGAACAGTTCAATGCATTGAATCCTTGGGAGTAGCAGAATGCAAGAAAGGAATTTGAAGCAAATATCAGCAGCTGAGAACCAGCAGGTGGAAACCAGAAACCTGAGAGAATCCTTGAGACAAGAGTGTGCAGGAAAAGCAGGCTTCGCAGGGAGCCTTCAGAAGGGCTGTGTGCTAGAGGGGACCTCAGTGTGCCAAGCTGACTTGGAGTGGAATGACAGCAAGACAAGCCCTTGAAAAAATGTGGGGGTGGGAAGACAGTAGCAGCATGAGGAAGCACAGGGGAAAATGTGCATGATGATTTAAACTGCATTTGCACAGTTGCAGCGTCTGCCTGAGGGGAGAGGGGGCTGTAATTGAAGTTCCAAAAGCATGGAGACATTTAGTGGAAGATTAACTCAGGAGAGCCTTGTGTTTGTAGATGGAGCAAGGCAACTGGCCTGGAGTAGGGGACAGCGAGGGATGCTTCTGGCTTCCCACCGCTCACTGGGAACCAGGTGGCAGCTCTTTGTTTTCTCCTTGTAGGGAGATGCTGGGCTTTGTGTTTATCCCCGAAGACAAACACATTCCTCACAGTGCTACCAATGCCTTGACTCCTGGGTCAACAGAGAACGTGTCCAGTTGGGGGATGGATGTGTCCCACTCCTCTTGGAAGTCGTCGGTTGTGTCCTGGAGCAGGGCTGCCTGCAGTTGCCTCTAGTTAAGGAATAGTGGATAACTACATGAACAGATGAATGAATGGGTGAGTGTGTATAGAGGCCACAGAGGTCACTGTGAGCTTTGGAGGACACTGTCATTGTGACCAATCCCCGGCCTGCTGCTCATACGGTAAGTGTGTTTGGGTCTCTGTCTGGGTCTGTAGGCTGTCTCGGGCAGTAACCCTCTTTGTCCTGGTGTCTGCTTTCTCTGGAGCAGTGGGGTTAGCCTCTCTCCATTTTGGGATGTGTGGGCAGGCAGTTAGTGCCTGGAAAAACAGAAGGATGGGTTTTGTCTCATTCACACACCAAGGAAAGCTGAGAGAAGTGGGGGTGCAGGGGAGCTATTGTCTGTGTCTACCATCTTTGCCTCAGGCTTCAGGCTCCTTATGACAAACGTTGACATCACCAAGGTTAATTCCCTGATTGTATTAGTCCGTTTTCACGTTGTTGATAAAGATATATCTGAGTCTGGGTAACTTACAAATAGAAAGCAGTTTAATGGACTCACAGTTTCATGTGGCTGGGGAGGCCTCACAATCATGGCAAAAGGCGAAAGGCACATCTTACATCACAGCGGCAAAGAGAGAATGAGAGCCAAGCAAAAGGGGTTACCCCTTGTAAAATGATCAGATCTCGTGAGATTTATTCACTGTCATGAGAACAGTAAGGGGGAAACCACCCCCATGATTCAGTTATCTCCCACTGAGTCCCACAACACATGGGAATTATGGGAGCTACAATTCAAGATGAGATTTGGGTGGGGATACAGCCAAACCATATCACTGATGCACAGGCTCACATAATGCCAGAAAACACTGGTGAGGTGGGGGTTATGTGGTGCATGGCAGAATTGCTTTCTGTAGCTGGGTCCTCGGGGAGCCTGGGTCTCCCTTCTGCTTCTCCCAGGAGTAGAGGCAGCTGGAGCAGACCTCACCTGATACCTTCCTGCCTGCCACCCAGACCTACACGGAAGGCCCTGGAGCAGCCTTGGCAGCAGCCTGCTGTTTCCTCTAGCTAAAGAATAGTCCCAGGCAGAGGTCTCCTGGGCTGACGATGGGCAGGTGCCTTCTCTTCTGTATTTTTCTGTCCTCCAGGAACTCATATTTCCTGGTGCAGAAGGGGAAATTAAGCAAACCACGATCATAGATTTACTTTGATTGCACAGAAGTATCTCATCTGCATATATTAGAGTCATACAGGCAATAGCTAAGTACATTAAAAGCATGTTTTCTCAAGATAGAAATCTTCTGGTTTCAGAGAAAGGTTTGACATTGGTGTCTCTTGGCCCATAGACACCTGATAATCACGATGAGCAGATGGAACCTTTCTCATCTGACCTCAGACGGGCCCAGAGAGGTGCTACTGTTTCCCGTAGTCTCCATAGCTGCCTGCCACAAGGCTTGACGTTCCCACAATACCCATTCATTTAGATTTAGGGAACTGAAGCTCCTTTTAAAAATGTAAATGTTGTCTGGGAAGGGTAACATATTAAACCATAATTTGCATTAGCTTGAATTAATTTATCAGGTTAGCACTAGTCTCCAATGAGTGCTCGGAAGAAGTGGAAATTGGTTTTGATTGGGGCTGGGGAGGGGAGCTGAGGGGCGCAGCAGGGAAGGCAGGGCAGGTAGAGCCCTCACAAGGAAGGGCGGCCTGAGCCCACACACCAGCTGTCTGGCTGAGGATGCAGAGCTATGAGCCAGGGCACTGGAGCCAACCGTGTGTGCAGTTGCTTTTTCTAGGGAACAGCCTATCAATCGTACACATGCCACCAATGCTTTACTTGGTAGTGTCATGATTGCCACATCTGTTTCATCTCCTCTGCCAAAGCCAAGCCTTAGCTTCCTTTGCACCAGTTCTTCTGACTGTTCTCTGCACGTGCACAGCGATATCCTTAAGCCAAGGCCTAAGTCATCTGATGAAATTGCAGAGTGGCTGGTTTTTGTTGGATACTATTAAAATAAAGAGTGCAACGCAGGTATCTGTGGCTTCTATCAGATAGGGGAACAAATGGGGCATTTTTTTCTTTTCTTTTTTTTTTTTTTTTTTTTGTTTTTACTAGCTCATACTTCTACCTGCTAATGCAGGGCCTCCAGACCACTTCAAAGTCTTGGCCAGTGCGAGGTGGACTGAGAAGAATACGTGGAGCTGCGCTTGTTTATTCAGGGGCAATTCCTCCTGAGGGGCCCCCCTTTGCCTGGGGGCTTGGGGATAACTCAATCCTTGTGGCCTTTCCCTGTTCTCCGTGGTGGGCAGAGCTGGTTCCTGGGAAAGAGGTGAGTGCACAAAGGGCTGAGGAGCTTCTTGGGAAAAGAGACCTAGACCAACCCCTTTGCTTTTGAAGTTCAGTGGTATTAGAACTTCTCTGACAGATTGCAATGGCCTTGAATTGAGGTTTCCAGACATGAGAGAAAGGAGGTCCTGAGGGGACTCACCATAAGGGCAGAAGAAGTGAGGACCTGTGCTCAACCCTGAGGCCTAGGCACATCCTTAATTCCCTTAGCCTCACCCTTCCCTTTACACATGTGGCAAAAAGTCCATGCTGGTTAAGCCCAAGTCTGCTCCTTCACCCCTGCCCTTGAGTGGTGCAGAGTGTCTGGGGGAAAAACCCAAAACAAGATCCAAATCCTACTGTGGCTCATGTGATGTGATGTGATTTGTATTTTGCCTATGTCTCTGGCCTCATTTCATAATGTGTCCCTGGGCTCACTTCGCTCCAGCCACCCTGGCCCTAAACCACGCGCACATGGTTCCCACCTCAGGGTCTTTGCACATGCTCTTTCCACGTGACATGTTTTCTCCTCAGGTTTTGCATATCTTATCCCTTACCCCATTCAAGTTTCTGTGCCTTTCTTTCTCAGAGAGCCTCCCCTGGCCTCTCTGTAACCCTGATCCCCACCCCATCACTCTCTATCGCTTGCCCTTCATTGATGTTTCTGTACCTCTGTTTATCTGTTTATTTTCTGTTACTCCCATATCTATGGATGTAAACTCCAAATGCCTACAAAAATGCCTAGCATGTTAGTAGATGCTCAATAAATACTGTTTGAATTAGTAATAAATGCAAGAAAGTGAAATATTCCAAAATTCTGACTCTAATCACAAAAGGACAGTAGAAAGTATTCTGAGATAAAGTGGATAGTGGGATGCCATTTCATGACATTGACCACAAGGTAAAAAAGATAGATGGTAGAAAGCCCAATAGGTAACAACAATTATGGAGGCACCACCATAGGAATGAGAAGGAAAGGGAATGGAAGTTGAGCTAAGGAGCAGTGTCAGATACTGTAGATGTCTCTCGCTTAAACTGGACTTCTGCAACAGCTCTTTTCAATTCCCCTGCTCTTCTTTCCCAGGCGACTTCTCATACCCTCATGGAGAAGAGCTCTGGCAGGTTGCCACTCAGTCACCAGGCATTCCTAGACAAACTGAAGCCAGAAGTGGGCTCGGCATTGGCTCAAGCTCAAAGCTACCACTGTGGAACAATCTTAGGACCCTGTAGGAAAAAGCCATTCCATCCTGTGGTGGCCACAGAAGAACATCAGGGGAAGGGGCCTTTAAAAGTTAGAGCAAGGGTATTCTGACCTCTTGAAGGACATCGGCATTTTTGTTTTCATTTTAAGTGAGTGCATTTGGCCTTTTCCCTCTACGTCCTTTAGAGTCCCAGGCTAAGCAGAGAACAGAAAGGTAACTCATAACCCAGGGACAGAATGCTGGATACGTTGTGAAAAAACTCCTCTATACAGTGACAAACAATAGGATGTTGCACGATGCTTTCTCCCAACTAATAGGTTCTGAGCAGGTCAGGCCCAGGGCGGGAGATAATCTGAGGGAACTACAGATCCTTGGGGAAAGACCTGGGTAAAATGTGAATTCTTCCTGGCTTCAATAAGCCTGTAATAAAAATAATGATGACAATCATAGAACCAGAGGTCATAAGCCCTGTCAAGACAGCCTTGTTGGTCTTTTTCAATTTTTTTTTTTTTTTTTACCATTATAACAAGCAGTAGTGTTCAATAAATATTTGTTGAATAGACAAATAAAAAAAATTTGTAATACTGACTTGACAGATATAGAGTAGGTGTGTAAGGAAAATGTAAGACATTCTTACTTTTTGCACAGATGAAACTGACTTTGGTAAAAAATCTGCCCCTCTGGGATCTCTAGAATACATTGGTGGGTGGTAGGAGAAGCATTCCTGGAGTGTTTTATACCTGTTGTCTCCTGGGATTTGGGTCTGGGGCAGAAGTAGGGTGATACAAGTGAGTGCTTAGAAAAGAGCTTCTTAAGCCCTTTCTGGACAACAGAACCCCCTTGAGGATCTGGGCAAAGTATGATCCCTATGCCCTGGAATATTAACATGTGCACAGAGGAAGCGTGGGGTGAGTAGTAAAAGAATGCCACCTATGACCTATAATAATCACTGCTTCCCTTTTTCTCTTTCTCTTTCCCTTTCTCTACAACAAGGTTTCTCTACCCTGCCACTATTGACATTTTAGGCCAGATAATTCTTTGTTGTGATAGGGGAGATGCTTGCCTGTGTACTGTAGGATTTTTCACATCATCCCTGGCCTCTATCTATTGGGTGCCTGTAGCACTTCCTTAGTCATGAGACTCAAAAACGTCTTTAGACATTGGAGGTAGATTCACCCCAGTTGAGCATCACCGCTCTACTTTTTTATGTGAGAACTGTTGGTCCTCGTATGACTTACCAGCTAGAAGAGAGGGGACTGTGTATTGTGGGGGACCCTGGATATAAAGGGTTACAGTGACCTTTGTTTGTGTCTCTGGCAACAGCTTCTTCTCATCTGTGGCTCCAGCTCCCACTGGGCAGGACCACTGTGATTCCAGCTTTTTTTTTTTTTTTTGAGACGGAGTTTCGGTCTGTCTCACCGGCTGGAGTACAGTGGCGCGATCTCGGCTCACTGCAACCTCCGTCTCCTGGGTTCAAACAATTCTCCTACCTCAGCCTCTCAAGTAGCTGGGATTACAGGTGTGCCCGCCACCACACCCAGCTAATTTTTGCATTTTTAGTGGAGATGGGATTTCACCACATTGGCCAGCCTGGTCTCAAACTCCTGACCTCAGGCTATCTGCCTGCCTTGGCCTCCCAAAGCTCTGGGATTACAGATGTGAGCCACCACGCCCTGCCAATTTCAGCTTTTTGAATGTGCTTCTTCCTTTAAGTGTGGAATGCTGTCATACACATTCGACTTTATTGCTTCAGAGGATTGGATAGCACCCATTTCATGATGGGTAACTCAGGTCCCGTGGGCAGTTAGTGTCTCATGGTTAGGCATTTAGTCTCTGCCACGGCCCTGTAGCAAGCCAGGAACAGCTTCTCAGAAGAAGAATAAATGTTAACAAAGAGGGCTGCTGGAGGTCCGCACTGTGATTCTCTTCCTGGGGCTTCCAGAGGTCCCATGCAGCCTCTTGACTGACCACAGACACTTAAGGCAAGGTTGGCTGGCTTTACTGAGTCAAAGGCCCCAGTGGCAGGGCTGCTTGTTCCTTGCCACTTCTTTTCTGGGCCTCTTTCCCAGCTCATTGCCTTACAGTTCCTTGGTAAAGGGGTCAGAGCAGCATGCCCGTTGTGATATGAGCTGCCTGCAAAACCCAGAGAGGCTCAGGGCTAGCCCATGCGGAGAATTAGAGCAACTGAGAAATGCATCCTCAATTGCTTCCTGCCCCACAGGTCCAGGGTATGCACCTAGCTTGAGCTACAATGATTTCTGCTAAAGTTTCTTTTGGGAGCTGTGGAACGCTAATCACTGCCTCAGAGGGAGAACTGGCTGGCAGCCCTCTGCTGGGTATTTTCCTGATGCCTCGTTCTCCTGCATCAATCAATTATTCACATTTGTTTTCTCCAGCTAGTTAATTAAACACAGATACTGTGTCTGTGTGTTTCAGTGCCTGAGTTGTCACAGCACCTAATTTGCAAGAAAACATAGTTAGGCTGGATTCCCTTTTCCCAGCTCTCTGTATGTGGCGGGTGACTCTGTAACTGGGTTGCATCTCTCCAAGCATCGGCAGTAACCGAATGTGTAGATGAGGACCCTGCAGTCAACCTTCCTGGTGTTCCGGGAGTCTTTGCCTACAGTGTTCCAGAAGATCCTGGAGGAGACACAGAAAATCCGGTTTGTGGGGAAAGAATGCGTTCCGTTGTCGAGGAACTTCAGTTGCTAGAAAGCTGCTTCTCAGTTTGAACTTTGCAGAGTCACGCATGCCAGTCAGCACTCAAGTGCCAGTCTATTCCCTCTTAGGTATTTTGATTTCAATTAGGAGACCTTGTTTATTGTGTTAAGGTGTCAAGCGTTTAGCTTCCCAAAGACATGTTTAGTTGTAAGGAAAAGATCTTTCTTTAAAATATCGAGTTCTCTATTAAAAACAAATGAAAAACACAGAACAAAAAAAAAACAAAACAAAAAATATCAAATAAAACCCAACCATTATATCCTCGAATAAAATGCGTCTTTCAATTCACCCTGAATTTTCAATATTAGGTTTAAATCTTTTTGGATTATGGGCATGGCTTTGGGGATTCCAGTCATTTTTTTTTATTTACAGGTGAGAAACTTTTGGTCCAGGAAGGGTAAGTACTTACTTAAGTGTACACAGTGAGTATTAAGGCTAGGATTTGAATTCTGCTCTGCTCTGAGACAGAGCCCTTGTGTTTTCTACCATTCTACACACAGCATGGAGCCTCTGACAGGTAGAAATTCAATATATGGGCCGGATGTGGTGGCTCACTTCTGTAACCCCAGCACTTTGGGAGGCCAAGGCGGGCAGATCATGAGGTCAGGAGTTCGAGACCAGCCTGGCCAACATTGTGAAACCCTGTCTCTACTAAAAATACAAAAAAATTAGCCAGGCATGGTGGCAGGCATCTGTAATCCCACTCCTGGGGAGGCTGAGGCAGGAGAATGGCTTAAACTTGGGAGGCAGAGTTTGCAGTGAGCTGAGATCACGCCATTGCGCTCCAGCCTGGGCGACAGAGCGAGACTCTGTCTGAAAAAAAAAAAAAGTCAATATATGACTGCTTTCTGGAAACTAAAGAGGCAGCCTTAGTTTGTTGAGCAATTTTTCTTCTCTGCCCCTGAAACAGAACTACACGGGTCACCTGCCTTTGCCAGAATGAAGAAACCCTGACTTCCAACTGGTTCAGTAAGTTTTCTTTCCACTTGACTTTCTCTTTCTCATGACTACCTTTATTCATTTTTGATAAAAATTTACTCTAAACTTAATCTTTTCCAAAGTTATTTATTTGAGTTTGTCCACTAGAGTCCTCATAAGAACCAGCCTTATAATTTGGTAATAAAGCCTCAGTTTACTGTGGACACCACTGTTTTCTCAAAGGGCTAGGACTCCTTGCAGAACGGCATGTGGACAGCATATTCAGAAAAGACCTAATAAAGGCATTGAGGGTCACTCAATAGTAAGCACTGGCCATGTATGTACCAAACACTGGGTGAGCAAGTGGATTTCACATCCATACAGAGTTGTGTTGAATAGTTTTTGAATGTATGTGGAGGCATATATAATATATTGCAAGTAAATGAAAAACAAAAAGAGATATTTAAGAAGTAGTTTTACCAGTGGGTCAAGTATCTCAGGCCACAGAACTGTCCATTAGTCCTGAAGATTTCATCACTCCTGAAGACAACACAGCCACTATCTGGGAACATCATTAGCCTCAATGAGGTCTCCTCCTGCCTTTTGGAGTTTTATGAATGTTCATCCTTCTGCATGGTGACTTCGAGAGCTTGGCCAGGGACCTGTGCTCTTTTGTCGGTGTGCACGAACTTGATGTGTCCTTAACAAATATGTATATGTAACATTGCCTGTTGAGTACCTCCTCACAGCCAGGAACTTGTGATCAATTACATCTCATTTTCCTAAACCCCTGTGAGCAATAGTATGCCTGTTTTTCAGATGAAGAAACTGAGGCAGCGCAGAGGTTCAGTAACTTGCCAAGGTCATATAATAAGTGGCAGAACTGGACTCAACCCTGGGTTGGCTTAATTCTCTTTGTTCTTCTCCTTCCTTCTATCATGCCCCAGAATGATCAACTTAAAGAACCCTAGGGTTGTCTGTTGTAGAGATCAACTCTTTAATAATTAGCAGCTGCATTTCTCCTGGGATGCTCTGGTGGAAATGAGCATCCCATGGAAACTGCACAGCACACTCCCTTCTGGTCCACTGGTCTACATGGGAGAGGTGGAGGTCAGGGCATTGCCTCCTGTGGATAGAGATCCCCAGGGCTGACATTGGGACAGTTCTACTGGGGTTGGATATGTGCTTCATCATGACTGCAGTCAAATAGCTACAAGATGTTTATAGCCACCCAAAGGTCAACAACATCAGTTAAGTGCCTGGTCTAACTGCTTTCCAGAGGGTCAGGGTTTGGGGGGTTGGGGTGGGGTGGCTGGTGGGAGTAGGAGTGGATCATGTTATTTCCTGCAGAACCCACAGCTCTCTCTTGCTCCCTGCTGTCTTCGCTGAGTGACATTTGCACCAGCTGCTCCCAAAGGGAGTCGCTTTGGTGAAATGTCACTGGCTTCAGCGGGGATGGCCCTTCTCTGTCCTTCATTTCTTCCCCTACTCCTCCTTTCCACCCCTCGAGTGACTTTTTTATTTTGAAAGGACACTGCCTGGAAATTCAAGTGCAGGAAAAAGTAATTACATTTTCTCTTCAGGTGTGCCTCTCAAAAAGCCTTCAAATCATCTCTGGCCAAAACACTGGGATTATTCCAAAGGGAAACAGGTATTAGCAGCAGCTTTGGCGGCTTCGCTCTTTGGGTCTCACTGCTGCTTTTCTCCATGCTTAGGACCATGATGACAGAGTGGTTGACCGCTTTGCCTCCCTTCCTTCTGCCACCCTCTCCCAGCAGAGGTCAAGGTCTCATTCAATGTCACACAAATAGTAAGTGATGGGGCTCACCTGGCTTTGCAGCTGGGTCAGTTCAACTCCACAGCTACTCTTTTAATAACTTTGCTATGCAATTGCAGTGACTATATTTGCAGAACCAAAAATTGAGAGGCATGATCTGACGAATATTTTCTATTCCTGATTTATTGCTTTTTTCAAATTTTTAATATGAAAAACCACGCAAAGGTACAAAAATGAAATCACTTTGTTATGCACACATCTAAATAACATAATCATTATTGGAAAGAAGAAATTACATAAGACTGAAATTGACCCAATCTTATACTGGGAAATCCAGCTCATAGAGTTGCTATTTGGTGAGAATTGCACTTGACCAGGAGCTAAGAGGCCTAGATTCAGGTCCAGGTTTGACCTTTAACTAGTTGCATTTTCTTGATTAATTTACTTCACCCCTTTGGGCCTTATTTTCTCAGTTGGTGAAGTGAGAGAGAGTTGGCTCAGATGATGTCTCAGGGCCTTCCTAGCGCTGATATTCAATGGCCTTGTAATTCTAGGTATAGATTTCATCAGTTGGGCTGTCAGAGACACACAGATGAGATCCTTCCTTTGGAAATGAGTTTTGTTCCTCTCCTGCTTTAGATTAATCCTGACAGCATCTGAATCCAGTCGTTTGTTGTCTGGAACCCTCTCATGTTCCCTGGGAGTCTACTATTTTTTATAGGCTCAACCCTGGGAACATGTTTTTCTGATTTTTCCAGGAAAATGATCTGTTTGGACTCACCTCATTGCTTGCCCCTTTCCCTTTCTTCAACCTAGACTCCCACCTTCTTCTGTCTACCCTTCCCTGTACATCCCAGCCCCTCCCTTCCTGCTGCTCCTAATTGATGCCTCCCCAGTATCTCCTGCTGTCTTTTACATTTCAGTCATTCTCTGCACATAAATCGAGGTTCAGCATTGCCTGTATGGAAAGGGACAAGAAAACAAGGCCAGTCATGCTTGGTTCGACTGTTGCTGCACAGCCATCTCTCTTCTCTTCCCATCTTTTCCTTTTCTCCATGCTTCCTCCACTGCATTTGTGTTTTTCTGCACTTTCCACATGTCTGAGACTGTGCTATTGAAGATAACCAGAGAGTCTATTCTTGAAGCCCAATAGCAATTTCTCCTGACTTTCCTTGACCTTTCTGCAGCATCTGGCACTGGCACCTCTACCTTTTGAAACACTCTTATTTGGCTTCAATTCTCACTGCACTGTCCGACTCTGTCTCCTTCATTTTGTACTCATCCTTTATAAGTGGACATGTCTGGAGGTCCTGACTCTGACTCATTTTCTACCCTTTCTCAGAGATTTCACCTATTTTTGTTGCTTCTACTAAATCTCTTTGAGGTTTGACATCAAGTTTCTATCAGCCCCATGCACATCTTCACTTGGGTGTTCCATTGTCACCTTACTCAACATGTTTGCAATGAAACTTACCATCCTCCATCAAAACCCGCTTCTCCTCCAGATTTCTCATTGCTGTCGATTTCTGTCAGTTAAGTGGGTTTGAAATCTAGTCAACGTCCCTCAATCCACTTTCTTCCTTACCCACTTCTCCAACCAGTCACTGCAACTGATCTATTTGTTATCTGATCTATTTGTTATCTATATGTCTCTTACATACATCTTCCTACGTCCCTCCTATTTCCACTGCTACCTTCCCAGTTCTGATTCACACGAAGAATCTCTTCACTAGTCTTTAATTTATTGATTCTCCAACCCATCCTGTTTTCCTGTATGCCAATAACCTGCCTAAAATATCACTTTGCATATTTCTCTGTATCCTTCTGCTTCCTGTATTCTCGATCACTAAACAAACTTTCAGAAGTTCCCAGAATAGCACCCTAAAGTCTCAGGCTGACATTGAAAGGCATCCAAAATGTGGCCCTATTCTATTCTTACTTCACATTAGTTTCCACATAAATACAATTTCCTGTAGATAAAAACATATACTTTGTCTGCCGCTTTGTTTATCCAGAACTTGCTCCTCTTCAGTCCCATGTGCTTGGGCAAGAAAATGGGCCTCCATGAGTCTGATTCTGCAACTATAAAATGGCCATGATCCCTTCTCTGATTTCCTTTGGGGGGTTGTGAGGATGAAATTTACTTATTCAAGAAGCATTTCCTGAAGAGGTCCTGGGGACTGGCAAAGATAAGTAAGTTACCGTCTCTCCCCTTTAGGTTGCTCAGGTAATTTGAGGAAGCACACACTTAAAAAACCCACATTGTCAGTAGGATGGGGTGAGCAAGAGTTCACTGGCACGCACACTGTGCCCCAGCTTGGCCCCACCCCACCAACCTGAGACCTGCTCAGCTCCTTTCTAAGCCACCCTCCATCAAGGACTACCTGTCCTCCTCCCTTTCCTCAGGGCCCAGCTCTCCCTAATGTGAAAATGAGTGATAATGGATGCTAATTTAATGTGTTACTTCTTCCAGGTGACATATTTACATTTTAATAGCAGAAAATTCAAAGGAGGATATTTTAAGCGCTGTGGCAGGTGGGTGGGGACATATTTTGAGTTAGGGAGGATTTGGGGGACCTTAAATCACACTGGATAGGCACCTACTGATTCTAACTCCTAGGATTGGCTGCTCTCCAGAGTCCAGAGATGAGGATCGCCTCCCCGGGCTGTGCCCCCTCCCTATCTGATGGGAGTACTTCAGAGTGTCGGACTCCCGGGGCAATGATGGGTGAGACATCTGCTCCATGATGGGCTATTACCAACAATTCATTACTGCAAAATGGACTTACCCTCATTAGCCCAGGAGCTCTGAGTTTAATGTGGCATTCTGCAATCTCCCAGATTCTGCTGCACACATTGAAGGCGTGCATCACATTTTACAGAGCCAGGAAACCTGAACTTCAGAAAACAATGGAGATTTAGCATGCCTCTTGAATTAGTTGACATATTTACTCTTCATGAATAAGCCTGTTTTGTAGACAAACACTGTAGCTCACTGTTTCATTATTAGAAATTAATTCACTCCACTGCTCTGCCCAAGGGCACAGTTCTCCTTGGGGAGCAGTTTTGCCCTTATCATGCTAGTGCTTGCAGTAGGTGACTAGGTTTCTGAAGTTCTGACCTGGGAATGTTTCTCGAGGGGCAGTTCTGGGAAATGGGCTGGGTCTGTAGATCTCTGCAGGCGCTTCATCATGAGTCACTTGTGTGAAATTTGCACCTTCTGCATAGGAGCATTTGGGAAGATTTCTTTTTCCCTCTGTAATGTGTCCCAGCAAAACCATCATCATATATCCACATTTTGGGGAGGAGCGAATTATCCAGAACCAGTATTCAGTTCAAATAATGTGTGACAGACACAGTGTCAATTTCCTAAACTTCTGATATTATAGGTACTGCTGTTGATGCATGAACTCCCTGTCTGGGTTTAGCTTATCCTTGGGAAATTACCCAGCCATTTGTCACATCCTCACAAATGACAGTTCTTCTAGGCTTCTATTCCTTCAATAGCTCAGGGATCTCTGAGGTCTCTTCTAGATAGAAGATTCTATGTTGCCATCTCCCAAATCAGCAACTGGGGGAATTTTTGAAAACCCAGACCCCAAATTGCAGATGTCCCACCTCATTGCTGGTGGTAACGGTTGATGAGGGAGATAACATTTTTGGGGCCAAAGCACAGTCAGTTACTTTCTTTTTTCCCTTAGGAGTTAAGCTTGGTAATTCATTTCTGTCTGTTAGGTCTCACAGATACATGCAGTAACCTGTCTTCAGGCTTCAAAGTGCTTATTCATTTTTAGCCATTTATTCCTTTCACAACTATTTATTGAATGCTCATTAAGTGTAAAGCACTCTGTTAGGTACTGGGGTTGTACTGGACATGGAGTTTCCCTAAACAGCAAGAGACTGTTTAGCTCCAGCACAGACACAATCCAATTAGATTTATCAAGTACTTGTGTATCTGTAGTGGATCAGGGCCTGGGGTACAGGAAACCCAGACACTCCCTGAAAGGCACACATGCCAGGTATACACGCTCTTCTCTGAGGTCAGATTAAGATGCAAGCTTTTGTGCGTAGTATTCTTTCTTCTCTCACGCAGCCTGCTTCCTTCCCGCTCAGTGAAGGGGACTCCCAGCCCATCTTTCCAGACCACATTTCCATTAGGATGCTTATCCTAGATTTTTGATGATTTCCCACCAGGATTACATGGAAATACTGGGAAAATGTCTTTACTTTTCAGCAGAAATTTTTATCAGCTGTCTCACCAGCTTAAGTGTCCTTTCTCAACACCAACTTTCTATTCATTTTTGTATTTCCATCCTTATCCTGATAGAAAAATCAAGGATCCTGTATAATTTCCACTTAGAACAGGCTGTGTGACTTGGGGCAAGTTTTTACCTGTTCTCCCTTTCCTCAGAGAAAGGGAGGATCCTGTATAATTTCCAAGGATCCTCCTGTATAATTTTCATGGACATTTGGTTTGTTTCTACTTTTTGACTATTATGAATAAGACTGCTATGAACAGCCATATAGAAATCTAGGTTTTCATTTCTCTTGGGAAGAGTAGAATTGTTGGGTCATAGGGTGATTCTATGTTTACCATTTGGTGGACATGCCAGATTGTTTTCTAAAGCAACTGCACCATTTCACATTTCTACCGGCAATCGGTCATTAATTCTCCATCAAGGCAGGGACCAGCCACTCTCCCTGAAGAGTATAAGGAAAAGAAGCTACAGTTCCCACTCCCGTTGCTGGTTTTAGGCCATAACGAATCTTCATTGCCCAACCACCTCCATTACTGATTCTAGATTTCTCTCACCTCCAGCTCGGTTGCTTGCGCAGTGGGTTGCTGAGTGTGCTTTTCAACTTTAAAGTGCATCGAATCAGCCGGGAATCGTGTTAAAATGCAGAATCTGATTCAGTGGTCTGGGGAGGGACCTGGACTTCTGCATTTCTAGAAGCTCTCAGGTGATGTTGATGCTGCTTGTCCGTGGGCACATTTGGGTAGCAAAGAACTAGGCTATATTTATCTTTGCTTGCCATTCCCTTGCTAAACCATGGTTGCTGCAATTGCCCCTTTATAGTTTTTGCTGGGTTTCAAGCACCTAGAAAAGCCCCCACTGAAACCCCCAGGTTCTAGAAAGAATCTTTCCTCCTCCAATTGTGCAGCCACAACCACAGCTTCTTCTGGTAATCAGGGTTATTAATCCCACCAGTACAATCCCTGTGTTGTCCACTGGCATGAGGTGTGCCAAGTGACTAAGTGGTAGTCAGCTTCAAGTTCAGTGGAACCTTCCTGGCCGAAGGGTTTCTTCCCTGACAACCAGACCTCTTATCCAGCAGGGTCCAGACTATAGACTGCACAAACTCTATGAGTGAGTGGGAAGGAGGGTGAGAGAGGCAAGTCCTACATCCACTCCTTGGTTCCCCGACTGTGTATCCCTGCTGTTTTGGACACAGCACCATATACTATGCCAACATCACTGCTCAGTGCACATACCACATCACCGATGATTGTGTCCTAACCCTTTGGTGTGTTGTTACAGGGCAGGTGCCTTTGCTCATTCTGCCATTCCTTCAGTATGCTGCTTTTGGATGATGGGGGCCATAGTAAGACTGGTGAATTCCATGATCACATATGCATTGTGTCTCCTTTGCAGAAGTAAAGTGGCCCTAGGAGCCGGCATGGTGACTGGGTGGCTGCTGGATGGAGCTGGTTGCCGTAGAACTGCTGCCTGGTCACAGCAGTGCAGCGCTGATCCCTGGTGACAATAGAGGTGGAACAGTGGTAAAGGGCCCAAGACAGATGAGGCTGAGGGGATCTGAGAAGATCCATAAGAAGAGTGTCATACAGAGGGCTTGTGATCTGGCTTAGAAAGCAAAATACAAACACAAGGAAGAAGAAACACTGACCTCCACGGGAGTTTCAACATAGTTCGGGTGGAGGGGTGAGCATGGTGTGGAGTAGATGAGGGGCTTTCAAGAAAAGGTATGACAGAACCTGGTCTTGCAGGTCATGCAGACATGAGACTGGTGGAAAGGGGAAGGTGTTCCAGGTGGTCATGGGCAGTGTCAAGAAGAACCCAGTTGTGGGAGTGCATGAGTTTATTTAGGGGCTTGAACACAGACAAGTTTGCAGCTGGTTTGTGGGGAGGAATAATAAAAGAATTTTAGTAGTAATAGGTAACTTTTATTGAGCCTGTATTGTATGCCTGACACCATTCTGAGCTCTTACATGAATTATCTTATTTAAACCTCACAATTACTCCTTAAGGAGACAAGGCCAGTATTTGGGGGTATTTTGAATAACCATCCAGAGAGTTGGGTCTTTACCATTGCCACACTGGCACTGGAATAGTTGTGGACCCCATGAAGACAGGGCCAATTTCTTGCTAACGTTTACATGCTTCGTTCTTTATATAAAGCCTGGCAAATGGAAAAGTATCCATGATATCACTGAATGTTACTAATAGCTATCCCTAACAATGCCCTCAGTGTGTACCAGACACTGCTGAAAGTGCTTGACATGGAAGAAGTTATTTAATCCTCACATAATCCTGTAAGGTAGGCACTAGTATTATACCCATTTTACAGATGAGAAAGTTGAGGCACAGAGATGTTAAGTGACTTGTCCAAAATAACAGAGAAAGAGGGGGCCAACACTAGGCTTTGGACCCACATACTCTGGCTTTAGAGTCCATACATTTAATTAGTTTGCCACATGGCCTCTCAAAAGCCGTTTAAGAGAAAAATTTGGAAATTCTATTGGAAATTAAGTGGTGAGGAAGGTTTTCAGCCTGGGTGGGTGGGAAGACAGGTGAACGGTTGTTTTAGGGGGTAAGAGGATGCGCTTCATTGGGTCACCTATGGTCTCTCTGTTTCCTCCAGAGAGAAGGCATATGCTTCAGGCCTCAAGGATCAGCAGACGTGCAGCTCTGAACATCAGTAGGTGGTTTGTGTGTATATGTTTTCTCTTTTTTTCTCTACAGTGTATTTACACTCAAGATTGAGATAAACATCCATTTGCTTTAACACATGTGAAAATACCTTAGCAACTTCCTGCGGCTCTGGTCTGTTGCTAAGCAGTGACCCTACTGCTACCATGGCAACATCAGAGACTCGGGACTGCTGCTGGTACCAGCCTCCTGTTCCTGACAAGACTTTGGGAAACTATTAGCAGGGCCTTAGGAGCACATTTGCTCTTGGGAGGAAGCCTTGCTATATTGCTCTTTGGCACTGAGGGAAGCTATCTGGGGAGAGGAGCCCACCAGTGCTTGGCTGACAAGACCTTAGTCACGTCTGCTGTGGCTTCACCTTTGCTGCCATCTTATCACTAGGGGAGCCCTGCGGAGTGGGGTGGAGTTCGGGATGGATTCTCAGGAAGTTATAGGGAGCTCTTTATCAATTCTGTTCCTGAGAAGGACCCACTTCAGGTACCTCCATCCAGCAGAGAGGAGCTATGGTATACCTTCGGGTATGATCAGGTGAGATGAGTATGTCCGTCAGGGTCCTGGGTAGAAACAGGATTTGCTCAGAGGTTTAGGAGACTTCAGTGAAGGAACTGCTTACAGCAGTGTGGGCAGAACTAGGGGAACAGGTAGGTGATGGGTAGTGATGCCCCTGAAACCACCCCAAGCACTGAAGGGACAAGAGGAGGAAATGGCTTTACAGAAATGATATTCCAGTTTTAAAGCTGGTACCGTGGAGCTGGGGCCACTCAGCAGAAGAGACAGTATGGGATACAAATATTGCAAGAGATACAGCTCTGAGGAGAAAGGACGAGAGTGAACAGCTGAAACTCATCTGTCATCCTTTGATCTTTGCCAGTGTGTCCCATTAGCCAGACGGAACTGGAAACAGGCCATAAGGTAGCCCAGGTATTGTAGTCTGTGAGGGTATCAGCCTCTTGAGTACAGAGCAGAGACAGGGGAATAATGAATTTGGTGGGTGTGTATGAGCTATAAATGTGGGGCAGGGAAACAGGCTAACTAGCATGTCTGGGTTAACTTGACTGGGAGCAGGCAGGCTGGGAGGAACAGCAACTCCAACAAGGTCTCCCTGTGGGGTAGGATGAGACCCTAAGAGCAGAGCCAGCCACAGACACTGGAAGGAGCCATGTTTAACAGGAGGCACAGCCTCTGGGGTAATGAGTAGTCAACATGATGGAAGCCCTACATCCCACTGTCTGAAATGACCCTATAATAACACTCTCCCTGACCCACAGGCAAGGCTGAGGGAGCTTTATAGGAAGTGTCCAGCCTCTGGGTTGCACGTCTGAATCATATCCCTTTAGGTTCTCCTAAACTTTCCTGTTACCTCCTCCACTTGGCCTTTCATTGCTCTCAATCTGGCTGTCATTTCTCAGCCCGGTTACCTTGGATGGACAAAGTTTAGACCAGAGCAGCATCAGCACTACCTGGGAATTTATTAGAAGTGCATATTTGCAAGGCCCCAGCTCAGACCTGCTTAATCAGAGACATTTGTGTTAGGGTCCAACAATCTGTGTTTTAGCACTCTCTCCAAGTGATTCTGCTACACTCTGAAGTTATGAAACAGCTTCAACACCCAAACACTGAAGTTTGAGAGCTAGTGATTTGGACTATGTGATTAGCTTGCAACCCTCCATTTAACCTGAATGATATTCTTACTGTCTTCCCTGGCTCATTGTTTTGCAGCCTCCAGCTAGCTCCACACATTCTTATGTTCTGTTCTAGCTTGGAGAATTCCCACCAGGGGTCAGAGACTTGGGCACCCATTTGCCTGAGAAGAAAGCTTGGAGAGAAGTAATCTAGGGAATTATGGTCATGAGCAAGTCACATGCATGGCCATAGGTAGTTATCCATTGGGGAATTGGGGTTCAGAGGTAGGACACTCTGAATTAGCAAGGGCAAGCAGATGAGCAAGTCAGGGGCTCAAGCATAGGGTGTGAAGAGAGGCAGTCCTTCACAGATCTCTCCCATTTCTGCACATCCTGGAGACAAGCACCAAGTTCCTTTGGCTCTGAACTATCTTTTCAAGGGTGTTTGTATAGTGAACAGCGTGGAAAATAGAGATTGTATTTCTTTCTGGAGCAAAGAGCATTCATAGCTATTGACCCTTATAAAGATTTAAATTTCCTAAGTTCGGGGTTTCTATCTTCTAATACAACCCACTGTGTGTGCAAATGCCATCTGGCCCTCTTTATGTTGCCTTGTAGATACTGGGTCCTAGGGAACGGGTGCAAAAAATAATGATACACTGGCTGCTGCAATTACTGTAAGTAGTAAACTGCCTCTTGTCTCTGACCCAGGAGTCTCATGTCTTCTATAAGTAATCATGAAAATATTGCAGGCTAACTTGTTACCTTGTAAGTATTATAAAATATCAGGCTCTTCTCAGTTCTTGACAGGCACAAGGTAGGCCTGAGCCTCAAGAAAGAAGGGGCTGGACAAGCAGCAAAGATGACCGAGAGACCTAACCTGAGTCAGGGTTAGTGCTAGGGGTAGGGCAGAGCTGTGTGGGGTCACAGGGCTCCACTTGGTGGAAAAGGAGGGAAGAAGAGACCAGGATTCAAGATACCCTTTTAGGTAACAGTACCAACAAAGATAATAGACTTAATAGGCTGTGCTACTCCATTTGTGCTGCTATAATAGAATGCCATGATCTGGGTAATTTGTAAAGAATAGAAATTTATTTTCTCACAGTTCTGGAGGCTGGGAAGTCCAAGATCAAGGTGCCAGCAGGCTTGATTGTCTGGTAAGGGAGGGCTATGTCCTCTGGTAGGGAGAAATGCTGTATCCTAACACAGCATAGGGGCAAGAAGGGTCAAGCCTCCTCTGTCAAGCATCTTTATAAGGGCACCTAATATCATTCATGAGGGAGGAGCGCTCATGGCCTAATTGCTTCTTAAAGGCCCCACCTCTTTACACTATCACCTTGGCAACACCTGAATATTGGAAGGACACCTTCAAACCTACCTGCACATTTGAAACATCTGAAGAGCTTTAAAAAAAAAAAAAACAACTACAACTGATGCCTGGGTCCCACCTCCACAGATTCTGATCTCATTGGTAGAAGAATATGGTTGGCTACCAGCTCATCAGGTCGTCCTGAAATTCAGCTATATATGAGAACCACGGATCTCTACCAGCTGTCTCTTTTTACCCATGAGGGAACTGAGGCTCGGAGAGTTGAAGTGACTTGATAAAAGGTCTGTTTGCTTTGGATTTTACTAGGCTGAATTTCTAGATCCCCAGGCTTTGTGCCTGGCTCGAGCCCTTAGAGCCATGGATGCTGCTTTCTGTGGTTCAGAACCTAGACTTGACTCTGGCCAGAGTCTCACCTAAAACTTGACCAACAGAGGCATTCTCAGTGTAGTGCATCAATACTGCGACCCAGAGGGAAGCCTTTTGCTTTATCTAGTCAAGTAGGAGTCTGGGTTGCTAAGCAACCAGACATTCTTAGGCAGTTGTGCTGCTCTGTGGTGGTGCTTTGCATGTTAAGGCTTCTGGGGTGGTTTCTGGAGGCCCACAAGAGTTCTAAGGGGCAGCACATGGGAGCTCAGTGTGCTCTTATGTGCTCCCCATGTGTGTGCTCCCCAAAAATGGGGGTGCAAGTTCACCCCCATTTTTGCCTTACCTTCAGGGATGTTACAGTGCGGACAAAGATTCTGGTGTCTCCCAAGATTTTACACAAGCCAGCACTTTGTTGTTTTTCTCACTTCTTGGCCAGAAGATTATCTTGGAAATAATTTCAAACTCACAGAAAAGTTACAAGAATAAGAAGAGTACAAAGTGTACCCTGATTCCTCTATTTTTAACATTTAATCCATTTGCTTTATGATTTGTCATCTCTTTTTCTCTTTCTCTGTCTCTCTTTGTATGTGTGTTTTTTTTTTTTTTTTTTTTTTTTTTTTTTTTTTTTTTTTTGAGATGAAGTATTGCTCTGTTGCCCAGGCTAGAGTACAGTAGCACGATCTCGGCTCACTGCAACCTCAACCTCCAGGGTTCAAATGATTCTTATGCCTCAGCCTCCCCAGTAGCTGGGATTATAGGCACAAGCCACCAAACCCAGCTAATTTTTGTATTTTTAGTTGAGATGGTGTTTCAGCATGTTGACCAGGCTGGTCTCAAACTCCTGACCTCAAGTGATCTGCCCGCCTCAACCTCCCAAAGTGTTGGGATTACAGGCGTGAGCCACTGTGCCTGACCAGCTCAAATTATGCATTCTTTAACCACATGAAAATAAGTTGTATATATTGTGGTCCTTTACCCTGAAATATTTCAGTGTAATTGTCCTAAAAGAGGGGGTATTCTTTTTCTTGTTCTCTTACAGAACCACCTGTGTAACCATAGGTTAGTTATCAACTTCAGTAAGCTTAGTATTAATATAACATCTTTAATCCATTTTCTGTATTCCAATTTTGTCAGTTAACCCTATAATGATCTTTGGAACACTTTTTCCTACCAATGCAGGATGCAAACTTGGGATAATGTATTAAATTTTATCGTCTTGTTTCTTTAGTCTCCTTTAATCTGAAATATTCCCATAGCCTTTCCTGTTGGGTTTATATTTGCTTTGTCATTGTGGATTTGGGCTATGCGTTCCAGGTCAGAATGCTACCTAAGTGATGCTGTGCTGTTCTCAGGCTTTTACATCTAGAGTCACACAATGTCAATCTGCCCCTTCTTCATTCTGATCAACTGGTCAAGGTGTTGTTCAATTTCCCCACCATATAGTTACTATTTTATTCTTTGCAACGAATAAGCAATTTAAGACCATACAAGCATCTAAACTTCCCCCTGGATTTAGCATCCTATTGATAATTCTTGCCTGAACCAATCTTTACTCTGAAGGTTTCATAATGGTTTCCCAACTCCAACATCCTGAGAGCTCGTATTAATAAACTATGAAAGAGGCCTCCTGGCAAGATTCATTTTTGACTTTGGGAGGCAATTCAAGGCTGCTGAAAAGGCACCCCTGTTTCTTTGTCTCCAGGAAGGGGCTGCACGTAGTGTCTGCCCATGATGTTCACTCCCTCCGAGCATGCTGCACCTGCCTGATTTGAGTTTTAAATCTTTGCTTGGATATATGTTTTAATCTTTATGTTACACAGGGTTCCGAATAGTGAATTCATCTTATAATCAGTGGCATTAGCAAAGCATTTCTGTGTTTTGGGGTAATGTATTCATTTGTTTATTCATTTAGGTGGTTAAGAAGGATTTGAGAGTCTGTAATTACCATGCAGGGCACCAGGAGCTGGGCAGAGTAGTGAATAAGACAGGCATGGAGCCTATCATCAAGAGGCTTAAAGTCTAGTGGGGAAGACAGACATTGTGCAGGTAATTGATAGTACACTAAATTTTGCAACAGGGCGAGTAGATTGCCTTCTGAGCATGTATCAGCAGAAGCTAACCTAATCTGGGGGCAGGGCAAACCCTTCCCGAGGAAATGAAATGATGAGTTATAATGATATGGGCAGAAGTGGGTGAGGTGGGAGCAGCAAGTACAAACTCCCAGAAGTGACAGAGCATGGTGTGTGCTCCCCTCAAGATGGCTGGGTGTTGGGGCAAGGGCCGGGATGGCTCATGAGAAGACTGAGAAATGGGTCAGATCCAAATTATGGAAAGCCTTTTGAGCCTTGATAAGGATTGTGGTTTTTATTCTAGGAGCCAGGAGAAGCCTCTGAAAGATTGTAAACAGAAGAATGATCCAATTGTGTTTGTAAATTAAAAGGTCACCCTGGTTGCTTTGTGGGAAATGGATCTGAATGGATGGGAAAAGAATGAAGCCAGGTAGAAGTTGGGAAGTCAGTTAGGAGGCTGTAAAGAAGTCCAAGTGGAAGATGATGATGGCCCGGCTAGGACGGCAGCTGAATAAATGGGGGAAAGGGGAAAGTTTTCAATTCCTCTTACTTCCCACCTCTCAATAGGGATCATGGATGCTGTATGAAGCTTAAATTCCTAAGAACCGTAGACACTGTTCAAACACAAGACAGTGCCCCATTAGAGGAATGAAGCACTCAGTCTAGGTGGGAAACACATAGAATCCTTAAGAAAGAAGCTTACTTGTATTTACAAAGAATAGCCAAGCATGGACCATGGTCTTACCTGTAGTTAATGAGTTAGGTTTGCTGGGTAATAGCTCACTTGCTCCTTTCTATTTTTACAAAAGCAGATGATTCTGTTACTAAGTATTCCACAGTTTAATTTGATTTGCGTGTCCATTTGCACTTCAGAAGTATTATGGACATGGACAATTTTGGCTTCCAGACAATACAAAATTATCGTGGAATCTTCTCCCCCCAGCCCAGCATTCTTTGCTTTGTCTGCAGTTTTTATGGCACATGATATTTTCCCATTAACTTTTATTAGATCCATAATTTTTTTTATTAGCATTGAGCAATAACTGTTTTCAGTGGCCTCACTCTTCCGAGGAGTCCTCGATTAGTAGTCCGTGATACCATTGCTAAATTGAAGTTTCTTCTGCCAGCATTTCACCCGCAGTAAATCCAACTATTCTACCTCATCTTGCTTAAAAAGCCATGAAATTCCCAGACATTATCAGAAAAATGACCACAGTCAAAGTGCTCTAAATGGAGATGGAAATTAAGCTCTGGCCTATTTAAATCAAGATGTTTCATAGTTATGGGCTGAGAGTGAGAATTTTCAACTCAAGTGAAAACTCTCCTCACCTCTCCTCTCTGCAGGATTTCTCTTATTAGGAAGATTGTTTATTGATCCACAGTTCCCGATTGGGACTGTGTCTGATGGACAAAAGGGATTGTTTTAATATTAGCAATAGTAGCTGTTTTTCTTCCCTCATATTAAGGATGAAATGAGCATCAGGTGGGAACTTGCCCAGAGCAGAGTAGGGTATGGGGCTAGCTGCTCTTGGAGATCTGTTGTCCAGTTCAAAAATCTCTTATCTTGTGCTTTCAGTGAAGTTTCTCTTATCTAAATTTAGTGTATCTAATATTTAGTGTGCCTAGTATCAGTTCAGTTCAATTCAATTTGATAGGAGATTTTTGATATTTCTTACATTGTGGCCAGCCAAGATCCCTATATTCATTAGGATTGGTTAAACTGCAAGTGACAGAACCCCCCAAATTTCTCGCATGTAAAAGAAGTGTAGAGATTGAGAATCCAGGATTTATTGGACAAGTTACAAAGTGGTCAGGACCTAGGCTGATATCTTGCTGTTGGGACATCCTCAACATGTAGCTTTCAGCTCATGATTCAAGGTGGCTACCTGAGATCTAGCCATCTGTATTCTAACAGTAGAAAGGAAGAAGGGAAAAAGAAAGTCATGCCGCCTTCCTTTAAGGACACTTCCAGGGAGTTGCACGTGACCCTTCCACTTAAATCCATTGGCCAGAATTGACTCATGTGGGTACATCTATCTGTAAAGGAGGCTGGAAAATAAATATTATAATCCAGGCACCTTGTGCTGAGCCAAAATTTTGGGGATTCTATTACTAAGGAAGAATAGGAGAATGCATTTTGGGGGACATCTAATAGGACCTAACAACAGATATTCAAGCTATCTTCCCTAGATTTTTTAAAAGCTCCTCATTTGTTCATGAGTATTCAGGAATCCAATTTTAAAACAGATGCTTCCTATCCTTGGAAAAATGAGGTTCAAATTTCAAAATCCAAAGACTAGAAACTGAGCAAAGAAATGCCTCTGGTATATATGTAGCTGATGACTTTGAGAAATACTAGGATACACAGCAGCTTCAAACAATTATCCATCATCCATCTATCCATCCATCAATCCTGTCAACACATACCTGCTATATGCCAGACCCTATGCTCATGGCTTAGAAAAAGCATATGATAAATAAGTTATTTCTCACACTCAAGGAACTCATGATTTGGTGGAGGAAAATGATAGGTAAATTAATAATTTCAGGTGATAAATGCTATAATAGAGATAATCATTCATTTATTTTCCCATTCAACAAATACTTTTTGAATACCTACTATGTACTAGGTGATCTTCTAGACACTGAGGATATAGAAATAAAAAGTCAGGTTCTCTACCAGAAAAATTAAAATGCAGAGTGATAAAAGGGTCTAGTGGAGGCATGGCTGGGAACAATGGGAGCTTACGGAGGGTAAGCTTACTTCTGCCTGGATGAGTCGGGAAGTGCTCTGGAGGAGATAACTGCTGAAGTAAAACATGACGGAGGAGGAGAGCTTTGCCAATACAAACTTGGGCCTTTTCCTTCTGCCCATTAAGCATTGATAGAATTACCCACCTCTCCTTTCCTGCTCATATGTAATTCAGTATGTTGTGGGTGGGTGGTATTTGATACCAATCTACACTAAAGACTGAATGATTCTGCTACCCAACTGGGTACAAAAAGGTATTTACTTCGTAAGGTTTCTTGTGTGAATGGGTAATAGGAGATATTTCCAATTTTGCTTGGTTTTAAGTAGAGTTGTGATGACAATATTTTAAATCCGTCTTGGGTCTAGAGGGCCTGACAAATGCATTTCCACCATGGCAAGGAACTGGAAACCAAAAACGATTGTGTTTCAAATGAAATGAAGAGTCTGACAAAATATGTCCTATCAATAGAATGAAATTAGTTATCTGTCAAAATGCATTTGTCCTCTAAATAACCATCCATATGTTTTATGTTTTGGTATTAAATAGACATTCATCAGTTTATCACAACAGCGCTGTCAGATACCCAGCAATTCAGAACAGAATTTTAAAGATCCTTCTAGAGCAATAAGAATTGCTCTAGGAAGAATTTTTGGGGGGGGGTTGTTTTTCTTATTTCTCATTTCTTTTCCATTTCTTCTTTTGATTCCTTTGGCTCCCTTCAGAGCCTGCCATTTATTACTAAAGAGAGGCAGATTGTCTATTTAAAATCAATCCAATAATACTATGTTCCAAAGCATTACTTCCTGCCTGCAGTCCGCTCCTTCCGGAGACTGCTGTTTGCCTCCTCAGCTTTCCCTCTTCAGGTGTGGCCTGTGAAGGGGAATGCTGGGTTTGTGACCACTGGGTGCATGAGGTGTGGGCTCCCTTTGGCTCCGTAGCTCTCTTACTGAGAAGTGTGGCCCTGAATCAGGCAGAAGATGGGGAATGGGTAGGGGGGTTTGTTGGGAACTCTCCCTCTCTAGTCTGGGCCACTGTCCTTTCTGATTTGTCTGGGAAGTGGGTTATAGGCCAGCAAAAATATAGTTCCAAGGGGGCAAGCCAGAGGGCTAGTGAGTCTGCAAGCCTCAATGGTGGGCATTTCAGTCTGTTTCTGGGCACGGAACTGGCTGCTAAAACGATTACTATCTTGTGAAACATTTTGTCCGTTGAAGAAAATTCATGTAACTTTGCAGACAGAAGCACATTTTGACCAAAGCCTGAAACTATCCATTTAGATAAACCCTAGAATTAATGCTGTGGTTATTAGCGTTAGTATTTGCCAAGGACAGAAATTCGTTATAAATAAATGGTTTAGGAGTCAAACCAACCGAGGCTCCCCTGGAGGAAGGAAGAACCATGTGGAATTTAAATGACGTTTTCACGATGGACACACTGCATTTCCTGAAGCAGAGAGGAACACCGGCCTCCTCTGTTGGTCACTTCTCCTCTCAGGAGTTATACTCCCTGAGCTTAGTGCTGTTACTTAGTGCTCTGGAGTGGTGTTTTCAAACCCTGATGGAGGCAGGGTGGGAGGAGGCATGAAAGGAGACAGTAGGAAAACCAGGTCTAGACTCTCTGGGAGATCAGGTTCTAGACCTACGTTCCCAGGGGAGAAAAATAGAGAAGAATGGCCAGAGAAGAAATAGATGAATGGAAACATAACATTAATTGCCTACATTGGACTCTCTGGATCTTGGCTTCAAACTCTTCATTTCATCTCCACTCTCTGTATTTACCTGTCCCCATCCCAGCACACCTGGTCACACTGGTCAAAGCAAAGTTCCCAGCAGGACAGACCGTAGTGCTTCAAGCTCCACCAGCTTCACTGTGAACAATTTATTTCTATTTTAAGGGTCCCAAACATATAAAATTCCTAACGATGTTTGCAGCAATATTGTAATTAGCACTTACTCATTATAGTGTCATTATTTGTTAGGGATTTGGATTTTCCAAAAGACAATACTGTTTTTTTTTTTTTTTTTTTTTTTTTTTTTTTTAAGAAAAGTGGTTGACATTTTCATCTTTAGAACCCAATCCCCTAGCACAGTGCCTACTCTGATGCTTTGATCCTACTATTTTGACCCCACAGTTATGGCACTTTGTTAAGTGTCCAACAATGCATTTTGACACCACCAATCAAAATGAGAGCTGTTGATACCACTACGTGATCAGAGGTTTGTTCTTGGCTTTTTCAGTGACTTGGAGAAGTAATACACATCTCGCCAAGTTTTCAGAACGACACCAAAATTTGACTTCAAAATATGGTAGACCACTCTTGGACCACAGAGTGAGCCTGCAATATCTCAGGAAGAATGTTTATAATTTTTTCATGGGTTAAATCTAAAACACTTTAGCCAAATCATAATAAACATCCATGATTGAAATAACACAAAAGAAAACTGACAGCATCTAAAACCACACATGGTTTATTAGTAGGGATCCACATGGTACAATTGAGGTATATAAAACTGGATTAAAGAAAACTGAAATTGTTCAAAATGGTGGCAAAGGAAGCTTCCTAATGGTAGAAATAATAACTAGTCATTATATGATATGGACAAAACTTAATCAAATGTTTGTTTAAAATGTTATGTGGAAAATGATTTTGATAAAATTAGTTTTGTTAAAAGAAAATATGTAAAGAAAAATGGAAATGGTTTAATAGCGACAGTATGTAAAACTGAGGATTTAAATGAACTGAAGGGCATGCATAACTGAAAAGACTTGCTCTCTGGAAGTTTATCAATGTTTGTATAATTATGAATTAAATGTATGAATTGATAAACATGAAGAAAAATGTCTCCAGAGTCAGGGGTAAAACTATAGGTCAAAAGGTAGGGTAAAAACAGTAGAGGCCCCAAATTCTATATTTTCCCTTGCCTGCACTCAATAGAAATATAAGTAAGTACTCTCCTTACTATAAAAAGCATAATAAAAAAAAAAGAAACTTTTTGCTTTTATCTCATTCTCTTTTTTTCTTTAAAAAAATGTGAATAGGCAATACAAATAGTACAAAGATATGTGGACAAAGCCAATCTCCTTCCACTTCTGACACAATCCCTTATTTCAGTCCCTAAAGGTCATTTACCAATTTGTTGTTTGTCTTTCCCAAGACAGTCAATACCTGTGTTCTTCAAACTTTTTTGTCTGTAACCCAGAATAAAAAATATGCTTCCCATTTGTCTTAGTCTGTTTTGTGTTGCTACAGCAGAATACCAGAGACTAGGTAATTTACAGAGAAAGAAACTTATTTGGCTTATAGTTCTGGAGGCTGAGAAGTCTAAGGTGGAGGGGCCACATCTGGTGAGGGCCTTCTTGCTCCCTCATCCAATGTTAGAAGGTAGACAGTGGAAGGGCAAGAGAGTGTGAGAACAAGGGAACAAGAAGGGGCCACACTCGCTTGTATAACAAGTCCACTCGAGATAATGAACCCACTCTTGTGATAATGACATTCATCCATTCATGAGGGCAGATCCCCCATGACCTAATCAACTCTTAATGTTCTCTCTCTCCACACTGTTGCATTGGGCATTAAGTTTCCAACACATGAACTTTGGAGGACACATTCAAACCATTAAAAACTCACTAGCAATTATATAACTAACAAAAGTTGCACCAAACAATACTTACCTTTACTATATATGATAAAGAAAAACATAATAAAATTAATATCAAATGATCTAATCAGTATTTAAATAAAACATATAAAAATCTTCAAATAAAATATACAGGCAGTAAGGAATGCTAGTTGCAATTTGCTAAATTGATTTTGCAAGCTATAAATGGGTTGCTACCTAACTAGAAAATCACTGATCTTCTCCATTTAAAAACATGTATTTATATACTCCGCTTAAAAAAAAGAGATATTATAGAATATTATACACACTGTTCTGCATTTTTCCTTTTGCATTTAACATTTTGGAGATTGTTCCGTATTAATACATATAGGTCTTCTTTCTTTTTCTTTTTGTTTTTTTTTTTTTTTGAGACAGTCTCGCTCTATCACCCAGGCTGGCGTGCAGCGGCTCCATCTAGCTCACTGCAGCCTTCGCCTCCTGGGTTCAAGTGATTCTCCTACCTCAGACTCCCAAGTACCTGGGGCTACAGGCATGTGCCACCATGCCTGGCTAATTTTTGTATTTTTAGTAGAGACAGGGTTTCACCATGTTGGCCAGGCTGGTCTTGAACTTCTGGCCTCAAGTGATCCGCTGGCCTTGGCCTCCCAAAGTCCTGGGATTACAGGCAAGAGCTAGGGTGCCTGGCCTGCTTGATTTTTTTAATGGCTACATTAGATTCCATTTTATTAATGTATAAGAATGTATATAATTAGATTCCTATTAATATGCATTCTGATTTTTTCTTTTGCTACTGTAAATAATCTGACAGTAAACATCCTTGTATACACTATCTGATAAATTTTTAGATGTGGAATTTAAGTTTTGTTTATTTTTTCATAAGTTATTGGGGTACAGGTGGTATTTGGTTACATAAGTAATTTATTTAGTGGTGATTTGTCAGATTTTGGTGCACCCATCACCCGAGCAGTATACACTGCACCATATTTGTAGTCTTTTATCACTCAGTCCCTTCACACTCTTCCCCCAAAGTCCCTAAAGTCCATTGTATCATTCTTATGCCTTTGCATCCTCATAGCTTAGCTCCCACATATCAGTGAGAACATACAATGTTTGATTTTGCATTCCTGAGTGACTTGACTTAGAATAATAGGCTCCAATCTCATCCAGGTCTGGAATTTAAAATTTTGACAGATATTGCCAAGCTGTCATCCAAAGAGGTTGTACTGTTTAGAATTCCTAAGAGCAGTGCATTAGAGTGCCTGTTTCCCTAGTACATTATCAAACTTACTGTTCTATGCCAATTTAGGAGGCAAAAAATGAAATCTCATTGTGATTTTACTTTGCATTTCCTTTAATGTGAGTGACATTGAACATCCTTTCACATGATTAAAAGTTGGTTGCATTTTTTTTTCCTGTAATGTTTTTCATTATTTTTTTCCATTGGGTATTTTCACTTTTTTTCAATTGACTTGTTTAGAACTCTACTTTTATGATGAATATTAATCCTTTGTTATATTTTTTCCTTCCTTACTGCTTGCTTATTTTTACTTGGTTTATGGTATTTTTGTTATGAAGACATTTAACGTTTTATGTTAACAAAGTTTATCCACTTTTTTCATGTCTTCTGGGTTTAGTGTTACGCTTAAAGAAGTCCTTCCTATCAAATTATGTTAAAAAATTATCTTGTGTTTTCTTCTGGTACTCTTATGATTTAGGTTTTTGCATTTCAATATTATATCCATCTGAAATTTATCTTGGTATAAAGAAATGAGGAAGGGATTCTTTTTTTTTCTTAAGATGGCCTAGCTAGTTAGCCCAAACCACATATTGAATAATTAATCTTTTTCACACTGCATTGAAAAGCTACCTCTACATAAAGCAAATTCTTATATATATTTGGGCCTACTTCTAATTTTTTGATTCACTTCTATTCCTTTGGTTATTAATTGTTATGCCAGTAGAAGACAATGTTAACTATGACTTTGTAACATATTTTAATATCTGATAGGGCTAATACCTCATGTTGTGAACTCCAGTCAACTCCAATGGGGACAGGATCAGATTCAAGAGGCCCAAGAAGAGACCCAGAGTCAGTGAGCTAGACATGTGATTTTATTGGGGACATACCTACAGGGAATTGAGCCCAGTGGCAGCGGGGTGGGCAGGAGAACCACAATCATTTGCAAAAGTCATGTAGTTTACATAGCGTTTTCACTCAGTGCCCTCCCCCTAACAACCTTCACCTGTCAACCTTCACTCAAAGCCCAAAACAAAGGGACTCATCTCCACAGGAGTGTGCTGGAGCTCAGATGTTCCTCATAGATAGGAAATGCATCTGGGGATTGGCCACTGCCTGATTCCTTAGCTGGGAACTGTGAACTGTATTCAGGTGAGTCTCATTCTCAGCGGATGCTTAAGTTATTGCTATCAGGTGCGTTTACCATATACCACCCCTGCCCTCCAGTCTACCAGGCTGCTACTCTACCAGGAATATTGTGGCCCTTCTTGCATTTTATTTTTTTATTTGAAATTCACAGTCTGATATGGTTTGGCTATGTCCTCACCCAAAATCTTATCTGGAATTATAATCCCTATAATCCCCATAATCCCTATGTGTCCAGGGAGAGACCAGGTGGAGGTAATTGAATCACGGGGGCCGGTTCCCTCTTTCTGTTCTCATGATAGTCAGTGAGTTCTCACGAGATCTGATGGTTTTAGAAGTGTGTGGTAGTTCCTCCTTTGTTCCTGCTCCTTCCTGCCACCTTGAGAAGAAGATGACTTTCTTCCCTTTCACCTTTGGCCATGATTGTAAGTTTCCTGAGGCCTCCCGAGCCGTGCTGAGTGGTGAGTCAATTAAACCTCTTTTCTTTATAAATTACTCAGTCTTGGGTAGTATCTTTATAGCAGTATGAAAACTGACTAATACACAGTTTACCTGAGGACTCTACCCTACCTTTTACTCCTTCCCCAGTTGTTTTGGTGTTGATCATGTTGAGTTTACAGGTTAATGCAGGAAAATGAACATTTTTGTAAGGAGTCTTTCTCTCCAAGAAGAGGGACTGTATTTCTGTTTATTTAAATATTTTATTTTCCTTTACATGGTTATTTAAGTTCACTTCATATAGAGCTTACATATTGCTTGTTAAGTTTTTTTGAAATATATTTTCTTTGGATTGTAATTCTAAATGGGACCTTTTCTTCCATTATATTTTCTGATTGGTATCTATTTCTAGATAAGCTATTGAATTTTGTATATTAATTTTGTAAGCAGTTATTACAATCTTATTGCTTGGTTACTTTTTAAGTGGATTCTCTTTGGTTTCCTAAATATACAATTATAATATTGGAAAGTTACAATAATTTCTCTCCTTCTGTCCAATTTTAATCTTCTGTTTCTTGTGGTTTCAAAAGGCAGCAAAATTATGGGGTTTTATTATAAGATGTTTTTCCAGCCTGACTTGAAGAATGATCAGGCATCTGTATCAGGAGTCTTGACTGCCGAACCCCTAGTAAGACATGGTAGAAAGAAGATGTTATAAGAAAGGCCTTTGGCTCCAAACTGCTGGGTTCAAATACTAGCTCCACCATTTGTGAGCTGTGTGACCTTAGGCAAGTTATGTAAACTTTCTGTGGCTCAGTTTATTAATTTATAAAATAATAGGATCTACCTCATAGGATGTTATGAGGATTAAACAAGTCAATGTACATAAAAGTACTTAGTAGTGTCATTGGCATATGGAAAGCTGGAAAGCATTAAAGTGTTGGTTAATATTGTCAATAGAACTAATAGTCATAGATACTCTGGCAAAGTTTAACTCTACAAAAATCTATAAAATATTTACTAGATCCTTAAACCTTTAAGAATTGCCAAACTCCTCAGCATTTTTCCTTAATTAAAACTGGTTCTCTATAAGGAATCTGATAAGCTTGATAAACTTATTTACATTAAGGCATACATGACCTCTAGATCTTAAAATAGTGTCCTTCTTTTCATGGAGACTTTTCTTGGACTGGAGGCAAAGCCTGAAGAAACGAAGCATTCCAGAGGGACCAGCTCCCCCTGAGAAGCCAGTTGACATCAGAGGTTTGGTGATCATTCTGTAATTCAACAGCTGTTAATGACCAGGTGCACCAAATGACACAAAGATAGTAAGACTGTTTCCTGCATTGAGGAACACAGTCCAATACATGAGATAGATGCTCATACAACTAACATTTGCTTTGCAGGTGTCTCAGTTTGTTTTAGACACTTTGGGAGGACCAGCTCAACAAACCATTAGGGATCTCTTTGTATGAGGCAACAAACTGTCTGAGGGTTTCACCCTATGGCAAGAGTTTGAGGTATGAGAACATGATTCCAGGGAAGAGGTGAGGAATAATTTCAGTGTCTGCCACTCAACAATCACAGATACCATTTATTGAGCTCTTGTTACGGACTAGATCCTTTAGCGATGTTATTACCTCCTTTAATCCTCTAAACCCCCCAGAAGAATGCATTAGGGGCTTCATTTAGCAGTTAAGAAAACAAAGGTCCAATGCGCTGAAATCCTTGACAAGGCTAACCAAGTGGTAAATGGCAGAACTGGGATTTGAACTGCTGACTGTCTATCATGTTACCATGCTTCATTCTGTTGTCTTCTAACTTAGTTCACATGGGCTTATGCCAGATTTCTAAGTGAGGGGGCTGTACTAGTGGGGGAGTAAGAACTGGAAATGCTCATTGGCTCAAATCTGAGACATCAATGCTTAATTCTACTTTGTAGCTCATGTTGAGTTAGCCTGCTAAGGTTATGTAGGTTGTTCACTGCATAAGGGCACCTAGCTGAAGGGGCTGAAATCCAGCCTGAGCTGCACTTGACAAGGGCAATTTGGTGGGAGCTGCATGCATGAGAAAGGGCACACCTCTTTCCAGTTCCTACCATGGTGATGTCTGGAATAACTGCAGCCCTGACTCAGAAAGCAGCACACCTAGGGGTTATTACTACTTTCCTCACTTGGGGTGGCCACTGGAGCACAGAAATGACACATTGCCGAGGGCAGTGGACCAAATAGCTTTCAGGTATGTCTAGGGATGACTGTTCTGCCCCAGGCTCTGTAAATGAATTCGTTGGTTCATGAATCCCTGCTTCTGGCATTCTCACTCAAACTCCCCCCTCTCCCTCCCCACAACAGGTTAGGAGTAAATTCAAGGCTGTGATCTTACCCAGGAAACATGGGAAATAAACCAGAGAAAGCTGCTGAGTGATGTTGTTGAGTGGTTGTGGGGGACACGCAAGTTATATTCCCATCCTTAGAATAAACCCAATGATGTGGGAGGGCAGAGGAGGGGAGCTTGCCCAGAGGAGGTGACAGGAGAGCTTGGCCTTGAAGGGTAGGAAGGTGTCTCCTAGGCAGAAAAGGAGTGGCTGGCATGGGCACCTTCAGGGGCAGGAGGGGAGGTGGTGAAATGGACCAGCAAACCACCTCGTTTTTTCAGAGAAAGTCCAGTGGTAGGTAGCCTGGCCTCAAGCAAATGTCTTGCTTCCACCCGCCCTGGGGCAGAGGCTGGGAGATGTGGGAGAGCAGCCCACTTGGCTCAGAGGGCAGCCTGCCCCGCAGACAGAGCCCTGGTGACTGGCTTTCAGGCCCAGCGTGGGAAGGCCCCGGGAGGTACATGAGGAAGTGGGGACATTAACATGAGAGCAGGAAACGTTTCATTCACAGACGCTGTGGATAAATCCCAAAGAGAGAGCTGGCAGAAGAGGGAGCTTTTTTAAGTTTAAAGAAAAAAATAATAATAATAAAAGGTCCGTAAATCAGAAGGCTCTGACAAGCTACCCAGGAAATACGCAATTACAGAGCAATCAGCCAGTGCAGAGATCTCAGCATAGCCTATTGTGTGTACCTCTGCTGCTCCGGAGGACAAAAGGAACCAGAACGGCTGGGGATCAAGGCGGACACGCCCACCCCTGGTGGGAGGCGGAGGCAGCCACCGCGTGCAGGAAGGGTCTCCCAGGTGGCCGGACAACCACCAGGGGCGTGTAGGGACAAGGTGCCCTGGGTTCGCCGAGTCAGCCTGGCCAGGGGTAGACACCTTCCTGAAAGGCAAAGGTTACGTAGATAACGGGGAAGGTGTGTGTTTTGAGGTGGGGGACCCCATGCAGCCAGGTCAGAGCTGCAGGACAGGGCGTCTGCCCCACGGTCAGAGCACTGCCGTGTTACCCGCTCAGGGCTGGGGATTTTTTGGTGTGACTTTGAAAGCCCCGTGCACCGCCTTTTAAGGTGACCTGCAACTTTGCTGTTCCTCTCTGTTTGAATCCTGATCCCTACTTATGGTTACATTAGAAAACTGTTTACAAAAGAAAAAGGAGCCGTGTTGGCTCCTTTTGTCCTCATGGTACCCCGAGGAAAAAGAAAACCGTCGAAGCTAGAGTTCAACAGAGGTGGCTTACATTAGATTTAGGTACACAGAAAAGTTGCGGAGATAGCACAGAGTTCCCATATAGCCCCCACCATTTCTATTAATATCCTTATATGGTACATTTGTCACAATTAATGAACCAATACTGGTATGTTATTTTTAACCAAAACCCATACTTGATTGAGATTTTTTAAAAGTTTTAACCTAAAGTCCTTTTTCTGTTCCCCTATTTCTGATCACATGTTTCATTTAGTCATCACGTCTCCTTAGGCTCTTCTTGGCTGTGCCAGTTTCTCAGACTTTCCTTGTTTTCAGTGACCTTGACAGTTTTGAGGAGTAAGGGCCAGGTACTTTGTAGGTTGTCCCCAACTGGTGTTTGTCTGATGTTTGTCTTGTGATTAGATTGGGGATATGGGTTTTTAGGAGGAAGACCTCAAAGGTAAAACACCATTTTCATCACATCATATCAAGGGTGCATACTGTCAACATGACTTATCACTGGTGATGTTGATCTTGATTGCCTGTGTGAGATAATGTTTGGTAGGTTACTTTTATAGAAGGGGTTACTTCAAGCCCTCATTCTCTTTCCAAACTGTACTCTTTGAAAGGAAGTCACTGTGTGGAGCCCACACTTAAAGATGAAGGAGTTATGCTCTGCTTTCTTGAGTGTGGAGTATTTACATAAACTACTTGGAATTCTTCTTATCCTCCATTTACTTATATCACCATGGACTCATGGATATTTATTTTATGCTGTAGGTTATAATCCAATACTACAGTATTTTCTTGCTCAAATCGTTCCAGCTTTGGTCATTGGATTTTACTTTATTTTTAATTGGTAGTTTGTTTTCTTACTGAGTTTGAAGACTTCTTTGTATATTTTCAATACAAATCATTTATCAGATATGTTTTACAAATATTTTCTCCAAGTCTGTCGTTTGTTTTCTTTCTCTTAACAGTGTCTTTCATAAAGCAGAAGATTTTTAATTTTAATAAAGTCAAACCTAAACATTTTTTTCTTTCATTGTTCTTTTGATGTTTCTAAAAACTCATAATTAAATCCAATGTTACATAGATTTTCTCCTTTATTTTATTCTAGAAGTTTTAGTTTTGTATTTGCATTTTATATTTAGACCCGTGATTCATTTTGAGTTGATTTTTGAGTAAGACATAAAAATGTCTGGATTCATATTTTGCGTATGTTGAACAGACTATCCCTTCTCCATTGAAAATCAGTTAACTATATTTGTGTGAGTCATTCCCTGGACTCTCTTCTGTTCCATTGATCTTGTGTCTGTTCTTTCACCATGTGCTGTATTGATTATTGTAGCTTTACATTAAGTTTTAAAATCAGGGAATGTGAATCCTCCACCTTTGTCCTTCATCAGCATTGTGTTAGTTATTCTAGTTTTTTGCCTTTCAACATGTGTTAGCCTGCTCAGGCTGCCGTAATAAAATAGCATAGACTGGGTGGCTTAAGCAACAGAAATTTATTTTCTCACAGTTCTGGAGGCTGGAAGTCTGAGATCAGGGTACTAGCATAGTTGGCTTCTGGTGAGGACTTGCTTTCTGGCTTGCTTGCAACTGGTCTCATCCTCGTTGTATCCTCACATGGCAGGGAGAGCAAGCTCTTTGGTGTCTCTTATAAGGACACGGATCCTATCAGATTAGAGCCTTAAGTTTATCACCTCCTTTAACCTTACTAATTCCGTAAAGGACCTGTCTGCAAATAGTTACATTGGAGGTTAGGACTTCAATATATAAATTTGGGGGCAAGGAACACAATTCAGTTCATAGCACCACATATACTTTATAATTGACAAGTTTGTTGATATCTACAAAATAGCTTGCTGAGATTTTGGTTGGAATTACATTGAATCTATAGATCAAATTGGGAAGAACTGAAATCTTAACAATATTGAGACTTCCAATCTATGAACATGGACTCTCTATTTATTTAGATATTCTTTGACATCTTTCATCAGTACTGTTTTTAATATTTCTTGCAGGATAGGCCTATTGGCAACAAATTCCCTCACATTTTTTGTCTGAGAAAGTTTTTATTTCTCCTTTGGTTTTGGAGGATAATTTCATTGGATATACAATTCTAGGTTGGTGGCTTTCTTCTTTGAACACTTTAAATATTTCACTTAATTGTCTTGTTTTTGCGTGGCTTCTGATGAGAAGCTCTTTGTAATTCTTACCTTTGTTCTTCTATAGGTAAGGCTTGTTTTTCTTCCTTTGGCTTCTTTTAAAAGTTTTGTCTTTGGTTTTCTGCAATTTGAATATGATAATACCTAGGGCTTTTCATCTGTTTGTCATATCTGATGGTGACTTTGTTCCTTCATGCTGAGCTTTTTCTTGACTTTTGGCATGGCCTGTAATTCTTTGTTGAAAGATAGCCGTGATGTATTAGATAATAGGAACCGAGGTAAATAGGTCTTCAGAGTAAAGATTTATGTTAATGTGACTAGAAGTTGGACTATATTTAATGTTTGCTATAGCTAAGATACCAGAGGCTTTGGATTCCTCTGTTGTCCTTGTTTTTTTCTCCTATTGACTTTAGGCTTTCCTAGCTGTTTCTTCTCAGAGTTTGTGTCTTGCAGTGATTTCAGCTGTAATCCACCATTATTATACTGAAGTCCTGTTGGTGTGGTGGTAAGGTGTGAAGGAAGGGGACCATCTATAATCCTATGATTAAGTCTCAGTCTTTTGCTATGCTTGTATCTCAGGGCTGTGACCTTTGCAAGTGTTTCTCTGGTGCTATAGCTTTGTTTTTTGTTTGTTTGTTTGTTTGTTTTTTTCCTTCTAGCTCCTTACTCTCTACTCTGCCTCCAACATTCCCAGTCTATTTTCTCGAAGCCCTGTCCCCTGTTGACTACATGTTTTCCCATTTAGGTGGGACAGAAACACTGAAGTGGGGTGAATGGGAGGAATTTCTTCCCTCCAGCTGGAATATGGCTCAGGTAACGTCTTTTTCCTTTGAGAGCAGGTCCTTGTTGTGGAGAAGGCTCTGGTTTTATTTCACGATAATTAATCTACCTCTCCTCCTGCCAAAGCTATCAGAGGGTTCCTGGAGGTAGGTGGGGGCTCCCCTGTGACTGTGGCCCCAGGAATTTCTCATTCTTAAGCTACTTGATGCTCAGCTTCCAGCAATTTGTCAAACTTTCTATTTAATCATTCCTACCAGATTATAGTTTCAGTCACTTCTGTTGCATGTAAGCAGATCATGTCTTGCTGGGTACATCTGTCTCTCCAGATTTGGAAATTGTAGTTTTCCCTGTGACCTCAGTTATCTGATGGGGCCAAGAAGTCATTGATTTTTTAAAAAAATTATCCAGCCTGTTCTTGTTATAAAGGTGGGAGTGATGATTTTCAGGCTTTTTATATGCCAGAGTAGAAATCAGAAGTCCCCAACATAGTTTTTATGAGAATTCGTACATATAGAAGGTCTTTTAAAACCACACCCTATTTTACGGGTCTTGGCTGATTTAATAAGTGGGGTTAGCTTCAGGGCAGGTGGGAGAAAGAAAAGTTTTCTGTGGATGCCTGGCCATCACTGGCTTCAAGAACATAATATCCTTTAAGTGGGAGGTGACAAAACCGACATAAAGAGAAATAAAAAGAGAAAACTGAGATAGAGAGATGTTGTTTCCCTTGTTTACCACCTTGTCCTGCTTTCTCATGCCATTGCTATTCTATTAGTTACTTCCCTGGCTTCCAGAAACTCAATCCTTTGTTTGGCATTTGCTGTGTAACCAGCCCTGGGGTCCATTAGACTGTCCACTGGTAAACGCTTGATGCCCATAGCTGTTCTGAGCCTATGGGGGGTTGAAAGGGCTACAGAGGGGCTTCGTGGCTGGCTGTGGCCTTGCAGCTCCTTCCATGGGGGATATAATCACAGAGCAAGGGGCTGGACTGAATTGTCACCTCTGGCTGCCTATACACTAACGGCATTTACTTCCTTTACTATGGTAGCTTGGGATGAGAAATGGGACCACCTCCAGTTATGAAAAATGAAGGTGCCATCATGATTAAGTTGTGTTAGGCCACACAGAGAACAGATCCCACTGCCCTTCCGGAAAGCTCAGATCTGTTCCCTGCACCCAGCGGGAGGAGTCACAGAGCACTCCCAGGAAGCAGCACCCTGCTGAAGAGGAAAGGGTGCTATCTGAGTCCAACACAGGCTTAACATGTAGCATCTCTCTTAGGAGCTGTGTGGTCTTGTGCAAGCTACGTAATTTCACTGCGTCTCAATGCTGTTCTCCAGTGAAATAGCTAACACTTAAGTAGCACTTTCTGTGTGTCAGACATGGTTTTAAGATATTTACTATAATTCATTCAATTCCTATAACTATCTCATGAGGTATGTTCGTATTATCCTTATTTTGCTGTAAAAAAAAAATAAGGCTCAGTAAGTAGGGGAGGGGCAAAGATAAAATGTACTTAGCATCACTAGGATTATTATGATTTAATATATGTCAAGTGCTTAGCATAGTTTCTAGCACCCAGTAAATGTGCAATATATAATCATATATAAACCATATAAATGCTTGACTCCACTCTTTTGTTTATAAAGGGAGGCTGAGGCGGGTGGATCATGAGGTCTCATACCCAGAAGGGTATGAGAGTTACCTTTGTGCCACATCTTCATCATACTTTATATTGTCATTTTAATAACCATTTTGATGACTGTATTGTGGTATCTCATTGTGATTTTTAATTTGTATTTTTTGATTATTAATGAAGTTGAGCACCTTTTTGTAAGTTTAAAGCCATTTGAATATCTTCTTCTGTCAAGTATGTTTGAATTTCTTGTCCTTTATTCTATTGAGTTGTTTGCCTTTTAAATTGATTTGTAGAAATTCTCTATATGAAGAGTCCTATTATAGATGACTTGATATTTTTACTGACTGGTTTTAAGAGTTTTTTTTTTTTGGTAGGTGTATAGATCTTTAATTTTCAGCAGTTTGATATGGTATGCCAAATCATGACTATTTTTTCATTTATGTTTAATGTGAATTCTTGAATCTGTGACTTGATGTCTTTCATCAACTTTGGAAAATTCTCAGCTATTTTCTTTTTAGCTATTCTATTCTATATTTCATCTTCTTTTGAGACTTCAGTGAAATCTGTATTAGACTTTCTCATTGTATTCTCTCTTATCTTATCATCTGTATTTTTTATTCTTTTGTCTCTCCCTGCTCCTTTCTCTCAATTTTCTCAATTATTTCTCATCTTTGCAAATCTGCTGTTTAACTCTCTTGTTGGATTGTAACTTCCATTTATTATAGTATTTCATTCTAGAGTTTTTATTTTAAAGCTTGTAGTTCTTTCCCAAAATGTTTAATCGTATATTTTTTATTACTGAAAATAGAAAGCATAGTTGTTTTAAAGTGTGATGAAACTAATATTTAGGGACCTTGTGGGTCTGTTTTTATTTTTAGTATTCTTGCAAGTTTTGTCCATGTGGTGGTATTCCTCGTGTGTGGTTATTTTTGATTGTGTGCTGGATATTACATTATAAATTGCTTGTAGGAATACTTTGAGGTTTCAGATATTATCTTCTTCCAAAGAGAATTTATATGTTTGCTTCTGCTATTTGCTTGGGTGGGTGGGGTACTAACAATTTGAGATCACCTCAATTCAATTTTAGGGTCTGAAGTAATTCAAAGTTGAGTCATAGTCCCTAAGATGGCTGGTACACTTCTCAGTTTCAACCCAAGAGGATGTATCAGGGCTTTCCCCTGTTGTGGTCTCTGGACTCCTATTTTTCTTTTCATTGTCCCCACAAGACTGCCAGAGGCATTTCTTAGCCTATAAATCATCCATTCTGGAATTAACAAATATTCCAAGGGAAAAGCAGCTCTAAATATGAGGTTTACCTCCAGAGTTTCATCATCCTACAATCCTGGAGCATTAATTTTACCCTATTTTGTTAACTCTCCGATGCCTGCAAGCAGATGTTTTTGTATACTGCCCAACTTTTCAGTACTATGGTTAGTTTTAATGATCTCATTTCCTATTATCAGAATCAGAAGTCTCCCATCTCCACAACCAGAATTTAAATGCACATATCCTTCTTTTTCCTTCTGGTTTACCTGATAAACCTACATATTGCTTTAGCAACATAAGTGCACCAGGCCAAAACTTTAAATGGATGATCTTCATTTTCTGGGTGTCACTTCTTCAAATTTTGTCTCTCAGCTCGCTCAATGTTCATGTTCTAATTCAGATGTCCCCACCTCTACTGCACTCCTACCGTCAAGCTGGGATGCTGTCTTTCAGTCTCACCCCACTTCTTCTTTTCCGTCAAGGTAACCAAATTCCCCCTTCTCTGTGTAGGCTTCCCTGATTACCCTAGCTCAATATGAACTTTTCTTCTGTTGAATATTCCCATCACTCTGTGGGTAATATATGTTAAACTGTTAGCCAGGTAAATGTTAATTCTTTCACATTTTTTAATGTGAGGATTATGAAGTCCTTAAAGGCAGACACCTATTATCTTCTTTATAATCTTATCAGCTCCTAGCCCTGTAAATAGTGGGTACTTGAAACATGGAATTGATTGAGCATCTCAGGTTTGTCCTCAAAAAACTGTGCCATGCCCACGTCTTCGTATCACATGGCATCTCATCACACTACATTGTATTGCATTGCATCACAATATTGAAAAGCTCGTACTACAGACAGACTTGTACTCTGGACTCCCTGCTAAAGACACAGACTCAGTCATGAGCTCAGTCCTCCCATTACAGCTAATTTGACTGAGGTGTCTCCCTTATGCAGTCATTAATCAGTTCCTTTGTGAAGATTTTAAATAAAGAGTTACGGAGCTTGAAATATGAAGCTTGAAATTAAAGTGCTTCCCTATTATTAATAGCATGTCTGGAGAAAAATCATGTAGGTTCCATTCAAGAGTTCATGAAGAACAAGTTACAAGATGAAGAAACTGAGTAAGCAAAAGCAGCTGTCAAGAAAGAAGAGATGAGAAAGCAGCGGTCATGCTAGAGACTGAAAGGGGTGAGAGTCCATATGGCCTCTGAGAGTCAGCTTTTGTTTCCAGCAGTTTTCCAACGTCCTCTCCCACGAGGCCTCTGTCTCTGTGTCTGTGAATGTAAGTACATACCTGGGGTAAGTGTTGTGGGCTTCTATTTCTGGTAACCAACGAGCATAGAGCAGAGAATAATATGTGGGCTGGAGGTAGAGACTGAAGCGTGCAAATCCAAAATAGGGATCATTGTTCAAATATTTTTAATTTAAAAATTTTATATTAATATTTTAAAAGTACTTGAAAAAAACAAAATCAAAAGAAGACCCTGTGGGCTGGGTATGGTGACTCACACCTGTTATCCCAGCACTTTAGGAGGCCAAGGTGGGCAGATCACCTGAGGTCAGGAGTTTGAGACCAGCCTGACCAACATGGTGAAACCCCATCTCTACTAAAAATACAAAAACTAACCTGGTATGGTGGTGCATACCTGTAATCCCAGCTATTGGGAGACTGAGGCAGGAGAATCTCTTAAACCCGGGAGGTGGAGTTTGCAGTGAGCTGAGATCACGCCGCTGCACTCCAACCTGGATGACAGAGTAAGACTCCATCTCAACAACAACAACAACAACAAAAAGAGAGAGAGAGAAGACCCTGTGAATACTCAACTCAAGGTAGCTGAACATCTAGGTTCTTTCTGGAGAACCTCCACCACTCCACTAGCATTGCTCACTTTTCCTGCTTCCCTGTGCCTCCTGGCATGGAGCAGATAGCATAGCTCACCCTCAACTATATCATCAGCCAGACAAAGACTCTTCTTTTTTACTTGTTGATATCTTTCTTTCCATTTTTTTTTTGGGAGGGGGGTGGGAGGGTCAGAGGCAAGTACTGGAATGGGAGTGACAAAAATGAAGGTAGAAGAGAGCTGCAAGTGTTGAAGAGGTAACTGAATAACTCTTTAAAGGTAATTAGGTGTTTTCTTTCCTTTTTTTCCAAACTGTTGCTGGATTGCAGGCTACATTTAGGAATAAAACTAAATATGTTGATAATATTATGTAGACATTAACAAAGGAATTAAGTAGAGGCAGCGATAATAGCAGAGAGAACTTTAAAGCGTGGCTTAGTGCAGATTATCCACATGGAAAGTGTTGGCGATATAGAGTATACTTCAAATGGCAGCAATTATGGTATTAACAAAAAAATTAATACAGACCAAAGAGGCTCTCTAATTCCAAAGTCTAAACCTTGGGGAGTAATGTTATCTCATCTTTCCTGGGGAAATGCTCTTGTTTTCTCTTCAAAATAAGATTTCAAACTCCCAGAGGACTAAGCGGCATAACCATCTAACTTTCCTATCTCAGCATCTAGCAGAGAACTTTAAGCAACAAATGCTTAACAAATGTCCCATAGTGAGGTTTGCAGAGATCTCTGAGAATCTGACTGTTGCTAATTAATGGACTCTCAGGGGCACTGCTTGGCAGCTGTGTGGCTTCTGAGAGGCCTGGTCCAGGGCGAGGAAGGCAGCATAGTGCCATCTTACCAGGCCAGAGCCATCCCTGCGCCTCCCAGTGTTTGGTGGGAGTTCCCAGTCTGAAAGGAAGTGTGTACCCCTACCATTCAGGCATGTCCAGATATTTCTGAGAACAGGCTTCTGGAACGTTATTTTCTTGACTAGCTAAGGAACTTTAGGAATCCTTGAATTTTTCAAGGAATGAGGATAGATATAACAAATTTACCCAATCAGTAGACCCTTAGCCATTTGATAGAAGAAAGGGGAGTAAGCTTTTGTGGATGACAAATAACAGAGGCCCATTCAGGGTGCCCCAGGTGACGACGATGTATTGCAGAACACATGGGCAAGTGAGGAAGCCGAGAAAAGGCTGCAGGCAGTTCTCCTGTGGACTGGGAAGCCATGGCCTCTCCAGCGTCCCCATTCCTGCGGCTCTGCCTCTGCTTCCTTTTTAACAGCTTCTTCATCCCTCCCTGCTCAGGTTACCTCCAGTCACTCCACTTCCCTCCTGCTGGTGGTTGCTGTTCACTCACAACTTCACACCCCATGGCTTCTGCTTTCCAGTTGCCCTCCGAGTTCTCTCTGCCTCTGCCTTCTTTGCTGCCTATCTCAGAGGACTCCTGGGCAGCTTCAGTCATCACCCTGTGTGCACCCTTCCTGGGCCATTATCTTCCTGCTAGGTCATGTCATGCCATGAGTCAGATGTCTGTTTGAGTTTGCAGGTAGGGTTTTGGCACCTGAACCCTACCATTCATACCTTCTCCCCACGGGGTTTCCCTGCTGAGGGAATATACCAGAAAGAAAATAGCCCAATGCGGGGGAAAAAGCATTGTTTTTACCTATCTACTGAACAATGGTTAAAACTGCCTTGGAAGCTGTGGCTTAAGCCAGGAGACTTAAGCGAAGCTTCTCTTTTCCCCCTGAATCCATTTATCCAGTCCCAGGTGGAGAAGCTGGATTAGAGAGGGCAGAGGAAGGAGGCCAGGCCTGACTCAGGACACTAGCCCTGCCAAATGGGAAAAGTCCAGCATCACCTGAGAGCCCAGGTCCACTTATTGAACCAACCAGTTGGAAGGAAGGAGGTAGACAAGAAGACAAAAGATCCTGCCCATGAAGGCACAGTTACCCACCCACTGTGAACTGTGACCTGTTTAGAGTTTCATTGACGTGATGGCCAGGAGCCACAAGTGGTTACTGAGCATTTGAAAATGTGGGTAGTCCTGATTGAGATGTCCATAAACGTATAATGAAAACCTGAGTTTGAGGACTTAGTCCAAAGGAAAAAATGTAAAGTACCCCATTAATATTTTGCATATTGATTATTTGCTTAAATGATAATATTTTGAATATGTTGGGTAAAGTAAGATTATTGAAATTAATGCCACCTGTTTCACTTTCTATTTTATAAAATGTAGTTACTAGATAATTTTAAATGACATATATGGCTTCCACTAGATTTCTGTTGAACAGCATTGTTTAGTCCAAATGTGTTGGCTGTTGGGGAACAGCTAGGAAGGCTGTAGGGTCAGGGCACACATCTAAGGGAAGGACGGGGAGAGAGTAGGGCTGTGGTGGGAACAGCAGGGAGCTATCATCTGCAGCAATGCAGTTGCTGATGTAATCAGCTGTAACCAGGACCATGGGGTCACATGATCCAAAGCATGGCAGTCTGCACAGAAGGAACTGCTTGTGACCTACCATTAGATATTGGTCCTGAGCCAGGCAGACACTCAGGCATCTTAGACTCTTCTCCATTATGATTAAATAAAAGTTATTTTGTTTGTTCCTCTATTCAACAGATACTTAGTTAGCTCCTGCTATGTGCCTGTACTCTTCTAGGCCCTGGGAGTATAGTCTTGGGGGAGAAAAAAACCCCAATCTTATGAAGTTTGATTCTAGTAAAAGAGTAAAGATAATAGACAAATAAGAATCCCAATCTCCCTATATCATAAAGGGGTAGTGCTATGAAAGAAAACAAGGCAAGGTAAAGTTACAGAGAATGCATGGAAGGCAGTGGCTGCTGTTTTAAAGGATGTTTAGGGAGGACATTTGAGTGGGACTTGAAGAAGGTAAGGGAGTAGGCCCTGGAGATACCTGGGGAAGAGAAGATCTTACATCAGGAGCAGGAGCAACGTGGCCTCTCTGAGGAAGTCTGGAGGACAGCATGGCGGGAGCATGGTGAGAGAGGACAGGTGCAGAGGATGAGATCGGAGAGGCAGCAGGGGCCGGGCTGCAGCCACTGAGGGCTCTTAGCCATTTCTGCAGACCAATGGGAAGCCATTGGAGGGATCTGAGCAGAGGAGAGATGCAATCTGTCTTAGGTCTTAAAAAGAGAAGTTTGATCACTTACGGAGGATAATGTGGGTAAGCAAGTCTAGAAGCAGTTAAAAAGTTACTGCAATAATCCTGGAGAGAGACACTAGAACCTTGGACTAGAATGGTAGCAGTGATGGGTGCATCTTGGGGGGAGAGATTGTTAAATTAAATTTGGCCTGAGGCTGTTTCTGTACCTTACAGTCGTGCATGACAAATTGTAATGTAACTTAGTGTGTAAACAAATTGAAACCTAACTTAGGATTATCTTTTATTTTTATTTTTATTTTTGAGACGGATTCTCGCTTTGTCACCCAGGCTGGAGTGCAGTGGCATGATCTTGGCTCACTGCAAGCTCTGCCTCCCAGGTTCACGCCATTCTCCTGCCTCAGCCTCCCGAGTAGCTGGGACTACAGGCACCAGCCACCACGCCTGGCTAATTTTTTGTATTTTTAGTAGAGATGGGGTTTCACCGTGTTAGCCAGGATGGTCTCGATCTCCTGACCTCGTGATCTGCTTGCCTCGGCCTCCCAAAGTGCTGTGATTACAGGCATGAGCCACTGCGCCCAGCCAGAGTATCTTTTTTTTTGTAACAAGTACTTGGATCTCAGTGCATCACAAACAGCCAAGCTTCAGCCAACCACAGGCAACCAACTGATCAAACCATGTCCAAATAAGACAAAGACCCAGCTATGACCAATCAAGTGATTTCTGTACCTGACTTCCTATGTTCTGTCTATGAATACTCACTGCCCACTTTGCAAAGCAGAGCTCTCTGAACCTCTGTGTGCTCCCCAATTCACGAATTGTTCTTTGCTCAAAGAAACTGTTCAATGTATTTTGTATGAAGTCTTTCTTTTAACAAGCTGAAAGTCTGGATTGGACATGGAGTAGGAGAGAAGGCAGGAATCCAGGCTGACTCGGAAGGTGTTGGCCTGAACAGCTATAGGGATGCAGTTGCCATCAGTTGGGATAAGAAGACCTGGAGGAGCAGGCTTAGTCAGACTATACCAAGATTCAGTTTTGGAACTTTTAAATGTGAGATCTGCAGTAGACCTCCAAGAGGAGACAGCAAGTAGGCAGCTGGATAGATAAGTCTGGGGCTTGCAGGAGAGGTCAGAGCTTGAGACATTTAGGCTTAAGGAACAAATGAAAGTCACAACATAGAGATAATATCTAAATTCATGAGATCCCCCAGGGAGTGAATATAGATGAAAAAGGCTGTAGCCTGGGGTATCTCCTCCGCTTGAGGTTGGGGAAGATGAGGAGGAACCAGCAAAGAATACAAAAAGGGAATGACCAGGGAGGTAGGAGGAGGGGAACCAGGAGAGACTGGTGCCCTGGGGTGCTGGAATTTGCATCCACACCTGACCCCAAAGACCACACTCTTCCCACTCCACTGCCCAGCATGTCTCTTAACACTTATTGCAAAGATGTGTTTTCATGTCTGTCTCCCTCTATTAGACTGTGGATTCCTTAGTATCTCCAGGTCTAATGCAGATTCTAGCATTTAGCAAACTCAATAAATGTTTAAATTCATAGAAATTTTAAAAAGGAAAAATGGCAGTCTGGCATTTTTGTTTAGTTTTCATATGCATTGAAAATGAAATTGTTGATGTGTGTGTGTGTGTGTGTTTTCTTAACTCTAATATTCTCTTGGGAGAAGGGGGTGAGGGAGGTTGATGTGGCAATGGGAGATGGCAAAGGGACACCACTGAATGAAAGAAAGGGCCTTGATCAATGTTCCCCAGGCTCCAACTTGGGCCTTGTGCATTGGCAGAAGGTAAAAAGACTGGGCTATCATTACAATCTGGCGAACATGTGAAGGGCAAAATCCCCACCAGGCAACTGTGGCCATTTATATTGTCCCAGATACTTGTGCCCCCATCAGGGGAACTAGCTGTAGTGTCCCCAGGCTTGGAGCTCAGCCCTGAATCTGCACAAAGCACCGTGCCCTTGGGAATCATCCTCCACACTGGCAACTCTCTGAAAATCAAACTCCATTTTGTGCTTAGCTACAGTGTCTGGATAGCTGTTTTATTATTGATCAAACAGGACTCTACAGACAGCCACCCTGAGATTAAAAAAAAAAATCTTAAAAGGCTCCCTCAGTTAACTCAGGCAGCTATGATTCCAAGTCAGAGAAACAAGCCCTGTGCTTATTTCAGGACCAGAGGCCTAGCTGTGTCAAGACAGAAGCTGAAAGCCTTTATATCTGACTGTGCTGGATTAGGAACTCCACGTAGCTACACAACCCCATACCATAATGCTTTCATTACTATGATCAGAACAAACCACACACACACACACAACTCTTCCCAGACCACGCTGCTTCTAACAGGATACCCTCCCTGGCTATATCTGAATTAACGTGGAACACTTCAGTCATTAGGATAGTTGCAAATATCTAGGCGTTGGGCACCATGTAGCCAGCATCCTCATTAAGATAGCATAGGGGTATTGCTTCCTGCATATATGTTACAGCAGTTGTCTACCAGCTTTATAGTACGTGTTCATAGGGAGATTGCACACTTCCTGTTAAGATGACCTCCTTAGAAAAAGAAATTGGATATTGTATTAGTTACTTTGTATACCTTACACACATATGAATGATTTAGACCCATACCTCTCTGTGTAAGGTATTTAGACCCTTTAATTGTAAGTTACATGCACATAGAACCTACGCAAGGTCTCAAGCTTTTAAGAAATAAAGGTTGGAATCAGACCCGGAAAAATAGCAAAGGTGAGACTCAAGCCCACTACTTTATGCTGCTGAGGGGAACGTGCTAGGAGAAAGGGAGAGGCTGGAAACACAGCTGAGGGGATTGTCTATGAAATAACAGTAACTGAAAGAACAATCTCCTCCCCTTCTCCAATTCTCTCTCCAGACTGGGAAAAACAATGGCACCTTGTTTAAGAACTTACTTAATCAAGCCCTTGTAAATGGTGATTTCACAGCATTAGCAGAGTCTTTATGTAACTAAAGGAACAGCTATTAAGGAGTGGGAGGCTCAGTAATAGGCCCATTTTTAATTCTCAGTGGCCCAAAGGGGTACAATTTGAAAGGAGTTTGGGGACTAAGGAGAGAGGAATTAAACTCACACTGATCTGCACAGTGATGTCGAATATTAACTCCATTGTGGCCTGAGATGGCTTTGCCAATTAAGAGATAGTTAGGTAATATTTCTTTTCCTCCTTATGTCCTAAGAATTAATGTTCATCCTTGGGAGGTGTGTGTGTGTGTATGTGTCTGTGTTAGTATCTGTGAGGATCTTTGTGTCTGATTCAAAAATTGCTTCTAGGCCGGGCACAGTGGCTCATGCCTGTAATCTCAGCATTTTGGGAAGCCAAGGCAGGTGGATCACCTGAGGTCAGGAGTGGAAGATCAGCTTGGGCAACATGGTAAAATCCTGTCTCTAGTTTAAAAAAAAAAAAAAATTAGCCAGGTGTGGTGGTGGGTGCCTATAATCCCAGCCATTTGGGAGGCTGAGGCAGGAGAATCACTTGTACCCGGGAGGCAGAGGTTATAGTGCGCCAAAGCCATGCCATTGTACTCCAGCCTGGGTGACAGAGCGAGATTCCATCTCAAAAAAAAAAAAAAAAAAAAATGCTTCTAGACCTGCACTATCTACCACACAATAGCCGCAAGCTGCATATAACTATAAAAATTTAAATTTATTGAAATATAATTACAAATTCAGTTTCTTGGTCATACTAGCAGCTACATGCTACTGTACTGGACAGCACAGATATGGAACATTTCCATGATTACAGGAAGATATATGGGACAACATAGCTCACCACCCTTGGAAGCACAGCTAGCCACTCACACTTGCAGCGTGACTCCAGAGGGGACCAAATCTGGAGTGCCAAGTCACACCTGAATTGTCCTGAGGCATGACTCCAGATTGATTGACTGAACAAATGAATGAATACATGTGATAGTGGAGTACAAGACCTGTAAGGGTAGGAAGCTGAGGACAGAAGAGGGGATTAAGCTTCAAGAGTTTAGATGGGACACGTGGAAATTGGGGCATGAAGGGCAGGTGTGGTGTGGAGGTAAAGGACATGGGGAGAGAGGAGGCCAAGGTGCTGTGAACGAAGTGTTTGGTGAATCTGGGTGACTTGTACCTCTTTCATTCTTTCTGATACTTAAAAGAGATGAAGGCAGGATCAAACTAGCCCTTCCTTCACACTCAAGTGTCTTAAAAGGTGGTCTATACTTGCATCTACTCTCTCACTGAGTTCTTAGTGAGATTGCTTGCAGACCTTGAGGGAAGTCATAAAATACCTTCTACCTATGCAAAACCTGTATCCATTTCCTATGGCTGCTGTCACAATGTGCCACAAATTGGATGGCTTAAAACAATAGAAACTTATCTTTTCATGTTTCCAGAGGCTAGGAGTCCAGAATCAAGGTGACAGCAGGCCACACGTCCTCTGAAGACTCCAAAGAAGAATCCTTCTTTGCCTCTTCTGGCTTCTGCTGGTTGCTTGGCAACCCTTGATATTCCTTGGCTTATAGATGCATCACTCCGATCTCTGCCTCTGTTTTCACATGGCCTTTTCCCTGTGCATGTTTGTGTCTCTATATCTAAATCTTCCTCTTCTCATAAGGACACCAGTCATTGGATTTAGGGTCCTTTCTTATCCAATATGACCTCAACTTGATTCCATCTGCAAAGCCCCTGTTTCCAAATAGGGTCACATTCACAGGTTCCAACTGGACATGAATTTGACAGGGAACTATTCAACCCTGATTTAAAGGTGCCCCTTACCTCTTGGTTTAATGCAAATAGAAATAGAAATCTTATTTTTACATTTATTTTCTAACTCATTTTAGAAAGTTTGCTGGCATCTGCCATGCCCAAGAAGGCTGTACTAGGTAATGGGGACGCAAGGAAGGCTAGACACAGCCCTTGCTTAAGCCCATCCTTAAGCCCCTTGGAATCTTGTGTGTGGCTAGGGTTCAATTTCATTTTTTTTTTCTGGGAAGCTAATCGTCAAGAGCCATTTTGTTTTACAAAGTTTGGCTGGGCATGTGAGAGGAAATCAGAGGCAGCAAGGTAGGAAACCCAGGAAGCTTAGGGAGCAAGCTAGGAGTGGGGAGAGTCACACCTGGAGCCAAGTTCTCAGTTTGAAGGGTGTCTTCTTACCCTAGATGCTTAAAGAAGCCATAAAACCTTAGCCAGAGGAGGTGTTAATAATATCACCTCCATATTATCCCTGTGCAAATATCATGTTGGGGTGGTTAGATGAATCATGTTAATGGAACTCCCTTTGCAAAGGAAATCTATTTTGATACCATTATAACTTATGGCAATGAACAATTTTCATATACCCAGGAGTTATCTGGATGTTTTAATGAGCACTCCACAAAATGGGATTTTAAAAAATTGTCTCTTTATTAGAATTTGATATTGACTCACCAAACAATAATGAATTTCTCTCAATCAAGCCAGGAAAAAAAAAAGGAGAGAGCTGGGGATTATTTTTTCAAATGAGATTGATGAAACTCAGACATTCAATTAAACACATTCCCTGCACTCTGCCTCTGCCTCCTGCCGTTCTGCCTCTGCCTTCCACCTTCCCCAGAGTCTATCAGGGCCATCCTTGGCAATACTCCACATTCCTTAGGAGATAACTACTCGCATATACTTTGTACAGGAGAAAATGCCTAAAAAGTGACTTTAGGAGTCTTTATTGGGGTCTGTTTTGGTATGCAATTGAACTTTGCATGAATCACTCCCTGGCCCCAATCAAATGTTTTTCTCGTGCAGTGAGGTGCTTTAGGCTGGTCCAGTTCCCCTGGGGTGGAGAACTCTCTGGCTGGTACTGGATAAATCTGATAAACAACTTCACCATTGCTCACATGAGTCCTTTAGAAAGATCTATAATGGTTTTTGTGCAAAGCTAAAGTGAAAGTTGAGTGTACCAGGGCTCTCTTTGGGTAACCTCCAATTACTGTGTCATTATTCATAGAAGCTCTTCTGTTTCCTCTCATTTGGCAACTCAGCTACAGAGACTACCTCTCAGCTTTTGTGTCCTTTTCATTTGTTTACCACTGGTTGGTGAATGTTTTCAGGTGGGGACTGATCTACTGGGTGCTAAGGAGTGTGGCCAGTCCTATGTCTTTTAATTGAAGTGTGTGTCACACTATTATTTTTCAAAACAAGAAAATTGTAGTGGGGACAGGAGAACATTGATTATAGGTGAAGTGCTACTAGAAGCAATTAAAGGACTCAGAAGGTGAATTTCATTAATGCTGTGTTATCTTGAGAGCTCGGCCCCTTGCTAAAAACCATCTGGCAAATCTCGTTTTCTTTCTTTGGTGGTAAAGGTCAGTGGAGGTCTTAGAGAGAGTCTAATGAGGCCATGGAGAAGCTGGGTCCTGAGGGGAGACCAGGAGTTGCATACAGTTCCTCTTTGGACTGCTGATAGGAATTTGAAATAAGACTTCTATTAACACAAAGATGACCTCCTTTCTACCAGGACCCTGTACTTCAGGTGCAAATTTGGAACTGTGATGAGATGAAATGGGAAAATGAAGCAATTAATTGAATTGGGTGATGAGAACCTGCTGTAGAGAGAGAAAACATGGCGTTTAGCCCCCAATTTTCCAGCTTTATCTTTTAAAATATGCAACTAAATTCCAACCCTTCAAATAGGCTTCAGATGAAAACTTATTTGGCATAGTCTGAACTGTCAAAATGTTTTATTACACAAGAAAACATGTGTACTGCTAAGGTTTCCAAAACAGACACACTCACCAGTCGCAGCCATCACATATCAGGTGCGCAGTGGGTTGGAAAGGCTCCCACCTGTGCTGTCTGTTGAGGGTAGATCCACCCGTTGGTGGAGACGTGTGAAATGTCTTCCAAAACACCTTGCTTGGTGAGATGGTCCAGTCAATGGGAAGAGAGACGAGACTCTAGGAAAAATATTTTTAAGAAGGGTTTTGGCTTCTCAGCAGCACTTTATGTGACGGTGCAAACGTGTCTTGTCAGCTCCAGTGTCTCTGCCCAAGTCCCCTAGGATGGTACTTTGCATGCATGTAGTATAACGTTTAGCGAGTAAATGCACAAGGCCTGTCACTGCGGCTTCAAAGCAACTTTCCTGATGAAATTTATGTTTCCAGCCATTAGTATAATAACCATAATCAATCTTCTCATTGCCAAGCACACAGAATCCCTGTACAGGCAATTCTCAGTGATGTGATGTAACTGATATGCCAATCAGATAAATATTGTGTAAAATTGCACTAAACTACAGTGACAAATGGCATGTTATACACACATTAAAATCGTGTTTCTCCTTAAATCCATCTCAGAATACAAGGGCATCAGATTAAAGTCCATCATCAAATCAGTGAGTGACAGAGCTGGAGGTTGTCAGGTCTTTCAGGGTATTTTAGTATTTATCACAAAACAAACCACAGCAAAACTTAGTGGTTTAAACAATAATGATGTTTCCTTTTTCATGATTCAGCAACTGAGGCTGGGTTCAGCTGGGTGGTCCTTTGGTTCTGTGAGTGGCTACTGTGGCTGGGCCATTCAACATGGCCTCCTCAGCCCATGGCTTCTACCTCAGCAGGGATGGCTGCAGTGGCTGGGGGACAGCCAGGGCTTCCTCTTTTTCTCTTCCTCTCTCCATGTGGCCTCTTCAGTGGGTTGCTGGATCTCTTCTCACAATTGTTTGGAATCCATGTGAGAGCATTCCAAGAGGACAAGCTCCAGTAGACAAGTGATGATACAGCCTTTTAGTCATGCTTACTAATGTCCCATTGACCAGAGCAAGTTACAGAGCCCGTGTGGGAGGGGATTACATAAAGAGGGTGTGACTATAGGGAGGTGTGGCTCATTGGTGGCCACCAGAATTACAGTCTAACATACTAGGTGTGTTCCTGACTGAGCCCCGGAAGTACACATACACTCTCTCTCATAGCTCATAGCTTTGGATTGGAGGATATTGCTCCTGCCACCAGGAAGAGCTATCCTCTGTGGCTTTAAAATTCATCATAGCCTCTTTCTCCTTCCATCCTTCTTCTCCTTCCATCCTCTTTCTTCTTCCATCCTCTTCCTCCTCCTCTGCCCTGCCCTCCCCTGCCCTCCCCTGCCCTCCCCTGCCCTCCCCTGCCCTCCCCTGCCCTCCCCTCCCCTCCCCTTCCTTCCTTCCTTCCTTCCTTCCTTCCTTCCTTCCTTCCTTCCTTCCTTCCTTCCTTCCTTCCTTCCTTCCTGTTTTATTAATTTACATATCATAAGGTCCACCTGTTTAAAGTGTACAATTCAATGATTTTTAGTTCACAAAGGTATACAACCATAATCATTATCATAATCCAATTTTAGAATATTTTTGTCATTCCCCAAAGAAAACTTGTACCTATTAGCACTTGTTCCCCATCTACCTTCACATTCCCTGCTTCCAGCCATAGACAAACCACAAATCTATTTTCGTTATGCATTTGCCTATTCTGGATATCTCACATAAACGAAATCATACAATATGTGGTCTTTTGTGACTGACTTCTTTATACTTAGCATAAATGTTTTCAAAGTTTATTCATGTTATAACATACATCAGTACTTCATTTTGTTTATGAATAATATTCCACTATTTGGATATATATACCACATTTTGATTATTCACTAATCAGATGATAGATATTAGGTTGTTTCCATTTTTGTCTAAGCAATGCTACTGTGAACATTCAGGTACAAGGTTTTGTGTGAACATACATTTCCTTTGGGTAGATATCTGGGAATGGGATTGATGGGTCAAAGCTCTGTGTTTAATACTTTGTGGACTGCCAAACAGTTTTGCAAAGTGGCTGCATCACTGTACATTCCAATGTCTGTTTTTATACTAGTATAGGGCAGGTATTCTGCTGTTTAAGATGGCTTCGTAAGGAGTTAGAGGAAAGACAAGATACTATCTCAAAACCACTTTTGGCCTCAGAACTTTGATTCAATGGTTGATTCCCAATGCTGAAACAAATAATGGAATTGACAGAAATGTCAGAGTATTTTGGCGTCCTAGATTCTAGCTTCTAAGACATCAAAGGCAGCAGTGGTGTGGCTGTGGCCTCTAGACTCTCGGCTTCCCAGGTGATGTACCTTTGCATCCTGGTCAGATCTGTCTGTCTTGGTAATTCTGCCTGCATCACCCAAGTGCCTCCTCCTCAAGGATGAGGGCATGAGGCCATTAACACTGCCTTGGGGAAATCTGAGGTAGACTTGAACCACTTTGTCAGAGTTTAGTAAATCTCTGCCTGATCAAGTTCACTTTCCAGATATTTCTTGTTTTGCTGACTCCCAGCGTTGTATCCTGGCCAGTCAATAATCTTATGGCCCAAATTCCTGAGATAAACCTGAGGGATATCCAATTCAAAGCCCCAAGAGTTCCTAGTGTAGAAGAATTCCCAGCTACTATGTCCTGCTTACAGCCTAGTGGAGGTGCTTCTGTTGTAAGAATCAGAGGCCCTGAGAGGCCAGGGAATTCAGGTGCATAGACTGAGGAGATGTTATCTTTCTCCTTGACTTGGCTAGAGAGCCAGAGAGTCATTTTTCCTTACCTCTCCTCAGCCCCTCTTTGGAGAGTTAATCTCCTGAAGTAGTAACTCAGGTTTCTTTTAGATACTCTTGGATTACCTCCTACTTGATGGGTGTGGGGTGGCTGGATCTAGCAGGCGGAATCTGGCCACCCACTTGGCATTACTCATTCCAACCTGCAGGATCCCTTGTTCACATGAAAACCAAGTCCTCTCTGAATCACCACCTGACATAAACAGGCTCCAGCTTGTATGTTGAAAAATATCTTCATAAAAATATTGCTAAACTCATTTTAGTGGATTCCTGAAATGTCCCAAAAGGACGGGCCCTTCTCTGGGCTCCTATCCTCTCTGTGTTGAAATTGTCCACACACTCCCCATCTACCACAGGAAACTCTGGGCAGCTGAGGGCAAGGCTGGCTTTCTTCACAGTTGTTTTGCCACTGCCCTGTCTCTGTATATCAGAGAGGAGGCTCACAGTAAGCATCTGAAGAGGGAATGAATGAGTGAGGAAGTAAGATGAAGGAGAAGATGTGTCCTCCTGTATCTAATGGGCTCCCAGTAGATGAGGAGCCAATCTAATCTATGTAGCTCCCAAGTGAAGACTATGACCCAGGAAATGGATGTTGAGGGCAGATTTGCTCTCAGTACAAGGAAAACCTTCCTCAACTTTAGAACTGCTGCCTTAGGGAGTAGGGGAGCTCATTTTTGTTCGTGCTCAAACAAAAGCTGGACATCTATCTGGAGGAATGAATGAGAAGATTACTGGTGAACAGCTGGATGACTTTGGATCCCTTCCAGTTCTGAGGTGATCCAGCTGTCACTGGGGTAGCTGTTTTTCCAAACCAACCATGAAATAGATGCAACTCTTCCTCACACATTTCGGGAAATAATTAATTATTTTTTGAGACAGGATCTCATTGATCTGTCACCCAGGCTAGACTACAGTGGAATGATCTAGCTTCACTGCAAACTCTGTCTCCTGAGTTCAAGCAATTCTCCTTCCTCAGCCTCTCGAGTAGCTGGGATTACACGTGTGTACCACCATGCCTGGCTAATTTTTTGTATTTTCAGTAGAGACAAGGTTTCACCATGCTAGCCAGGCTGGTCTTGAACTCCTGACCTCAAGTAATCTGCCTACCTTGGCTTCCCAAAGTGCTGGGATTTTAGGCATGAGCCTGAGAACTTAGATTGGACTTAAGACCTTGTAGTGAAAACTGGGGAAGGCAGCAGCTGCTCTGTCCCCCATGTCTCCCTGGGGTGTCTCTCCCAGTCTCCCTCATTGGATACCAGCCTCTGGCCTCTTCTTTGTTTCTCCAGCTCTGTGTCTCCCCATGTTCTCATACTGGAATCTTACCCCTTTGCTCAAGACGTCTCTACTCTTCTTCCCTGAGTACAGCCATTGGACTTGTGGGATCCTCTCATCTTGTACTCCACGCCCGTCATCTCTGCTCCCACCCACACCATTAGCCAATGAGGAAGCCTATGCCACCAGGAGTCATCCCTGTGGAAAGTGGTTTATGTGTTTAAGAACATGGAGTTTCCTTTAGAATCTTTGTTGACAAACCTTTTCAAATTCAAAGGAGAGAGGGGAGAGAAAGCAAGAAAACAAGTGAGCACATTTATCTTTCTCATTTAGAAGAGCCTAGAACTTCCTTTCCTTCCAGCCCCACAACCTCCACTCCACACAGGAAGAGGAAACAGGCACCATTTGATCTTGGTGAGGTCATGGAGGGTGGCGAACATGAAGCTTAGTATTCCCCAGGAGATAGGGTCAACATCCTCAGGAAAGCCTTCCCTAGTCCCTAAGATTAGGAGAGCAGCCTCCTCCTTCCATGGCCCCATATGTCTCGCCTTATTATACCACAGCTGTGGTTTTATATTTATTTGTGAATTTATTTGATTATTTTCAGGATTTTCCATAATGTTTTAAGCTCCATCTCTGTGTCTCTCCCCATGTTCTCATACTGGGGGCTGTGTCTGTTTGGAATCGTTATTGAATCCACACAGGGCCTAGCAAAAGTTCTGGGCTTGGGGTAAGTGCTCAATTAATATTTGTTAAATGAATGAATGAATATATGGAAATGAAAAGAAAAGAATATGATTTCTAAAAATATGGACAGGCAGTCTTTGGCAAGGAGTTAATCCTCACGGTTGTGTTTGCTCAGGTACTTGAAGGGAAACCAGATGAAGCCGGATGAGAGCACCCACCACCCCAGCCTCACTGCCTTTCACTTCGAGGAACTAGAACTCGCCCTCCCATTTCTCAGTTAAGCCTGCAGATGCTGAGACCAGAGCTCAACCCTTGCCTTTAGGGAGCCTGCCAAACAGAAAGAGAAAGTCTTTGGTATGCCTGTGGGGCTAAAGGACAAAGACGTCTTCATTTCATAGGGAAGGTGCTTAGTCAGTTGAAAAGGGAGACTGGTTAGGAAAAGTAGTGTAAAGTAAGCCCTTAAAGGGAGAAGACTGGGGAGGAAAGAGAAGCAGGAGGCCTAGGAAGTGAGGAGCTTCCATGAGGGTTTTCTTCCAAAAGTGTGGGTGGGAAAGCTTGCTCTTTGTTTAGTGCAAGGGTTCAAGGTGGACAGACCAGAGACCAGCACTGATGAGGATGAGTTCTTTGCTTGTTGAGTGACAGAAGAGAAGGGAAAGGGAGGAGGAAAGAAGATCAAAGTCAGGTGCAGAAGGAAAATTGTAGGTAGGCCAGGTTCACTCATCAGCTTATTTGCATCTAATATGAGCACTAGGATGACAGAAAATGATGCCTACAATTTCAGGGCAATTACATCCAACTCTATCACATTCTCTCCTTCCCCTTCCTCCGTGCTGCCGCCAGCCCCAACTGCATGGTTCCACTGTAGACCCTGAAGGATGGTGAGGAAGAAACAGTGGTGCTGGTGGGTCCCTGGAGAGGGGACTGCAGGAGATCCGTGGGGAGGGCCTGCAGTAACTTAGAGTCTATGCCCATCTCCACCAGCTTGCCCACCCACTGCCAAACTGCCTATTGCCATGTTTTTGTTTCTTGTTTATTTGACAGGATCACATACATACATATAGTTCCTTGTATACCCAATTAATTGGGTGGAGTACTTTGATTTGTAGCTTAACCCTGCCCTGTACTTAAAAGGTCTGGGTCCCAGAGCCCCATGGCTGTCTCACATGGTTCCCTAGCAACCAAATGAGACAGGGAAATGTGCAGTTTCATCACCACAAGATGTTAGGTCAATTAATATTCATTAGCAGTGCCTGTGTTTGGCTGCCAGGAGACATTGTGGGGAAAAAAAATCTTTGTTGCTTGAGTGGGGGATGGAAGGAGCGAAGAGACCAATGAATATGTATATTATGTACTGAAGATGTGTTTTCTTAGACTAGTACACTGGCCTGTCTGCACATGTGCAAGCAAGATCTAAAAAAAATTAATCTTTGTATTTACAATTATCTTTCTAAGTTTATTATATGGAAATAGATTTCAGAAACAATAGGAAAGTTGTACCCCAAAATATTTATCATGGCTCATTCAGGACACCTAAAATTATACAATTCATAGTGATTTTATTTATTCTATGTATTTTTTCTCATTCCATTGTGTGCTCCAGGTGGGAAACTTGGATGCTTGAATAATACCTAAAAGAAGCATAGGAGGAAAAAAATTCAGAAATTTCCTGTGTACTCATGATGTAAAGATAACAGCTATTAACCTGTTGTATGCCCTTTTAGGATTCTTTTCCTTCCAGAGAACACACACACATAGTCACATACGGTTTTACAAAAATACTATCGTTTTATATATACTGTTTTATCGACTACATTTTACAATTTGGCATTGTCATTATGAATGTTTTCTTGTGTCTAACATTTTTATTAGTCACATAATATTTCAGTGATTGTATTTCCTATGGTTCATTTAACCAAACTCCTATTTTTATTCATGCATTTAGGATGTTTACTTTTTTTGTTATTAATAATGTTGGACTGAGTATCCTTGTACATTCATCTTTGAGTCCTTGTCCAATTATTTCCTTAGAGCAAATTCCTAGAAGCAGGATTACCCATTTAAAGATCTTTCACGTGCTGTGTCATGTTTTCTTTCGGAGGGAACAGAACAATTTCCATTTGTACCAAGAGTGAATAAAGTTACCCTATGATCTTCTTTATAAATAACACTGGAAAAGATCATGAAGTTCCCAATGTCCAATATCTGAGTTTTATCAGATACTTCCCTTTATGAGGCTAAAATGAGAGCCCTGGGTCCCTTTGACGGGGAGGGCACATATTCTCAAAGAGGGGAATCTGGGCTGCAGAAGACTTGTGATTTTGACTTGACCCAGCTAAGTATTTTCAGGAAATTTGTCCTTCATAGCCCCAAAGTGCAGCACAAAACCAGCCAGCATCCACAAGCTCCCTGCAGTGAGGGTGTACACCACTGGCCTCCAACCTCTTGCCCATCCTGTGTTCTCGATGTTTCTGCCCACCCTCCCAAAGCTCTAGTTTTAGTCTCATGGCTCTAGTTGCCCCAAGCCCCAGCTCCAGGAAGATGACAGAGGGATCAGGCAAGCCCTGAGGTGAGTGGTAAGATTTAAGGGCTTGTCTCTGTGAAAGAGGACAGGTCGCTTGGGAGTCTTGAGGAGGAAGACAATATAGTATCAGCAAAGTCCTTCCAGTTCTGCTCTAATTAGGAACAGTTTCCTTTGTACTCTTAGAAAACAGAACTCCCCCACCCTCAAGCTAGGTGGGACAGGAGGTGGGGCAGGAGAGTGAAAACAGAAGGCCTATTTGGTCCCCTTTCCTGGATTCTGTTTAAAAATAGGTTCTGGTCACAGATGACCAAGGACCATGAGCTGAACTTCCCAATCAATGGAACCACCACAAACGCTTGTCCCCACTGGGCCAGGCTGGGCAAAAGAGCTCACTCCAGAAAACATTAGTGGGCCTTGATGAGAGAAATGGGACAGAATAGGGCAGTGGTTATTTATTGAGGTGTGTGTGGACCAGCAGCAGCTGCATCATCTGGGAGCTTATCAGAAATGCAACTACATGGGCCCCACCCAAACTGCTGAATTGGAATCTCAAAGGATGAGGCCTGGAATGTGTGATTCACCAAGTTCTCTATGAAGCACTTGGGGCCAGGGGTTCTATGCAGAACATGGGGACAGGAATTTTCAGTCTTGGCTTTATCTGCCATCCTGTGAGATACTAAGCAAGCCACTTTGTCTCTCTTGGCTTTACGTAAGGATAAGTAGACTTGATACTTTTTCCTGCAACTCTCTCCTTGTTAGTGTAATCATCTAAATAAGGTATGCATGTGTGTATACGTGTGTCTATGTGTATGCATGCACATGTATGTCTATGTGCATATGTGTATGTACGTTTTGTATGTCTCTCTGTGTGTGTGTGTGTGTGTGTGTGTGTGGTTAGTTTACTTTGGTTCTTCTTTTCCTTTCACCTTCCATTCCCATGAGATAAAGAAAGCTTATCGGAAACAAAAACTCAGAGTCAAAACCAACCAATGACGTTTACTGTGAAGTCATCTGAGAAACAGGATCTTGAGGTGCTCTAAGGAGCTGCTTGGCAGCTCCTAGCAGGATAATGGGTTCTCCTGGAGAAGCAGGACACAGGTCCTTACAGACAGAAGCACAAATAAAATACCAGTTGGATTAGAGGTGATTTAAATTTATGGATTTCTATCAACTTTATCACTTTAGAAAGTGCTAATTCCAATTGAAATATGTTTTCTTTTCTCTTAAAATTAACTGGTTGAGCTTAAGTTTCAATAAAACATTGCTATCTGAGTTTTAAGGGCTATTAAGGGTTCATCACATTAGTGAGGTCCATTTGTTTTAGGATATATTGTGGAGCCAATGTGTCTGGGTTTTTGAGTATAGGCCCTAACGGTTATAAGTGAGTAACCTTGGGCAAGTCACTTAACCTCTCTGTGCCTCAGTTTTTTCACCTACAAAATGGAAATAGTAATAGTGACTAGCACAAAGTATTGTTGTGAGGATTACATGGATTTAATATATGGCAAGGTCTTTATAATAAAAAAGTCAAGTACTGGTATGAAAACAGACACATAGACCAATGAAACATAACAGAGAACTCAGAAATAAAGATGTACACCTAGAAACATCTGATCTTCGACAAAGTCAACAAAAATAAGCAATGGGAAAAAGACTCCCTATTTAATAAATGGTGTTGGGACAACTAGCTAGCCATATGCAGAAGAATGAAACTGGACTCCTTCCTTTCATTATATACAAAAGTTAACTCAAGATGAATTAAAGATTTAAATTTAAGACCTCAAGGCCGGGCACAGTGGCTCAGGCCTGTAATCCCAGCACTTTGGGAGGCAGAGGCGGGTGGATCACCTGAGGTCAGGAGTTCAAGACCAGCCTGGTCAACATGGTGAAACTCCATCTCTACAAATAATACAAAAATTAGCTGGGCGTGGTGGTGTGTGCTTGTAATCCCAGCTACTCAGGAGACTGAGGCAGGAGAATTGCTTGGACCCGGGACGTGGAGGTTGCAGTGAGCCAAGATCATGCCATTGCATTCCAGCCTGGGAGACAGAGCAAGACTCCATCTCAAAAATAAATAAATAAAATAAAAAATATAAAATTAAAAAGGTTAAATGTAAGACCCCAAACTATAAAAATCCTGGGGAATATCATTTTGGACATTAGCCTTGGCAAATAATTTATGACTAAGTCTTCAAAAGCATTTGCAACAAAAAAATTGAAAAGTGGAAACTAAGTTAGCTAAAGAGCATCTACACAGCAAAAGAAATTATCAACAGAGTAAACCAGGCAACCCACAGAATGGGAGAAAATATTTGCAAATTATGCATCAACAAAGGTCTAATATTAAGAATCTATAAGGAACTCAACAAGCCCCCCCCCAAAAAAAAACATTAAAAAGTGAGCAAAGAATATGGACAGACACCTCTCAGAAGACATGCAAGCAGCCAACAAACATGAAAAACAATGCTCAACATCACTAATCATCAGAGAAATGCAAATCAAAACCACAATAAGATACCATCTCACACTAATCAGAATGCTATTATTAAAAAGACAAAGAACAACAGATGCTGGTGAGGCTGTGGATAAAAGGGAATGCTTATACCCTGCTGGTGGGAATATAAATTAGTTCAGATCCTGTGGAAAGTGATTTGGTGATTCCTCAAAGAATTTAAAAGAGAACTAACCTTCAGCCCAGAAATGTTATTAGTGGGTATATACCCAAAGCAAAATAAATCATTCTACCAAAAAGACACCTGCACTAGCATGTTTATTGCAGCACTGTTCACGATAGCAAAGACATGGAATCAACTCATCAATGGTGGATTGGATAAGGAAAATGCAGTACATATACATGGAATACTATGCAGCCATAACAAAGAATGAAGTATCCTTTGCAGCAACATGAATGGAGCTGGTGGCCAGAATCCAAAGTGAATTAATGCAGGAACAGAAAAATAAATACCAGATGTTCTCACTTATAAGCAGGAGCTAAACATAGGGTACACATAGAAATAAAGATGGGGGCCAGTCATGGTAGCTCACACCTGTAATCCCAGCACTTTGGGAGGCTGAGGCTGGTGAATCACTTGAGGTTAGGAGTTTAAGACCAGCCTGGCCAACATGGTGAAACCCCATCTCTACTAAAAATACAAAAATTAACTTGGCATGGTGGCGGCCGCCTGTAATCCCAGCTACTCGGGAGGCTAAGGCAGGAGAATTACTTGAACCCGGGAGGCAGAGGTTGCAGTGAGCCAAGATCGCACCATTGCATTCCAGCCTGGGCGACAAGAGTGAAACTTCATCTAAAAAAAACCCCAAAGAAATAAAAATGGGAACAATAGACACTGGGTACTACTAGAGGGGTGATATGGTTTGGCTCGGTGTCCCCACCCAAGTCACATCTTGAATGGCAATCCCCACCTGTTGAAGGACGGACCTGTAATTCAAACGTGGGAAGGGAGGCAGGTGATTGGATTATGGGGGCGGTTTCCCCTATGCTGTTCTTGTAATAATGAGTGAGGTTTTTTTTGTTTGGTTGTTTGTTTGTTTTGAGATGGAGTCTCACTCTGTCAGCCAGGCTGGAGTGCAGTGGTATGATCTCGGCTCACTGCAGCCTCTGCCTCCCAGGTTCAAGCAATTCTCTTGTCTCAGCCTCCCAAGTAGCTGGGACTACAGGTGCTTGCTACCATGCCTGGCTAATATGTATTTTTACTAGAGAAGGGGTTTTACCTTGTAGGTCAGGCGGGTCTTGAACTCCTGACCTCAGGTGATCCAACCCCCTCGGCCTCCCAAAGTTTTGGGATTACAGGCGTGAGCCACCGCGCCTGGCCCCTGAGTGAGTTTTCACAAGATCTGATGGTTTTAGAAGTGGTGGTTTCCCCTGCTCTTCTTTCTCCTGCCACCTTGTGAAGAAGTTGACTGCTTCCTCTTTTGCCATGATTGGAAGTTCCCTGAAGCATCCCCAGCCATGTAGCTGGGAGTCAATTAAACCTCTTTCCTTTGTAAATTACCCAGTGTCAGGAAAGTTCCTTATGGCAGTGTGAAAACAGACTAGCACAAGAGGGAAAAGGAAGAGGGGACCAAGGGCTGAAAAACTACCTATTGAGTACTATGCATACTACCTGGGTGATGGGGATCACTTGCCCCCAAACCCCAGCATTATGCAATAAGCCCATGTAACAAACCTGCACAAGTGTTCCTGAATCTAAAATAAAAGTTGACTATATATATAAAATATAAAGTATATGTAATATATAATATAATATATATAAAATATATGTAATATGTAATGTATAATATATATATGCACCAAGCACTAAGAATGCAGCTTGTCACATTTTGGCTCTGATCACTATTCAGGTCAATTTGACTCAAGTCTCTTCGTTCAAATTCAGAGTCGCGTGGCTTCTCTGAAGCTCAGCCTTGCTGGGGACAGGGCTGGTATCAACTTTTTCTGTCATTTCTACAGCAGGATCCAGCTGCACTTGGTGCTAACTGCCTCTCATTTGTTTATGAGGTAACTGCTTTCTTTCTTTTCATTTCACTCTCCCTTCCCTCCAATTTCCATTTCTTTTGTGAAATGGTTAAAGTGCTTGACATAATTAGCTGTTAATTGTTAGCAGCTGTACCCATTATCAGTTTAATGCCTAATTAATTGCAACAATTAATGCTGCCTGTCCTGTCTTAGGAACTGTTGATGAGGGAAGGCTGGTGTTGTTGAAGTTATATCTTAATTAATTTACCTCCAATTTTTAGCATTTAACTAAAAATCCCAAATTGGAAGCTGTTTTACTCATATGAGTAATTGATGAGCAGAAGTTCTCAGTGCAATGCACAGTGGCCTGGGTCCACCCTTTGCAAGCTGGGTGTCTCTCAAAGTCAGTATCTGCAGTCAGGAAATGGAGTTTCCAGCAGCCACCTAACTGGATGGTGGGGCCCTGTGCACAAATGCACTCTTCTCTGTAAATTTTTCTGTGCTGCCTTGTTTTGAGAAAATGACAAGCCAAGAACCTCAAGAGCCAACAGCTTCTTCCACCAGACTTTGTTCAAAACTGCACTGGAGTACATATCCCATTGTAGATGGCTTACGTGGGAAACTGACCTGGGTTGAGCATCTTCAGGGCAAGCCTGCCTGGGTCGTGACTGCACCTCCAGCATTAGTAGGATGTTCAGTCCACTATTGGAGGGAAAACTGGATAAGTCCTAGTCTCAGCTTATCTAGCTTCTCCTGTGAGCTGGGTTTGGTGCCAAGTGCTTCACACACAGAATATTTTTTTCCTAATTCTCACAATAACCCTGCAATGTGGACATTATTTTCCTTTCTATCTTCATATTTGTGGATGAGGAAATGAAGGCTTATAGAGATTATGTAATTGGCAAGTGACGGCATTATAGCTCAAACCTACATGATTCCAATTGCAATACAGGCTTGCCACCTTACAATCTTGCCTTTCTTCGAATGAATGAATGAATAGGTGAATCTTTTGTCACTGTTTTCTGAGGTAATCTGTCGACTTTTAGAGTCCTAGGACCCTACATCCCTTTGGGCAATCCCACTGTCTGTCATCCTGTGAAGAGGCCAATCCTGGTACAGGAGATGGAGATGGGCCAGGTGGGCTTTTGACTTGGCAGTGGGATATAAAGGCAGGTGGCAGAGGCAAGCATAAGAAACAGGACCCTCTCTTTGGGTCTGGGGGAGTCAGGAAACAATATATACCTCAGCTATGGGAGGTGTGCTGCATGGCTCTGTGCGGGACAGAAAGCTTGTCCTTGTAGCGTGACACGGACCAGGACCTAGGTGGGGGACATGACCACTCTAAGACACCACTATGATCTTAGGGCTTAAGCTCTGACAGGAGCTTTGTTTAACATCCAGGTGTGTGGTAGGCTAAAATCATGGCTCCCCAAAGATATCCATGTCCTCATCCCTGGAACAAGTGAATATTACTTTATATGGCAAAAAAAAAAAAAAAAAAAAAAAAAAAAAAAAAAAAAAAAGACTTTGCATATGTGGTTAAGGATTTTAAGAAAAAGAGATTATCCTGGATTAGGTGGGCCCTAAAAACAGTCGTATTTGCCCTCCTAAGAGGGAGGGAGAGGGATATTTGACATTAAAAGAAAAAGGAGAAGGCAATGTGACTGCAGAGGCAGAAATTTAAGTGATGCAACCACAAGTCGAAGAATGCCAGAAGCCACCCGGAACTGGAAAAGACAAGGAAGGATTCTCCCCTAGAGCCTCTGGAGAAAGCATAACCCTGTCAGCACCTTGATTTCAGCTCAGTGATACTGGCTTCAGACTTCTGGCTTTCCAGAACTCCAGAACAAAGAGAATAAATTTCTATTGTTTTAAGTCATCAGGTTTGTGGTAATTTGTTAGGACATCCACAGAGAATGAATATGCCAAATTTGTTTTCCTTGTTATAATACTTTCATGTTATCTCTAAGTCTTCAGCAAAGTTTTATTAAGCATTAAAAAATCTAAGAGAAAAAGAAATTGTGATGAGAGCTGGAGTTTCTTCAGAATTATCTGGTTGAGAAATTTCTTGGGGTAGGCATACAACTCATTATGATGACTTCAGGGTGGCAAATTTAGGATTAGGTAGGTCTTAATGCATATTTAAGAAAATACTCAAATACTATGTAGCTTAAACAAAGAAGTTGTTTATTTTTTGTATAAAACAAGTCTAGAGTTAGGCAATCCCAAGCTAGTGGGGCAGCCAGCCACACAGATTGTCAGGGACCAGTTCCCTTCTAATTGTTCAAGTGTACAGTCCACATCCTTGTGGTCCAAGATGACTGCTAGAGTTCCAGGCATCACATCTGAGTTCCAGAAGCAGGGTGGAGAAGAAGACAGAAAGAAGGGTCCGCCTTGTCACTCTTAGGGAGGCTTCCAGGAAGTTTCTCACACATTTCTGCTTATATCTCTTTGGCTAGAAATTAGTTTCATGGTAACACAGCTGCAAAGGATGATGGGAATTGGACTATTTTACCCAGGTGACAATATGCCCAGTTAAAAAATTAGATCCTGTTGATGAAAAGAAGGGGAAATGGATATTTGGAGGCAACTAGTCATTTCTATCTCACCAACTATTCAAGTTCTAGACAGTGAGGGGGAGGGATATAAATTAAATTATAATTAACTAACATATGGGCTTTTTTTTTTTAAGACCTCACCTGGAGTCGATTTGAGTTCCGATGCTGCAGTGTAGTCTAATGTTTGTTTGTGCAAAGTATCCGGGCAAGCATGGATAGAATGGCTGTAGGTCTGAAAACCATAAGGAACAGGAGAGGAAACAGGTTGTTTAGGTGAAAAATAGGGTTTTTTTTTTTTGGTAAGGACAAAACGATCTGTTTTTCAATAAATTCCTGTCCTGTGGATATGAAAATGAACTACATCTGTGATAAGATAGAAGGCGAATGGGGTGGAAGGGAGGCCAATTTTAGCTGAATAGGGAAAAGAAATTTCTACCAACTGAAAAGCCGGCAATGGTACAGCTGCCTCTCGGGGACGTGACTCCCTTTCTGGGCTGGGAGCTGCCAGGGTGCTGGGAATGAGCCTAGAGCAGGGGCTGGACTGGATGACTTCCCTCTGATCACATGACTCAGTGGGGAGGCCCTCTAGGAGCTTGTCAAAGATCACAGTGGAGGACACAGCACCGTGGGGGTCTGTGTCTAATTAAGAGACAAATGAATGAGGCTGTCAGTGAGAGGGAAATTTCCATGCCCCAGGATAACAAAGCTACAGTTGTTGCTGGGCTGAGGCCTGAAGGTCTGTGCCAGTTTCCCAAAAAATGAATATAGGGAGTGTGGCTTAAGCTTGGTGCTGAGCCCTGAATCTGGACAGCCCAAGGTGGGAGGGGCCCAGGATAACAGGATGGCGGGGCCTCATTTTATTTGCCTCCTGCTGTGCTTAACTTGGTAGGGGCAGTTAGCCAGTTCCCAGCATCTTCTGAGACAAGCCCGGCAATCCGAGGGTGTCGGGACCAAAGGTGAGGGCCGGAGGGAAGAAAAAAGCCTAGATCTTTGCTTTGACTATATCTCTATGCAATTACAGACTAAAGTCTCCTGGAGTTCATGCTGACGTTTCTCCAAGAGGCTGTGACTCGGTACATGACTGTAGGCTATTTTGTGGATGTTTAAATGATGTTGGCTCTGTTGTGGGGTAATCATAGGTAATGCACTAATGAGAGCTGCCTTTCTAGCCAGAAGAAGCACAGTGACATTCCTTCCATGAAATGATGGCTTGTCCCCACTGTTGTGAGCATATAGAGAGCAGGAAACATGTATAAGGCTCTGTCTCAGGAACCTGTGGTGGTCTGGCCTGTTTTGGTTGCAAGTGGCAAAAGCCACCCCCCGAACTAACTTGAGCAGAAAGGAAAATTTCTTGCCTCCTGTCACCAGAAGTAGATCTGGCACAGTGGGTTCAGGAACTCACACTCTGACACTGGAGCTCTCCTCTTGCTCTGCTTGGCTTGGTTCTTTTTGCACATTGGCCTGGACTCTCTGACCTCAGTCAAGCAGTCACCTGGAAGAGATGGTTCCAGGAGCTCCAAACTCACAGCTTGCATTCCAGCTACCCCATGTCTTCATCTCCCCTCTGTTCCTTAGCCACAGGCCAGCTGTCTCCTAGACAAGTGTCCTGACCAGAGAGGGTCTTTGGAAACACGAAGACCCTTAGCAGGGAGTGTGTAGAGAAGTCCCAGCATGGTTCTCAAGGCCTTCCATGCCTTCCTTCTTCAGTTGCCCAGGAGTCTGGGAAGGTTAATTTGTTTATATGTGACCAGGCACCTTGCCAGTATTTCTGTTAGCAGTACCAGGGCTCTGAAAGGGCTTAACGTGGTGGCTGCTCCCAAGCCCTGGACAGGAGTTGCAGCCAAGGAACCCATGACATCTCTCCGAGTGGGCCTGAGCTCCTCAGTCTTTCCCGTCACCATTCCTTGCATTGGCCTGACCTCAGAGCCCTGAAGCTCTGGACCCAGGTATGACCACAGGCCCTTTGCTTACTGCGTGTCAGTTGCCTGAGGAGGACCTTTGGTCTCAGCCTGTAGCTGTGGCCCCTGGAGCCTATTTTGGAATCCTCCTGACAAAAACAGCCCTGTTTTTGTTCCTCCCCTGGAGGAAGCTGCTTCGACAAATGCTGAGATGCTGTTTGTGTTCTCAGGCTGGATTGCAGGGTCACAGCCTGCTCCACTTGCCTAAAAAACCATAAAGTCTGAGGTTTCCCTTCGGGACAGGACCAGGGGCACAGGAATTTAAAGGGATTGGACATATCTATTAAGCGAGAGATCTCAGTAAGGCTTGACTTCTAAGTTGCCACCATGTGTTCCCTGTGGTTTTTGCCTGTAGGAATCGGGGTTCCTCATGGTAAGCAGTTGAAGCCAATTCTGGCTGACACAGCAGGAAAGGTTTAGTAACAGGATGTTGGGTGCCTCACAGAATCAGCGGAGCCTGGAAAACCAGGCCCCACGCTACACGTGCAGAATAATGTTCCATTACACGTGGCAGAACTGGCCTCATGAGAAAACTGCTGTGGCCGCCACTGCCGCCAACTGGATGTTCCAATTTGCATCACAATTTGCCAGGAACATGACCATTGTCGCCACTGCTGCCTTCAATGTGGCCCGGAATGTCACCTTATCATCCCGGCAGCTCCTTGGCCACCTGCTTGCGTCTTAGCTGCAAAGAAGGCTGGGAAAGTGACTGTTCTTGTTTCCACTTTTAGGAGGCAGGATGCATAGGATGGAAAATTCCTCTAATGTAAGAAGGGTGTTTAAAGGTGCTGGGCAGCCAGGAAACTTGACAACGGCCCACCATACCAGCTGTGTAAGGTGTGTACCGCATCTTTGAGGGAAAGCAGTTTGCATGTAACTCGAGGGTGCTGCCTGAGATGGTTGATGCAGTGACCGCATCCTCAGAGGGGAGTTATGGAGGAGGAGAGTCCTCTAGGGTCAAGTCATAAGTGAGAAACACAAGTTCCCGGTGCAGTGATGGGAGGTGGAGGCTTGCAAGGGAGTTTCAGTGACGATGTCTGGAGTCTTTCTGCATCTCCAGGGAAAGATGAAATTTGCTGTGAGTCACTCTCGTTGGTCCTAGCTTCCAGCCCTGCGTTGCTAGACTAGACTAGCAGACTTTCCAGAGTGTGTTTTCCTTAGAGTTGATTGAAGCAAAATGCTGGGCACCCATCTAGGATTCACCTAGAAGGAATCAAAGGAGAAAGGTAACAGCGTTTAAAAGTGGGACTTAACCCAGCAATGTAATCTTTTTTAAAAATACCTTCTTCCTGTCATTCTCAGCAAGACGTGGCTCCCACAGAGTCCAGCTTGGGGACTGGGCTATCCAGTGCCTGAAACGGGGGAGGAGGGCGTTTCCAAAAATAAAGCTGACATTTATTGAGTGCCGTGTGTCAGCACTGTATGGAGGGCTTTACACAAATTATCTGAGTTAATCCTCATAGAAATACCATGAAGTATGAGCTATTACTACCCCTGTTTTACAGTTGAGAAAACTCAGGTTTAAAGAGGATAAATAGGCCGGGCGCGGTGGCTCAAGCCTGTAATCCCAGCACTTTGGGAGGCCGAGACGGGCGGATCACGAGGTCAGGAAATCGAGACCATCCTGGCTAACCCGGTGAAACCCCGTCTCTACTAAAAAATACAAAAAACTAGCCGTGCGTGGTGGTGGGTGCCTGTAGTCCCAGCTACTTGGGAGGCTGAGGCAGGAGAATGGCATGAACCCGGGAGGCGGAGCTTGCAGTGAGCCGAGATCGCCTCACCGCACTCCAGCCTGGGTGACAGAGCGAGACTCCCTCTCAAAAAAAAAAAAAAAAAAAAAAAAAAAAAGGAGGATAAATAACTCCAGTAATGGTTAATCAGCCAGTAGCAGAGCTGGGATTTGAATCTTAGCAGCCTGACCTCAAAGTCCATGTTGCTCAATTGTCTCTCTAGGATCTCGAGCTAGAAAGTAACTTGACCTCCCCAACATGAGGCTTACATTCTCCTTGGCTCTTCTAGAGTTCAGTCAAAGTTAGAAAAAGCTATGCTAGGTAGACCTATCTATGCTAGGTCCTGCACACAAATACATAATCTAAACTTCCAGGGGGGCAGCCTCTTCCTTAGTCACACAGCCCATCGTCCTCAGATGCTTCAATCTGAGGTCCAACAAAGTCAGTAAGTGTGAGCAAAGGATGACCAGGGTGTTGAGTTGAGGCTGCAGGCAACACCTCCCTGTAGGGGTGTGAGGCTCTGACTATCTAGAGGAGAAGCAGGAAACTGCCCACATCAGTATGTGGCTCCAGATATCTAGGGAAGAAGGAAAAGAGGGAATCACTGAAAAGGAGATAAATGGAGAACAGAGGGTTGACTGGGAAAGACTGAGGATCCCCCCAGGGATGTCTCAGTGGGTTGGAGGAATGCCCTCAGGCTGGATTAGACTTCTCTCTGGACCCCCTGCCTCCACACGCTTTCTGATTGTGTCTTTGGGTGGTTGCATCCTCTACCGTATGATTGCACATTACACAATAACAAGGGCGAGTTGTGGGATCCTCCCTGTGGTAAGTGCTCAGCACATGTTTGTTTACTGAGATGAATAAATGAGACCTATTCTAGGGACAGCAGGGATTTGGGGAAGTGGAGAGAGATCCAACTTGAGGAAGGAAATCCTTAGAAAAACAAAAGTCTTCTTTGAGATTAGGTTCTGCATCCAGGCTGGGCAGATCTTGGGGAAGTGGAGAGAGATCCAACCTGAGGAAGGAAATCCTTAGAAAAACAAAAGTCCTCTTTGAGATTAGGTTCTGCATCCAGGCTGGGCAGAGGCAGTCCTAGAGAGGTGAACACTTGGCAGGTGGCTATGCTGCCTGCAGGAGGGTCTGCTGCAGAGCCCTTCCCACTCCACGGAGGCTGCTCATGCTCTGTGAGCCCCTAGGTGACAACCTGCCTGGAGCCAGAAGCTGAGACTCTTTCCATTCTTGCTTCCAGGGAAAGAAGTGGGTGAACTCTCTACTCCGGAGTCTGAAAACTGTCAGGAAGGGAGGTATAAGTGGCACCAGGGGTGGAGAAGTATAGAACATCTGGAGTCATCCTGGTATGCTGGAAGAAGCTTCAGTGTCAGAGTCATTCATTCAGCAGATATTTATTGAGCATTTAGGCTATATCAGACACTGTGCTAAACACAGGGGTGAGTGAGACAGACAGCCCTTGCTTTCATAATGGTTACAACTGGGTGGAGAAGACAACACGTCCACACTTACAATGTAGTCTGAAAGAATTATGTTGGGGTGCTATGGGAGACAGAAGATAGCCACAGAATCCAGATTTGGGGTTGCTGGGTAGTGACATTTAAGCTAAAACTATGAGTAGGAATTGGCTAGGAAAAAGGAAATATTATGGCCTGAATGTGTCTCCCCAAAATTCCTATGTTGAGATCTAACCCTCAATGTGATGGAATTAGGAGGTGGGGCTTTTGGGAAGTAATCAAGTCATGAGGGTGGAGCCCTTATAAAAGGGGCCCCAGAGAGCTGCCTTGCCCCCTTCTACCAGGTAAGGTCACTTGAGATGCATGCCCTGTATGAACCGGGAAGTCAAACCTGTTGGCACCTTGATCATCGACTTCCCAGTCTCCAGAACTTGGAGAAATAATTTTCTCCTGTTTATAAGCCACTTGGTTTATGGTCTTATCTCATAGCAGCATGAACTGACTAAGAAAGGCAGCAAGGGAATAGGAAGGTAGTTTCAGACAGAGGGAGTAAAAACCTGACCTATTAAAGGATCCAAAATAGCCCAGTCTAGCTGAATGTGAACTCTCAGTGGTAACAATGGTGAGAGGTGTGTCTGCAAGATCTGGGCAGCCACGATGAGGAGCTTTAGGCTGTCTTGATATAAACTGAAAAAAGCTGTGGCTCCATGTTTCTTAGTTTCTATATAGAGTTGCATTTGGAGAAGAGCAAGCCAATCAACAAATAATTTAAATCTTTATTGAGATCTCTTAAAGAATGCTAAGAAGAATCCATTTCACCCACATACCACTTCTCAGAAATCCCCCCTTTTCCTCCCTAATTGTCTCACTTCCCACAGCTTCCAAATCCCAAACTGTTTCTCAGCCCTCCTTACTTGGTTTCCTTCCTCTCTCTTTTGCCCCTTGCCCCTCGCCCCAGCCCATGCTGTATGAATCTAATGACTGAGTCAGCTTAAAACAACATTAACTCAGAGCTTAAAATGTGAGTTTGATAAACCTTTCTCACCCTAACACCAATTCCTGATTTTATGTGTGTCCAACCAGCCCTGCAAGGGTTGAGTAGGAGGAGCATCTTTGCATTTGGACTTCCTCGAGGCCATCACACACCCTCCTGATGCTTCCACTGTGATCCAGGCAGGGTAGAAATGAAGGTGATCTGGGAAGACATAACTCAAAAGAAACAAAAATCAGAGGCCAGATCCCCCGGTTGAGCCATTAAGCCAAAGGGACTGGGAAGAGACAGTAAATCCAGACATGAGGCCACTGGATAGAAATGGGAAATGACATGAAAGCAAAAAACATTTCAAAATGGAAAAAGGTGGAGCCAGGAAAATCTCCCTGTACGGTGGAGGGTAGCACCAGAATTTTTACAAGGCAACTGCAGCCTCATGACCTGTGATGGAGGGAAAGAAGGCTGGTGATGGTAGCCAGTCAGCCAGCCTGCTGAGTGACCCGTGGTTGTACATTTCAATTCCTGCAGACAGAGAAACAAGGGGAGAGAGAAAAGAAGGGGAAAGGAGGTGAAAGAGGGGAAGGGAGGAAGGGAAGAGGGAAGTGGAAGCAGAAGCAGGAATAGAAACCAGGGAACAGAGAGGCAGCTTGTCATTCCAGATTCTACCAGAGTTCCATTACAAACTGATAAAAATCACGAGTTAGGACCTTGGAGAGAGTCCCCCAAACTCAATTGCCTTGGCCACCTTCTCTGATGGCATTTATATGAATACATTGCATTTATTGAGAAGGCCAACTTTTGTTCTACATCATTTCGGGGGGCTTCCCCTCTCCCACTGCCTCCACAAAGGGCTCATAAATGCAAGCCCCAACACCAGCCAGTTTCTCGGTCCTCTCCCCAAGCCCTTGCTGTTGGTGGTCTCCTCGCCTGTTCTTGGCCTCACTGTCCCAGGCTGGGTCTTGGCTCCTGGCTCATTGAGAGCTAGACTTTGCCAACTCCCATCCTTTTTGATTTGGGTGACCCTACTCTTCCTGAGTTTTTAAAGCTCTGGATTCTTGAAGTTTTATGCTCTGACTACTCTTTGGGTTTTGGGAAGCCTCTGTTATTTCAGATGAGAAGACTCCACCATGGCTATGAATCATGGAACCTTCTAGAAATAACCCCTTCTTGGTCCTGTTGGGCCTTATACTTTATACTGGGATGTGCAGATCTGAGCATGGGAAAAATTGGGCTGTAGAAGAAGGCATTTTTTTGGATGAGAAGATCCTTTAAACTTGCTGGCAAGGGGTTGAAACAGTACCTCCACATTCGAACTCAGAGATAACCCTGTGAAGAAGTCATAGTTATCATTCACTGAACACCTACAACAGTCGATTCTTGTTATTTGTAGGAGTTGTGTTCTGTAATGTTTCCGCTAATGTTGAATTAGCCAATAATGAACCATTGCTTCTAGGGGAAGTGCAGACCTGTGAGCCTCTGGTCACATGTTCCTCAACCGATCCATACATAACCTTGTCTTGTGTGTGTTTCTGTTTAAAGTCACCTTATTTGATATACATTGTTGGTTCATTAACATTGAACTCATGACCAATAGCACTAGAACTCACGCCTGAGTGAAGTTTACCTAACATACATATATTCTCCCTAAGGCACTTCATAGCCTTCTTGCACATAGGAATTCTAGAAAGTGCCTTAGCATTACACTTGGTGGCCATTTTACATAGTAGAATCAACAACAACAACAACAAAAAAATTGGTACTAAATAGACCATGAAAAAGATACTTGTTAGGTGAGTGTGGTGGCTCACGTCTGTAACCCCAGCACTTTGGAGAGCTGAGGTGGGTGGATTGCTTGAGCCCTGGACTTTGGGACCAGACTGGGCAACACGATGAGACTTTGTTTCTACAAAAAACTAAACAATTAGCAAGGTGTAGTGGTGAATGCCTGTAGTCCTAGTTATTCAGGATGCTGAGGTGGGAGGATGGCTTTAGCTCAGGAGGTCAAGGCTGCAGTGAGCCATGATTGTGCCACCACTGCACTCTAGCCTGGATGACAGAACCAGACCCTGTCTCAAAAATTAAAAAGGATATTTGTTTACAGTATGAGAGCTGAAACGAGAAGGCAGAGCATCCCCTTGCTCCATCTCAGCTGGGAATGTGCACGTCAGGCTTCTCAAAATTGTCACTGCTCTGTGCATGCTTGCAAATGACCGCAAAAAGTCTTCGGACATTGATTTTGGGGTCATACATAAATGTAAGCGAGGAGGTGAATTTGCAAATATGGAATTGGTGAGTAATGAGGATTGATTTTATGTGCCAGGTGATGCTGGGGAGGTGAGAACCGATGTGACCTGTATTCTGCAGATGTTCTTGGAACTTCTGCATCTGACCCTCCTTTGGGGCTTACTAGGATCCAAGGCCAGAGGGGAGCTTTCTGGCTTCCCAGTCTGTGTTCCAAATGAACCATTTCCAGGGGTTCAGCTCCTCTGAGGGTGGAGGAGTCACCTTCAGCAGGACCCACCTTTGTATTTAAGGTGCAGAACAGCAGCAGCAGCTCTGTTTGTACTGTACAAAGAACAGCCTCTTGTAATTTGGTTCTTTTTGAACAGTTGCTAATAATTTTGCACTCAATTTCCATTTAAATGGAAACATTAACCTCTGGAGCCTGGAAAGGAGCCTAGAAGGGGCTCATAAGTACGGCTCTTATCCCCACGGCTCCGAGTGTCCCAGGGGTCAATCCAAACATACTTATAAATCACTGTCCTCCCTCCCTCCCAGTACAAAGTTCACTTTCTTGTTTACTCACCTTATCCAATGTCTGGAAGTTCTTCCTTAAGTCCAACCTGAAGCTTCTCTGCTGGAACACTCAGCCTTCTTTTTCCTGGATCACGTGCAGAAGAGACATTAGAAACACACCTGAGCTGATAGTGAAGCTCCTAACAAGATGGGCAAGTGACCCTAGGTGGAGGCTGGAACAAAGCCCAGGGATCATCAAAAATAGCATTTTGTCAACCAGCAACAAGAAGAATCCAAATGATCCCACATGAGTCACAAAACATTTTCACAGATATTATTCTGTTTTATTTTTGTAATTCCTCTGTGAAAAAAGTATCTCACTTACCTGATTCTACAGATGAGGCAACTGGGGAATAGAGTTAACCCACATCAATTACAAATTGGCAGGGCTGGGGCCCCAGAGCCCCTAGCCTGCACTCTGCAATGATTGTGAAATTCTGAGAGGCTGGTCAGCTTCTGTGTCAAGAAATAGATGATATTGATGACATAACCTAGAATGCAGTCATTGGGTATCCCTAAATCCTCCAACTTCCTACTCTAAGATATCAATCAAAATTGGTCTTCACTGCCCCCTCACATGTGGCAGAGAACCCATGCTCTTCCCAGTCTTTGTCCTGCATGGCCTGCACCCTAGGACCTTGAATTACTTCTTTTTTTTTTTAAATTATGGGTTCTCGCCTTGCATTTTGTCTCCTGTGTTGGATCTCCCTTTTTGGCAGATATTATCTTCACTTCTGGAGAGGACGAGCAGGGGTCTACAGATGTGAAGTGACATCTGCTTGCTGCATGTGGTTGGGTAGCTGGGATGCTGCACAAATGCACTGTTGGGAGAGTGGAAATTCAGCCATGCAGCATTTGCCAAATCAGGAACTATGAGGTGCTACATCCAACCAGAATATTCTCTTATTTATCTGTGCAAAGAGGTGTCTTCTATTTGCACAAAGACACCTTTTATAGGCTAGAGGTGGCCCTGAGGAACATATTCAATGTCACACATCCAGAAAGTCTGTAGCCAGAGTGGAAAGCCAGGTCAGCTTCCATCATCTGGTGTCATGTGCCCTTCTTTCTCCTAGTGCTCAGCTCCTGGAATGGGAGAGGGAGACATGGGGAGGTGGAGGTGGAGGGGAGAGGGGAAGGACTGCCTCCCTGTTTTCAACTTTCCAATCACCCTCTTCAGCCTACTTATCTTCTGTTTCCAATAATGAAGCAATCTTTTTGGTCAGCACCCTCCACCCCCATTCTTTTCTACCACTTGCAGTATGGATTCTAAAAATAGCAATAATTAGACAAGTCTGCCCATCATTTCAGGTCTTTCTTGTCTTTGTTTAAATTCTGTTGGTTTTATCTCCTATAATTTCTGACTGATCTGGAGGAGCCTGAGCAGTGTGCAGTGATACGTGTGCAGACTATGATTAAGTGTGGGTATGTGTGTGAGCGTGCATGTGTGTATATGTGCATGTGTTCACATATGCATGCTTGTGTGTGTAGATGCATGTATGTATGCATTGTGCACATGTGCAATGTGTGTGCATGTAGTGTGCATGTATATGTGTGTGTGTGTATATATATATCTGTGTGTAGTGTGCATGTGTGTGTGGTGCATTTACATGTGTGTAGTGGGTTTTGCAATGAGGAGGAGGCAGAAAGGAGTGTGGACCCATTATCTGTTGTTATGCATTAGTTGTCCCTCTCAGGATCCTTGACACACAGGGACCCTCTCCTGGATGTTGGTGACCCAGTCAGGTACTTTCTGTTTGCTCCTCCAGATTCCCTCTCCAGCCTTCTCAGCTCTACTCCCTTTCCTGGGGCTGACTTGATGGATCACAGCAATGGTTCCTTGCACTCTTGATTTCTATCAAGTATAGCCAAGGAGGAGTGCAGGTGGTCAACTGGAGGAAAAGGGGCATGTAGGGTCAGGGCATTTATTCCCCTGGCCTCTTTCCTGCAGACTTGCCTTGGGCTGGTGGCCTTCCTTGACCATAGCCCCTCTCAAGGAAACCCTCTCTGCAAGCTTATTTCTTTCGGGTTCTGGTCACTGCCCTTTCCTTTATTCCTCTGGATTAATGTATTTTCCCTTTCCTCCCATGCCCTGCCTACATTTCTGTAAACAGTCTTTCATTAAAGCCTCCTCAAGTAGTCCTAATTTGAGTGTGCTATGTGTTTTCTGTTGGAATCCGACTGATACAAAATTCTCTTGGTCACTGCCATTGGCTAGTTAGATTGTAACCCATATGATGGTCTCCATTTGTCTCTGTCCTTCAATATCTGTGTCTGGCCCCTACCTCTGTGGAGGAAAAGGTCGGGCAATAAGCTTTACTATTTCTTCAGCTGAGCTCTTTGGTATAGGCTGCTGCTTCTCTGACCAGTGGAGCTGCCATTCTGCTGGGAAGGAGGGCACCCTCTCTCTCCTGCCTGTTGCAAGTATTTCCTCACCTATTTTTCCTAAAGGGTACATCCACTGGATCAGTAAGATGGTTTAAGAAGATTTTTACTCAGGAATCAGGTACTACTACCCTGGTTAATTGTCTACCTCCCTCATTTCCACGCTTAGAGCAAAGCCTTGCTGCCAAGCTCTCTGGAATCTTCCACACCGATGCTGCGGGGCCTTCGGTGGATTTCCAGCCTTGACCACAATGTTACTCCTTTCCTCACTATTTTCTTTTAATCCTTTCTTCCCCTGATGTACTGCTTCCACTTATTTTTCTCCCCAGACATTACCTCTTCCTAAAGAAAGAGCAAAGTCCATGTTCATTTAGCACTTTTTTTTTTTTTTTTTGGGTAGGTTTCAGTCTTGGTATTGTAGGGGAGGAAAAGCTTTTTTCTGTACCCTCTTATGTCCTGTACCTGGGGATGGGCAAATTAAACTGACAGAGGACAGATTAGCAAGAGAAAAGAAACAGCTTATTTATACGCACAAAATGTGTACACATGGACACCCAGTGATGAGTACTCAGTGATGTGTAACTCAAAGGGATGGTTAGAATTTGGAGCTTATATACCTAATTTAGGAGAAAGGGTAGGGAGAGCAAAGGCTTCTATGGGAAGGACAAATGGGTTTCTTTAGGAAAGACAAATGGGTTTTTAGGAGAACAAATAGGAGGTAAAGTTTAAGATAATGTTTGTTTATGCAGGTGTGAGTGGTCTTTCTGTCTTCTTTACGGCCATACAACTCCCCCGGAGAGGAGATTCATGGGACATTTATTCTTGGTTTCTCTCCTGGGAATAGACTTGCCCCAAAGAGGGAATTTATGGCAGTTCTTATTTCTCAGAAGTATCTCTGTTGAGTCAGATAAGGGGAGTTCTGGGAAGTCTTCTTTCTATATCTGTTGAATCTCAAGTATCTTCAGCTTAAAATAATCTTGATGCCAAGTCTGGGATTCTGAGTGGGTTCACACAGTGTACATTGCAGGTTAGTAACTTTTCCCTTTGGCCTGCTTTCTACTGGCTCTGTATGGGAAGGATGGACCCTGGCCTCAGTAGCTACTGGTTCCACAGGCAGATGGGGAAGAAGGGGTGAATTCTGGGCCCATGAATGGAAGGAATGTGGTTGTGGTGGAGGTGCTGGGAGAAGAAGGTCCATTTTGAGTAATGGCTTGTTTTTCCCTGCTAATGTCTTCTAAGTTAAACACGTCTCCCTACAATAGGGATTAACTTCCTTCCACAACCTTCACTTGGGAAATTATATTCTCCTTAGCAACTTAATTTCATCTTTATTTCTTGTGAAAATTTTCCTCCTCCTGTTTTGCATTACATGGCAAAGCTCCTTTATATTTCATGATAATTAAGGGTGTTGTTCCTGAGTCCCTTCTTCCGAATTCTAGAGTGGAGAAATACATTTTACTCCACTATAAGGGCCAGAGGGCAGAGGGCCTGTGAAGTGAGAACACTTTTGTAATGGTCAATTTTATGTGTCAACTTGACTAGGCTCAGTTGTGTAGTCAAACACCAGTCTAGATATTGCTATGAGGGAAGGTTTCAGATGTGAATAACATTTAAATCAGCAGACTTTGAATAAAGCAGATTATCTTCCACAATGTGGGTGGGTGTCATCTCATCAGCTGACAGAGAGGCCTTAAGAGCAAAGACTGAAGCTTCTGGAAGAGGAAGCAATTTGGTCTCAAGATTGCAACAAAGAAACCCTTCCTGAGGTTCCAAACTGCTGCTGCCTGGAGGAATTCAGGCTCAGGCTGCAACATCAGCTTTTATCTATGTCTTCAGGCTGCTAACCAGCTCTACAACTTTGGACTTTACAGCCACCAGAATTGTGTGAGTTAATTCCTTAAAATAAATCTCTCTATCTCTCTATCTATATCCCATTGGTCTGTTTCTCTGGAGAACACTGACTAATATCCTCTTACTGTCCATTGCCTTTCTCAAAAGTGTTCACAGGATGTGTGTTTCTGCCAAGTCACCTGTCCTAGGAACAGAGAGCTTCAGTTAAGTCTCAAGAGCCCGGGAGAAGACAAGGGGATAAAGTGAGCAGGTATGTGTGGGTAAATTCATAACTAAACTTCATACTCCTAAAGATGTAACAACGGTCACCAAAGTAACTTGGAATACCTGGAGGGCAGAGTCACACCCTGTGTATCCTGTCTTGACTTTCAGGAGTCCTCAAATCAGAGTGAGTGGTGGTAAGGAAGAAAGTGGGTGAAAACAGCAAAGATTAGGGGAGCGTCTGGAGTTGGCTGGAGGCTCGGAGGGGATGCACAGCAGAACACTCAGGGCCTTTCCCTACTGGGAGGAGTGTGACAGACAGGAGCCCTGCAACTGTTGCAACCGCAATCGGAAACAAGGAGCAATCTGGGAAAGAGCACTGGAGAGGGAGCTAGTAGTCTGGGTTCCTCACCCAGTCCTCACATGACATTTGGATCTTTTCTCTCTCTCTCTCTCGCTGCAGGGGCTTGCACAGCTCTGCACACCCAGCAGACACTGACAACTGCTACCCAACTCCAGCTACTTAGAACAAGGGAATAGAAGCTTTTGATTTGTGCTTTCTTATGTTATCACAGACCAAAGGAACTCAATGTAATTTTTTTAAAAAAACATCTGATTTAGCAAATCCCAAGCAATAGTCACCAGCTAGCCTTCCTCAGTTGGGATAAGGCCTTACTAGGTTCTGGTCAGAGAAAAAATGAGACCCAGAGGAGAGAGAAGGTTTACAGTATGGCAGTTTGCCCACATCTGCAGCCTGGAAGGAGTTAGGAAAATTCAGCAGGCTGGGAAGACTTGGAGACTATCGATTTTTACAGAGAGTTAGCAAAATGCTGTGCATACTTTATTATTCATGATGACTTTTTCACAAGTTCATGCCTCATTCTGGTGTATCCTCTTCTGTCCTGCTTTCTTCTGCACTCATTGTGGAAATCAATGGGGGTATGGTTCCAAAGGAATGAAAGAGAGGATCCAATTAGCTTGAGACACAGCTCTTTGGTTGACTGAGGCTAAGCCAGAACTAAAAAGAGGATGCTTTCCTTGGTCTAATCCTAACAAATCTATGATAACATTTTATTACCAATGGAGGGTGTCCAGGTTCCTGGCGTCTTGAACGAAGAATTGGGCAAAACACACAAAGTAAGGAAAGAATGAAGCAACAAAAGCAGAGATTTATTGAAAATGAAAGTATGCTCCTCAGGGCGGGAGTGGGCCTGAGCATAGGGACTCAAGAGCCCTGTTACAGACTTTTTGGGGGTTTAAATACCCTCTATAGGTTTCCATTGGTTACTTGGTGTATGCCCTATGAAAATGAAGAGGATATTTCCTGTCATAGCTGAAGTATTTCCATTTGATTTAGTTCTAGGAAATCCTTAGGTTTCCTGCCTTCCAGACCCTATCCTCCTACCTCGATTTGATTTGGATTTGTTCCTCTTTAGGAATTCACCCATGTACATTGAGCACCTAGAACACTGTCAGGCACATGGCAAATGCTCAATAAACATTTGCTGAAGTAATGTCCGAAGTCTGGTGAGGAGTGTAGGAGGAGGCACGGGGAAGATGTGCAGCTTGCTCCCTGTGTGTACCTTGGCCGAGTCTCTGAACTTGCTCAGTCCTCGTTTTCGTTTTCTGTGGGTGTGATGAGAATGACTAGTATCTAAATGCTAGTCATGAAAGATGAGAATGATGATGAGAATGATAGCATCTAAACTATAGAACTCAATCCATGGTAATTCTACTTTCTTTCCCTTTTCTTGGGAAGAGGGTAGAACACTAATATCATAATTGACTTCAAACAAGCTGTTACCCTATCTATACCATAAAATGTAAGCATCAGTAAATGTTAAATGAAATGCATGAAGGAAAAAATGAGTAGGTGAGAAGGGGCCTTATAAATCTTGTAATGCAAGAGTTTGAAAATATTTTTCTTTTAAAGCAGGAGAAGTCCCTTATTAAACAAAAGCTCACATGGAAGCCCAGGATATAAAACTACCAAAACCACATCTGTTGTGACTGAAGTGGGTGGTGGGGGGGTATGACCTTGGGGCATTTACAGTTCTGTTGTCTCTTTTTAGGGCTTCACTCTCCCCGCCCAACTCCCCCCGCACCCATCACACCCTCTCTGGCCTTGGGCTGTGGTTTGCTAGTAAATGTTTAACAACTGACTCTGGGGTTGGGAGTCCTGATTTGTAGCATTTTCACATTTCCGTGGTGTGAATATTTCCACTGCTTTAAGCTACTATGTGGCAAGACTGAAGGTAGAGTTGGGACTCTGCTCAGAATTATATGCACCATTATATAGTTATTTCACCAAACCTACAATTGCTGTAAACAACCTCAAGGATATTAAGAATTTGATGTAGTAAATTAATTGAGTGGTAAATTCTGAATATTTATTACCTTTGTTTTTAATATAATTTATCTAATTATAAGTTTATATGCCTGTAATTTAATTTTTTATAATGACTTCAATTAAGAACAAGAGAGCAAAATTTTCAAAAATTGAGCAACTGGCTTTTAGGAGCTAGTATCAGCTGGGTCCAGCATACCACTGCCTCTGGGACATCTGTTTTGAAACCTCGGGTTCCAAAGAATATGCTTTAAATGATTGATGTATAACTCCTAACATTAGAGGGCAGGAAAAATGAGAGGTTATGACTTTATGAGGGTCATAGAACTAGTAGTTACTTTACTCTAGAGCTAGACATTATTCCTTTTCCTGTGGTAGAGAACCTACTCTTCTTGCCTTCTGAGATGTGCAATTAAACTACATTTCACAACTCCTCTTGCATCTAGGTGAACTTCTTGGCTGAACTCTGGCAAATGGGTTTTGACTACAAATGATGTGCACCACTTCTAGACTTGTCTAGTTACAAAACATCTTGTGTGATCCTCTGTGCTCTTTCCTGATCCCCAGCCATGTAGAAGAAGCCAAGTGAAGGGCTGTGGGGACCTAGAAGACGGAGTTGTCACACAATGGAAGAATCCCAGATCTCTGAGTCACCATTTGGACAAGAATCTACCAGGACAGGTGCCTGAACAGGAACCCTGGACTTTGTGTGAGTGAGAAACAAACTTTTATTGTGTTAAGCCACTGAGATTTTGGGTTGGTTTTTAGAGCAGCTGGTGTTGCATACACTGACTAATACATCTTGAAAGTAAATGATGCAAAACAATTCTACTTATTCACAGGGAGTGGTATTTATAAGGGAAAAGAATAATAGGGTGGCATCAATGTGGAGTCCTGATAAGTAAGCAACAACAAGGAAGGAGTCCCACGTAGGGAAGAACAATTGTTCTGAGAGACTGTTAATCACAAACAACCTGCTAGCCCCACATCCTGTTCCCAAATACTTTGCTCAGTATGTAGCCCCAGCAGCATGACTGTCTGCATGTAGACCCTCCAGCATGACCCTATAAAATTTCCCTCCAGCTACTGCCTCTTGGCAGACAGTCCCTTCTCTGCTGTGCTGCCCACTGCTTTCTTACAACGTTATCTTTGTACTTTCTCAAATAAATCTGCCTTTCTTTACCCACAATTGTCTTGAAAAATTATTTTACTGTTCGTGATGCCGGTCCCAGCCAGTTGCACCCACAAGAGTCAGCGGTAGGGGGAGGAATTAAGTCATCCAAAGGATGAAAAACTCTATGGAGTGTAATCAAAGAGCACAGGAGAGCAATCGAGCAGACTAATTAGAGTCTGGGGGATCTTGCATGAAATGACTGTGGGCGAGAAAAATAACAATGATATTAACACAGATGATTGTAGTGGTCAGGAATCTTCAGGTACAAATAACAGACACCAATTTGAGTCAGCTTATGCTTGGAAAAGGACTGTTATTTTAGGTACACAGGAGCATCTCACGGAGGCCAATGGCCAGAACACAGCTTCTGAAGGGTCTGGAATCAGGACCTGGGAATCACAGGGACCCTGTCACTGTTTCTTGTCTCCATCTTCATGTCTGCTTTGTTGCAGACCATCTTATCAGTGACCACTTCCCGCCCCATAGTGAGTGAAAGGTGGCTATCTCCCAGCTCCTAGATTCATTGTTAAAAGCTTAGCCAGCCACAGACTGAACTGCATCTCTCTTTGGCCTAATTCCACACACAACAAATTAGCTCTCTTTAGATCAGAATTCCAGAGTCCATAAAGAGACACTCTAGTTGGCCCAGATTGGTCAGGTGTCCACCCTGGTCTAATGTGCTATGGCCAGAAGGTCAAGTATACAGTATGAACATGGCTGCAAGGGGCCTTCCCTCTAGACAAAGGGAGCCAATTCCCCAAGAAAGTGAGATCATTGTTGACTCAAGGTGGCTTCTGAATATTTCTATAGACAGAAACATCCCACTAGGAAGAGGGAGGAAGGGGCAGGGCTGTATATGCACAGTTCCTCTCCCAAATCCACCAGTCAGGTAACTGACTCCATTTCCTTGTGGAGGGGTCAGGGATGGAGGAAAGAAGGTCAGAGTGTTACTCTGGAGAGCTTCCTCCATCCAGAGGGAACCATCATGAATGGGATAGATGGGTTCCACCTTCTTTCAATAATGTTTAGAAAGTGTCAACCACAGTCCTGACACAGAGTGAAGAGTCAGTGTAGGTCAGATCCCTTTCTCCCCCTGCCCCACCTCCAATATTCTCTCTTCTTATCACTTGATTTCTTGCCACTGACAGTGATAGTGCCATATGGAGCCACATTGAAGCCTGAGGTGAAAGGGAAAATAAATTACAGTAATCTGGTCCTGTCTTGATTTTGTTCTTCATGAAGTACTTGCATTGATTTTGACTCTTAAAATATGGTATTAACATATTCTTTGTCTTGATTACTGAGTATTTGGCACCCTCTTACATTTTGTGCCTAAGTCAAGTGCCTTGCTCACTTCAGCCTGGTACCAGCCCTGCTTGCCAGAGGCAGTTGAAAAGGACCCCAGGATACATTTCCTTCCACAATAACTAGCCCTTCCTGAATCTCTGATTTAAGGTTTAGTTTAATATGGTTTTGAAAAATAAAAAAAATTTTTTCACTTACGTGTACAGGTGATGCAGGATATTTCCCTGACCCCTTTGCAAGACTCGTGACAGGGGTACCTTGTGTACTTAGCCTGCAGCATTCAACTCCTCGTGGGAGGGAGTGGATGAGTGTACAAGGTGGGAACTGGAGTGCACGAGCACTGGAACCAGCTGGCCACTTCCGCACCGGTGGGGGTGAGCTCCACTCACTCAGACCTGCTGTGTTCCCCCCATCGTGGGAGGGAGCATGCAGATGAGCAGGTGCAGGAGCTTGGGAGAGTGTTTTTGGGCACTGGCAGGACCAAACTCTGTGCGGGCCCAGCAGCAACATCTAGTGGGGTGTTCATGACCCCTAAATCCCCAGAGGGCATGTTACAGTGCTCCTTTAGCTCTGCCATCCACGGACAGCTTAAGTGTTAACAACTCAGTTGGCCCTTTTGTATTTGCACACTTGGCTTCTGAGCTCTTCCAATGTCCGGGAAAAATGAGGTTGCACAAACGAATTGAAGGATGATAAATGTGGGGGATTTTATTGCTGATAAAAGTGGCTCTCAGCTGGAAGGGGAGCTGAAAAGGGGGTGGGGCAGGAAGGAAATCTCCTGAACTCCAGCCATCTTCAGCCAGATTCTTCTCCACTGTTACACCATCAAGCTGTCCCGCTGCAGTCAAGCAGCTTCTCTCTAATGTCCAGCCATAGTCCCCAGTGTCCAGCCATAGTCCCCAGTGTCCAGCTGCTTCTCCTCTCTTCCAGCTGAGTCTGAGGTTTTTATAGGCACAGGATGACGGGGGCAGTGGGGAGTGGTGGGCCATGGGTTTAGGAAAAGGCAACATTCGAGCAGGAAAACAGGGATGTCAGTTCTCACTTTGGGCTGTGGTTTCAGGCTTGAGGGTGGGGTTTTGTTGGGGACCTGCCCTTTTCTGCCTAGAATTTCTCTGCCTCCTGTCCTTATCACATGCATAGTGTCACAGAAGTTATCCAAGTTTCCTTGCTTCTACAAGGGAAAATGGCAATGAGAGGGAGGAAGGGATACATTTTGCTTTAGAAATGTATTTTTAATTTTTTAAGGACAGTCTAATTAAGATGACTTCTTTACTACAAAAGCAATACTTGTTCACTATAAAAAATTGGAAAATACAGATAAAGCAGGAAACAGAAACTATAAACTGTAGGGGAGAAAAAATAATTTCTTTTCTTTATCTTTTTTGGTTCTAAGTTGAGATACTCTCCTGAAAACGAAAGTCAGACTAACAAAAGAAAAACAAGCAGAAGTTTATTAACATGTACTATACTCATCACACAGAAGAGGCCTCAGTTCAAAACTCTTTTTCTCTCTCAAGGCAGTGGCTTTAGAGGCCTTGCTTAAATAGTGTTTTAACAAAGAGCCATAAATTCTATTCAATGACAAGACAAAGAGGAGAGTATCTTCAGGCTTCCAAAAGGCACGAAAATGTGGGAAGGTAGATTTACGGTAAGAGTAAAGTCAGCTCACAGCTCTCTGGCAGCTGCTGTCTCTGAGATCTGCTTCTGAGCTGATAAGCAAATGTAGGGAAGGGGCCTACTTGTGGGTGGGGAAGGCAGGGAGGAGGAGCAAAGCGTGCCCTGCATTTCAACCTTTTTTGGCTCAACAGTCTTCAGCATTTTAGAGAGAAATATTTTGATTTCCTTCAAAACATTAATAACTTACCATTCCACGAATACATACCTTAGCGTTTATCTTTTTGATTGATATATGTAGATTTTACAAAAACAGTATGGTTTTGAATAATATTTGTGGTCTTCTTTTTCCATTTAAAATACATTGCGAATCAATGTCTAAGTTTAAGTAAATACTTCTCTACATCATTATTTTTAGGGGTTCACATTTTGACTGTGTCACACTATTTGACCAACTTCCTATTGCTGGACATGGAATCTGTTTCCAAGTTTTCATGATTATAAACACTGCTGAGCCAAACATCCTAGCTGTGTAATCTTTTGGCACGTGTCTAATTGCTTCCCTAGGATGAATTCCTAGAGCAGGACTTGCTGGGTCCAAGCGAATGCACTCACGTAGAGGTTTTTTTCAAAAATACTTACTGGCAAGGTACCGTCTAAAAACCTGTGCTGATTTATACTCTCACAATGTGTATGAGTCCCAGTGTCCATCAATTTAAAGCCCAAACCAGAGGCCTGAGCAGAAAGTGAGGCAGATATAACTAAACCCATACAACCTGGACATGACTGTAATACTCTCATCTTATGGTAATATCAGTGGCATCTTTAAAGGTGCCTGTACTGGAATACTGGAAATGCTACAGAGAAGGATTTCAGACAAAGTTTAAGACAAGAAGCCGGAAACCCATAAGTAAAGTTACAAGGAAGATGATCTTCTCTTTCTTTCTCATGATAGCAGTGAGCTCTGATCCACTAGGGGGGACAAAGGGCCCTTCCCCATTTATTCCAACTCTCATCACTGTCCAAGCTTTTTCTAGATTTCTAACCCTTTTTTCAAGTTTTAGACATTCAATTCCCTTGTCTCCCCTAAGGAGCATTTAGACAATGAGAATCATCAAATGGTAATATCTTCTTTTTGTGAGGGTTGAGGAAGACGTTTCTTTTTAGATTTGCTACCTGCTACTTTCCCAAGTCTCAGGTATATACATTCCACAAGTTATCATCACCATTATTGCCAAGAAGCCTCCTGCTGGTGAAGCACCCTTTCAGATGACTTTCCTTTTGTCTCAAAGACTCCTGGGAGGTAGCTTGCTTTTTGTCCCTTTTCAATAGCTGCCACAGCTGATTTTACATCTTGGGGATTTTCTTCTCTGAGTAGAGGATATTTAAAAAAATCTAATTATTGTTGTGATTATCTTACCTTGGCAGTTAAGATGAGCAAAGTGAAGATGTTTCACTTCGTGCATTCTGTGCATGGAGATCTTTTCTGTAGACATCTTTTCCCCCTTGGGAAAAGACAGAAGTGAAGGCCTTTCCATTGTTCAAGGTTCAAGTAATGGCTCCACATGTACCGTGAGCTCAAAACAATGTTCTGTGGATCATGTGACCCAACATATGAATGTTTTGGTCTACTGAGCATCCCAAGAAGTAAAATAATAGTTGGAGTTTGAGGAAGGGGCATAGAAAAGGCCCAGACCCAGGTCAGGTGCTTGGGTGGCTAGACTCATCTGGTGTTAGGCTTGTCCAACCTTGTCAGAATGAGGATGTGGGATCCAGTGCTTCTCTGGTCCTCATCAGCCTCTTACATCAGGTCAGTGTGAGTCTTTTTTTTTTTTTTTTTTTTTTTTAACTCGGGGGCCCAGAATAGACAGTAGAGCCTGAGAGACTGGTGCCTTTTCCATCTTACTTTTTGGTCCATCCATGCCATAAATGGACTTCTTTTTCAATTGCTTCATGTCTTCACGTTTCAGAGTGTTCAGCTCAGATAAACCATTGGAGAGGACCAAGAGACTGTACATGATTGACATGAGTCCACTGAAGTCATCCTCCACCCAGTAGTACCCTCTAAGATGATCTCAGGAGGATGTGGTCTTTCTGGCTCCCTGTTTCCTTACTGTTTCTGAAGTATATAAATGTTTCTCACTTTAAGATATTATATATATCTTATAATATCTAATAAGATATATAATATATATAATAATATATATCTTATAATTATAAGATATATATATCTTATTAGATATCTTATTGTAAGATAAGATTTTACAATCTTAAGATTAGATAAGATTAGATATAGTAAGATAGATATCATATATTATAATAATATATTATATATTATTATAATAACTATATTATGTTTCTTATAATAATAAATATTATATATTATATATATTATAATAAATATATATCTTTATATATATATATATATATATTATTATTATTTTTTTTTTTTTTTGAGACAGAGTCTCGCTCTGTCCCCAGGCTGGAGTGCAGTGGTGTGATCTCAGCTAACTGCAGCCTCTGACTCCCTGGTTCAAGTGATTCTTCTGCCTCAGCCTCCTGAGTAGCTGGGACTACAGGCGTGCACCACCACACCCAGCTAATTTTTGTATTTTTAGTAGAGACAGGGTTTCACCATGTTGGCCAGGATAGTCTCGATCTACTTTAAGATATTTTAAAACCACTAGTTAACAGAAAGAAAGAAGCTGTGTAATAAAATTAGCAAACATGTGCCAGGTAAGATGAGGCAATTACCTGAAGTTCTCATGTGATCTATCTAGAAGTGTTGATGGGGCTGGCTTGTTGTTCAGAACCCCTCCTTTGATTCACTTCCTAGAGCGCCAAGAGCAAAAAGCTCTAGCTCCATTTATTTCCAGGTCTCTGGGTGTGGAGCCCCTCAGTTCCCCCTTTCCTAGGCCAGGAGTCCCTCCCCTTCCTCTCAGAGCCCTGGAGACCCATTTAGGCAGAGCATCAGGTATACATCATTCTCAAGGGAAGAATAAGAGACAGGGGATGGCTGTCTTTTTCCTAGTACTCGGAAAACAGTAAGTGAGTGGATAGAATTTCTCTACTTTAATTCATTCTCTTAAGCCTTTGATACCAGATACGCCACTTATGGAAGCTAAAATCTAGTTTTAGATGGTGTCTGATATTGTAAAAAAATTTTATGTTGAGCTATTTTAAGTTTAATATGTCCATATTTCATGATGCTCCATAAAGAGTACCATGCCTGAGAGTTGTTCAGCCATAAAGAACAAGTTTGAGTAATGCTGAAACAGGTCATATGGATGCTTCTTATCTCAAGTGAGGCATTTACATCTTGGAAAGATGGCGGATTCATGTGAAGGTATGTACACATCTTCCACTTGCCTCTAACAGAGCATAAGCTAAGCAGAGGGATGAGCCATTCAACACCTGGGCCCCTCTTCTTGATCTTCTTAAGTCCAGCCATGCTTTTTTTCTGTTTTTTTTTCTGTGGTCCTCCTCATTCCTATGACCATACTCTGCCTTGCAGGCAATAGAAACTATACCACTTTGCAAATCTCAATTTCAAACACATTATTTTCCAACCTACCAATTGTTCTACCTTCCTTGCACCGATACCTCCTCTTTTACAAATCTTTGCCTTCTTGGAGATCCTTAATCCTTTGACCCCACTCATTCCTCATTTCCACCAGCACCTGCTTAGCTTTACTTCCTAGTCCAGCCCAAATTCTATAGTTTTTCATGACAGTTCCTTACCAAATACCTTCAGTTCCTGTGCTCTTCTCTCCTTTCATTAAACTTTTGTCTTGTGAAACTCCTGTAGGGCTTCTAAGTGCAACTTTCCTTCTCCATGCCTGTTTCTGAGCAGCAGAGCACTAATGGAGAAAGCCACAAAACAAAGTTTTTTTTAAAAGAAATTAATTCATGATGACACATTTCAGTTGGGGAATCATAGCTGCCTAGCAACTCTACTGTGTTCTAATAGACTTATTCTTCATTTTCCAACATAATCATTTCACATCTTTTCCTCCCTCTTCAAATTCCATATTCCCTTATCAGCACTCATTCTCCATGGGTGACCTCAATCCTTTCCGAAGAAATAGAAGCTACTGGATGCTAATTCCCTATTGATCCTACAAATCCACCTGCATCAGCAACCATTTCCTCCTTCTCTCTTATTATAATGGAGAAATTATTAATTTCTTCCCTATTAAAAGTCAATTCTCAGATGCTCTGGTTCTGCCTCCTTCTACATTCTTAAAGATTGTGTTTCTTGGTTATGCCCTGTCTCTACTGTGTCATTAATTTCTTCCACTCTACTGAATCATTTGCATCATACAAACGTGTTCTAGCATCTCCTGACTTATGAAACATCAAGAATATAGTAACCTTCCCTCAACCCTGTGCAATTCACCCAGTGTTTCCTTTTTGTTTTTCCTTCTTCTTTTTTTTTGGTGGGTAGGGGAGGGAGTTGTTTGTCTTGGTCTCATACCTCATATTTACAACTCAATTCGTTCCCATCTGGCTGCTTCCACACTCTACTGAGACTGCTTTTCTAAAGGTCACTGATGACTTTCCAGTGGCCAAATCAGTCCTCCTCTTGACCTCTCAGCAGAATTTGACACTGTTGTTTATATTTCCTTCTTGAAACATGAAACTCTTTGTGAATGCTGTGACTTCTTGGCTCCTGTGTTTGTTTTCTTTTTCTACCCCGTGATCCACTCCTAGTTTTGTTTGCTGGGTTCTCCTCCTCTAAACGCTGGACTTCCTTGAGGCTAGATCATGAGACCTCCTTTCCCTTATCTACATTCTCTTTCTAGATATTCTCATTCCTGTGACTTTAAAATGCCACATAGGTACTGACAATTGTCAGATTTGTCTCTCCAGCCCAGCCCTATCATCTGAACTCCAGACTTTCATATCCAAATATCTACTTCACATCTCCTCCGGAATGTCCCACTGACATCTGAGTTAACAAGTCCAAAAGAGAACTCTTCACTCCCACCTCTTCACTCAAAACCTCTCTTGCCTTGCCTGCTCTGTCTCAATAAATGTCACTGCCACTCATCCAATTACCTAAATTAGAACTCTAGAAATTGTTCTTGATTCTTTCCTTTCTCTAACTCCTACCTTTCTAATCCAACAGCAAATTCTGTCAATTATACCTCCAAAATAGATTCTGCATTCATTTCCCATTTTCTACTGCCTTCACCAATCCACACTGCCATCACTTTCCAACAGAATGATTGAAATACTCTTCTAACTAGGCTTCCTGTTTCAACTTTACCCCTTGTATTCCCCAAACAGCAATACAAATGACCTTCCTAAAATATCTGTTAGATCATGCCACCTACCTGTATAAAATCCTTTAATGCAGTGTGAGTAAACCCAGCTCATTCCCCTGCCTAACACAATACTATACCATCTGTCCTTACTTTCACCCCTTTAGGAATGGGATTCCCAATTCTGTTTGTTCCAGTGAATCTGACTTTATTTAAATACTCTATAGATTCTTCGTTCTCTGGGTGTGGCCCACTGTTCCAGATGGTCAGCCTGAAATGATCTTCCATGATTTCTTTCCAATGAGAGCTTCTCACAGAGGCCTTCTTTACTATAGTATCTAAAGAACATACCCTCTTTCCTTCCATTGTCTACCTTAGTCTTTTATTTCTTTGTTTCATTAGCATAATGCAGAAGGGTATTTTTGGTTGTTTGTTTTCTATAATTTTTACTAGAATTTATATTCTATGAGGACAGGAGTCATGTCTTCTGTGTTTTCATTGTGCCCCTATGCCTGGGGTAGTACCTAACTTTCAGGAATATAATTGTAGAATGTATGGATGAATAAATAGTGAATGTTAAATAAAGATATAACACCCAGCCCATTCAATAGACTTAATGGATCTTAGTTTACCTTCTCCTCAGTTCATGTGTACCTCCTCCTTTCTGGGATATAACAGGGTAACCCATTATGAAGCTAAACATATTAAACAAACTATTTCTGTGCAAGATGAGCGACCAGTTAAGGTTCTTATTTTCTAGAACTGGTCTTGCCTTTCTTCAAATCCAACAGTCACTGTAGAGTAGGCAACAGGGTTTAATAAAGAAAAAAGGGCTATGAAGAGAGGAGCCCAGGAATGAATCCCTGCAGTCCTACTCTTGAGCTGTGCAACCTTGGGCAAGACATAGTCCTCTCTGATCATTCGTTTTTTTTTTTTTTTTTTTCATTTGTAAAATGCGGAGAGTGATATCTCTTTTGTCTACTTCAAAGGGTTATAGTGGCAACTAGGTGGGATAATGTAAGTAAAAGACCTTGTCAATTGTAAAGTGTTGAACTAATGATTTCTAAGAGTTTCACCAAACTCTTTTTGTCAGGAAGTCAACCATGACTTTCAGATCCCTCCAAGGAATGATTTAAAGGTGCCTTTCTATAGTGCTTGACCTCTGCTAGGCTAGGGCTAGCTTAAGTCCTGTGAGCTCTTCCCACCCCACCTCCAGTTCCTACTTGTACCTTTCCCATAGAGAACATGTCAGTTGCTCTTTCTCCATAAAGCACAGTTCTGTCTGGTGGGACAGATAGCACGTGGGGCTCACCAGCCATTGCTGCAGAACCAATGGATGATATTTCCTGTTTGGGTCGGTCAAGGCTGATGGTCTGGAGCAGCCAGCCAAACCTGCTGTTCAGCATGCCCCTGCCACCCACAGCCCCTGCTGGAGGGGAACTGGAGCTGTGAAAACTTAGCTCCCACTTCCACCCGTCTTGCCCTTTGTGATAGCTGAACAGGTACTCCAGCTGGCTTGGCTACTACCAATCTTAGCTTCCACAAGAAGAGAGTCTTTCGGCTCTTACGGAGCCCACTGCTCAGGAGTGAGCTGGGTCACGATGCTGTACAAAGCAGTTTCTCCAGTTCCCCAGCTTGGGAGTGTTTGGCCCCAGGGTGCATTCTGGTGATCCCCTCTCACCTGTAGGTTTTCAGACAGCTTCATGGCCATGGGTGTCCCCCAGCCTTCCCCAGGCCTCAGGGCTTGGCTTATGTCATCTTTCTGCTTTCAGTCCCACCCTGTCCTTCTCTCTCCTCTCTTGTCTTTCTCTGTCTTAACCTTCTGTCACCCAGATGGTGGGGATTGTTAATGGGTCCTCTTATTCACGAGTCTCCACATTCTGTCTGATAGACTACTGCAGTGGCTGCTCAGTGTGGGTGTTGAGTGCCGGGAAGGTTGTGTCTCCCAGGTGGGGCAAGAGCTCTTTGCTCCCCGCGCTGTGATTCAGTTGTGCCCCTATATTCTCTCAGCTGAAGGCTCTTCTGCATTGCCCAAGAGATCAATTTTATATTCCTTATCCAGGCACTCAAGGTTTCCTTCCTAATGTGGCTCTAAGTGTTCTCCCTAGGCTTTCTTCCTCCCATGCCCCAAGTCCCTGCTGGGGCCTCTCTGCTCTACTCTGTTCACTAGATACATTTTCTTTTCCCGCCTCAGTCCTCCCATGCTCCAAGGCTTACTCAAAAGTTTCTTCATTAATTTGACCCATGACGCTCTCTCTTTGCTCTCAAGGCCAAGCATCTCTTATCTGCACAGCACAGAGTAGCATCTTCTTTGCTGTTTTGCTTCATTATCCTTGTGTTCCTTGTGCACTATGTTTTTTCATTCCTATTAGATTTTAGCCTCCTTAAGGTTGGGATGGTATCTTTGCTTAGTGGTCAGGAGCGTATTTTGAGACCAAGACAAATTTGAGTGCAAATTGCATCTCTTCCTCTTATCAGTTATGTCATCATTAGCAAGTTACTTAACTTCTCTGGGCCTCTGTTTCTTTATAAAATGGAGATGATAATAGACCTTACCTTTTAAGGTAAAAAAAAAAATGAGAAAGGAAGAGGTAATGTATGTAATGTATTTAGCACAATACCTGGCATATAATAAGTGTTCAATAAATGATACTAATAATAGTTATTTTAAAAAAGTCTTCTTTATCCCACAGCACCCATCCCAGAGCCAAGTGTATAGCTGATGCTCATCCAACAATTGTGGATTATCTAGCAATCTATATAGATTAATTCATACCAAGGGTTAAGAAGGAAGGAGCAGAACCGTGAACAGGCTTGCCCAGGGTGCCATACAGTGTAGCTGGTGTCAGTGCCCAGGTCTAAGAGTGCTCATGAGCTGTGGAATGGGTCATTTATCCCTGGTTTGGCCTGGAGGAGGGTCTGGCATCTGCTTCAGGCCTTTGCTATCCTAGTTCCTGGTACTAGGAGGACTACGTGCAACTGTATCTCTGCATCCATTAATTGTAGCCATTTTACACCTACACAGGATGATCCCCTAAGACACCAAATTATGCCATCCCCTTGTCTTAAAAATGATCACAAGGCCAGGCACAGTGGCTCACACCTGTAATCCCAGCACTTTGGGAGGCCGAGGTGGGTGGATTACCTGAGGTCAGGAGTTTGAGATCAGCCTGGCCAACATGTTGAAACCCCGTTTCTACTAAAAATACAAAAAATTAGCTGGGCATGGTGGCAGGTGCCTGTAATCCCGGCCACTTGGGAGGCTGAGGCGGAAGAATCACTTGAACCCGGGAGGCGGAGGTAGCAGTGAGCCGAGATCGCGCCATTGCACTCCAGCCTGGGCAACAAGAGTGAAACTCTATCTCAAAACAAACAAAAGGACCATAGCATGAGGCCTCGAGATGATGGAGAGCTGACCCTTTTCTCACCTCGTGTGCACCGTCTGTCTCTGTGGGTGTCCTCAAAGCTCCCAGGACCGTGCCATGCTAGTAGCAGCTTCCGTCGCTCTGGGCCCAGCTCTAGAGGTGCCCTCAGGTCAGAGTACTGCAGACAGAACTCAGAAAACTTTGCAAAAGCAGCAGGGAAGAGGGGACGGGCAGCTTCTGGGAGAGAGGGAGTTGGAGCCTGACAAATGGAGATACCTTGTGTGAGATCAGCAAAAGAGAAGACACAGACACTTGACCTGGTTTGGAATTATTGCAAATCCATCAGGCTCTGTGCAAATTGAGACCATAATTCAGATTGTTCATATCATCACCAGCATCCCCATTTCCATTAAGCCCTGCCGTTCGTCTCTCCTGGGCCTGGCTCTGTCCAGCAGCTAATTGAAGGGGTCAAGCTAGCACTAAATCAACAAGCCAGTCCAGAGAGGTCAGCCCCCACCCCAGTCCTTCCAACTCAGAGGCTGTGGTTAACCTTGAACGGAATCTTATCTCCTCCTCAGCCTCAGAAGCAGCTTCAGTGGAAAGATGCTTGTTAACAGGGTGTGGTGAAAAGGGTACTGGACTAGAGGCCGGAAGAAGTGGGTTTGAACCCCAACTCTGCATCTCACTAGCTCTGTGACCTTCAGCAAGTTATAGAAACTGCTGAAACCTTGGGTTTCTCATCTGTAAAACGAGAAAGATAAAAGGCATACCTGCTCTATCTACCTCAAAGAGTGATATTAGGCAAATGCTGAAACATAGGCAAAGATGCTTTGAGGTTTATAGAACACTATGCAAATGTAGGTGCTTGTGGGTGCTTTCCTACGTGGCCTCCAGGGTCTGTGCCCAGTGGATACCCAGCGTCTGTCCAGCTTCTGTTCAGGCTGGCCTTGTCCCAGGTTTGGGGCTCTGTCTCCCTGTGCATCATGTCCCTTCAAGTAGGAGACTCAGAAAGAGCATTAGGTACCAATAGGGCTGGCAGCCAATGATGCGAGGCTGAGCTCTGGGCCCTCTCCCTTGGCCCTACTCACATGGAAAGGGAAGCAGAAAAGGACTTTTATTGAGCACTTACTTGACAGGCCCCTCCCTGGCTATTCTTCCTGCACACATACACTCTCCTTAGAAAATACCTCCAGGTAGCTATCATTATCTCCAGCTTTCAGAGGAAGAAAGTAGGTCATAAAGAAATTAACTCACTTGCCCATGGTCACCTAGCCAGTGAGTGGGGGATCTGAATTGGATTCATTCTGTCTGCCTCAAAGCCTACCTCTTCCGACCTCACCTGCTGACTCTCAACAGACCTTTCTGTACTTTGTCCTGGGGCAGAGTCAGGGCCGGGGACCAAGTGGTCACCCTCAGGGAGCAGGATTCCTTGCCGCAGAGGTAGGGGAATGCTAAGCACAGGTGAGGATTTCCACCTCTTTTGGAGACAGAGGGCAGCAAGACATCCTGGGGATTGTCCTGCACCTGTAAGCTTAGGTCTCGGTCCTGCCTGGGGTCAGCCCCCATGCTCGCCCTCTCCCACCTCAGCCCCCTCTCTGTGGGTATACCCATCTTGTTCCCCCCACACACAGCCCACCCGGGCTCTGACCCAACAAAGAGCTAGGTGCAGGGCACTGTGCTCCAGCCCTTGTTCTCTAGCCCCAGACCACAGGGTGTGTCCCCATCACTCACCAGGGAGCCAGTGCCAGCCTCATGGCCTCAGAGCAACACAAACCACCCACTGTGGCTGGGGCTCCTCTCCCAAGCCAGGATAATTATTTCAATGGAATATTTTAAAGAGTCCTTTTCTAAATTAAACTACTAATAAATGGGATAGTAGCCGAGAGGGAAGAAAGGTCTCTGCTTAACATTGAAATAGAAATTAACCAGAAGGGGGAAAATAATGTCCTGAGAGGTTATCAGGAGGCAATTTGAATCCTGTTCCCCTGTGGATGGAGTCATCTGAAGTCTAGCTGGGTCTGCCTGCTGTGAGGACCTCAGATGCTAAGGGGAAAATGAAGTCAGCTGCCACAGAGGCCCCAACTCCCAGCTATGAGAAAAACGCTGGAAGGTGGACTTCATTTTCCATGTTTTATTCAAGATTTTTTTTTTCCAGATATGCCTCGTGCTCAGGCTCTGAGTTACCACAAAAGCATCCAAACCCAGCCTGTGACATTCACCCCCGTTCCTACCACCTCCCTTGCTGAGGAAGGTCCTTTGACTCCTCCTCCAGAGGGAAAGAATAAAAAATCAGAACCCAAATGGCTATGGAAAGGGCCCTCTCCACTCTTTCAGCTGGGATGGGTCATGGCCCACTGTGGGGGCTCTGGTTCCAGGACTGACTCAGGGCTTCTTCAGCTTCCATCTGGCCATCTGACCGGGGTGGCATTCCAGGGGAAGTGGCATAGCCTCCTGCCACTAGCGGGGAAGGGCCATCTGGTGAACAGCTGCCTCTGGTTGTCTGAGACACCTCGTTAAGGTGGCATTGGCAGCCGCCTGCAGAGGCACAATTTGTAGTGTAGCTTACCCTGGTCTTGCTTCTGCCCATTCAGGGTGCTGGCCGCTTCCTCTGCTCCTGGGGAGTTGGCCCCAGTCCACCAGGACCTCCTTTCAGCGGAATGTTCTCCTCCAGTTCCCCTTCCACGTGCTGACTAAGTGTGTGCCTCACCCTCAGCATACAAAGGTTTGCTGGCTGGTAGGCCAGACTCTCAGGGCCCCTCAACCTTCTGGCTGCTCAGGTGTGACCCCTGCTGGTGGGAGTTGAGCTGGCCTGGGGGGGAACTTTTCTGGGCCTGGTCGCTGTAGCTTTCAGAGTCTGTTTCCGGCAGGAGCTGGCTCTGCTGTGTTTGTGTACATTTGTTCTATCAGTAGACACTGGGGATTCCCGAGAAAGCTCCAAAGGCAGCTGTAGCCACAGTGGAGAGATAGCCATCCTGCCCTCTGCCAGGCTGGCCTCAGGGCAGTCATTCACACAGACCCCTCCAGTCCACAATCAGGGCTCCTTTAAGAAAGGCAGACTCTATACATCAAACCACAGCACCTTGTGCTCATCAAATCGTGTGATAGGTAGAGAGGAATGCCCAGTCCTAGCCTTCCTGTGGGACATTCCTTCTGATTGACACCAAGGCGTGATGACGGTGGAAATTCACTGGATTCATTGTCTCCATGGGTACGTTTTTTAATGGAGAAGGGCCTGAAGCCAGCAATGATTTATCCTAACTCCAGAGCAAAGAGTTGGTTCCAGTGGCAAGCCTGCAATGGAGTGATGATTCTAGATAGGGATGGGCCAGAGCCTTTCTGAGAACACCGACGGTAGCAGACGACACCACTCACGGAGTGTTTACTGCGTGCCAGGCATGCTCGTTTGAAATGATCTGCTAGTAAGCATCTTGCTGTTCTGCATTTGAATTCCGACCTGTCACCTGGTAGCTGCGGTCTTTGGGCAAGCCTCTTACCCTCTCTGAACCTTAAGTCCTTCTGGAGGTAAAAAGACATACTTTACAGAGAAATTGAGATGATTACATTTATATGATCCTTGTATGTGCTAATCGCAAAGGCACAAGACTCCTTGTCCAGTGATTAGCACATATTCAACATTCAATAAATGGTAGTAGTTCTTTCATTGCATCCATTTCCTTTTTTTTTTTTTTTTTTTTTTTTTTTTTGAGCATGATTTTGTGAGGCTAAGTGAAAAAAATATAGGGTATTAGTGCTTTGCAAATTGGAAGGGGAACATGCAATGTGTTTATTATTGATGTGATTTCTCACCCTAGGCAGTAGCAAACTTCTCCTCTCACTGTAACCTCGACCCCCAGCAGGGCAGCTCTCCCACCTTCTGAGTCTAGACCCCATCTAGGAGATGAGAGGGAGAACACATCACGCTCAGGAGCCAGACAGGCCGTGCAGCGGTACCATCCAATGTTGTTACCTCCCAGAATCATCCCCGGATTCGCCTTTAACTCCTGTGATGGTGTCTCATCGGATAAGCCAAACTGATTAGCCACATGAGAAAGTTTTTTATTCCCAAAGTTCAGAAAGCAGTCTCCACATTGCTTCTCTGTGCCTTTCTTTGTGAGAGGAAAGGAATTAGAGTGGATCGTATCAAGGTGAAAGTCAGTCCCATTCTCTCCCTACTTCCCTGAGAGCCAGCCTGGACCTGCTCGGAGGAACAGTGTCTTCTTATAATTGCATTTCCTTTCTGTCCTCTAAAAGCTTTTGTGCACCATTCCTTCACCCATTCACAGTAACACACTCTTTGGTTGGCCTTCTTTTCTCATTTCCTTTGCTTTATTTGGTAGCTGTTCTCATTTTTTTTGCAGACTCTACTCAAATACATTTGATATAAAGGAAAAAACTTAGGACTTAGTATCAGGAAACTCAGTTCTGACACTAGCAGGGCGATTTTGGTAAAATCACTTAACTCCTTTGTGCCTCTGTTTCTTTCATTTGGTAAAATGGGATTAACAGTCAAATTACATAACAGATATTAAACTGCCTTGTAAATGATAAGCGCCATATAAAACTAGTTACGAGTCAAGTCTCACAGCCTCTGAGTTCCTTCTTGGCCCCGGTCTTTTTCTTCCTAGCTACTCAATACAAGGAAGACAGAGAAAAGCTAGCATGTAGTTAGAGACCAAATAACCAAAAAAACAACCACTAAGTGCCAGGTGCATTTATATGTAGTATTCATTTAATACATTTTGTCTTTGTTATGGAAATTTAAAAAACTTGCCTCAGTTTAATGTTATTTGTTCAGCACCACACAATGATTAATCGGAGGATTTGAATTCAAATCTGTCTGATGCAAGAAGCGAGGCTTTTCTGCTTGTGGTAGGAGGCTAAATAACGGCCTCTTGCAAATATGTCCATATCTTCATTTCCGGGACCTGTGAATGTCACCTTATATGGCAAAAGCGACTTTGCAGATGTGACTAAGTTGCAGATCTTGAGATGGGGACATTATTCTGGATTATTGTGTGGGACAGATGTCACCACAAGGGTCCTTATAAAAGAGAAGGTGCTATGAAGACAGTAACAGAGAGAGATGGAGAAAGCGACCACGAGCCAAGAAATGCAAGAAATATAGCTGTGGTAGCTTGAAAAGCAAGGACATGGATTCTCATCTGGAGTCTCCAGAAGGAACCAGCCTTGCTGATACCTTGCTTGTAGACCAGTGAAACTGATTTCCAACTTCTCGCTTCCAGAATTATAAGAGAATAAATCTGTCGTTTTAAGCCCCAAGTTTGTGGTAATTTGTTCTTGCAGCCGCAGGAAATAAATACACCATTCTATCACGCTGTGCCCTTCACCATTTCATATTCTCTTTGCCACCTAAAAGGCCCAAGTTATAGCTTTTCCTAAGCTCTCCCATGTCCTAGGGTGACAGACTGGCCTTCCCAGTCAAAGCAATTGGCTGGCAAATACTTAACAGATACCTACTAGGAGAACCAGCCTGTGTAAGGCATTGTGAAAGATGGCAAGAAAGGGTCTTCAAGGAGAATATTACTTATCTGTGGTGCAACTCTAAAATGCAGTGGCTCAAAACTGTCAACATTTTATTACCTCCCACGGTTCTGTGGCTCAGGAAGCCAAGTGGTTCTGGTTCAGAGTCTCTCATAGGGCCTCAGTCAAGATGCTAGCCAGGGCTGCGGTTATCTGGAGGCTCGTCTGCGGCTGGAGGATCTACTTTCAAGATGGAAAAAAAAGGTCTAGGATTTAGCATTTTAAAGTGTCTGACATTTCTTTCATTCTATAGTAAGTGATTCATGCAGTTGTTGGCAGACCTCAAGGGCTGTTCCTTGGCAGGAGGCTTCGGTTCCTCACCATATGGGCCTCTCCATTGGGCTGAGTGTCCTCATGGCACGGGCGGCCATCTTCTCCCCGAGTAAAAGATCACACAGAGTTGGGTCGGGGGAGGAAATAGGAAGTACCATGTTTTTATGATCTACTCTAGGAGTCACATGCTGTCACAGCCGCCACATTCTAATTGTTAGAATCAAATCACTAAGTCCAGCCCACATTCAAGCGACGAGGAAGAGAATTAGGCTCCACTTTTTGAAGAGACAAGGATTTGTGAACATATTTTAAAATCACCACAGGAGTTTTTGGTAGAGATGAGGGACCTGAATATTCCCACACTAGCGAACAACACAGGTCAGTCTCTAATGACAAGCAGAACTGAACTGTCTCTGGAGTGAGGATGCGGAAAATGAAGGTGAGGACTCCAGTGGTCAGGGAAGTTCTCTGGGAGCCAGGCATGGAAGAATGGGTAGGACGTTAAGAAAAACAGACACCACTTCTAAAACACAATGAGAAGCAAATGGTGATAATGGGGAAGGTGTAGTTGAAAAACAATGGGCCAGGCGCGGTGGCTCATGCCTCTAATCCTAGCACTTTGAGAGGCCGAGGTGGGCGGATCACGAGGTCAAGAAATCAAGATCATCCTGGCCAGCATGGTGAAACCCCATCTCTACTGAAAATACAAAAATTAGCTGGGTGTGGTGGCGCGCGCCTGTAGTCCCAGCTACTCAAGAGACCGAGGCAGGAGAATCGCTTGAACTCGGGAGGCAGAGGTTGCAGTGAGCCGAGATCTTGGCACTGCACTCCAGCCTGGAGATAGAACAAGACTCTGTCTCAAAGGGAAAAAAAAAAAAGGAAAACAATGAACTTGGGCATCTGATAGACCTGGCTTGAACTTCACCTTTACTACTTACTTGAACTCATGCTGATATTCATGATTAAAGGCAACTGTTTAGGAAACTGCCTGTAGTGCATTCTGTTGTACTGGTTGGGCCATTCTTAGCTAAATCTTCTCGTCCTTATGAAAGAATCTATTGGGAATTTAAGGTACAGAGACTGGTATAATTTCAGTCAAATTCTGATTCTGAAGTGAGTAGCCTTGTACACAGTTTACCTGACAGCATGGTAGTGATGGTAACAGTTTTGATGAAGTTTAATTCCTGCCTCTGTTATCTACAAGTTACCCTTCCATTTCAAAGGGGCATCTCTCTGATTTTTCCATATCTAGTCAGCCCACCTTGAGTAACTTTATTTTTTTTGAGAAGACAATTTTGCATGCTTTTGAACACAGGGTCCAGATAGTAATCTGCACATTTTATCTTAATAGGCAGATCTTGTTATAAAGCACCTTCTCTAATCCCTCTAATCCTTAATTATGGTCAAGGCTATATTTAACATTTAACTCTACTGCAGTCTCATCATTGTTTCTGCACCAAACTCAGGAACACGGCTACATGCTCATTTTCTTGACTTTGGACTACAACACCATCTGAGTTTTCTGCTTTAGAGAAATGAATGAAAATTCAGACCTGGAGATAGTTGGTGCCACGACATGGAGTGAAGTCTAATGGTTGTGTTCAGGGTGAGGTTATGTGGGAAGCCCTTGCTGATGGGAATACACGTTGCACATTCACATCCACTCTCCCCTGTGTCTAACCCAGACCCTGTGCAAGTTGGGGTCACGAGCCACTGGTAATGTTTCTATTTAGAGGACCATAGTAAGCTTGGGTTGGATGACATTCTCTCTACACGTGGTTTTGGAATAAAGAAAGGTGAAAAGGCCCCCAGAATGTTTTCCTTTTTCATTCTCACCTCCAACTCCTGTAATCACCAGCACAACAGGAACTTTTTTTTTTTTTTTTGAGACAGAGTTTCGCTCTTGTTGCCCAGGCTGGAGTACAATGGCACGGTCTCGGCTTACCACAACCTCCACCTCCTGGGTCCAAGTGATTCTCCTGTCTCAGCCTCCCGAGTAGCTGGGATTACAAGCACGTGCCACCACGCCCGGCTAACTCACACCTATAATCCCAGCACTTTGGGTGGCCAAGGTGGGCGGATCACCTGAGGTTGGGAGTTTGAGACCAGCCTGACCAACATGGAGAAACCCCATCTCTACTAAAAATACAAAATTAGCAGGAACTTTATCTGGAGACTTTAAGCCCTGGAAGTTCTATCATGCCACTTTAAAGGGCTCTGGACATCTGTTGGTTAAACACTTGGGATATCTGGTTTGTATTGACTCTCGTGGTCTCTCTGCTCTCCTTAGCTTAGATGCATGGATGGAGTCATGTATTCTGCAATGCAGAGTGATGCATTCTGTGATACAGTCCCAAGATTCTTCCTGGGGTTTTGTGGCAGATGCTGTCAAAGCCTCACCCATATCCTCTGGTACTTACCTGTGTTCCAGCCAGACTTCCATGGTGAGCACCTAGGATACTTTGCCTGTCAGCTTTCTCTGGTTACCAGAGCCCACTCTGTCCCTTACAGCTGGCTGGAAGTGCCAGTAAGTGAGTAGACATAGACCCCAGTTTCCTTGACCCTTAGGGGAGACAGGCCTGACACATGTGTTCTACACTGATCCCAGAGCTCCCCGGCAAGATTGAGCTCCACTTGTTACTCCTGTATGCCACCTTACCCTATATTGATTTTCTTTCCACTTCTCCCATCTCCCTTCCCCACTCCCCTGCTGATGTTTCCTGGGATTGCCTCCCAAACAAACTACTTGCAAGAGGAACTCAAACCAAGACAGACTCCAATGACTGAGTGCCAGCCAGCCACTCTGTGAGATACCCATGGCACCACCTGTGTCCTGGAGGGCCACACAGCATAATGATAAGATCACAGCCTCTGGAGCCCTCTGCCCAGGGTTCAAAGGCTCAGGGTCACCATCTGGTAGTTGTGTGGCCATGGACAGGTTACTTAACACTCTTTGTCTCGTTTCTTCATTTGTAAGATAAAGTAATAGTCCCAGTCTCATAGTGTTGTTGTGAATATTAATTGAAATATCCCTCTAGCACTCATAATGTCTGGCATATAGTAAACCATGCATATAACAAGAATTACCGTGATTATCTCCATCAGTGGCACCACCCTTCCCACAGCTCTTCAATTCAGCAATCTCAAGGTTGTTCTTAACACCCCTCTCTCTCCTGCAAGCTGCATAACCAAGTCTGGCCAAGTCCGTTTTCTCAGTATTTCTCACGTTCACCTGTTACTCTCTGATATAGTTTGGAAATGTGTCCTCACCTGAATCTCATGTTGAATTGTAATTTCTAGTATTGGAGGTGGGAGGTGATAGGATCATGGGAGTGGATTTCTCTTGAATGGTTTAGTAGCATCTTCATGATAGCAAATGACTTCTCATGAGATCTGGTCATTTAGAAGTGTTGTACCGCCCCAACCCCGAGTTGCTCCTGCTTTTGCCATGTGACATGCCTGCTCCCTCTTTGCCTTCCACCATAATTGGAAGCTTCAGAGGCCTCCCCAGAAGCAGATGCTGCTGTACTTCCTGTACAGCTTGCAGAAACATGAGCCAGTTAAACCTCTTTTCTTATAAATACCCAGAACCGGGTCTTTCTTTCTTTTCTTTCCTTCCTTTCCTTCCTTTCCTTCTTCCTTTCCTTCTTCCTTTCCTTCTTTCCTTCTTTCCTTCTTTCTCTTTCTTTCTTTCTTTCTTTTCTTTTCTTTTCTTTCTTGATAGAGTCTCACTCTGTTGCCTAGGCTGGAATGCAGTGGTGTGATCTCAGCTCACTGCAGCTCGACCTCCCACCTCAGCCTCCTCCTGAGTAGTTGGGACTACAGGTGAATGCCATCACGCCTGGCCAATTTTTGTATTTTTAGTAGAGATGAGGTTTCACCATGTTGGCCGGGCTGGTCTTGAACTCCTGGCCTCAAGTGATCTGCCCTCCTGTAATTGCTGGAATTACAGCCACCACACCTAGCCTCAGGTATTTCTTTACAGCAATGCAAGAATGGCGTAACATACTCTCCTTACCTTCTGCTGCTACCTGAGCTCTCTCCTGGATTGCCGTGACAGCCTCCTAACTGGTCTCTTTACCTCCACAGTGTCCTCTAATCAGTCATTCTCTGTGCTGCAACTGAGTGATCATTCTGAAAAGGAGATCTCCTCATACCACTTTTCTTCCTAAACCCATTCAAAGACTTCCTGTTTCCCAGAGGAGAAATTCCAAGCGCCTCCCCCTTGACATAAAGGACCCCACTAGACCCTCCTTGACCTGACCCCTGCTGGTCCCTTCAGCCCTACCTCTACTTAGTCTACTTTGCACATACAGCTAGTCACATTCAACTGCTTCTAGCTTCTCACACATACCAGGTCATTTCACATGTTTGTGTCTTTGCTCCTCTTGGTTGTGCTGCCTGTAATACATTTTCCATCTTTCTTCATTTGGACATAATTTATTTTCTGAAGTCAGTTTAGATGTCTTCTCCTCCAGAAGGCCTTCCTTAGATGCCCAGGCTGGGTCTAATGATCCTCCCCTCTGCACCTGTAGCACTTTGTACACTCTGAAATTGACACTTGCCACTCCACAAAAATATTAACGGTTTGTCTCTCCAGGTAGATGGCAAACTTATAAGACAGAATCTGAGTCTAATTTGTCTTTGTAGCTCCAGAATCCAGCCCAGTATTTGGCACATAATCTGTATTCAACAGATATATTTTTGCAGTGAACTGATATGCAGGGTGACATGGTTTAGATCTGTGTCCCTGCCAAATCTCATGTTGAAATATAATCCCCAGTGTTGGAAGTGGAGCCTGGTGGGAGGTGTTTGGATCATGGGGGCAGATCTCTCATGAATGGCTTAGTGCCATCCTCTTGGTGATGATTGGGTTCACACCAGATCTAGTTGATATAAAGTGTGTGGCACCTCCCACTCTCTCTCTTGCTCCTGCTCTGGCCATGTGATGTGCCTATTCCTGTTTCTCTTTCCACCATGAGTTAAAGCTCCCTGAGGCATCCCCAGAAGCCAAGCAGGTGCCGATGCCATGCTTGTATAGCCTGCAGAGCTGTAAGCCAATTAAACCTCTTTTGTTTACAAATTACTCAGTCTCAAGTATTTCTTTACAGCAGTGTAAGAATGGATTAACACACAAGGAGACAGAAAAGCTTGCAGAACAGGCAGTATATAGACAGGGCTTAAAAGTGGCTGCTAAAATGGGACTGGACCAGTGCCTGTGAGCTCAAACACAAGTTCACATACTTTCCTCAAAGCAGGCCTAGCATCCACCCACCTCCCTGGGGTTCCAGTTTGGTTCTCAGTAGTTTTTGGCTCATAGCATCTTTTGTTGTTCTCTACACTGCAGAGATATTTGCTATCACTTTGTTGTCGGACCCAGGAAACATTGTCTGGCTCCTGGAGGTCAGTGATCCATGGCCTCACGGTAGACAAACAGATTGTTTGTGAGCTGGGGCTTGCTGGAGAGTATTTGGATAAATAAGAGAAACCCAAATCAGGCTGTCTCTCTGGCGGCTGAGCACACTGTTTATTGTTCCAGCCTCAGGGTTTGGAAATGTAAACCTTGGGCTGACTTTTCACTCCTCTGGCTTCACCACAGGGTTCAGAAATCCACTGTGGCCACAAAGGATGTTTTGGAAGAGCTTTCTCTCTTTAGCTGTCTCTGCAGTTTTGGGATGCTGGAAGCCATTTGCTTTTCTGATTGCAGAACATTTTTCCTGGAGTGAGGGAGGGAAAGTCCAGGGTCTGATTGGTGAGGCCGCCGGGGCAGAACTGGGTCACTTGCACCTGGGATGCCTGCAACATGTGGGCTGGCTGGTTAAACCACTGGAGAGGACAGGCCCCCCTCTCTCAGGTATGGTGCTGGCCTTTAGTCCTGGTCTTTCCCACAGTTGGGGCCCTTACCTGATTGTTGGTGCCAGCTCAGACCCTGGGAGTCTGGTATTATGGTTTCTCATTTCCAGAAAGACCCTGGGAGTCTGGTATTATGGTTTCTCATTTCCAGAAATGTTTATTTGGGGTCATTGATGTCAGGTATGGGGAGATAAAATATGGTTCCTTAGGAATTCATGGTCTAGCTGGAAAGAGAGATAAGAAAATAATGAGGAGAGGAGTGGTCAGTGCCCTAACAAGGCTAGGAGAAGATTCCTCGAGAGCACAAAGGGGAGAGAATGAGTAACTTAGCTTGTCTGGGGAGGTGGGTGACCTGGACCAAATGCTAAAGCAGGAAAAGGAATTCTCCAGGAGGGCAAACCCTCTATGGTGCCAACCATCCAGCTTACATTGGCACTCACTAAACAGCAGCAATCCACCCCCAGTAATACTCAGCAACGCTTAAGAGGTGAGAATTTCCCTATTATTCCTTCACTTACAACTCAAAGCATTCATAGTCCACCAAAATTACTTTCTCTTTCTTCACTATTTTAACTGCTGAGAAGATACAGTTAAAATCAGTTTAAGTTGGTCCTCAGCTTTTAACACATCAGATCCATCATTAGCAAGGACTAGAATTTTACCCAGAAGCTGCCAGGCCCAATAGTCTCTGATACAAAAGCTGCATTTGTTCCTCCTGACTCCTGAAGGCTGGAACATCAGCAGGGCTGGAAATAGAAAACAGAAGCCCGACATTTTAAAAACCTTTGCAGCATGGTGGAGCTGCTCTTTAAATACCGAAATGCACATGCTTAAAGACTAGAAGCCATGGCTGCATGCAGACTGTGTCAGAAGGAGCTGGAAAAGCCAACCGGGGCTGTAATTAACAGGATCTGTAATTGTGGCATAAATAAGAGCCCAGGCACTGACAACTATTGTTATTGAAATGTCATGTTTTGAATGCAAAAATACAGTTAAAATGTAGGGAAGCTGGGTGATATTAATGTATGCAAATACACTTTAATTAAAGCTCAGCAACCACTGGCTTAAAGTAAAGAACTTGATTTAAATACTTAAACAAATATTATAATGGCTCCTATGACAGGTGACATAAATGGTAAATGACACTGCAAACACTACCAGGAAAGATCTACTCCCAGACCTCTCTATGTGTACGATGTTGGCTGAAGAAAAGCAGAAGTTCCCAGAGTGGGAATTCTCCAAACTGATCTCTGGGATATCTGGGGTTTGTGGGAACTTAGGCCCTGGGTATTAAGGCCTCTTGAGGGCAGGTCTGAGAGGGTATGAATGGAGCAATGACCACAGTTGACTGAAATGACCTGTTGACCAGCTGCCTCCTCTATCAGACCTTTAGCTATCTGAGGGTGGCAGTTATGTTGATTATCGTCACTGATTCATAGTTCTTTTCCTAGCCCCTGGCTCTGTGCCCTGCACATGGTCAGTGCTCACTATATATTTGTCGAGATGAACTTTTCTGTATTTTTACCCCTGGAACAATATTTAGTGAGGAAATTTGACAACTGCTGATGGATCTCAAGGTCCAAGCCCTCTCTGGCACCTTGACAAATGCTGCTTCTTAAATGTGCAGCCAGTATCTATGTCTCTGTCTCTCCTCTGGCTGGAATCCCAGCAGTCTACCTTCTCGGCAAAGAGAACAAATCAGTGTTGCGCCTTCCAGTGGAGGATGTGCGCTCATTAACGGATGTCTTAATTACATATAAATTGGTAAGGGCGGGTCTTGAAAGGCTTGGGTTCTTGCTCTGACATTCAGTATTGTGAAATTCAGAAATGCTTATGGGAAGTAGGACAGATTATTATTTTCTAGTAAGCAAGGATCATTTCAATGAGGGTAGAAGAAGTGCAAACAAATAAATGTTTAGAGTTGCTGGAAGATGTGGAAATAGAGAGTCAATCTATACAATTTACTAATTCATAATGCTAAAGATATAAATATGTAGTGAGTCTTGTAAGATAAAATATAGTAATTTTGTGTCATATTCAGAGTGGGATAAGAGAAACCATGCTTTGGAGAAGATAATCATTTGTGATCCCACCTATTCTTTAGTGATTTTTTTTCAAAGACAAAATAATGTAGAGCTACATGAATGGTCCTAACTTCCTGTAGATGGATTTAGTAGCTGTTAGTAGGCGTTGTTAATGGTCATTAGCAGAGAGTTGATACAATTTATAGAGTACTTACCATACACTAGGCATTTAGCTGACACCACCTCATTTTATCTCCATAACAACTCGGCATGGTAGATATTATTATTCCCTTGTAATTAATTAAAAAACAAACTGTGGATCAAAAGATTAGGTGACTTTTCAAGGTCTTATAGCTAGTACATAGTAAAGACGGGTTTAAAAAAAACCCCTCCACCTGATAATCTCTGTCTTCCAATTGGTTTGTTTAGACCACTTATAGTTAATGTAATTATTGATATGGTGGGATTGAGGTTTACTAATTTTTCATTTTTGTTTGTTCCTTCTATTTTCTGTTCCCTTATTACCTCTTTAATTACTTCTTTTGAAATATTTAAGTTTTTTAAATATTCCATTTTAACTTATCTGCTGGCTTTTTGACTATTTCTCTTTGTATTATTTTTAATAATTACTCTAAGGATTACAATATACGTACCTAACCTTGCACAATCTATTTAGAGTTAATATTTTATGAATTCAAGTAAAATGGAGAAAACTTAGAAACATACTGGTCTCTTTATCCTCTCATCCTCCCACTTTACGTTAAAGTTGTTATATATATGTGTCATCCCTACATACATTGAAAATCCCACCAAACAATGTATAATTTCTGCTTTCAACAGGCACATGTTTTAAAGGCATTAAGAGATGACAAATAATGTTTTATATTTATCCAGATATTTACCATTTCTGTTGCTCTTCTTTCTTCCCTAAAGATACAAGTTTTTCTCTGGTTTCTTTTTCCTCTAGAATTTCCTTTAAGATTTCTCTTAGAGCACGTCTGATGGTTATGGATTTTCTCACTTTTTCATTTATCTGAGAATGTCTTTATTTCATCTTCATTTATAATGAATATTTTTGCTCACTATAGAATTCTAGACTGAGAATTATTTTTCTTTTAATGCTTTCAGAGTATAGTCCCATTGCCTTCTGATCTTAACAGTTTCTAATGAGAAATGCATGGTATTTCAACTCACTGTCTCCTTATATATAATGTGACGTTTTTCTCTAGCTACTTGCAGAATATTTTTAATCTTTGATTTTCAGTAGTTTGACTATCATATGTCTGGCATATTCTTCTTTAAATTTATCTTTTTTCAGACTTGCCGAGCTTTCAGAAGCTGTAAATGTATGTTTTCCACCAAATTTGGGAAGATTTTACTCATAATTTCTTCAAGTACTCTTTCTCTTCTCCTCATGGGACAACAATGCTCTCTTCATATTATCCCACAGGTCTCTCTGAGGATCGTTTTGTTTGTTTTAATTTTTGTTTCTATTTCTCAGAGACAATTTCTAATGCTATCTTCAAGTCCTATTGAGACTATCTGGTGAACATTTTAACATTTCAGATGTTTTACTTTTTAGTTTTAAATTTTCCATTTGGTTCTTTTTATGGTTTCTATATCTCTGGTGAAATATAGAAATAGACTGCTGAAAACTTTTTTCATTCATTTCAAGTTTTCTTCAAACCTCATACAAGATGGTTATAATATCTGCTTTAAAGTCTTTGATAATCTCTAGTAATTTTGGATTACATCCTGGATAGTATAAATACTATGTTGTGCATACTCTGTATTCTATTAAAATCCTCTAAAGAATCTTGATTTTTGTTGTTATTTTAGTCTGAACCAGTTGGGGTCAGATTGTAAGTTTTGTCTTACCTTCTGTGGATAATGATACACATCTTAGTTCAGTTCTCAAAACCTTTGCTAGGCCACTTTCTGTCTCATGCCTGCACAGCTCAGGGGTTCTTTGACCATGTGTGTGTTATAGATAGAATTAGAAGGTTTTATTCTCCAAGGTTTTCTTCTATGATATTTCTCTCACATTTTCCAGCCTCCAGGAGGACCCCCTTTTCCCAGTTTCTCTTGCCAGAAAAATGGTGTTTCCATCAAAGTTTTGACTGCAGGTGCCACGGTGGGGTACTGCTGCGTGTGTGCAGCCATGCTCAGGTCAATGCGGTGAGAGAGAACGCAGGGTAGGCGGCCTCAGGAAGTCACTCCCATACGGCTTGCTGCTCTAGGTGTTAACACGCCTTCACAATCTGAATCTGTTTGTTTTGTTTACTTTCAGAGTCCTAGGATAGTTGCTTTTTCTATGTTGTCTAGAGTTTTGAGTTGTAATTAATGGGAGGGATTTACTGGGCTTACTCTACCTTGTAATGTCCTCACTGTAAATGTAGGGTTTGAACTCAAGACTGACCATAAGACTTCTGTTTTTGTTGTTTTTTGTTTTGCCACACATCGCGCAACTTTTTCTTCTTATGCTCTTAAATACATGACCGTCAAATTGGCCATAAAATTATCCATGAAGCTGCCTTTGCCTTACCCACAGCTGCACATGGTGTTACTGATTCAGTGAAGGAGGTAAAGCCAGCCGAGGTGAGCAGTTAGTTTATCTTTACGATAGGAAAAAAAAAAACCTTAATTACAGGATGATCTGCCCACTTAATCAACACTTGGCCTCTTTTGTGGAGAGCAACTCTTCTCCCAACTCACTCCAAGTTAAATAAAATTGTCCTGAGAATCCTTGATTTGTTTGTGTGTCATGCCTGTGGCCAGAGCCTGGGAGAACCTGAGGAAAAAAGAAAGAAAAAAGAGAAAGTAGAGAAATTACAGAACAGAGTACAAACAAAACCTTCCTTTCAGATCTCGTTCTGTAAAAGGAGCACAAGAAATGCAAACAAGTGAAGTAAATTCCCCCAAGAGAAATGAATTTAATTAGACAACAATTGCTGCCGCACCCCCTCCAAAATCTGAAAAATAATTAATACCAGTACACTGAGCCTCAAATGCACATGTGCGAAATATGGGGCTGTGGCAGACAGATGAGTGAGCATGAGAGAGGAGAGGGTCCTACATATTTATAGTCTGAGTTTCAGGGCAAGGCTCCATTTTGTGTGTGAGTGCGTACTTGTGTGCGTGTCGGATTTTTTTCCTCTCACAATTCCATACAGAATAGTTCTGAACTACACATATTTTACTATTTCAATTAGCAAAGATTAGTATTTGTTTTTCTTTCTTTCTAAGCACCGAGGCAGTAATTATGCCCATGATGAGAGAGTTTTGTGGGGCACTTTCTCATTTGCAGGCACTCCCTGAACAAAATACAATAATAAGCCATAATGAAATAAAGTTGGTTCACTGGAGAAGACTGGCCTCTCCAAACAGACAGGCTATTAAAGGTAGATTGTGAAAGAGGATTAGCAAGCAACCGTCATAAATGTATCATCAGGCAAATTAGCAAAGCATTTACTACTCAATGGTGGGAGAAAGTCCTTTCCAATAACTTTCCCTAATGCCACAATAATTGGGGAAATATCTGCCTGCACAGCTGTGCGGCTCATTATCCGATCGGGTACTCAGCTCTGCTATACAGGACTAGGCACTTGCTCTAGAAAGGATTTCCATGGGGCCCTGATTAGGTGTGAGCATCCCAGATAGCTGTGCACTCCTTATCCCCATGGCTCTCAGGGCACTACCAAAGTTTATAGAGGAAAGTGGAAAGGAGTGTGGTTAAGAGTATCTTCTTTAGGGGTATGTTTACAGAGCTTTCAGAAGCCAGCTCATTTGGTTTTTGAGATCTGGAGAATACAGCTTATCCGTGAGGAGCAAGGTTTGGGGATATACTTATTTTGTTAATCTGCAAATAGTTAGATAATTATTATTACCTGCAGATAATAATCTACATCTCTCTTTACAGTCTGTAAAGCACTTCCACAGGCATCCATTCATTTGATCTTTACAACAATATTGGGGGTAGATGATTATTCTCATTTTACAGCTTGATAAACTAAAGCTCCCATAGGAATAAGAAACTTGTTTGAGATTAAACAGTGAGTTAAATGGCAGAGTCTGGGATTTTTCACTCTTGCTCTTTCCATAACTGAAAACACACCTGTTAGCAGCATCCCATCCATTGCTTAGCTTGTCTCTCAGAGTGAAGACCTGCGCAGGTCATGTTGCCTCCACAGCCTGCAAGCTCCAGTCAGTCGATGATTGAACCGAACACTTTTCCTCTCCTGTACCACACCCAGCAGCTACCCTGGTTCTTGTGTTTTCATGTAGAGGATCTGTCATGAATATGGATTGATTTAAGACTGGTGTGTAGGATGGAAATCAGGGCCACTAACATTGAGTACAGTGCCTGTACATGGTAGGTTCTCTATATTTGAGGAATGAATGAATAAACACATTAAAAAGCAGCCACGTGGGGCAGGTATGAAGTAAGAAGTGTGGGATGAGGTAGGAGGAGAAGTAAGAGTGAAGGTCAGCACAAGCAAGGGGGCCATAAAACATGAACACATGCTTTGGGAGGAAGTTTCAGCATATGAAAAGAGTTCAAGTTTCAGGCTCTCTATGTGATATGACTGGGAAAATTGAACAATAATGGATTCTTCCATTTAAGAAAAAGATGTTGGGAGTAGCCCCTCCATACGTTGTGTGGCCACCTGTAACTCCTTGAGTTTTGGACCTAGATGTCTTAGAAGTGATCTCAGATCAATTATCTCATGTCCACTTCCGGTCTCCAGTATCTTGATGTCCTGAGTGCTAATTTGTCTGCTGGTACAGTGACAGATTTAAAAACAAAGACCCCAAGAAATAAGGACCATGGAAACTCCGCTAGAAGGCACTTGGATTCAGTGCATTCTCTCCCTGTTTATGAAGAAAGGAGTCAAAGGCAGTTCCCTCAGATATTCTAGGCTTTTTATCTACCCAAGTGAAACCTTAAATCTCTGAGGCATCCTGAACTTTGGTAATTTACGGGGAATAACACCTTAAGAGGCCAAGACATTTTCCACAGCTGCTGTGCAGAGGTCCCATTTAAAAATACAAGAACTTCTTGGCCACATAGTATCAAAATAATGAGCACTGCCTACAAATTGCTAGCTTAACCAGGTTTCCTGAATTACCTGGGACCTCAGCCTAGGTGGGGCCACAACCCAGGACAATAGACCCAACCATGCCCCCTGCTCCTTGTTTCCACAGCTCTACAACCCTCTCAGCTATTGTCTTATGCTTTCTCCTCAGCCTCTGCATACTTATTCCCACTCACAGTCTCTTCCAGTGCTTTCCATTGTTCACTCTGGAGCCTTCATTCAGTCCTAACTCCCTATATTTTGGGGCTCTTTTCTCTATCTTCTGGCCATAACTAAAATGTGGTTCCTCCCCCAAAGATGATGCTGTCTTTCCACTGCATGGACCCTGTGGTGGTTTGAATGTTTGTATTTCTCCAAAATTAGTGTTGAAAATTAATTCTCAATGCAATAGTATTAAAAGGTGGAGCCTTTAGGAAGTGACTGGGTCATGAGGTTTCCACTCTCGTGAACGGGATTAGTGCCCTCATAAAAGGGCTTGAGAGTCTGCTTGGCCTTTCCTTTCCTTCCACGATGTGAGGACAGAGCAAGAGGCACCATCTATGAAGTAGAGGGCAAGCACTCACTGGACACCGAATTTGCTGGTGCCTTGATTTTGGACTTTCCAGAACTGTAAGAGATAAATTTCTATTATTTATGAATTTTCCAGTCTAACGTCTTTTGTTACAGCATCCCAAGACTGAGACCCCAGAAGAGGTGCTGACACTCTCTTGGCTTCGTCATTGCCATTTTTAGACCCTTATCTCAGGCAATAGCCTCAGTCCTTTGTGGCTGGGGTCATGAGACTAAATCACTTTTTATTCCTCCCAAGTGTTTTCACCTACAGATTTTTACCATCACACAGTGTATTGACTATTTTCTTATTTTCTGTATTCTAAATGCTCTGGCATTTGGGGCGTTGATCCTGGAGAGACTGCCCTTCCAGTCCTAGTTAATTGCTAGGGATAGCAAATGAATACACCTTTGATATACAAACCAACCAATCTAGGGCCCACACTTCCAACCATCTCCTTTATCAAACTCTCACATACTAAGACAATATTCTCCTTGTTTGAAATCATCCCGGGGCCAGGTACCGAACAACTTGGGACCACCCCGATGGCCCAGAGACCCTCAGAATTATTCAAACCATCCAATCCTAAGTGTACTTGGCGTGTTGATGCTGCTTCACCCATTCCTTCCCACAGAAACCCCAGGAGAGGCTCTGGACATGCTCTTCCCTCTCCTTCTTCTGCCCCCTGACTGTCCCTGCCCCTTCCCCATGTGGCCCTGCAAGGCGCGTTGTGTCTCCTGTTTCTAGGAATCTGCAGGTATAGATTTCCTTCTTCACAACAATCATTTCCACATCTGCAGTCTTACCACACCGCATTAAAACAAATCCTGTTACATTTTTAACACATACACACTCACCCATGCTTCAAGTCTTTCCTAGTCCTTGCTTCTACCTCATCTGCTACCCTCATCGTGAGGAACTTTAAATCCTGTGAGAGAATGAATAGATGAATGAATGAATTACTGACTTGACTCTGACCTGCACCAGACAAGCCACGTCACCTGTCCTGTCTGAGACTGTTTTCTCTTCTGTGGAACTGGAACAACAATGCCCATGCTGTAAAATGGGGACAAGGAATAGGTGAACAAATAGACAAATCACCCAGAACCTGGAGCTGGGCATAGGCAGGGTGAGTATTTGTTCCCTTTCTTCGTTTCCCCTTCATTACTCAATGATGGTGGGTGAATCACTGGCAAGAATCTGAGAATTTTTTATTTGCCTCAGTTTCCAACAGTCAGTCACTAGACCCCCAAACCTCCCCCACTTTTTTTGAGACAGAGTTTTGCTCTTGTTGCCTAGGCATGAGTGCAATGGCATGACCTCAGCTCACTGCAACTTCTGCCTCTCAGGTTCAAGCGATTCTCCTGCCTCAACCTCCAGAGTAGCTGGGATTACAGGCACCCACCACCACAGCCACCTATTTTTTTTTTTTTAATTTTAGTAGAGATGGGGTTTCACCATGTTGGCCAGGATGGTCTCAAACTCCTGACCTCAGACAATTTGCCGGCCTCAGCCTCCCAAAGTGTTGAGATTATAGGTGTGAGCCACCATGCCCGGCCTAATTTTTTGTATTTTTAGTAGAGATTGGGTTTCACCATGTTGGCCAGGCTGATCTCGAACTCTTGACTTTAGGTGATCCACTCGCCTCAGCCTCCCAAAGTGCTAGGATTACAGGTGTGAACCACTGCAGTCAGCCAAAATCTTTTTTTTTTTTTTTTTTTTTTTTGGTTTATTTGAGACAAAGTCTCGCCCTGTCACCCAGGCTGGAGTGCAGTGGCGCTATCTGGGCTCACTGCAACCTCCGCCTCTCAGGTTCAAGCGATTCTTCTGCTTCAGCCTCCCAAGTAGCTGGTATTATAGGCACACACCACCACACCCGGCTAATTTTTGTATTTTTAGTAGAGACAGGGTTTCACCATGTTGGCCAGGCTGGTCTCGAACTCCTGACCTCAGATGATCTGCCCACCTCAGCCTCCCAAAGTGCTGGGATTACAGGCATGAGCCATTGCAACTGGCTATTTCTCCTCTAATGGTAGACTATTGGGAAGAAAAGAGGCAGTGAAAACAGACATCAGTGAAAAGAGATACTGATTTAGGGGGCTCAAAGGTCCAACACGGATCCTCAGAAATTGTTACAGGTTTCCACAGCCTCCCCTGCCCTCATCTGAAGGGTGTAGCAAGGAAGTCCTGCACGTATCCTCAGGCTTGTGACTTCCCGGATGGACTCCAGGTCACCTGGGCCTACGCCAGGAGGGCCCACCGCTGGTGGGAAGCGTTTCTCCACAGATCTCAGAAGATCAGGAAGGATGAAAATAAAATCTCCCCAGCACTCCCTTTCTTTGGAGCGGGATCGTTTGTCAGCCACAGTATAAAAGTTACAATGCAGGGCTCTCCTTTGATTGGGTGGCCCCACCACCCTCACAGGGACTTGAGGAGAGGAGGGTTGTCTCACTGTCCTCTGTGCTGTATGGTCCAGGTTCAGGTCCTTGACTGCTTAGGTATTCAACCTCTGCCCCATTTCTGGTTGGGGAGCCAGCCTTGAGGACATGACTGGGTGTTACAGCTGTTGACATGCCAGTGGCTACAGCCATTGCTGAGAATGGCTTTGAATCCAACAGTTGCCCATCAATCAGCCAATGGTACCATGTGCACAGTGCCACTCAGGTTGTTGTAAGGAATAGAGAAGGAAAGGAAGCGTGGATATCACCCCTTCCTTCATCAGTTTCTAGTCTCTATGAGGAGATAGATTTAGTAGATCGAAGAGCAATATGTTGCATATGTAAAGGCATGGTACATGCTCTCCACGCAAATCATGGTACATACTCTTCACACAAATCATGGTACATGCTCTCTATGCAGTCGTATCTGGAGTAGAGGAGGCATGTAAAGGAATTACAGAACAAAGACTCAGGCAGGGGCTGAGGAGGAGAGGGCCTTGAGGAGGAAGAGGACATTCCAGGGCGGAGCACAGTCTGGGGGAAGGGACAATCATGCTCACTGAGAGTTGGCCACGAGTCAGGCATGGCACAAGTGCGTTCACACTCTTCTGCCAGCCTCATAAAGGCCTTAAGAGGTGAGGTTTCATTATTCTCATCCATGCTTTCCAATGAGGAAGTAAAAGCACAGAGAAAACTACTTAAGGTTATGTGGCTAAGACGTAGCTGCAGGCAACTGGCTTCAGAGTCCACGCTCACAACCCTTTATATAATTGCAGATGAGGGATCTCCATCTTGGCTGCCCATTTAAATCACCAAAGATGCTTTTACAGAAAACCAAGCCCAGGCCCCAATTCTAGAGACTGATTTAATTGGCGTAAGGTAAAGAGGAGGCATGGGTATTTTAATAAAGCACTCCGAATTTTTCAAATGTGAAGCCAGGGTTGAGCATCACTCTTTGTGACATTATGTGAGCATCAGTTGTGCAGGCGAGTAGTGGGAGGTAAGTCAGGTGGGCTGGGTATGGCCAGGTGATAGAGACATGTGAATGTCAGCAGAAAGAAGAGGAAGAGAGAAGGGAACTTACCCACATTCGGCATCCTTGCTGAATGACTACTATAGGCCTGTCACCAGCACTGTTATTTCACTTAATCACCCCAAGGTAAGTATTATTCTAATTTTACAAAGGAGGAGACTTAGTAGGAGATTACATAGCTTGCCCTTGTCTGATGGTGAGTAGCAAAACTAGGACTTAGATCCATGTCTGTTTAATAGTACCAGAGGTACTATGTAACCTACTTGTATATAACCTATTACATTGGTTATAGAACCATAATCTGTGTACTATACATCACACATGATAATGAGTAATGAGAAACATTATAGGTTTTATTGCATGTGGTAGGTATTAGGATAGTCAGTGTTATGCTGCAGAAATCAGCAACCCCTAATTATCAGGGCCTTAATGAAGGTTAATTTTACATTTTATATCCCTTGTGGGTTACCAGGGGTGTCTGCTCACCCTGTTCACTCAGGATCCAGGCTAATCTGAAATATTGGTGGTCACTGTGCCAGACAGAAAGAGCTCTGGGGGGTCTCACATCAGCAATGAAATGTTCACGCCCAGAACTGATGTCTATTGTGTCTTCTCACAACTCACTGAACAAAACTAGTCATGCACGTGCCTATCATTGGTCTCTAAAGGGAGAACCAGAAATATTCAGAAATCATCTTAGTGACTGTCAGAGGGTAGTCCAAAGACAGTGGTGTTTTAGAAAGTTGGCCCGGAAGTGGTACACAACAGGGATGAGATAGGGAGATTGGAGGCAGCAGACTGGTTATGTTGATTGACCATGGGTATTTCAGGGCGAAGGGCTCTTGCACTTGGTGTCAATAGTGAGAGTGGAGAGAAAGGGATTTCTCTACCAGAGCTGACATAGGATTTGCTGACGTTGGATTTAGAGTGACCCGAGAGTCAAATATGACTCAGGCAGGGCCAACTGGGGCAAAATACTCAAGAGGCCACATTCCAGGCCTTACTGTTACTCACCCTCTTGTTTTAGATCCTCCTCACCTGTAATGCTTTCCTCTCAAGCATAACTCCAGAAAGTATCTGCGCTTCACAATGTGATGGCAGACTCTCTCATCCTCAAAATTTATTAGCTGAGAACTATTATTAAGACTTAAAGAGCGATTCTAAGGATGTTTGCATTTTAATAACATTGAAGTCTTTGAAAACTAAGTTAATAAATCTCCAGTAATAGGCCTTGAGGCCACAAGTGAAGAAACAGTTATTTAATGAGAACTAACTATTGCCAGTCCCCATTTGATGGACTGGGGCTGCGGCAATGAACAACTGACAAAGTCATTGCCCTCACAGAGCGAATATTCTCTAGTAGAGGAGATAACAAATAAATAAGTGACAGCAAAAATGGTAAGTGCCATGGAGAAAAATAAAGCAATATAAGGGAATGAGGAGGTGCTGGTGCACATGTGTGTGTGTGTGAATGGGTGTGGGTGTGTATAGGTGTGGGTCATCTTCCAATGATACTGCCATTGCCAACAACATGAAATTCCTTTTAGAGAATGCCTTTCAGAGCTCAGTTTTTCATGGATGAAGATGTAGAAATTTTCCTGTTTTGTCTCTGATATTTCTGGAAGCAAATCACATACATTACCTGATTGATCCAGCTGAGAATTCCAAACCAGCCAGTGGAGCAGCTTGGGATACCCTAGGAGGGTGCCTGCAAGGCACTTGGCCAGGGGACATCCTCAGGTGACAGTGCAGCTTTCTGCTCAGCCCCGCATCCTTTTCCTGTCTCCTCCCTGCCCTGACCCCCACTGGTGAAGAGACAGCAGGCTACCCAGTCTGATGGGACAACTGTCTAAACAGGTGCCTCACTCTGTCTCTCAGCAGCCTTGTCAGGCTGTCAGAGTGATTCACTCCCAGGGATAAAAAAGAACAGTGGAATCGCCAGCATTCCAAATGGCCTAACATTTGCAGAAGCCCTGGCCTCAGGACCTGCCCACTGGTTGCCACTTCCACCTCAAAGGAAAGCCAAATAAATAAGCCCGAGCACACATTTATTGGTCTCCCGGAGAAGGCCGTTTCCCCATGGAGCAAATGCTCTTAGCACAGGCATTCGAATCCCTATATTTTATTTTTAAAAAACAGCATCGCCACCCCAGCTAGGTCATGCATCTTCCCTTAGAGCTGAACAAAGGCAGTGAGTGGCTTCCCTTCTCTGCCTGTGCTTATCATTCTCCTGGGCTGGCGGCAAGGTCCACTGCTCAAACGGTTAATATTTTTTCTGACACAGCAGTGACTGTGTTTGGAATTTCAAATGGGAGGGATGTCGGGTTCTACATTTCAGAGGGAAACTTGGGAGATCAGCCAGGTCATTCATCTGCCAGATTCTGTGCTTGCAGTAACAGAGTAGGGGGGAGGGGAGGAGGTAGAGGGAAAGAGAAACTTTCCGAGACAAAATCCAAGAAGAAGAAGACTAAATGCATTATGGCCTATTGGCAAGAACAATAAACGAGGCTTAGGTGACCTGCATTCTCCCCAGCTCTACTGCGAATGAGTGAGTGACTTGAGGCAAGTCCGTGTTGTTCCTGTTTCTCCATTTCCTTATCTATTTAAACATGGTTTTCTGTATAGGTTAGATGTGAGGGTTAAATGTTGTAATAGATGTCAAATTTCTTCCACCAGATTGGGGGGAAAGTGCTTTTCTGGTGTAAGGCATCATTATCAATACTTTGGTGGAATCTTACCATTCAAGAATTAGAGGCTCAATCGCCAAGGTTTAATTCCAAGGAAAACCTTTGGATTAGATGAGTAAATTCTTGGCAGAAAGAGATTATGATTTACATAGAATCATAGAATAATAGGAACCAAGAGACCTTAGAGGTCATTCTGTCCCGTTTCCCATCCAAAGGCAAAATCCCTTCTATAAAACCCTCTGTGTTCCCACAGCAGCTTGTAACATTATACACAAAATCATTTGCTTTTGTGAGTGCTTTAGATCCACAAGCTATGTCTTTGCTTTTCCTTTTTAATCAAAGTTCCCTAGAACAAGAGGAGAGCACCTAGTAGGTACTCAATAAATACCATGTTGAAGAAATGATGGTCTGAACATTCCTGGCAGATGCTGCTTCAAACCCTGCATTAAAAGTCCCAGCAATGAGGTGCTCCCTGCTTGGTAAAGCAGCTCATTTCATTCTTGGCAGCTATGGTTATCAGAACATTCTTCCATACCAGAGCTGGAATAGAACTCCCCAAATTTTACCCTCCTTTGGTGCTGCCTTCTGGGGCTCTATGGAAGACTTCGCCCCCTTAGCCCCACAACATTTCTTGCTTCCTAAAGCACTCTTCATTTTGGTCTTTTCTCTGAATGGACTATAATTTGTTAATGCCTATCTTAACTCATGATGCCCGGAATAGTCCAAATGTGATCTTTCTGGCACATGACTCAGAGAAACAATGAGTAGTAGTTTATTATTACTATGTCATTGGTATCTTGAAGGTCACTTTGCATCTGTTGGAGCTCATTTCATTTCTTTAAACCCACAAAACAACCCTGTGAGATGAGGATCATTATCCCTGTTTTATTTATGAAGAAACTGAGGCTCAGTGAATTAATTCAACTTGCCTATGGACTCACTGACAGAAAAGGGCAGAGCTGGGTCTTATTCTCAGCTCTATCAGGCAGTCTTCCGTCCCATTCCTCTATTCGTCAATTACTTAGTAAATATCTACTGTGTGCCAGGCTCTGCACTTGGCTCTGGGGATGAAATGACCTTAATGTTGGTTCCCTTTAAAATACCAAGCTGCCCTCTGTGACCCAAGAATATAATTCTTGTCCAGGGGAAAGCTGTGTTAACATACCACTTTGCAAACACCATCATTTTAACCATATCACATTATAATTGCGTGTGTGTGTGTGTGTGTGTGTGTGCGCCTGCCATTTCCCCCCATTACGCTGGGCTTTGGTGTTCGTCTTGGTTCCCACACCACCCTAGCATTAGAAAAGGTGTTCAATATGGTGCCTGGCATATAGGTGCTAAATAAATATTTGTTGAATGCATGAGATACTTATTTGCTAAATCAAGGAAAATCAGCCACAAACGAGAGAAGAGGAGGATCCCTTTCCAGCTGGCCAGAAAATCAAATCATCCCTGGCCATTGTTTGGGTGACCAACACGCCTGAAACCACATTGTGTCCAGTGGGACTATGACTTTCTCTGACCTGGGACATAATTCCATGAATGCGGCCTCTGAGGTTTTCTCAGCTCTAGAGCTGGGCAATTGTAGCACCCTTCTGAATCATACTGAGCTTGTGGCCCCTCTGAAATCCCCAGATGTTTTCTACTTAAACTGTTATCAAGGCAGAGGACTTTCATAATGTGCACTGCCTCAGGGCCTAAATTTGTGACTTTGTGACTGTCTTTGTTAAATTTAATCTATCATGTCTAGCCCTTACTCTGAGAGTGGATTTTGCACTAGTTGCCTGGTATTGTGTCACCCACAAACGTGATTAGAGTGCTTTCTGATTCTTCTTTCATTCAAGCAATTGATAAAACTGTTGGACAGAGGAGGGCCAAGGACAGAGTCCTGAGGCACATTGCCAGAGCCGGGTCTTCAGGGTAATCTTCAATCAACATTTTCTAAATAGCACTCTAAATAACTAAGACTTGACCTAACCCTATTATTATATTGGTGATATTTTTAGCTTGACTACAAGAGTATTGTAGGAGTCATTGCCAAATTTCTTACTGAAATCTACAGACTTCCCAAAAGAAAATAAATTAATTTGGCTTGGAGATTTTGAATGAAATAAGCCAGAGAGAATGGGATCACCACTTTATAAGGAAATCATCTCCATAATGATCCAGTCTGGACTTCTGTTGAAATTCAACACTGAGCTTTTGTTTCTGGAGTTTCTGTTTACCCTTTTTGTGGGAGTTCAAAATAACATTCTCCTGTTTTAGTCACTGGACTATGTCACAACCCAGTAAAACTATAGACCTTACATACAAAATTATGCTTATATTTTCAAGAACCTCAAGCCAAAAACTCTTGGTTAAGTCTATCAAAGAGAATTATCTTCAAATTGGAAAGGATAAAACAAGCATTTTCAATGAGAATTTGAAGCTTCAAAAGCACCTCGTTGCCTGAGAATTTAAAGGTGTAATCCAAATATTGCTATTGATATACTCCTAGAAACCCAGAGAATGAATCAAAACATCAATTCTGAGTACCAGCACTGCTTCTTCCTTGTCCTGCTTTCTCTAGATGAAACTCAGCACAGGCAAGCCACAATAAAAATCGCACTCATACAGCGCAATCACCCCTTCTTTTAGGGAAAGCCTGAGCACACTTGTGGGGTTCAGATAAAGATCTTGTTTATACTGAATCACAATTAGGACATGCCATAGATTGGATTATTGCACAGAAATATTCACTCTCCTCCATCATCCCTTGGGTTATAGTGTATTTCCCTACTCCATAGACATCAGGCTTGGATGTATGCCCTGCCTTGGCCTCATAGCAGGTAGAGTCCTGTCTTTTAATATGGGCTCCAATACATGACTGCTTTGGCCAATGGATGATTAGGAGATAGGATAAAGCAGAGGCTCACGTGATTGGGCTTGGCCTTTCCTCTTCTGCTGTGGTCATGAGAAAAACATTCTTGGAGTAGCTGATGGGTCCATAGAGGATGAGAAACACACAGAACATTGTCTCCAGCTGACCCACAGACCTGTGGCCAATTTCAGCCTAGACCACCTGACCCCAGCTGAGCCCAGATATGTGAGAAAGAAATCTCACGTGCTGTGGGTATTTTGTTATGCAGCATTATTGTAGCAATACAGGGCACACCATTTGTATCCCTTAGACTGTCTGCCACAGTGCTGAGTGCTTAGCAGGTGCTGAATAAAAATCTTTTGCACTGAACCAAATTGAAAATGTGCCTGTTGTCTCTGGCAGCTTCAGAGCAAGGCTTTTGCTGAAGGCCCCGACTTGTAACATAATCTTTTGAGCACAGGTCCACAGCTCTGAATCTCAGTTCTTCTGAGGTGGTTAAATATTTACATACACCCACGCCCACACACATGTATTAACTGTCCATCAGGACCTAGCCTACAGCTTCCTTTGCCTGGGAGGGCTGAGCTATTTTGAAACCAAACCAATTAAGAACAGCAAGGCCCTGAGGCTGAAAAAAGACCCAGCAACCACAGATCCTCAAAATGTACAGCTCTGGGACCAAACTGACACATGTGGGCAAGACATGGACTCAATTTGGACAAAGCAGTACCTGTGTGTCATATGCAAATATATATATGGCATGATTTTTCTGAGAGAAGGCATTTGAGTACTGTTGGTGATGACTGTGGCTGGAAGATAGAGATAGACTTAACGTCACCCCACGCCTGAGAGTGACTGCTAGGTATATGGGGGCAGGGGGAGAGTACATTTCTGTTCTGTAATAATTCTGCTAGTACCTAATAATAATAACCAATAATACCTAGCAATACACTAACAATACTACCTAATACCTATCAAGCACTTGTATGCCAAGCCTTTTATGTGTATCATCTCATTAAATCCTTACAATAACCCTCTGAAATAGGAATGATTATTGCCATTATTTTACAATAATGGGGAAACAAGGACTCAGAGAAGTTAAGGGACTTGCCCAAGGTCACACAGCCAGTATGTGAAGAAGCTGGAGTTCAAAGCTAAGTCAGACCAAGTAGACAAAGGCAAATAGTATACAATCCCTGCCCTCAGGGAACTCACATTTTAATTGGTAGATTAACTCATAAATTATAACTAAAGGGTATTTTGAAAATTTATAATTATTAGTCTGGGAGTGGGGCATAGGAAGAAATCATAAAGTGGGGAAATAGGGAATCTTGGTAGCTGAAGCTTGTCTCCTGAGCTGTGATGGAGGAGAGTTTGCAAGTTTGAGGGAGGAGGTAGGGTGGGTTTGGATCATTAGTGGAGAATAGGATTAGGAGGAAGAAGATGGGGACAGGAGCCAGGAGGTGCTGCTGCACGGGCTAGGCCGGGAGGAGAGGACCTAGTTGTGCTCCTTGTGGGAGTGGACCTGGAGGACATAGATGGGCCAGGTGAATTAGTGAGGTTATGTGCTTCACTGTGTGAGACACGCAAAAACCTCCATCTTCTTCCCTGTGACATTTTTCTGTAAAGTCTACAAAAAAGTCGCAACATCTGAGTGTAGCTGATTACTTACGATAAAGTGAAGGAGCTGAGGTCAAGCCCAAGGGTGTGACAAGAGAATCACAGCCTGGAGTTAGAGTGGAGCTGCTCTGAACACACATGGGCATCTTTGGGCTCCGTAGGAACCGATGCATCCCTGGCCTGATTCAACCAGCACAAGGTGTGGTCAGCTAAGGCAGAACCTTTTTGTGAAGAAAAAGGCTCCTTTCTTGCAGGTGGGTTTAGCCCCAGGGCAGGGAGCACAGTGTGGCAAGCAGTGGGAGGGCTGGACTTCTGGGCCCTCACCCCCTCTGCTGGCTGTCTTTGGACAGGTATTAACTGCAGTAAGATCTGCAGGGGCCCAGACATTTGTCTGACACAGGACAGCAGACATCTGGGTTATAAGGTTGTGATGATGCTGAGAGGTGTGGAGTTGGGTAGAGGTGTGGCCAGGTGGCCTCCAGGCCTAGGAGAGGGAAATGTGTTCTGCCTGGCCAGGAGGGCTCTCAGGTTGAAAAGATCTTCTGTTAAAGCCGAAGCCTGGGGAATGAGTAGAATCTCATCAGAGAGATGATAGAGACAAGGTCCTTTCTGCTCCCTGGAAAGTAAACATAAGTATGAGTTTAGAACACTATAGGTGGCTGATAGCATCATGAACTGCAAACATTAGCTCTCTACAAAAATTCTCCATAAGAAAGGAAGACCTCCATGCTTGTCACGCATTGCAGCTTCAAAGCAAGTCTTCTAGTTCTCCTTCTAGTTAAGCTAATCGTCTTAACTTCTCCTACACAGAAGATGCCAGTGAACTCACTGGTCATCTGTAACTGGTGTGTGAGATGGGTAGGCAGGAGCAGAGGATGCCTGGAGATAAGGGTGGGAAGGAAGTTTGAGCAAAATGTAAAGGAGTTATAAAGAGGTGTGGGTAAGGTTCCAATTACAAGGTTACTGGGGACAGTTAGTTATCATCAGCTCTCACACCAGTTGGTACATCTATTGAGCTACTCTGTCTCTTAGCAAGGCACTCACAGAGCAGGATGCAGGACAGGTGAGCTAGGATATAAGGCTTGGAGAGGGGACTCTTCTTTAGGAGGACCAAGCTGGCTGGGGCGGCAGAGAGGAGTCCAGAAACACAATGGGCAACTAGTAGTCAGGGAATAGGGAGGGACGATAAGCTTCATTCACCAATTCTCATTTTCAAATACTATGTGGTAAACAGCTACCATGTGCCGGGTATGATGCTAGGCCTTGGAGTACAAATGGATACTTGTTTTCTCCTCTGTCTACTTCAATTAATTTTCTAGGTCTGGCCCTGATAGATACCCACCATTTGGCCTATCTTGACTGTACCAGAATTCCTGATTCCGTTTTCAGAATTCAGAATTCAGAACTGACATGCTAGCATCTCTCTTTTCTCTCTGGAACACAGTGGGTCTGGAGTAGGAGAGTTCCCTAAGGAAGCAGGGACAGTCAGTGAGCGAGGAGAAACAGGCTGGGCCGAATGGGAGTTGTGTCCAGTCAACTGGAAAGAACAATGGAATATGGAGATTGATAGCTTGCATTAGCTCTGAATTCTTAAGGAAAATGCAACCTATAGCAGAGCTATAATAACATATATCATCTCTTCCCTGGGAAGGAGAAGCAGTTGCACCTTCCTACCTATTAATCACATCTTCCATTAATCAGGATAACTCACCATAATTGTGATTACAGTTGGGAATCAATTAATGTTCACCTTAAAATAAAGTGTAGAGAGGAGAGCAATTAACGTAATAGAGTTAGAGCATCAAAATGACACAAATGTTATTGACAATTATGAATCACATCTTGCAGTTTTCGGGTCCTCTGCTTTTTCATGGAGGGGTTTACAGTGGAGGAGGGGAAGCAGTATCAGATCTTCCAGGTGAAAACGTGAGGTCTGGCTCTTCTCATTACTATCCACTAAAGCGACATGCCAGTGGTTTCCAAGCCATCTTTTGCCTCCCTTTACTGCCTCCAGTTCCATTGGTGGCTCCATGGGGACCACACTTCTCTAGGCTACCTCTGTCTACGTGATTAACTGACTGCTAGCCTGAATTCTTAAGGAAAATGCATCCTACAGCTGATTAACAAGCCTCCAGGACAAAAAGGAACAGTCCCAAAGAAGAACCAAGTTTCCCTGTTGTTAGAGAGCCTGATATATCTCAGGCTTGGCCTAGCTTTTTTTTTTTTTCCAAAATAAAAGTCTGTGGTCTTTCAGACATGGACCATTTGGCTGTTTGTTTGATGGTGTCATCTGGAAGGGATTTATAATATGAAATAGATTTAATATAACCTAAACAGAAAAACAATTCATATTGAACTTTTTAAGGAAGCACTTCTCGCATCTGTTTATGCTCTTTTCCCCCTTGTAACAACCCTGAGAGGGAGGTAGGATGAGGTTATTATTTTCTTTCTTTTGTCTTTTTCAGATGTAGAAAGCAAAGTCTGAGTGAGTGAAGGACTTGCTAAGTTCACACAGTGAGTTACAGGCAGGCTGGAGCCCAGGTAGGCTGTCTTATCATTAGGTCTGCTGTACAAAAATTGTTTTAACACATCTTACCTGATGGGCGCTCAAGTCATATTCAAGCTGAAACAATCTCCTTTTCTGAATGAAATGTTCCTTGGGAAACACTCCAGAAGATGGTAAAAGATCCTGAGTTCAGTCCACCCCAGGCCTTTAACACACATCTGCCAAAACTTGAGGAAATCTTGCAAAGGACAATTTAGACTTGAAGGATTCAAATTCAGTTGGAAGAGATATCAGGGGTAATCAAACCCACTGGTTCATTTTCCAGATGAGGAAACTGAAGCCTGGAGTGGTAGGGGGAGTGAGGAGTGATTGGGGTCAATTTCCAGCTTTGGACAGAAACCTCATAGCCTCACTGGGCAAAGGGGATGGGATTGGGTTGTAATCTAAGAGAAACTGAAGCTGCAATAACTGAAAAAGAAATATTTGCAGGCTTTACCCAAATGCTTTGTGTAGATTTGGTCTGTGTCTTTATGTGGTTGTTGATTCAAATGTTTTGAGTCCTGCCAAATTTCCCATTTATCTTAAAGATGAACTTATACACATTTGCTGATTCTTTAAGTAGCTAATCTTTCATTTTTTAAACTCTCTGAAAATTCCAGATTAGCATCTGAAAGTGAACATCTATAGATATGTGTCTGTTGGGGGAACACCCATTGCAGGTAAACGGAAGCTGTGACATAAGTGAAGTTCTGGGGTCTGGACCTAGCCCCTTTTTTCTTCCCTACCCAGAAAAGGTCATTTCATACCCATTGCCCAGGGGTCAAGCCCTGGGGGCTGCCTGGACAGGGTGGCACAGCCCTATATGAGAATGGCTGTAGGGGCTGAGATTTCTGTTTGCTAGCTGAGGGCTTCTTCCCTCCACCCCAACCATGCCCAGGGACCAGTCTGGCTACTGCAGCAGCCGGCATGGACCTCTCGGAATACAGCAGTAAGGCTGTTATCCGTAGTCTTCACACTGAGCCCCTTTGTATGTCTCAGAATGTCAGTTTTGATTCAATTGCCAAATAAACTTCAGAACATTGATGACCCATAGGCAGAGTTTTTTCTTTTTTCTCTTTTCTCTTTTAATCTCTGTCAGAAAAGAGAAATTGCGCACAGGGATATTCCAGGGTGATTGATCTATAATCCTACCTACAGGCCACCCTAAGATCTGCTGCCCTAATTAAGCATGGCTTCTTTTAAGATCAATGCCCAACATCCTGCCCATTAGTCATTAGAACTTCAAAGGCCTCCAAATCCACTAGATGGCAGTAGTCAGTTAATCATGTAGACAGGGGTAAACTAGAGAAGCGTGGTCCCCATGGAGCAGCCAAGCTCTAGGATTTATAATCAAGTCCAGAACGTCTGAATATAAAGATACCCTCTCCCCTCCTCCATGCCTCGGGGATTACTCTTGCTCTTTTAATTATTCTTTAAAATAACAGCTACTTTGGGCTAGGCCGTTTATGATCCACGCATGACTACGGCAGAAAAGACATAGAGACCTCACCCAAAAGCTACAGCTGGGGGAGTGGTGTTTGAACTGTCCCTTGCTGAGTCAAGATGAAGTGCATTCAGCTTCTAGCTCCTACTACTAGGAAGAGATTTCTCCATTGTCCTTTTAAGTCACAGCTCTCCAGGCTTTGAGGCCTTCAAATCAGGGACCTCAGCCAGACCCTGAACCCCAGACCACAATTTACCACACAACTGTGCTGAGCTCTAACCAAGCACTAATATTAATTTATGGGACCACAAAGCTATTACAAAGTTCATATTCTATTTTTTTTTTCTGGAAAAAAAGAAAACACCTATTGAAAAACAAGTCTGAACTGGAACCAAGCCTACATATTTCCTAGAACGATTGAATTGGGACTTGAGAATGTTCTGTGAACCTGAGTTGAACTGAATGTATATTTCATAGGCCTGGTGCCCTAGTTGAGACCCAGTTCTTTAAAAGACCCTTTATTTTAGCTGGAGTTGCTTCTAACTCTGTGCTGGTCCCCCGTTTTGGAGAGCCTCAGAACTGGGTTGCTTGGTCTGTGCCCTCAAGGCAGCCTTTCGTATGGAGATACCCCCAGCTCCTTCTGTAAGCTCCTTATTAGGCTGTTTTCTCTCATTGGTCTTGATCATTTCTGAAGCAGCCAGAGAGTCTGATGGTTGGATCTGAGATTTATATAGGACACTTGGCTAAAATATAAACAGTGGTTTAGAGAAAGGGAATCTGCTTTGTGTCAACAGTAATGTGAGGCTGGGGGGCCTCCAGCAAGCTGAATTCGATGTTTATCCACTGAATAAAGTCACTACATCATCTGGCCCTGTCTGACTGGAGGGGCCCTGGCGGGAGAGCAGCAGACTCCCTGCCAACTCTGTAATCTGTTTCTGAACCTGAGGGAGGCCTCTTGGCCTGCCTTTCTCTTCCTACCCCACCTCACCTGGGGGGCAGAAGGAGAGAAGGGACCACTGAATCAGATGTCATAAGCATCAATTTCTACTTTTAGGTGAGTCGATCGCTGTGTTGGCAGCCACTTCATTTAATCCATGTGACAGCCCTCTGAGGACTTTAGGTGGATCCAGGCTTTGTGGGGTCTGAAGCTTGTACAATTAGAGGGAGGTGGCTTTAAGAAAAAGAAAAAAAAAATTACAAACACAAAAGTGAATCTTGATTCAGAATGACACAAAATGAATCTCACATGTGCAAAATGACTACAGCCCTAGGAAGTCAGGTCTCTTTTGAGATCTCTTCAAGCAGTTTACCAGAAATGCTTATATAGAAATGCTTCCACACATGCGCGCGCGTGCACACACACACACATACACACACACACGCTCCATCCCCGTCAGCCAGACTTCCCCTTCCCCCAGAACACTCTTCCACACAGAAACTCCCCACACTCCCAAGACCATGAGGTGAAGGGGATGGGAGGCTTAAGCTTTGCCAGGCAAATCTGCTCTGCAAGTAGTGTGATGACCACCATTTTGCTCTGGTGACGCTGACTGAGGCATTATAGACCGGTACAGGACACAGCCCTGATAAGGTGTGAAGCTGAAATTTGAAATCAGAACTTCTGTTTCTAATCCCTAATGTGCTTCCCACAGCAGGCTGCAGTCTCCCTCTATGCTGCCACACTACTCTGGGACTCTGTTGGTCTGGCCTGAAACCCACTCTGGAGGGCCAGTTTTGGTCTGAGGGACAAATCCTACAATCCTCTCCCTTATCTTGAGGCCAAGGAGAAGCCCTAAGGAGAGGAGAGTGGCAGTCCTTTCTGGGGGAGATGAATCGTTCCGGCTGTTGCAACTCCTTTCCCTCGAATGCTCGCTCCATTCTTGGTTGTTGACTCCTGTACCCGAAAAGGGCTTCACATCTTCTGCAAGGGACTAGCTCTCTGAGGGATGGGCTCTGTGAGAGAGGGTCTCTCAGGAGGGGCTGTCTGAGGAAGTGACTCTGTTTGAGAGGAGCTCTTGGATGAAGGGACTCTCCGAGGGAGGGGCTTTTCTGGGAGGGACTCTCTGAGGAAGGGACTGTCTTGAGGGGGCCTCTCTTTAAGAGGGAGTGTCTGAGGAAGGGGCTTTCTGAGGAAGGTGCTCCCTGAGAGGGGCTGTCTAAGAGAGGGGCTGTCTTTGGGAGGGGCTTTCTAAAGAATGTGCTCCCTGAGGGAGGCTGTCTTTGGGAGGGGCTGTCTGAGGAAGGGGCTGTCTGAGGGGGCCTTTCTTTGAGGAGAACTGTCTGAGGGAGGGGCTGTCTGAGGGAGGTACTCCCTGAGGGAGGCTATCTAAGTGAGGGGCTGTCTTTGGGAGCGGCTCTCTGAAGGATGCTCTTGCTGAGGGAGGCTATCTTTGAGAAGGACTGTCTGAAGGAGGAGCTCTCTTGGCCTGTCCTGTCCTGACAGACCCACAGGACTAAGTGTGTCTTTGTTATGACTTTGTATCCAGGCCTCCCTTCTGGAGGCCTTTCTCTACTCTCACCTCTGATTGCCCTTCCTCTGAACCCTGTCTTCTTACTCCCTCCTCCCTTACCCAATAAAATCTTTCCCTCTGAGCAAGGATCTATTGTTAGTCATTTGTGTCTTAGGGTGAATTTAAGTCATTTGGTTTGTTCCTCCAGGATGAGTTGTAATTCTCCATTAAGGAACAAAAGCCCTAACCCTTCAAAGGAATGGGAGGCAGGGGAGTAGATGAGGGATGTGACCTGACTTGGGGATGGGAATGGAGGGATTTCCCACAATTTTGAAATTATATCTCAGAGGCAGCTGTTATACTTTTTTTATTTGTAAGGAAAGAAAGACAGAAAATTTAAATGGATTGGCCATCTACCAAGGTCCTGTGCTAGATAATTTCAGAAATATTACCTTATTTAATCCTCACAGCAACCGTGAGGTAGATATTACCATACTGTTTTAGTGGATGACCTGGCTGAGGTTAGAGACAGTTACAGGGTCACCCAAGACAGAAAGAATGGTTTTTTTGGTAAGCACCTGTCTTGTGCCTGGCACTCCATTATTTCTTCTCCCAAGTGTCTCATTTATTCTTACAGCACTGCTAAGTGTGTAGTATTAGCTCCTGTTTTTAAATGGGAAAGTTGAGAATCAGAGTAGTGAAGTGGCTTTTCCAAGGTCCCAGGAATGTGGGAAATTACCTTAATGCAAAGTGGCCTCTACATATTCTACTAGATAAGTTCTGTCAGAGGTCTCAGAACAGAAGGATTCATAGGCCAAATTAAAGTGCTTAAACTCACAGTTTACTAAATCTGTTGAAAACCCAAAGCAAGAGCAAGGGGAGAGGGATAGGGTAGGTTAGCTCACTTAGGATGGGGGCTGGCAGATGGAAGGACCATACTCCTTGGATCCTGGGGTATATAAGCTTGTGTATCCTCCCTCTCTCTGCTGCATCAGCCTTCCCTGCTGATGATGTGGTTATGAGGATCACAACTGAGATTTGAGTAAGAAGGCCAAATACACACAAAAGGTCTATTGGGCCAAAGCATAATTTTGCTCTGTGATAGGAGGAATACAAAGACTAGAACAAGTATGCTTAGCTATAACTATTGCCAATTAGGCTTCCGAACAGTCAAGAATGTATTTGCATTTCTTTTTTTTTTTTTTTTTTTTTTTTTTTTTTTGGAGACAGAGTCTTACTCTGTCGCCCCGGCTGGTGTGCAATCTTGGCTCACTGCAAACTCCGCCTCCAGGATTCAAGCAATTCTCCTGCCTCAGCCTCCCAAGTAGTGGGGATTACAGGTCCTCGTCGCCATGCCTGGCTAATTTTTTTTTATTTTTAGTAGAGAAGGGGTTTCGTCATGTTGGCCAGGCTGGTCTCGAACTCCTGACCTCAGGTGATCCACCAACTCGGCCTCCCAAAGTGCTGGGATTAGAGGTGTGAGCCACAGCACCCAACCTTATTTGCATTTCTTATACAGAGCACCTGGGGCCAAAATGGAACCAGGTGGGTGTCAGTCAATGGGTAGCTGATTTAGAGTTGATAAAGCTTTTAGCCCAGAGATGGCATGATTACGACTTGTTATCTCTATGACTTTCTATCTACAGATAGTAGATAACACTCTGATTTGTTTTATTGTATGTCCCATTTACTGTATATATCTTTAGGATGTCTTACAGGTTACTAACTCATTATCTATAATTAGCCTATCTTACGAATTCTGCCTGTCTCACAAGCTGCTTACTCACTCATCATCCACACTTCACACATCCTGTGGGTTTTGCCTATACCTCATAAGCTGCTTGTTTGCCTTCTATCTATGCTAGCGTTAGTTATCCATTGCTATATAGTAAAATACTCCAACACTTAGCAGCTTAAAATAACAATTCACATTTTCCATCTATCATAGTTTCTGTGGGTCAGGAATTTGGGAGTAGTTTGACTGGGTGGTTCTGGCTCAGAGTCTCTCATGAGGTTGCAGTCACAATGTCACCCAGGGCTGCTGTCATCTGAAAGCTTAACTGGGACTGGGGGATTTGCTTGTCTTGGATGTGGCTGGCAAGTTGGAGCTGGTAATTGCAGGAGCACCACATGAACTGCTCTGTAGGGCTGCTTGGGTGTCCTCATGGCACGGCAGCTGTCTTCCCCAAGGGCAAGTAGTCCGAAGGAGAGCAATGTATGATCTAGCCTCCAAAGTCACACATCATCATTTCTGCAGTATCTTATTGGTTATGCAGAACATCCCTGCCCAGCCTGGGAGAGGAATATACCAGGGGGTCAAGGAGCTAGGACCACTGGGATCATCTTGGGGGCTGGCTTCCACAATGAATCCAAAATTACCTGATGCTTGTTATATCCTTCTTATAAGTTTCATCCGTCCAGTTTGCTTTCTTGATTCTATAACAGAATTTTGGCTATCCCAAAATAATACAGCAAACTCACATTACTTTGCAGCTAGTAGGTGGTAGAGAGACCCATCTGCTTCCAAACCTTTTCACTTCCCCAGGCTGCCTCCTTGGGAGACTGGCTGTATCTCATGCCCTAAGCTCTGAGCAGATTTTCAAATATTAAATTACAGCTATTAATAACAAGAAAAGCAACTATAACAGCGATCATAATCATCATCATCATCATCATCACTGAAGCATGCTGCTCAGTAGAAACATTATGTACAAGGCCCTCACAGAGCTACCCTGGGGGGGAACTGAGAAGAGCTCTGGGCTAGTGGCTTAATAGGAGAAGGAGGTGGTTGTTTCCTGTAGAAGCTACTTTCATCCCTTGGACATGGGACTCGACTTAACAGCACCTAGAAGTCCTTTAAACTGAAGATGTGAGACACCATAGAGCCTCTTACATCTGGACAAGCATCTCAATCTAACTTGCATTTCAATTTACCATCCTCATAAATCCTGACCTCTTGCTTTTGGTTGTAATATTGTCCCATGTGTTCATCTCTGTTTTGCCTCCCTTTATGGTATTATATTTGCTTCTAATTAGTGGCATCTCCTTTCTGGGGCCATGCAGCAAGGTCATTATTAATTCATGCCTGCTTTTCCCAGAGGTTCTGGTCTTGGTCTTTGCCAAGAACAGCAGTTGTTTTGTCCTTACTGATGCACATGTTCTATGACCAGTCATATAGAAAGGTTGCACTCAGGTTGTGTCTGACTTTGCCATGGCCTTCCAGGATTGCTTATAATGGGCTAAACTGTTCTAAAATTGCTCCAGTTATAAGCAATCTCGTTCTCATGTTAGTACATGGCATTTCTTCATGTCGCGGCTACCAGGGCTCTTCCTTTGGGTTGAGAAGCCCTTACGTACCACTAGGTTGGGATATGCATAAAATTAGGTCTTTATTTGTTCATAACTTCTTTTGAATCTTCCTCTCTCCCAAAGGAGAGGGAGTGGAATGAGTCTTTTCACATGGGGTTCATTTGAAGTTTTACCATTGTTGCCCTTCAATTCTTGGTACAGTTAATGAAAAAGAACAGTGATTTTAGAGCCTCATTGTTTACTAGAGATGGCCAATTGATGTTGTTTTACTTTCTGTGATGGTTAATGTTATGTGTCAACTCGACTGGGCCATGTGGTGCCCAGACATTTGGTCAAACACTATTCTGGGTTTTTCTGTGAGGGTGTTTTTGGATGAGATTGACATTCAAATCAGTAGACTGAATAAAGCAAATTTTCCTTTCTAATGTGGATGAACCTTATTCAATAGATTGAAGCCTGAATAGAAGGCCTTTGAACTGAGAAACTGGCTTTTTTTCTGCTTTTGGACTTGAACTGAAACATTGACTTTCTTGTGTCTGAAGCCTACTGGCCCTCAGACACAAACTATACTATTAGTTTTTCAGGGTCTTAGATCTACTGGACTTTGGAGTGGAATAAACCATCGGCCCTCTTGGGTCTCCAACTTGCCCACTCACCCCACAGATATCAGGATTTGCCAGCCTTCATAATCATGTGAGCCAATTCCTTATAACAAACACATCCTATTGGTCCTGTTTCTCTAGAAAACCCTGTATAATACACAGACCTCTTATTTGATCCCTGATATCATCTCCATGATCGGGCAAATCATAGCAGGTCCACTCCAGTGATATGCTGCCATTATTTAACTGAGACAGCCTTCACTATTTCTTCCCACCCCAACCACTAGCAATGGTATATCTTTGCTTGGTAATCTCTCCAGTACATGTTCACTGTCCTGCCCTTTGTCACCCTGTAGTGCAATGAAAACATTTGTCTCTCAATCTAACTCCCACTCTATTTCAGGAGTTGTCCTGAGGCAGTATATTGATGTGTCCTTGTTCAGGGACCATTTGATGACCTTCATGAGTGCATCTCCCAAGGACAGATAAGGAGATGGCTTCTTGGAGGATGGCTTCTTTGGCAGTCTAAAGTCCAGGTTCCCAGCTCCACTGTCTGGGCCCTTGTCAAGGTGTTGGGGATGATGCTTTCAGGACTCTAGACAAAAGTGCCATGGCAGGTGTCCTTTTATACATAGGAGATTCAGCACCTACTGATATTGTTTGATGGTACATTTTCATTTCTAATCTCAGCCTCTTGCAGATACCCAATTCACCAGGTTTCACATATACCTTCTACCTTTGAGTGGAGGTCCAAGCAACAAGAGGTGTTGAGTTGGAGCAGAGGCTGGTGCGGTGAGATGTGTTTTGGTATCCTATTACTCTGACTGCATGTTACACTGCAGCAGCTTCTATGGCACCCATGTAGACACACATGCCTTCTGGAGCTTCTGGTAGTTTGTTTCTTCCAGGCTCCAGAAATGATCCCTGGACTTCTGAGCAAGCAAACTGCTGCTATCAGTCTTTATTTAGATGGTCTCCTATGGAAAATCAACTTTTAGCTGCTTATAGAGATCGCATTAAAATCAAGCATCTATGTGATGACCATCTATGTAAGAAAAATATCGAAACCACATGTACCCTAAATTTTTACTTCAATTATGTTCTATCTAGAATAAAACAATCTTGCCCGTGCCACAGACAACTGTATTTATGTGGATGTGGTATATCTGGACAGTAGCATCTCCTTGTAGATACCTTCTACTTCTATGTGGTGGTGATGAGCTCTCCCCTAACTAGGAGTATGGTGACCTCAGGCATGCTGGTTCTAATTTCCCTTTACCTTATAGCTAGCCATGACTTTTAAGTGAGCGAGGAAGTCACCTGCCTGGATTCATTGATGGCTCAGTGTGATACAAGTAACTGAATAGAGCATGGGGGCAACTATGCATTATCCAGCCCTGAGAGATTTCCACAGGAGTACATGAGACGGGTCCCTCATTCTAGTAGGATGAGGTAGGGGCTCTATATATGGTTATTACCAAGGTTATCTACTTGTACATTCCCTACCTCTCCTGCTAAATGACTTTTGGATTATGGATAATGGCCTCATTCACTGGTCTTCTCAGTGGGGAGACATTTCTCATTAAGACCAAACTGCTTTGGCTGAGGCACCTGTGGAAAGAGATTAAGCCGATTGGATAGGGTCAGCATCTAAATCTATTATGATGCTAATCACCAGAAAGGCTCTTCCTCTTGCTATGTGGATACCATGGCTGAAGTTGTTTTATTCTCAGTCCTGACCCTTGTGTCCCTAGCACAGGTAGGCAGTGGCAGTAACTGCCAGGGATCCCCTCTTCCTAGATGTTATGCAAATCCCTTTTCTTTTGCACCAGCTATCAGCAATACGGGCTTTTTGAGAGTCCCTTTTGTATGACTGTATCAGTTAGATGTTGGCCTGTTAACTATATGAGACTCTTTCCTTTTCGTTACAGCAAAAAAAATGTATGCTGACCCTGGAGGACTGTTACTCTGGGGTTGAGATTCCTTTCTGTTTCGTTTGTTTGTTGAGGAGGCAGCAGCTCCCTCTGTTTTTAGAGATATGGCATGTCACATCATGGCCCTGTTGCTTCTGCCCAGTACTGAGCATGAGAGATGGACACTCAGTGGACTTTCTACCTTACCTACCACTCCTGGTGGGGGTTGGGGCAGTCAGGTGTCACTGAAATATGGAGTGGCCTTTCAAGAACCAACCATGTCCCCTTCCTGACTTTTTCTCTCTGTGTCCCATCTTGCCCACGTAGTAAAAGTCCTGAGTGGCCACCCCCTTTGTGGCTTGGTTTCTTTAGACACTGAGGTGTGCAGGGTCTGGGCTGAAGAGTGGAGAATTGGGATCATGTTTTTGTAATCTTGTCTTTGACCCACATTTGTATCTATAGCTATGACCTCTCAATAGCCTCTTGGTAGGAATCCCGAGCCTAGAAATGCTACCATAATTTCCCTACATGATACATATATTAACCTTTTCTGCTTCTTCCTTTTAGGGATATCTCTCCATATTCCACTCTACTCATCCTTCTGTTTTTTGTATTTTGAATATGAGATTGTATATTTTTATTTTTCTATGATTTTTACCTTTTCTGCTGTTTCTGTGAATTTAGTAAAGGGGGAGATCTTACCATGTACTCAGTCTGCCATCAAGAATGAACAGGAAGCCAGCTTCCCCTTTCGAACTCAATTCTCCTTTCTTCATTGTGTAGATCAGCTTATCTCCCTACCCCCTACTCAGATCTGAGCTCCTGTTTATATATGCAAAGAATCATTGATGTGCTCTACTAAACTAAACAGTAGATTATATATTCCAACTCTTCTCTTTGGCAGCCTGGGATAACTGGCAGAAGGTTTAAAATTTCCATCTTTCCCTCCATCTTCCCCCATTAATCTCAGCCAGGGGAAGGAAGCTATATAGATTTATATCCTCTCTAATATAAATTATGTCTTCCTAAAAAGGCAGATGTAATTGTTTTAAGTAATATTTTTTTCTCTATTATAATTGTAAGTAACAATTGTGGAGTACTTACGTACCAAGAATCATGTAAAGTAAATTGACAAACATTAGTTCAGTTAATTCTTACAACATCCTGAATGTCAGTGTTTCATCTATGTATACAAGTGAGAAAACAGGGACTGAGAGAGGATAAGTAGTTGACTGGCATCTCACAGCTACTGAAGGGCAGAACTGGAATTCAAATTAATGCTTTGTCTGATTTTAGAGTAAACTTTTTCTATAAAGACCCTGATAGTAAATATTTAGGCTTTGCAGGCCATGTAAGGAAGGTCTCTTGCTCATATCCTTTAATACATCTTTAAAAATGCAAAACCGATTCTTACCTGGTAGACTATCAGAAACAAGCCATACCAACAATTATATGAAAAAAACCTCAACATCACTGATTGTTAGAGAAACGCACATCCAAACCACAATAAGATACCATCTCATATCAGTCAGAATGGCTGTTATTAAAAAGTCAAAAAATAACAGATGCTGGTGAGGTTGTGAAGAAAAAGGAACGCTTATACACTGTTGTAAGGAGTGTAAATTAGTTCAACCATTGTGGAAAACAGTGTGGTGATTCCTCAAAAACCTAAAGACAGAAATACCATCTGACCCAGCAATCCCATTACTGGGTATATACCCAAAGGAATAGAAATTATTCTATCATAAAGACACATGAAGCCCGGGTGCAGTGGCTCACGACTGTAATCCCAACACTTTGGAAGGCTGAGGCAGGCGAATCATGAGGTCAGGAGTTCAAGACCAGCCTGGCCAACGTGGTGGAACCCCATCTCTACTAAAAATACAAAAAATAAATAAATAAAGTAATTAGCTGGGCATAGTGATGGGCATCTGTAATCTCAACTACTTGGGAGGCTGAGACAGCAGAATTGGTTGAACCCCGGAGGCGGAGGTTGCAGTGAGTCAAGATCATACCACTGCCCTGCAGCCTGAGTGACAGAGTGAGACTTCATCTCAAAAAAAAAAAAAAAAAAGAAAAGAAAAGAAAAGACACATGCACAGGTATGTTCATTGCAGCACTATTCACAATAACAAAGGCATGGAATCAACCTACATGCCCATCAATGATAGACTGAATAAAGAACATGTAGTAGATATACACCATGGAATACTATGTAGCCATAAAAAAGAATGAGATCCTGTTCTCTGCAGGGACATGGATGAAACTGGAGGCTATTACCCTTAGCAAACTAACACAGGAATAGAAAACCAAATACTATGTGTTCTCACTTAAACTAAGTGGGAGCTAAATGATGAGAACACATGGACACGTAGAGGGGAACAACACACAATGGGGCCTGTTGGAGAGTGGAAGGAGGGAGAAGATCAGGAAAAATAACTAATGAGTGCTAGGTTTAATATCTGGATGATGAAATAATCTGTACAACAAAGCCCCATGATACAAGTTCATCTATGTGAGAAACCTGCACATACACCCCTGAACGAAGAAGAAGAAGAAGAAGAAAAGGAAGGGGAAAAGGAAGAGGAAGAGGAAGAGGAAGAATAAGAAGAAGAAGAGGAGGAGGAGGAGGAGGAAGGGGAAGAGGAAGAGGATGAAGAAGAAAAAGAAGAGGAGGAGGAGTAGAAGGAGGAGGGGGAAGAGAGGGAAGAGGAGGAGGGGGAGGAGGTGGAGGGGGAGGAGGGAAGGAGGAGGGGAGGAGAAGAGGAGAAGAGGAAAAGAAGAAAAGAAGAAGAACAAAAAGAAAAGAAACAGGCCCTGGGCCACATTTGACCTGTGGGCCATGGTTTGCCAACCCCTGTTCTAGAGCATCTGCTTTAACCACCATAGCCAGGAGGGGGTGACCAGACAGGGAACAATTCCACCTTGCTCTCCCCGTGTCAGCACCATGAATACCAGGCACATTGCAGCAGTGGTTTAGAGGCAGGCAAAGCCTGTGCTCTTCAAATAGCTAGAATGTACCAGCTGTGTTTTTGTCCCTGCTTTCTGAAATGGGAATTAGACAGGACGGTAAGACTGATTTTTTTTGCTTGTTTTTAATCCCCTTGTCCCTATCTCCTGGCATTTGTCACACTGAGCATTTGGGGCCCAGGTGAAGAAGCTGTGAATTCTGTGCCACGTTTCTCCTCCAAGGCTCAGGAAACAACTGCTTTGCTGTTCCTTCTTGCTGAGAGACATAGATCATAAGCCTGCTTGTGGAGAAAAGAAGAGGTCAAAAGGGTACTAACTAGAGTCGGGGTCTTTACTTCCTCATTGTTCTCAATCAATAGACACATAATTATTTAACATTTATTATGGAACATAAGGGAGCCCATTTGGTAGGCAGGTAATAGGTTAGAGCTTAGAGATGATAAAGACCTGACATAAGAGAGATTGACAATGGGATGACTTTAAGGAAATAACAGGGCTTGGCTGCAGGATATGAAGCATGAGCAGAAACCTATTGTGAGAGAGCCAGCCTGGGTGACTGAGAGGATGATGATGCCACTAAATAATAGAAAACAGCAGGAAAATCTGGAGGGGGAGAGGTCAAAGTCTGTACTGGATGAGTTAAGTTTGAGGCTATGATCACACGCAATTTGACATACAGGTTCAGAACTAATGAAAATGGCAGATTAAAGTGTTCTGAATTTAGCCCCAGGACAACTTGGACCTATTGGAAAAATTTGTGCCAAGGTGTCTCTTCACAAAAGCTCTGTTTAGAAAAATTATTTTGGAGGAGGAAGAGGCCTTGTATATTGTGATGCAACATTTCCTGGCTCTGATATGATGGGAGCTGCAAGCTAAGGTCATGGCAGTAAGAAAAGAAAGTGACAGAGAGATCCAAAATATACTTTGCAGTGAGAACTGCATAAACTTGGAATTAAAATTTAATACGTATTTCTTTAAACACACTATTTTCCCCAATATTTTATTCTGAAAAATTCTAAATAGACCATTGGAAAAAAATAGTATAATAAATGCCCATATTCTCTTCACATAAATTTACCACTAATTAACATTTTTGCCATATTTACTTGCTTTCTCTCTCTTTGAAGAAAAAAGATTTTCATCTATATAACCACATTATAATGATCACATTCAGGACATTTGATAAAGGTATTACAGTCTTATCTAATATATAACCCATGTTCAAATGTCCGTGATTTATCCTAACAATGTATTTTGTGTGTGTGTGTGTGTGTGTGTGTGTGTGTGTGTGTGTGTGTGTGTGTGTTTGGTATTCAATCAATGGTCAGCTATTGCATTTGGTGTATCATGTCTTTTCAATCTCTTTAATTTCAAACAGTTTCCCTGCTCTGTTGGTCTTTTATGACAGTGACCTTTTGAAGAGTCTAGACCAGTTCCTTTGAAGAATGCCTGATGATTAGGATCTGTCTGAATGCTTCTTCATGATGAAATTCAGGTTAGCATTTTTGGTGGGCATAACATATAGGCGGGGCTGCATCTTAATAACGGCACCACAGGATGAAGCAGGTAACATCAATCTGTCCCATCACTGTTGAAGGTGATTAAGTTCCACCATTTGGTTAAGTTGGTGCCTGCCAGAATTTGACATTTCAAAGGTACTTTTCCTTTTACCTGTTGGGTAACACTTTTTGACTATTTGAATGTCCTAATTTCTAAAATCCATTCCGATTCACTTAATGTTTTAGCATCCATTGATTATCCTTGCCTGAATCAATTATTACATTGGTGGTTGAAAAACTGAGGTTTTCTAACTCTACAATTCTTTTACATGTGCTGGCTAACATTCTTCTGTGGGAGAGAACTTTTCTTCCCCCAGCTTTTGTTTTTTAGTGTCATTATGAACTCATGAATTTTTAAGATTCACTATGTTTTAATCCATTGCTATCCATTTTCTTTTTTTTAAGAATTGAGGTATAATTTACATACAGTGCAGTGCCCCAATCTTACATATACTGTCAGATTAGTTTGGACAAGCATATATACTCATAGGATTCACACCCTTATCAAGATGTAGAACATTTCCAACACCAAAAAAAGTTTCCTCAAGTTCCTTCCTAGTTAATCCCTGTACTCATTCTAGGCAATCACTTTTTCATATTAATTTTAATGCCCTATTCATTCCAAATTTGACCAATCAGAGCCTTTTTGTGCTGGCTTTGGGCTTTTTTGTTATGCTTCCATCTGTTTTTGAGCAATCCTAGCTCCCCTGCACGCCCGTCTTTTGACTTTACTTATGGTGATTTTTTTTTTTTTTTTTGCTATATTAACGTTTATTTTAATGTAGTTAAATAATGTGGTTTGTTTTCATTGCAGCTGGATATTTAATCCTAGTTAGAAAGCCTTTCCCCACACCCAGTACCTATATGATTCCGTCTTTTACATTTTTAAAAATGTATTTGGAGTTTATTCTGCTGAATTAGATGAAGAAAGAAGCTACTTTTATCATCTCCTCAAAGATACTTCAGCTGTCTTAATGCCATTTGTTAAAAAGTTTGTTTTTTCCTCAACGATTTGAGATGCCAAGCTTTATAATATACTAAACTTCCGTATGCACTTGGGCTATTTCTGCACTTCCCTTCCAGACCACTGGACTGAATTTTCCTTTGTCTTATGTTAGAATCATAATCTTTCTTTCCTATTATTTCCATTTGCCTGATAGAACTTGCCCATCCCTTTATTTTTAGCATTTTGAATCAGTTCACTTTAGATGTGTCTTTTGTGTTCACCATACCTTTGGCTTTTGATCTTTGAGCCAACTTTCTTTTAATAGACAAGTACATTTATGTTAATTAGCATGACCAATGTTCTCTCCCAACTTTGTCAAGTTATTTTGTTATATTTGCTGTCAGTATTATGTTGTATTTGCTGTGCTTCTTTCTATTATCTGTTCTTTGCTTATTTTTCTTTTTGGTATCTCTTCGTTCATTTAAGGATGTGTTGGGTTGTTCTAGTACATTCTACTTTTTATGGCACCTGCAGTCTCCTTTTCTCATATTTAGGCATCTACTATTTTGTTGTCAGGTTTAAATGTAGTCTTTGACTCATCTCTCCTGTCTGCGTGACAGTCAATGAATTTATTCTACTTTTTTTCTTTATTTTTCATTTTCTTACTTTTAAAAAAGCTGCATTATATCTACTTTTAAAGAAGTTTTAGCATTTGTATTATGGCCTCTCACCCTTGCCCCACTCTGGTTTTAGTATTAGAGCAACTAATGTATTTAGTTCTTGCTCTAAATCCTTTCTTTGACGTTTTCCAGAACCTCTAACCAGAGGAAGCTTAATTTCTAGTTGATTCTTCAGAAGGGGATTCTGAGTACAGATTGCCCTTTGTTTTTGCATGCTAAAAACTTTTCCTCTAGACTTGATATTTAAAGGACAGCTTGATTGGATATAAAATCCTTTGCTTACACTTTTTTTTTTTGAATTTCTTGGAAATACTGTTCCATCATTAGCAGAAGTTAAGAAGTTTGATTTCAAACCTTTTCTTCCAATATCAAGAGTAGAGAAAAAGTTTTAAGTTTGATCAAGATATATGCTTAATGTCTCAGACTTAAGCATTCCAGTCAATATTCTCAGGCACATGGTGGCCCTTTCAATATGCAGATTCAGGTCTTCTTTCATCTGGGGAAAGTTTTCTTTGAATGATAAGGTTAAATATTATTTCTATTCATTTTTTCTTCTTCAGAGATTTCAGTTATATATGTTGAATTATCTTTGCTATCTTCTATATTAATCATTTTCTGACATTTTTAAAGCACCTTCGTTACATCATTTTTGTTTTCTTGACTGTTTCATGGCTTTCATTAGTGTCTCATTATATTTTTAGTTAAATATATTCTCCCTTGGGCACCTTGTAATTTAGTTTTCATTCTAAGATGATTTTGTCATTTTCTTCAATTTATTTCTTCAATTTAATCGACTCTTCTTTTACATCTTTCTGGGAGTTTTTGTCCATTTCTGTTCCTAGTATTTGGATTTCTAATTTGAGTTGTTTTTATACGTGCAAATACATGCTTAAGGATGTTTAATCCTAGTTGAAATGTTGTGTTATCGTTTTCTCCCACTTTAAGTTGGATTTGGGGGAGAATTTCCACCAACTGAAATATTTTATATCTCGTTTTTATTTTTCTTTTTGTGGTAACTTTGTACAGATACTGTCTGTCCTTCTCAGTTCATTTTGAAATATTTATTTTCCCAGACTATTTTTAATTTTTTTTTTTTGAGATAGGGTCTCACTCTGTTGCCCAGGCTGGAGTGCAGTGGAGTGATCTCAGCTCACTGCAACCTCTGCCTCCCAGGTTCAAGTGATTCTTGTGCTTCATCCTACCGAGTAGCTGAGATTACAGGCACACACCACTACAACTGGCTAATTTTTGTACTTTTTAATAGAGATGAGGTTTCACCATGTTGGCTGGGCTGTTCTGGAACTCCTGACTTCAGGTGATCTGCCCACCTTGACCTCCCAAAATGCTGGGACTACAGGTGTGAGCCACTGTGCCTAGCGTATTTTCTTAGACTATTAGTGACAGTTGTATGTAGACAGGGATGTGGGAGGCTTACCGTAATTTTGTTGGTTCGAGAATACCTTCTTATCGAGGTATGAAATGTGATTTCTTTACTACATGGTGCCTTTCACAGGAGACGAGTCAGGGTGCCCCCTGAGTTGGTGATTCTCTTTCGTTTCTATAGGGTCATTAATTTTAATTTCCATTTCCTGTTCCTTCTTTTCCTTTGCCACTCAGCCTCCAGATGATGCTTCTTTGAAGTCATCTTCTTCTGCCTCAGAAGCAGCCCCTTCTTAAGGTCACCATCTTTGGCTCTCTGAGCCTTCAAGTCTTTTCCAATAGATTCTTTAGTAGCCAGAGCTCTGATCCACCAAGGCCCTGGCATAGTCTCATCTCCTCCTGACTCTGGGTGGTATTTTTTTCTAATTCGCTCCACTGCCCCGGGTCCTCGCTTCCTTCTCTTCTCTGGTACATTTTCACAATGGCTCTGATGGTTTGGTTTACTTCCTAACTTGTGCATTTTGGAGTATTCTTGGCTTTCTATCCGTGCTACAGTCTTGGGTTATGACTGGTTTTATTACGTCTTGTGTTAATTTTTAGGCCTTTTTTGGGAGGATATATGAAATGATTTGGATTCAATTAGCTATTGTTATCCTACTGGAAGTTGGAGCCCTCTTCATAAGCTTTCATAAGCTTTGAAATTTGAAATATATGTTAGAGATTACTTACTTCAAACCCCTCTATTCACAAGTGAGAAACTTAGTTCTAGTAAAAGTAAACAATTTGTCCAGCATCGTACAGGAACAGACTTAAGACTACCACTCTGTTCCCTCTCTGTCTCATAACAATAAAACACCCTTTCAAAATGCAGGTAAATTGCCGTATGGGGAGAAATCCCCAAAGTCAGAAGTCTCAAGAGTTTCTATACATTTGTTTAGTTAGTATCCTGGCAAGCTACAGAGCATAGAAATTGTTCTCCTGAGTTGCTTGCAATTCTAATAGATGCCCAAGGAAATATCTCTGGTCCTATTGAATTTTCAAGTCCTGGAAGAAATTGCCTCCATATTCTTATCTCTAACGGTGCATGCTCCTAGGGGTAGAGGAAGAGTAGAGGCTCTTAGGCATTTGATCTAAGCTGGAGTTTTGCTTGCATATGGGAAAGTAGGGAAGAAGAAGAAATAAGAACACAGAATTTTCTCCTCTCTTCTCCCCCAGCATTCTTAAAGATTATTTTATCATCATTTTCATTTGATTCTTATCTATCTGGCAAAGAAACTATAAGGAAAAACTATGATGAGTCAAGGCCCAAAACACTGGGTAAGCCTAGCTTACTCAGTCAACAATACTAATGGTAGAACTACGGTGTGCTAGACTGCTAACTTTGGGAGAAACAGTGAGTTATAAAGCAAAATTTTTGCCCACAAAGAGTCTACTGTCTCAGGGAATGAGTTTGCATGCATTATACAAGCAATGTGGTAAGTGCTATATGATGTAAATACAGCTAACAAAGGGAGCACAGAGGTGGAAACAATGACTCTGCCTTGGACAGCAGAAGTCTTTGCTAATGAGGTGGCATTTGAGTTGAGGTTTAAAGAATGAATAAGGGTTTGCTAGGCAGAAAAGGCTATTTCATATTTAGTAAACTGGAAGCAGATGGGGAATGGTTAGAAGATTAGACATGGCTTTGTACCAGAGACTATCCCTTAAATGTCCTAGTATATCTGGAAATTTAAGTGAAAAGCAATAAGAAGTGGCAAAGGGTCTTAAGTAGGTCAGTGATGTGACGCATTTTGTGTTTTAGAACATTGGTTGGGTTGGGAGGGGCACGCCTGGAAGCAGAGAGATGAATTAGAAAGCTGTAGTCATACAACTGAAGGAAGGTCTGTACCTTGATGAACTCCTGATGAAGGAGTTCATTGCCTTGATGACCTCCTAATCTCTGTGTTCACTCTTATGTACAACCACTGCTTGTTGGAAGTCTATCAGATACCTCAAATTCAACTTGTCCAAACCAAAACTCATCATGTCCTTCCTTGCTCCTTAGCATGCATTTCCTGTTTCACATTTTGAGCTCTATAAACCCAGCCAGATGCCAAGGGTCAGCTTCTCCTTCACTCCATACATCCAACAGTCACCAACCCTTAAACAAATCAAATTCTTAAATATCTTCTCTCTCGATCCCAATTGCCACTGCCTTGGTGAGGATATGAGGAGCATAATACCAAGTAAAACACTATGTGAGAAGTCAATGGATTAGAGGTCTTCATGAGGTTATAGAGATTCTGGAATGGGAGTCCTAGAGTGTGAAAGGTAGGAGATTATGGCTAGCCAATGTGATGCTTGGAGCTGATATTTCAAAAGTTGTACAGTTTTTGTTGATGCTAATGTCTTGGTGTGGCCATGTGAATGAGGGCTGGATTTGGGGGTGCATACGTTATTGTCAGAGAGAAGGAGATTAAGAAATTGAGAAGTCATGGTATTCAATGGATCATAAAGAAATGATTCAATTTGTTTATTTTCTATGTCAACCTTCAATCATGTGTGTTTTATTCTTGTTCCCCTTTCCTTATCTTGAAAGGCTGAGAGTTGAGCCCTAGTACTCCAAAATGTGTATGCATTGGTATGTGTTAGGAATATGTGTGTGTCTGTGCGAGCCTGGAAGTGGGGGTGATGTTTGGTGGTGGGGTGTGGGTTGAGTGGGCAGGAGATCAGGAGACACAGGAGAAGAACTTAGGGAGAGGTTAAAGTGGGAAGAGTATCAGACAGCATTACAACTTGCCTGGAGATGGGGAAATAACACATGGGAAAAATAATAAAATGTTAACAAGGACACTCATCTAGTTCACAACATGGTCTGCCATGGAAGTAATTATTGAAACTGTGAATGCTGATGAAATTTTTGAATTACAAGAGTGCAGATAGAAACGAAAGGACTGAGCACTGAGGTCTAAACCTTGAGAAACTCCCACATTTAGGCCGGGCGCGGTGGCTCAAGCCTGTAATCCTAGCACTTTGGGAGGCCGAGACGGGCGGATCACGAGGTCAGGAGATCGAGACCATCCTGGGTAACACAGTGAAACCCCGTCTCTACTAAAAAATACAAAAAACTAGCCGGGCGAGGTGGCGGGCGCCTGTAGTCCCAGCTACTCGGGAGGCTGAGGCAGGAGAATGGCGTAAACCTGGGAGGCGGAGCTTGCAGTGAGCTGAGATTCGGCCACTGCACTCCAGCCCGGTCAACAGAGCAAGACTCCGTCTCAAAAAAAAAAAAAAAAAAAAAAAGAAAAAGAAACTCCCACATTTAGGGATGAGGAGCAGGAAGAGGAGTATTGGCCAAAGATGATGAAGAAGAACCAGGACCTTGCTTCCAAGGTCAGTGAAGGAGGAAAAAAAAATGAAGAAGCACCGATAGTGCTGACTGCACTATAGGATGCCGAGGGACCTTGGGACTTGGAGCCTGGACGCCTGGAGTGGCTTGAGCAGGAACCGCTGGAGCAGAATGGAGCTTGGCAGTAGAGATTCAGGCAGTGGGTGGATGGAGCAGACACAGGGGCAGTAATTGTACCCAAAGGGTTGAGGAACATGTCTGTGTAAAACAGAAGAAACGAGGTGATGTTAAAGAAACACACTTATCAAATGAAGGAGGTTTTGTTGTTGCTGCCTTTTTTAGTTGTTTGCATGGAATCTAAGAAAACCTGTGTCTATTTGTGTTTCATTCTCTCTGAGTGAGGAGAGGAGGAGCTCAGGAAAGGCGTGTTTTGCAGATAGGAGGGAAGCTCAAAGTGTTCCCCCCAGGTCCTCCGTATCCTTGTTAAGGAATGATGTGAAAACACAGGGAGTTTAACCTGCTCTTACTGGCCCAGACTTTCAGGGGCTATTACTTGGAAAGAAACAAACTCTAGCTTTCTAAGATCAGCTGCTGAATTCTCATCCTTTTGGCACTCGGTAATTTTGAGTTTTGGCACCTTAAGGGCAATGAAATTCAAGTTCCACCTTCTCTGCCAGCCCTGGAAGGTGATGCTGCTGTCTCTCCCTCGCTCTTCCACATGAGTCCTTAAATTGTCTATCCCAGTGTTTCCAGATTATGATCAGCTTTTGATTGACAGACTGCGCTGAGCGTCGGCTCATTCATGGGGTAGACGGTTGTTTCCTGTTCTCTGGCCATGACAAATCGCTGACTGTTGGCATCACTGACGAAATAAGTAAGGCCTCTGCCACCCCAGCTTCTATTGTTTTTTCATATGAGGTACTTTAATAGAAAGACTTAAATGCTTCTTTCTATTGCTTTGCCTCAGCACTTCTGGGGTCATAAATTATTCTCCCTCTTGTCTGCTATTACTGGCATATCAATCCTTTCTAGTTCTGTAAGCACTAAAATTGAAAGAAAACAAGGTTGTGGCTTTATGCATTTTTAATTTAATGAAATCCAAGCTTTGAAGTTGAGGGAAACAATGCTCGTGGCAGCGCGACGTGGCCACCAGAAAAGTCTTCGGAGAGGCTGGATCGATGGAAGCTTTGCAGGCAATTCGAGTCTCTGTTCTTAATCTTCGGGGAGCTCCCACCTGACTTAGTGTGTGCTTCTCCTGAATTCTAGTCAGGTCATAAATCTTCCTTACCCCTCTTCTTCCATCCCCTCCTTGAGAACATACAGAACCTGGCTGGGATGGGCCAATCTGCATTCTCAGCCTTGGAGCAGAATCCATGCATCATTTGGTTCATTTCCAGGACTCCGGGATGAAGTGTTTATCTGGTCGGATGACAAGAAAAGGAAAAGAGTGTCTCTGCTCTTAAAAATCTCTCTTTAAGGTAATTCCCTTTAGTACTTAGTTCCAGGGTCTCCAAAGGCTGATAGTCAGGGAGTCCTCCTCACCTCCAGCTCACATTCCATCCTTCAGAGAAAGAGCCTCCCTTGAGATGGAAAAAGTGCAAGTTGGCATAAGGCCCAAGAAAGAATGAAATAAAATGTCCCTCTAGGCATGGCCCAGAGGCATGATTAACACGACTGCTCATCAGCATAAAATATATTCAATTATGAGGGATTAAGAGGCTTGGGAAAGCAAAATGCTAAAGCAGATGAAATATGAGCATATTAGCGGAAAACAGTACCCCAGGACAGCACAGGCTGAGGCTGCCTCCAGGTGGAAGTGCCTGTCAGAGATGCTGGGGGTGCACAGCTCTGCACTCTATGAGGGGGGACTGCTTCCCGCTTTGGGTCCTAAAGTTCTTCTATGCCCTGAGGAGGTCATGGGGCTGGAGAGGCACCCTCTGCCTAACCTGGGCCCATTCACCCTGACAAAAGAAAGTACTTTGCAAGATCTTTGGTTTTCCTTATAGCAGTGGTTGTTGAATTAAGCCATACAAATGTGGGCTGACCATGGAGGTACCTGCAAAGGGAGACTACCTGGATAATTCTCTAAGATTCTCTCCTGTAGATTTACACAGTCTAGGCAGAGAGGGGAGTGGGTGAAGAATGCGGTGCTTGCATGGAGCAGACTGGGGCAGGACCTTGGGCAGGTGAAAGCCCATTAGGCAAAAGACAAAGAATCAGAAGAATGGCAAGAGCACCCTTTGGGATAGAAAGTAGTGACCCTAGAATCAGGGCCAGAAGGCCTACTTGCCTGGAGTAGAAGATCAGCAACCAATCAATTAGCTGAACAAGTATTTGGGGGCACCTCCTGTTTTCTTTATACTATAATTCATCATGTATTTAGCAATGCAGAGAAGCACTGGGTTGAACCCAGAGCTATTGCAGGGAGCATGGGAATTGAGAGAGGACTTGTACTAAAGAAGCAGCAATGGAGAGAGACTCAAGGCAAGGAACAGTTCTTAGGTGATATGCCATGGTGGAATTCCAAGAAGTAGAATGAGATACTCCAAAACCAGAACAAATTGTTGGAGAACAGTGTTGTGATTGAGAGTGACTTTTAGGGTCAGGAGGAACTGGGTTTGAATGCTGATTCTTACACTTACTACCTGTGTGATTTGAATGAGTTACTTAACCTTCCTCTAGCTCCTTGTCTTCATCCGTGAAATGGGAATCACAGTAGCATCCATCTTCTGAAGTTGCTGTGAGAGTGCGAAGCTCCTAAGACAGTGGCTGTCACCGAGTAAGCACTCAGTACATTTTTATTAGTACTATCATCATCATCAGAGATGGAACTGAGAAGTATGAGTGGAAAATAAGAGAAATGGAGAGAGTCAATGAGGTGACAGGAGCAGATGGCAGGGCTCTGACCATCTTTCAGCCACATTTGTCTGGCCTGGGGTTGTTTGCTTTAGGCCAGGAATATAATGCTGCCCACGCAGCAGGGGTCTTCATGGCCACTGATGGCCAAGGTAGGGGAGCCAGACAAGAATGAAAATATAGGAATTCAGAAATGTCATCTGGTGTTTTGCCAGATGCATTTGGGATGGGTTGAGTTGGATTCATGGACAATGAGTAGGGTATGTGATTAGGTGCAGACACAGGGGCTTAAGTAACACTAGGCTACCTGTTACTTGTCCCCATAGTGGCATGGAAGAGGTGAACCCACTGACCTCTAATTGGCCTTTCTGTTCCCTAGATAGAAGCACTCTATTTGGACTGGTGTACAGAGGAATGGTTTAAAGCAGCTTTGCAAACAAGGCTCAAATGTATCTTCTTTTCTTACTTAAAAAGGGGTTAGAATACAAAATAAGAGTTACTCTCATTCACCCTAGAAGAATAAAAGGGTAGCTTTTCTTGCAAAGCTAGCCTGTCAATTTCTTTTAAACAAAAGCACTGTAAGAGTATCACTTGTAAATCATTTTGTAATCTATTCGTCCATTCATTCATTTGACAACTATGTATTGAGTTCCTCTTATATGAAAAGCACTGTGCTAGAACTTGGGAATAAGCAAAGAAGCCCTCAAGGAACTCATAAGAGAACAAGTCAGGTTAACACACATCTGTCATCAAAAAAGGAGAGAGCAACAATGGAAGTAGGGGATGAACTGAGCCTCTTCTATTTCTGGGATGTGTGGTCAAAGTTCAGAGTACAGATGGTAAAAAAGTGTTGTAAGATGGAGCCAGGGACTGGACCTTCATTCCCTGTGAGATTTGGCATGGTATGGCCACCTCATGACTAATAAATATCTTCCTCCAAGGCAGTAGAATGAAAGTTAGGGAGAGAGATCACTGAGGTAATAAATATAGAGCATTTCTTTTGGTCTCCAAGTCTCCAGATCATGTAAACCTCCAGCTCGGGGACCAACCAGAGTTCAGAATAGTCACTTTCCATGTGTGTTACCTGGCCAGATGTAGCACCAGAACCAGGGAGGAAGGGAGACATGTGCCCAGTCCTGTCTACCTCGTAAGCCACATTCACCTGCTCTAAGTCCTCCAGTATCGAGCTCCCTGGAGGCAGTGCCTTCACTTGAAAACCAGCTGGCCCAATAAAACTGAAGGCAAATCTGAGAGTAGGGGGGTCTATCACAGGAGCTGAGAAAGGGCAACAGGGGTGGAAATCTTTTCTATCCAGCAGAAGAGGAAATTACTCGTTTCCTTTAAGACTAAGTTACCCTGTGTTAGGGTGGACTGCAGGGCAAACTAACATAGGCAACAATAAAGCCCAAGTTGGAAAGTTGGGATAGCAACTCTGCCCCCAACAGGGGTCTGTAAATAACTGTTGCACGGATGGATGAAATGTATATGTGCGTACCATATTCTTCCAGCACAAGATTTGATTTGGTTTCCATGTCTAGAGTCCAGATGCCTACTGGGAGGTCGTCCAAATCACCAGTCTTGATTTTTTCTTAACTGCTCCCAGGGGATCCAGGGAGTGATTCTGGTATCTGGCACCAGCAGCATGGCACTGTGCCCTGAGAGCATCAATGCACTGCTCATATTGGCTTAGGTCTGTGTACCCGCTGAGCAGAGCCTACCACCCAGATGGTATAGACTCGGATTCCAGTCCACTTGGAATGGCCATGTCTTGCCAACTCCATCTCCAAGGGGACAGTCTGTACAGAACTCACATGCCAAAATACCCAGGAGTTTGCCAACCAAAAGGTGGTGAGTGGTCTTGTCCCATAAGCACCACTTAAAACAGGCAGCAGATGGGAAACTGGGGCAGGGGGTGGAGAACAGCTGGATGATATTTACTGAATAATATCTCTTAAGGGATTTGAAAGTCATTATTTAATTTCCCTTCCCACCTTCTCATGTAAACAAGTGTCCTTTATCAGGGGTGTGGAAATCAGCATTTTTCGTGGTTGATGCTCATCTTCACAGGCTCCTTAGCCACCTTCTTCCTGCCTGCCAATACACGCACATGCATGCACGTGGACACACACAGACATGAGTGTGCACCGATGCACGCGTATGCATTCACCTTCGTCGACAAGGGCCTTATTTCATTTATTGAGTATCTAAAGCCTTGCTAGGAGCCTAGGCTTCCTCTCTGAAGTCTCTTTTAAAAATTAAATCTGGCTCTTTGGGGCTGCAGCAGGAAAACGGAATTTGAGATACAGTAATTCTAGATATTTATATCCTCCCGTCATTTGCTCAGTTGGTCTTCTGCAGCTGTGGTTTGTTAGGGATTATCCCACCAAAAGGAATAACAGAAATACACATATTTAATAAGATTTTTTTTTTTTTTTTTTTTTTTTTTTTGCTCCATTTCTGTTTCTGGTTCTAAATAGGCACTTGGAGGAAGGGAAGCTCTACATAGGAGACGATCTCAGGGCAAGGAACAGTTGTCCAGCAGCACAGGGTTGGGGGTGGGAAGGGGGAAGGGAGGGGAGGCGCCTGCAAGGAGGGAGGAGGGAGGGAGATGGGAGCCTGGAAAAGCTGGAACTGGATCCTGGTCCCAATGTTCATACAGAGGAGAGGACAGTGGTTCTGCAAATGCCCCTTTACAGAAGTATTTAAAGCCCAATTCTGATTTCTTTAGCCCATGGTTTGAAGGCCAGGTGTTCTGTGGTCTGAGCAATCCATTACCTACCTTTCTTCATCACTTCTGGGTGGAGTTTATTGGCCCCAAAGAAGTTCCTGACTCTCCACCTCTCACTTTGACTTCATGGAACCTTCCTTCCTAGGGGTGGAAGGGCTGGCTGGTAGATACCTGGGTATGGGTTACCACACCTGCAGGCCCCAGGGGCCCATAAACACCCTTGACCTCAATCCTAAATGACCTCTAGGTGCACAAATGCTCCAGGGCTACATTTCCATTGGTCTTTTGACTCCTATTAACAGTGTCCCGGGGACTTTTGGTTGGGGGTGTTATATAAATGTTTTTTGAGTCTCATCTGCAATAATCCCTCAGTTCAGGCAAGGGTTTATTCTGTCTCTGAAAAAACAGAGAGAAAAAAAGACAAGAATTTTCTTCTCTTTAAAAGCGATGCCATTTCTGTTGAGAGGCACTCACTCCAGCACTCTGCAATGTGGTGAAATCTCCCCAGGCTAACTCCTCCTATGATGGGAGCTCAGCATAAAAATTACAGCTGCCTCAGAGGCCACCTGACCCTGATGCATCAATCCCTGGAGTGAGGCCAAATCACCACTTAAAATGACAATTCTGTACAAAGTGACACAATGACATGTTAAAAATATATAGATGAATATAGATGTAATATGAAAATATGTATTTTTCCTGCTCTCCCCATCAGAAGCAGGCATGTTAAAGGTATTAATCGGCATTCCTCTCCAGAGGGATACTCTAGTTATGTGCTTTGGAAGCCAGACAGGAAGTGTGAATCATGCAGCAATGCAAAATTAATCCAGACAAAATGAAAAATGAAATGATGCAGCCAAGGTATCTGGGATGGAGGGGCCAGGAGGGTGAGAAGTCCTGCCCTGTCTTCCCTGGCTCTCTGCAGGAGAGGAAAGGCTTTATTTGTACGGGGTGGTTGCTGAGGGAACCGGGACCTCCCCAAAGCAGGACGAGTTGATATATTCTCTGATTGCTGAGGAGTAGAATACCTGGGGAGGGAAGGTCTGTGCAATGGCCCAGGCTTCCAAACGGCTGGTCCTGACTTTGAGGGCACCTGGAAACCGGTTGAAAGCTTGGCAGGTGTACCCGAAGACACAGATGTGGTTCCTGTCCTCCCACCCCCACAGTGCTGGCTCCAGACATGTGCAGAGTTGGAGGTGACTCAGACCGTGCATGCACCTGTCCCCAGCAGATACTATTCCTATTGTAGGGAGTGGAAATTTCCCACCTTCTTCAGAGGTGGGAAACACAGACACAACCTTTACTTTATATCCAGATTTTTTTTTTATTTTTAGAAAAGACAAGGGCTCTCTCTGTTGTCCAAGCTAGGTATGATCACAGTTCACTGTAGCTTTGAACTCCTGGGCTCAAGTGATCCTTCCATCTCAGCTTCCCAAGTAGCTGAGACCACAGGTACATTCCACCACACCTGGATAATTAAAGATTTTTTTTTTTTTTTTGTAGGGATGGAGATCTTGCTATGTTACCCAGGCTGGTCTTGTACTCCTGGCCTGAAGTGATCTTCCCGCTTTGGCCTCCCAAAGCACTGGGATTATAGGTGTGAGCCACTGTGCCAGCTTATGTCCAGATTTTAATTTCCTGGAAACCTACCCATGGGTAATTCCTGAGTGTTTTTCTCAACCCCTCAGTTCAGACAGGAGAGATCATCTCTTTTTCCTTCTTGGGTAAGGACAGAAATTGAGTTTTCTACTCTTAAAGTATATTTCCATTGCAAGTAACTTGCTCTGGCTCTTTGCAGTGAGATGCGAAATCTCTGGTCCTGACAGACTCCATGGATCACATTTCCAGAGTAAAAGAGTAATTAGGTAGCACACTTTAGTGTTTTTCAGCCCCTTCTGGGTTTACTGGCAATCACACTGTAGTCTTCTCTTTCTCTGTCAGCTTTAGTATTTGCTACTCTGTCTATATCCTTTTAATTTTTGTTTTTGTTTTTGGAGTTCTAATGTCTGTCTTTTTGAAAACTTTTAAATTCAGACATAACCTGCACAGAGGAAACTGTACACTAATCTCATATGTACAGCCCCAGTGAGTGCTTCTATGGGAAGACGTCCGATAATCCCCTACCTAGGACACACAAAAAGGAGCGTACCTGAACAAAACCAGTACTGTTTATTCTGAGTCATCTGCTCTTTCCTGAGGCAAATGGGACACTCAGTCAGTCAGCTACCCTTTCAGAGGGAGGGTTGATGGGGCCGGGGTTCACCTACCTTCCTAAGCGCAGTAGAGAGCTGCAGCGCTCAAGTTCAACCCACGGCAAGTTGAACAACACAGCCAGCTTCTTGGGAGGGCTTCCTCTTGTCCGTTTCTCAGTCCCTCTTACCCCACTCCCCAGACCCAAGCCCATCACTCACATCTATCACGGTAGTGAGATTTTTTTTTTCTTTCTGGAGTTTCGTATGAATGGACTCACATAGTATAAACTCTTGTGTCTGGCTTTTTTCATTCAACATTATGTCTTTAAGTTTCATACATGCTGTTGCTTGTGTCAGTAAGTTTTTTATCTTTAATGTGTAGTACTCCATTACATGCATTTACAGAATTTATTTATTCTGTTGATGAACATTTGGGTTGTTTCTAGTGTGGGCTAATAAGAAGAAAGCTGCTTTGAACATTCTTCTCCATTTTTAGTTGTTGTTCTTTTAGTGAACGCATATTCTCATTTCTCTTGGGTACACCTAGAGTGGCATCGCTGAGTCACAGGCTGTGTGTGTCTAGCTTTGGTAGATCCTTCCAAATCATGTTCCAAAGTGACTGCAACAATTGACACTCCTACCGATAGTCTATGAGTGTTCCACTAGCTCTATATCCTTTCTAACACTTGGCTCTGTCTCTCTCTCTACTTACAGTTGTTTACATAGGTAGTTGTGTGCTTGCTTGTTTGGGGCCCCTTACTCCTTAATTAAACCCTAAATTTCCCAAAGCACATATTGTGCAGGGATTGGGGTAAACAACTCCTTGGGCCGTACCAGTGTTAAAACCAAAAGCCCCAGGGTTCCTGGGAATCCTCTTAGTCCTAGGCAAACTGGGATGTTTGGTCACCCTAACTGCGGTATAATGGAAAGGAAACATGCTTTGGCAAGAAACTATTCTGGTTTGAGCGCTAGTTTATCCACTAACTAGCTCTCAGTTAAGGGAAAAATTAATGGATAGATGGGTAGAACAGATGACAGAGCAAATGTAGTAATATGTTGATAGCAGAAACTAAATCATAGGTATATGATGTTAACTGCCAGTTCTTCTCACTTTGCTGTATGTTTGGAAACACTAATAACAAAATGTTGGGGGAAAAACAAAATGGAAATAATGCTTCTTGCTTGTAAAGGGCATCAGATCTCAGAACTCAGAAGTGACTTCTTTCCCATTATGAAACAGCTAAAAAGAATAAATGCCTTCACAATCCTGGTCTTCCAGTTCAACTGCCCTACCTAGTTCCTCTATCTCTAAAAACCTTTCAGAAGAAGAGAGACAAAGGATCAAATAGCAAATAAGAGCAACTGGAGAGAACTTGTCTTTAAATTCCTGCAGTCACATTGCTTTGCTCATAGTCTTCTTGTGAACAGAGCAGGAAGCTTGGTGTCACACCTCCCTGCCCCCCATGGCCTGAGGCCGGTCACAGGTAGAATAGGCTGGGCTATTAACCATGACCTGATACCTTCTTGAGCCATATTCTCCAGCCTCTCTGGATTCTAACTTTGCTGTCATCGCTTGCAAAGCTGACTTACTTTTATCCTCTTTCAAAGACATCTTTTGTTCCCATGGCAACTTACTGGGGGTCTTCTATCACCATGGGAACATGGCTGCTGGGTTTAAATACACCTTATCACCACAGCATTAAAAAATATGGGGAAAGAGGGAGACTGGTTGTCAAGGAAACAGGCTTCAGGTCTTCTCCATGAGAGATAGGCTGGAGAAAAGGAAGTGCTGTGGGGTGTTTGGAATCAACACCACGCCCAATCCTGGTCCTGCTGGGACAGCCATTCATTGTGCAGATTCCAGGGTGTGAGTGTGTGTGCAGGGATCTTTCTGTGTTGGCTATCTGAACAACCCCGTAGGAAAGCACCTTGGGGATTTCAAGTGTCTCACAGGAAGCTCTCATATCTCAGCCTAAGGAATAGAAGCAGCATGGTCTCTCTCTCTTGCACACACACACACACACACACACACACACACACACACACACACACAGGGCAGGTCACTATGGGGCATCTTTCTTATTATTAAGAGGGCAGCAGTTTTGTGGTGAGCAGCCCAGGAAAGCCAATCCAAAAGAGCAGGGATCAAAAGGGCTTAAGAGGGGCTTAAATAATGGGAAATATGAATTCTACCTAGGACACAGAAAAAGCAATGTACCTGAACAAGAGCAGTACTGTTTATTCTGAGCCAAATGCTCTTTCTGGAGGCAAATGGGACACTTAGTCCATCAGCTACCCTGTCAGAGGGAGGGTTGATGGGGCTTAGGGACACCTGCCTTCCCAAGCAGAGTGGAGAGTTGTAGAGCAAATGAAGGCACTTGACCCCTCCCCAGTGGAGGGAAAAAAAAGCCATGGAAGAGGCATGGTGAATTCCTGGATCATAGGCTTCCAACGACATCCAGTACTGTGCACAGTGACACTCAATCAATGTCACTGCTCTGGTAGATTCAAAGAAACAAAGCAAATACCATCTAATTCAACTCTGTATCATTCCTCCAAGTGTCCAGGTCCTTATGCACATCTGGGAATTGTATCTAGCGGGCTCAGTCCAAGGGGGAAATATGAACAAACATAGTCCTGGCTGACAGCTTTCTCCCTTTTCAGCAGTTTGCAGAACCCCAGGTCCTCAGACTGTCATGTGGTTTCTCAGAGCCACCCATGGTGCCATCCTGCCCAGCTTGACCCTCTTCTCAGCCCATTCCCACAACCCCGACCTCTCACCGCATCAAAGTTTACCTTTTTTCCCCATAGGCATGGAGTAGGGGAATAATAAAGAAGAAAGACAATGCTCTTAGAAAATTCTGGGTTTGAATTGTAGCCTCACCACTTTTCAGATCCATGACCTTAAAGGAATCTCTTACTTAAGTTTCTATTCTACAACAAATTCATAAAATAATTTTAATGATTAAATGAGATAATGAATGTAAAAATGCACCACAAACTATGGATGCTATGCACTGATGAGGATGCTCTGCACTGTTAAACCTCCGGGGAGCACCTTTCCATTCTAATAGGGGGCCTTAGACTACAGGACTGATTCTGAGGGGGACCAGTCCAGGTCTTGCTCAGAGCCGGGGATGTGGACATTTCCCGTTGTGAGCCGATGTGTACAGGGTCTATATTCTGCCTCCCTGGATGCCCCTCAGAGCCAAGCACTGTGCTAGGTTCATAATAGGTTCCATAGTGGCTGCTGATGGACACAAGCATGGGGCTATTGACAAAGACTTTTGGTGCCCTTCACATTGCTCCACCCAGGTGGGCGCCAGTGTGTCCACCATACCCACGGGGCAGGCAAGGCCTCTCCAGCAGTGACAGCCAAAGAGCCCAGATACAGACCCAGAGGAAGCAGACATGTGGAGCAACCACAGAGGCAGGGCAGCAAGGCTAGGTATTGCAATTTTCCTCCAGGACTGCCATGATTCACAGTCTGGCTGCCCGGAGGGGACCTCTCCGCAGCTCTCGACTCCATTATCTTCAGCTCACTCCCCACCCCTGGCCACAGCCCCATTTTCTCCTCTTAACACTTGTCCACTTGGCAGGCCCCCCTGGTAATAGCTCCAGGAAAGACAGATTATCAATCCCTCTCCAGAAAGGAACAATTATTCATGGTCTCACCTAGAGTTTTATGGAAAAAAAAAAAAAGGCAAGATGAGCACCATTTCCTGCTGCCCCTGGGAGGTGAAACCTGAGAGTAGAACCTAGGCCTGGTGTGGGCTAGGCGAGAGCCAGGGAGGAGATCGATGGAATGGCAATGAGGCGGAAGGCGGATGCAGAATCCAGGCAACAGGATGCAGGGATGAGATCAGGAAAGACCCCAGTGCCAGGCTCCCCTGAACCAGCCTGTGCGTACCACCAGGGACATGAGGCACTGTGCCTGGGGCAAGGCTACAAGGTATACATAAACTCTGCCCTCCAGTAGATTCACCAAAGCATCATTTTCATAGTAAAATGAAGAAGGAGATATTTTGATGCAAAGTGCAAATTTTCCATGAATTTTTAAGAAAACCATTGAGACTTTAGATGTTTTTCTTGCTACTTTCCCCCAACCCCCAATCTTGTCCTTAGAGCCCTGGAGGTATTTGTTCTTTTCTGCCCTTGATGTGTTTCATTCACTCATCCATATGTCCATTCATTCATTCAACAAATAATATTAAGTGACAACTCTGTGCTAGGCACAAGAAATGAAGTAGGTGACAAAATACACATGAATCTTGACTTTATGGAGCTTATACCATTGGGGAAAGCTTTGAAAGCCTAATGAGCCAAATTTCTCTTTTTTGTGTTTGAAGAAAGAATGAGCCTCCTGTCACCAAAACTGTGCAGGCAGAGGTTAGATAAGCAACAGTTGCTTGTTGAATGAATGTGTGAATGACAAATGGTTTTCTGCATCGGATGAGAAGGCAAACAGGCTGACTTCTCACATGCTTTCTAACCCACAACTATGCCTTCTCTCCCCTTGGAATAGTTTCTGAAGCTCCTTTCTACTTGTGTCTTTTAGAGTCTCATGCCTTGATCCCTCCCCAGTTAAACTCAGCTTCCTCCTGCAATCTGGGCAGCCCAGGGTCTCGAAGTCTTTCTATCATGTTTGTCTCCTTTGGCCAGTCAGACAGTGGAATCTATCTGAGCATAGAATTTAAGAAAAATAGAGAAAAATAAAATCAATTGTCTATTTATAGGGGCTGGAGAAAAAGGGAGAAATGAAATATTTCTTTCCTCATCCTGTTTTGGCCACCAAATGGATTTGCTTCAAACATGGTAGGAGGCCCAGCAAAGGCAGGGTGGTTCCTATTCCAAGAGGTATAGAACCCTAGTTCCTATTCCAAGAGGTATAGAAATACAGCCACCAAAATGGCCCAGCTCAGAAATAAGAAGGAGAGGCATGTGTAGTCCTACACACACTCTTCCCTCCAGCCACGATCACAGTTACCATCTCCATGGATGCAGGAGGGGATAAGAAGGAAGTCCCTGGGCATCTTAGAAATTGGGTTGAGTGATAGTTTGCTGAGAATGATTGTTTCCAGCTGCATTCATGTCCCTACAAAGGACACAAACTCATCCTTTTTTATGGCTGCATAGTATTCCACGGTATATATGTGCCACATTTTCTTAATCCAGTCTGTCACTGATGGACATTTGGGTTGATTCCAAGTCTTTGCTATTGTGAATAGTGCCGCAATAAACATATGTGTGCATGTGTCTTTATAGCAGCATGATTTATAATCCTTTGGGTATATACCCAGTAATGGGATGGCTGGGTCATATGGTACTTCTAGTTCTAGATCCTTGAGGAATCGCCATACTGTTTTTAATGGTTGAACTAGTTTACAATCCCACCAACAGTGTAAAAGTGTTCCTATTTTTCCACATCCTCTCCAGCATCTGTTGTTTCCTGACTTTTTAATGATTGCCATTCTAACTGGTGTGAGATGGTATCTCATTGTGGTTTTGATTTGTATTTCTCTGATGGCCAGTGATGATGAGCATTTTTTCATGTGTCCGTTGGCTGTATGAATGTCTTCTTTTGAGAACTGTCTGTTCATATCCTTTGCCCACTTTTCAATGGGGTTATTTGTTTTTTTCTATCGCAAGAACAGAAAACCAAACACCACATGTTCTCACTCATAGGTGGGAACTGAACAATGAGATCACTTGGACTCGGGAAGGGGAACATCACACACCGGGGCCTATCACGAGAAGGAGGGAGGGGGGAGGGGGGAGGGAGGAGGGATTGCATTGGGAGTTATACCTGATATAAATGACAAGTTGATGGGTGCTAACGAGTTGATGGGTGCAGCACACCAACACGGCACAGGTATACATATGTAACAAACCTGCACATTATCCACATGTACCCTAGAACTTAAAGTATAATAAAAAAAAAAAAAAAAAAAAAAGAAATTGGGTTGAGCTTTGGGTGGAAGATTCTAAATGGCCTAGGCTCCTATGGTATGACCATTCCCACTGACTCCCTTGGAGGGGGGTGTGTGTGTGTGTGTGTGTGTGTTGCATATGCAAATGTGGTGTGTCGCTTTCACAGAACTCCTGTCAAATGCAATTTAGGCATGTTTTCATACATCCATATTTAACCCTTACAACAACTCATTTAGGGTAAGTAACATCATTTGCATTTAAGAGGTATTGAAGCTGCATTTCGAGGCTGGGCATGGTGGTTCGTGTCTGTTATCCCAGCACTCTGGGAGGCTGAGGCGGGTGGATCACCTGAGGTCAGGAGTTCAAGATCAGCCTGGCCAACATGGGGAAACCCTGTCTCTACTAAAAATACAAAAATTAGCCACTTGTGGTGGCGTGTGCCTGTAATCTTAGCTACTCAGGAGGTTGAGGTAGGAGGATCCCTTGAACCTAGAAGGTGGAGGTTGAAGTGAGCCAAGATCACGTCACTGCACTCCAGCCTGGGAGACAGAGCAAGACTCCATCTCAAGAAAAAAAGAAGCCCTATTTTGGAGGGTAAACAAAGTGACTCCACGTCATCTTGGGCACCATGATGCCTTTCCTTTAGCTCCCACACAGTGGTGGGCTTCAAAGACAACATTGCTTAAATGCCCAACTCCCTCCAGGTGGAAGAAGTAACTTGCTCCAAAAAGAAGGCTTATTTACCAGAGTGGCTCAGGATGAGATCCCACCGGGTCCAGCTGCAGGCCTTGAGTGCTTTAGAAACTGGTTCTTCTGGGAAAGGAGACCAAGCAGGTCCTATACTCCTAGAAGAGCTGCTGCACCTCAGGCAGTGTGCACCCACATTGCTGAGCTACTTCAGTGCTCACCTTGGGCTAGAACCAGTTTCCCAGGCTGCTATGTGGACATCCCTGAGACTCTAAGTGACTGGGAAACTGCAGAGCTGGTTTCCAACCATGACTCAGCAGAGATGCATCCTCTTCCCCATGGCCCAGCACCGCTGGCATAGAAGCCCCACTCAGCACCGGGGAGAGGGGATTGCACTCTTCTGTCTGTCCAGGTAATTTATCACCCAGAAACAGGGTTATAGAGAGATGTTTGACTCTGAAATGACTCTTGTGGGGAACAGGAAGAATAAACCTGTCCCTTAAGTGCCATGTCTCATTCTGGCTGCAGGGGAGGGACAGGAGGAGAGTAAGGTAGAAAAGAAGGTGGAGCAGGAAAGGCAGGAAAGGGAAGCTGGGTGACTGTGAGAAGTTCTGCAGAGAGAATGGTGGTATGTGGTTACTAGATGAGGAGCTGGAGCCCTAGGCTGGGGTGTCAGGTTTCCCTCTGACCTGGAAGCAGAACAGTCCTTAGACATATCTGGTAGAATCCCTGCTGCTCAGTGATATGTGAGTTTCAGAAGCCCTGGCCCCACCCTGGGTGTATCAGTTCCTCAGAGATAGGGAAAGAAGACCTCACAACACCAGGAACCGTGGTACCTCTGTGGCTCTCGGGAGCTGAGGCTGGGGCAGAAATGGAATGATATTTGCCCAGGACCCTGGATTAGCTCTGAGGCCAAGGGTTGGGAGAGGGGAAGTGCAGCTGTCAGAACAAAATCAAACCAAAGCTTGTACTTATGAGGAACAGGAAATTTAAGGGAATGAAGTGCTGTACTTAGGTTTCCAAGACCCAATGCTTGCCTCAGTTTCCCTCAAGTCCATTTCCACCCAATTCTATTGAAGAGGATGCTCTGTCATTCTGCTGCGTTTCACAGTGAGGTGAGAATCACTCTGTTCCTACTGACTGAGTAACCTGCTTCCTTTTTTCTTCATTTCCAAGGATATAGACAGGACCTGGGTTAGGTCAGATGAGTGAGGCACTTGCCTCTGGCACAAAAGGGGGCACCAAACACCTCAGTAGGCAAGGTAAATGATATTTTAATACAACATTTAGAAAATAAAAATCAATGCAAAAAATGCTTAATGTACAAAGTATTCAAAATTTCAATTAAGATTGGATTGGTACTAATTTCTCCATTTGTCTCAGGCTCCAATATGGCTGGGCACTGCACAGTGCTGGATACAGATATCACTCAATGTGCCTTCAGGGTGGTGGGAGGGAGTCCAGCAGAAACAAGACAAACGTGCCCCTTTTAGGCATTGGAAATGGAGCTTCCAATCTTGTGGACAAGGGAAACAGTGGAACAAATAGGTCAACCATCAAAAGTTGACAATTGTGATTGGCTTGACGAACAGGGTTTTGTGGTGGATGGTTTGGATAGGATAGTTAGAGGAGCTTACCTGGGAATGTGATGTTTCTGCTATAATTTGAGGGATAGAAAGGAACCAGCTGTTATAGGTTGAATTATGTTCACGTGAAATTCGTATCTTGAAGCCCTAAATTCCATGATCTCAGAGTGTGACCTTATTTGAAAATAGAGTTATTGCAGCTGTAATTAGTTAAGATGAGGTCATACTGGAGTAGAGTGGTCCCCTAATTCAACATAATTGGTGTCTTTATAAAACAGGGAAATTTGGACACAGCCACCCATGTAAACACAGGGATAACACAGGCAAAGATGTCAAGATGAAGGCAAAGATTGGGGTGATGCTTCTATATGCCAAGGAACACCAAAGATGGCCAGCAAATCCCCAGCAGCTAGGGGAGAGGCCTGAAGCAGATTCTCCCTCAGCCCTCAGAAAGAACCAACCCTGCCAGCACCTTGATCTTGGACTTCCAGTCTCCCAAATTGAGACAATAAATTTCTTTTGTTTAAACCCCCAGTTTGTGGTATTTCATTAAGGCAGCTCTAGCAAACTAATACACAGACCATGCAAAGACAGACATCCACGGGGCACAAACAGTAAGAAAAGTCCCTGAGGGGAGTAATGGGTCAGCCCGTTTGGGGAACTGGAAGACAGTAAATGTGTCCATAGCACAAAGAGTGAGGTCATGAGGTGAGCAGGAGCCAGTTCATCTAGGAGGACACTCTGGAGT